>NC_135058.1:9612810-10233449 GCF_051014685.1 Ptiloglossa arizonensis
CTAAAGAGAAAAAAAGAAAACCGTAATCTGGATATATATCGACGCAACGGGAGATGGGTTTTCACGAGGTTCGCGACTCAACGGACAGCGTGTGAAACACAAAGGAGAACGAAATATATCTCTATTCATGCATATCGTCGCAATAACCGATCAATAGTATTTTATATTTTCTCCTGTAAGACAAAAAAAAAAAAATAATAATAATAATGTTGGTCCGCTTTGGCTCTTTGCGAACGCGCGCGCGCGCACGCGAGTCGATCCTCGATCGCTATTTTTGTAAGTCCGCTAAAATAAATCGATCTCGTCGTAAGGTGTCCAAGCTGACGACGACGGAGAACGTTTCTCGGCGTGAAAGAATAATGTGTTTGCAAAGAAAGAGAAAAAAAAGAAAAAAAAAAAAAGAAAACGAAAGAAGAACGAGTCCGCGTTTCGGTAAACGACGACACGAGGTTCGCCGGAAAGTTAAAAAGTTAACTCGAACAACGTTTGCCGACGATTGGACGACGCTCGACCATTTGAGTGCAGAGGATCGCACTCCTCGATACTCTAGCGGGAAACGCGAAAAGCGCGAAAGGCGAACGCTTCTCCTGTTTCCATCCTTTGCGGAACAGCTGTTGAACGTAAACTAACCGATTAATCGCACGTCCAGCAGTTGTCTTCTCGTTGAGAAAATCGTTCGTGATTCACTGTTATTTGATCCAGTATCGGTTAATAAACTTTTTAAATAGTGTTAAAAATATAAAGGTAACGTTTCTTTCTTTCATCTACCCACCTCATTTCTCGCCCAATAATCCCGACGCGCACACTTGCCGCGCAGAGGCGCGCGAGTCACTCTTCGCACTCAAATGGTTCGAACGACGATCGAGTACCGACGACTGACTCGGTCGCCGTCGTGCGAGATCGTTTCGCGTGGGGAAGCAAGCGAGCGGAAACAATCGAAACGATATCGACGCAATACGCAATAAATAAAATTTTTTCAAATCGAAACGCGTGTATCGTCCCGTGCGGTAGACACAACCGGTTAGACAGGTAGTATACGCAAACGGATTAAGATCTTGTAGCGCGTAACACACGTGTGCGTTAATAACTTGTCGTTTATGGGGAGTACGGAACACTAAACGCCATCCCCTTCTCCTTTTCGACAAGCTTCTAGATGTCCCGCGGATGAAACGCTAGATGGTGTTATTTCAAACTTTGCGATAGGTCCTCAATTCGACGAACAGATTAATATTTATTAAATATATATATATAACGTACCGTTACTTTCGAATACATTCGCGTATACGCAGATTGAACGAAATATACAAAGTGTTCGTACGGAACGAAATTTATTCTTAAACCGCTATAATAGAATATTTCATAACGATTTGTTCGTCGGGTCGATAACCTGGCATAGAGTTAAAGTATCGTGGGGCTGCAAACGGTTCTTACTTCGTAGCACTCGCCATGTCTAGATTACACTAATCGGAATTCATTCTCAAAACACAATGATACATACTTAATAAATAGTAGTTTAATCCTTTGATCGATAACTTACTTTAACTTTTAAATATCGCGAAGCAATTGTCAGAGTATTGTCATTTCACAGCGAATCATTCGACCTGTTCCGTGTAGGTTACATGTATCGAAATTCATTCTCAAAACGCAATGAAATATATTTAATAAATAATAGTTTAATCCTTGGATATCCTTTATTATGAACTCTCTCGCAATTCCCGTTCACAGTTTATTGTTCCTACCTCGTAGAGACTCGTGCCTCGATTCAATGTACCTGAATTCGTAATCTGTATATTAAAAAATATAGAAAGTGAAATAGGACAGCCAACTACTGGTTAACGGGCAGAAACAATCGCAAAGTTAATTCTTAAATACAGGCAGCCCGCCTAACAACAAAACGTCCAAGTTTAAAGTAAAATAACGCCCATTTTCAAGGTTAAATGACGCCACCATCTTCGTTTTCGACGATAAGATATAGACGGTAACTTCTTTATCAACCCGAAGAGCTCTTCCGAGACGCAGGAGAAAAATCGAAATTCAAAGCAAGGCGGGTTCTGACACGCGAGCAAATATTGAATAGCAAACAGTTTATATACACGTATATACTATTTTTACATATAATAAAGCTTTGTTGTTAAATATACCTCAATAAAACTCCCTTCGGTATACCATCGTTACTATACAGGGAGTTAACTACTAAAATAATTCGAGCGACATTTTCGATTCAGAACGGTGCTACTAACAATAATTTATAGTGGCTAGATCGCGCACTGACTAGACAGTGAATTATTAAGTTTTCCCAATCACTAGACATCCTTACGCAAAAGTTCGTAAGTTGAACACTTCGTACAGCTTTGGTGAAACGAGAAAGAAGAAAAATACGAGGCTCTCCCATTTTCGAAGAATTTTAAAACAAATTTGCGAGCAGACAACTTGACCGATAATAAGACACTGTCGTTTAGGATAACAGACAGAGAATTGTCCACGATTCGTATCACATAGGAAAGAATCGCGATGAAGAAAAGAATTCTTTTTCAATTCTTCAAATTGAAGTAATCAAGCTACACGACATTTGGAATATCCATATCATAACATCCTCAAATACTCTCACGCTCCTATTCTGTAGTATCTTATAATTTAGTGGATGAATGATCGAACAACACTTGGAACTTTCATATCTTTGTCTTTGACTCGTGAATTAGGTTCAAATAAAGAGAATGGAAGTAACGCAAGAAAACTATTCTAAATTCGCAGCCAATTAGCTCGGTACTACCCGCGACGAAGAATAATAGTTCGTCGCGAGTAATACCGATTACCAGGTCTCACCACGTGGAGGTTGCTGCGAGCGGAGACCCGGAGAGAGATAGATGGAATCAAAGTTCCATCGATCTCCCTCGAGACGCAGTACAAACGAAATTACTAAACTGCAGAGATAGAAGGAATCAATGTTCCTCCGATCTCCTTGTTTAGTTCTGCCGAGCAATTACATTATGGAAAAATTAGGCAAAATTGGGAAAGACGCGACACGAACCGTGCAGTTGGTCCTACTAGGTCTATCCCGTTTCCCCTCCGTGGTTCCGATTCCAGAGAAAACGAACGACGCCTACCACTCCCCTAGAGGAGTGCCCCGTTTCTCCATCTTTACGACGAGAGGGTCTTATTTTGGAGGCTTTCGCAGGGACCGGCAAAAATGCCTGCTCCTGTGCTCGCAACATGCCCCCTCTGGAAGCGGACACACCGGAAGAGACGGCGATAGACCGTTCGGACTACTTACACGGCCGGCCACTTGCTTGTACAAGAAGCAGTGGTGACCGGACCGAGGAACGACGAAGCGAGCAACATTAAGCTAAAGATTGGATAATTGCTTGGCAGATCACAGCCTTAAAACTAACTTATTCTAACTGCAGAGATAGAAGGAATCAATGTTCCTTCGATCTCCTCGTTTAATTCTGCCGAGCAATTACATTATGGAAAAATTAGGCAAAATTGGGAAAGACGCGACACGAACCGTGGAGTTGCTCCTACTAGGTCGGTCCCGTTTCCCCTCAGTGGGCCCGATTCTCAAGGAAATGCGCGACGCCGTCCACTCATATAGAGTGCCCCGTTTCTCCCAACTCCGCGTCAGGAGCTACGCAGAGCGTGGACCTGACTCACGGAGGATGACGAAGAGAGGGTCTTGTGGCACAGGGGCTTCCGCAGGAACCGGTGCGAACACCTGCCCCTGTGTTCGCAGCATATTCTCTCTCAAAGCGGACGCACCAGAAGAGACGGCGATCGAGCGTTCGGTCCACCTCCACGGCCGGTCACTTGCTTATGCAACAAGCAGAGGTGGCCGGACTGAGATACGAGCAAGCGAGCAAAAAGAAGCTAAAGATTGGATAATTGCTCGGCAGATCACAGGTATTCGTACATGGTGACCTTAAAACTAACTTAGTCTATACTTAGAATTAACAGTCCCGCGGACGATGCAATACATCAGTCCTCTTCGTTCTTCGTTCTTTGTCTTCCGATATATCTAAGAGAATGTATCTAAGAGAAACCTAAGAGAAACCTAAAGTCAAGGCATAATAGAAAATAGAAATGAATTTGGTTAGTGGAAAAAAATAAACATGTAAAAACAAGTAGAAATTAAAATCAGAGGACAAATGAAATGAATTACACAAAGAAACAATTAAAAAAAAAAAGAAAGGATTGATAGAGTGGTCGCCAGTACTGACCACCGCCTACCGGCGGCCAGCACCGGTTACCAAGGTGGGGGGTACCCCTTCCATAAACCTAAAACGAAGAGATCCGTCCACCTCGGAGGCTCCAGGAACAATGAAATTTTAAACAACCGGGGGCTCCTTATATACCCACCGCAAGGTCACTTACCAGTGACTTACCGTTACTTCCATTGTCTTTGTTCGATCTAACCGAATATTTCAACAAATTGATGGCTTTTTAGCCATTATTTATACTAGAACATTGTTAATAATTGTTTAATCTACGGTCCTACGACGGTTGTTAATAAATATGATAAATAAACATCAAGATATTGCGAAATCTTCGAAGGCGAACGGTTTCGGCGAATGTTTGTTCATTTCCGCGATTGTTACTAACATTTATGCATGTTCCCAATATTGATCGAACAATGTGCATCTTATTTATGTATGGCGATTAATTAAGAAACTTATAGAAATTGATTTTGATCGAGACTCGATGTTAAAACGTGTTTCGTAAAGTTTTAAAGCATGGAAAGTAACAATTGTTCATTAGATACATAAATTTAACATTTGTTTAATTCTTATAATTTACACAATACGCGTAGAAGTGGTATTTTTTACATAAAAGTGCCAAAATTCAATTAATCGCAGGTTCTGGATAGAAAAATCATCCCGATAAATACTTATGAATCGATAATCGATACGTGTAGCCTTGAAAATGTCAGTTGGATCTCAGCGAAAACTTCCTTCGCGAACAAAGAATATTTCAACGAAATGATATTTTAAGCCATTATTTATACTAGGACATTGTTAATAATTGTCTAAAGTATGGTCTTACGAGGGTTGTTAACAATTATGATAATTAAACATCAAGATATTGCGAAATCTTCGAAGGCGAACGGTTTCGGCGAATGTTTGTTCATTTCCGCGATTGTTACTAACATTTATGCATGTTCCCAATATTGATCGAACAATGTGCATCTTATTTATGTATTGCGATTAATTAAGAAACTTATAGAAATTGATTTTGATCGAGACTCGATGTTGAAACGTGTTTCGTAAAGTTTTAAAGCATGGAAAGTAACAATTGTTCATTAGATACATAAATTTAACATTTGTTTAATTCTTACAATTTACACAATACGCGTAGAAGTGGTATTTTTTACATAAAAGTGCCAAAATTCAATTAATCGCAGGTTCTGGATAGAAAAATCATCCCGATAAATACTTATGAATCGATAATCGTTACGTGTAGCCTTGAAAATGTCAGTTGGATCTCAGCGAAAAATTCCTTCGCGAACAAAGAATATTTCAACGAAATGATATTTTAAGCCATTATTTATACTAGGACATTGTTAATAATTGTCTAAAGTATGGTCTTACGAGGGTTGTTAACAATTATGATAATTAAACATCAAGATATTGCGAAATCTTCGAAGGCGAACGGTTTCGGCGAATGTTTGTTCATTTCCGCGATTGTTACTAACATTTATGCATGTTCCCAATATTGATCGAACAATGTGCATCTTATTTATGTATTGCGATTAATTAAGAAACTTATAGAAATTGATTTTGATCGAGACTCGATGTTGAAACGTGTTTCGTAAAGTTTTAAAGCATGGAAAGTAACAATTGTTCATTATGTACATTAATTTAACCTTTGTTTCATTCTTATAATTTACACAATACGCGTAGAAGTGGTATTTTTTACATAAAAGTGCCGAAATTCAATTAATCGCTTTTTTAGATAGAAAAATCATCGCGATAAAAACTTATGAATCGATAATCGATACGTGTAACCTTGATAATGTCAGTTGGATCTCAAAGAAAAATTCCTTCCCGAGCAAAGAATATATCAACGAAATTATATTTTAAGCCATTATTTGTAGTAGGACATTGTTAATAATTGTTTAAACTATGGTCCTACGACAGTTGTTCATAATTATGATAAATAAACATCAAGATATTGCGAAATCTGCAAAGCCAAACGGTTTTAGTGAATGTTTATTCATTTCCGAGATTGTTATTAACATTTTCGCACGTTTCGAACATTCATGTTACAGTATTTATTTGCTTTATGTATTGTAAATGATTGGTTTGCCCATAAAAATTAAATTTTATCGAAAAATTAAAGTAAAAGTTTGGCATTCATATATTTCTCGATTTTAGATCAAACTTAACATTTGTAAACTAATTACTAATGTACACAGTAAAATTGTAAATATTAGTGTTACAAAATGCATATTATTTAGCCATTTTAAATGATTGATTTGCCTATAGAAATTAATTTTTGATCGCAAATCGAGAAACGTATCAATGCCAATATTTTGCTTTCAATTTCGATCAAAATCGATTTCTATAAGTCACTTAATCATTTGTAATGCATAAGTAAGATGCACATTGTTCGATTAATATTGGAAACATGCGTAAATGTTAATAACAATCGCAAAAATGAACAAACATTCACTAAAACCGTTCGTGTTCGCAGATTTCGCAATATCTATATGTTTATTTATCATAATTATTAATAATCGATGTAGGACCATAGTTTAAACCAATATTAACAATATCCTAGTATAAATGATGGCTGGAGAGCCATTACTTTCTTGAAATATTCGTTAGATCGAACAAAGACAATCGAAGTAATCGTGCGATGAAATAAATGAATATTTCTCTACATGTCGAAATTATAGTTTGAATGTATGCAAATATATTCTGAACGCGCAATTACAGACTCCTGTAACGTGGTAATTACATGGGTTGCCATCTATTGTAGAACAGGTTGAACTACACTTAAGGGCTGAAAACACCTGGCGGAGAAACGCTCAAGTTTGTCGAAGAATTGTTCTGACCTTCATCAATAGATGGCTCCACAAGCATTATCTACCGACATTACAGAGTTTATGTACATGCAAATATTCAAACAGTTGTTACGTGACCTGCCATCTATTGTAGAACGGGTTGAACTACACTTAAGGGGTGAAAACACCTGGCGGAGAAACGCTCAAGTTTGTCGAAGAATTGTTCCGACTTTCATCCACAGATGGCTCCACAAACATTATATACCGACATTACAGATAAGTTTCTGTTTTCAATTGACATTCCCTGCCGTGCGATAAAATAAATAAATGTTTCTGAACAAACTATTGTATGAATCATCTTTCGAATAAATGTAAAATTAAACGGAATCAGCATAATGTTATTTCGCTGCATTCTAGCGTTCCTTCAGACATTTAAAAAAATCTTTAATATCTCGAAATCAAGATTACACATATCGATTACCGACTCACAAGTATTTATCATGACAATTTTTCTATCCAGAGAACCGATTAAATGAATTTTAGCACTTTCGAGTAAAAAATACAACTTCTACGCGTATTGTGTAAATTGTTAGAATTGAACAAATGTTATATTAATGTACCAAATAGCCATGTGTAACGTTATCAAGGTTACACGTATCGATTATCGATTTAGAAATATTCTTCACGACGATTTTTCTATCTAGAAAAGTGATTTATTGAATTTCCACTCTTTTAAGTAAAAAGAACAACTTCTACGCGTATTGTATAAATTGTAATAATTCAACAAATGTTAAATTAATGTATCTAATAGACAAGTAATACTTTCCATAATTTAAAGCTTTAAGAAACATGTTTTTACTTTAAGTTTTAAGTCATGGAAAGTAATAATTGGCTATTTGGTACATTAATTTAACATTTGTTCAATTCTTACAATTTACACAATACATGTAGAAGTTGTATTTTTTACTCGAAAGTGCTAAAATTCAATTAATCGATTCTCTCGATAGAAAAATTGTCATGATAAATACTTGTGAGTCGGTAATCGATATGTGTAATCTTGATTTCGAGATATTAAAGATTTTTTTAAATGTATGAAGGAACGCTAGAATGCAGGGAAATAACATTATGCTGATTCCGTTTAATTTTACATTTATTCGAAAGATGATTCACACAATAGTTTGTTCAGAAACATTTATTTATTTTATCGGACGGCAGGGAATGTCAATTGAAAGCAGAAACTTATCTGTAATGTCGGTATATAATGTTTGTGGAGCCATCTGTGGATGAAAGTCGCAACAATTCTTCGACAAACTTGAGCGTTTCTCCGCCAGGTGTTTTCACCCCTTAAGTGTAATTTAATCCTCTCTCCAATAGATGGCAACCCATGTAAGTACCGCGTTACAAATGTATAATTTATCGAGACAAATATTCATTTAGTTTATCGCACTGTTACTTCTATTGTCTTTGTTCGATCTAACGAATATTTCACGAAATTGATGGCTTTTAAGCCATTATTTTTACTTGGACATTGATAATAATTGTTTCAACTATGGTCCTACGGCGATTGTTAATAATTGTGATAAATAAACATGAAGATATTGCGAAATCTGTGAAAGCGAATGATTTCGGTGAATGTTTTTTCATTTCCGCGATTGTTACTAACATTTATGTATGTTCCCAATATTCATCGAACAATGTGCATCTTATTTATGCATCATAAATGATTAAGAAACGTATAGAAATTGATTTTGATCGAGTTTCGAAGTAAAGAGATGTTTCGTAAAGTTTTAAAATATGGAAAGTAATAATTGTATATTAGATATATCAATGTAACATTTGATTAATACATGAAAAATCGGAATGCATACCTCCTTGGCGACAGTGTTCTCCTCATTCCAAAGGATATAATTCAGACATAAATTGTAGAAAATGTTCGATGTTGGGACTCTTGGTGTCAGGAGTATATGATATTCGAGGAAGTGCCACGATTTCGCCGATTCTTAGAAATGACGTCAAATTCTAAGAATTTCTGCAAATTGAGATTCTGCGTGATTTTCAAATGAATTTCCGAAATTTTGCTAGATCTGTCGTCGATTTTGGGCTTTGCTAACAGGAGAACGTGATACTCGAGGAGGTATTCTTATTCGGGGGTTTTTGGAAATGACGTCAAGTTCCATAAGTTTTTGTGAATTGAGATTTTGCGTGATTTTCGAATGAATTTCTGAACTTTGGCCAAATTTTTCGACGATTTTGAACTTTGGTAATTTAGCAATGTGATAGGATCCGGTTAAGGAATTGGTGGCAAATAATGGCTAAGGAGAAGCTTTTGTTGTTACTAAAAATGACTTTATTGAAAGATATCAATACATCGGTGATACAATCTCATGTTTTCGTTTAATTAACATACTCAAGCATTCATACGCACTATAAAAATGTTGCTTTTCAAGGTATTCAACTTTTTCTTATCTTAAATAACTATTCTAAATTCGCAGCCAATTAGCTCGGTATTACTCGTTGCGAGTAATACCGATTACCAGGTCTCACCACGTGGAGGTTGCTGCGAGCGGAGACCCGGAGAGAGATAGATGGAATCAAAGTTCCATCGATCTCCCTCGACACGCGATACAAACGAAGATACTAAACCAAAGAGATGGAAGGAATCAATGTTCCTTCGATCTCCTCGTTTAGTTCTGCCGAGCAATTACATTATGGAAAAATGAGGCAAAATTGGGAAAGACGCGACACGAACCGTGCAGTTGGTCCTACTAGGTCGGTCCCGTTTCCCCTCAGTGGGCCCGATTCTCAAGGAAATGCGCGACGCCGTCCACTCATATAGAGTGCCCCGTTTCTCCCAACTCCGCGTCAGGAGCCACGCAGAGCGTGGACCTGACCCACGGAGGATGACGAAGAGAGGGTCTTGTGGCACTAGGGCTTCCACAGGGACCGATGCGAACACCTGCCCCTGTGTTCACAGCATGTTCTCTCTCAAAGCGGACGCACCAGAAGAGACGGCGATCGACCGTTCGGACCACCTACACGGCCGGTCACTTGCTTATGCAACAAGCAGAGGTGGCCGGAGTGTGGGACGAGGAAGCGAGCAAAAATAAGTTAAAGATTGGATAATTGCTCGGCAGAGCACAGATGTTCGTACATGGTGGCCTTAAAACTAACTTACTCTAAGCTTAACTAAAGATCCCACGGCGGTTGCGACGAAAGAGTCCTCTTCGTTCTTCGTTCTTTGTTCTCCGATGTGCCTACCTAAGAGAAACCTAAAGTCAAGGCATAATAGAAAATACAATAGAAATGAAGTTGGTTAGTGATCAAATACAGTCAAGCAGTAACAAAGTAAATAAACGAGGCAGTGACAAAAAAATAAACATGCAAAAACAAGTAGAAATTAAAATCAGAGAACAAATGAAATGAATTACACAAAGAAACAATTAAAAAAAAAAAAGAAAGGATTAAGAGAGTGGTCGCCAGTACTGACCACCGCCTACCGGCGGCCAGCACCGGTTACCAAGGTGGGGGGTACCCCTTCCATAAACCTAAAACGAAGAGATCCGTCCACCTCGGAGGCTCCAGGAACAATGAAATTTTAAACAACCGGGGGCTCCTTATATACCCACCGCAAGGTCACTTACCAGTGACTTACCGTTACTTCCATTGTCTTTGTTCGATCTAATCGAATATTTCCACAAATTGATGGCTTTTTAGCCATTATTTATACTAGAACATTGTTAATAATTGTTTAATCTACGGTCCTACGACGGTTGTTAATAAATATGATAAATAAACATCAAGATATTGCGAAATCTTCGAAGGCGAACGGTTTCGGCGAATGTTTGTTCATTTCCGCGATTGTTACTAACATTTATGCATGTTCCCAATATTGATCGAACAATGTGCATCTTATTTATGTATTGCGATTAATTAAGAAACTTATAGAAATTGATTTTGATCGAGACTCGATGTTGAAACGTGTTTCGTAAAGTTTTAAAGCATGGAAAGTAACAATTGTTCATTAGATACATAAATTTAACATTTGTTTAATTCTTATAATTTACACAATACGCGTAGAAGTGGTATTTTTTACATAAAAGTGCCAAAATTCAATTAATCGCAGGTTCTGGATAGAAAAATCATCCCGATAAATACTTATGAATCGATAATCGATACGTGTAGCCTTGAAAATGTCAGTTGGATCTCAGCGAAAACTTCCTTCGCGAACAAAGAATATTTCAACGAAATGATATTTTAAGCCATTATTTATACTAGGACATTGTTAATAATTGTCTAAAGTATGGTCTTACGAGGGTTGTTAACAATTATGATAATTAAACATCAAGATATTGCGAAATCTTCGAAGGCGAACGGTTTCGGCGAATGTTTGTTCATTTCCGCGATTGTTACTAACATTTATGCATGTTCCCAATATTGATCGAACAATGTGCATCTTATTTATGTATTGCGATTAATTAAGAAACTTATAGAAATTGATTTTGATCGAGACTCGATGTTGAAACGTGTTTCGTAAAGTTTTAAAGCATGGAAAGTAACAATTGTTCATTAGATACATAAATTTAACATTTGTTTAATTCTTATAATTTACACAATACGCGTAGAAGTGGTATTTTTTACATAAAAGTGCCAAAATTCAATTAATCGCAGGTTCTGGATAGAAAAATCATCCCGATACATACTTATGAATCGATAATCGATACGTGTAGCCTTGAAAATGTCAGTTGGACCTCAGCGAAAAATTCCTTCGCTAACAAAGAATATTTCAACGAAATGATATTTTAAGCCATTATTTATACTAGGACATTGTTAATAATTGTCTAAAGTATGGTCCTACGACGGTTGTTAACAATTATGATAAATAAACTTCAAGATATTGCGAAATATGGGAAGATGAACGATTTCTGCGATTCTTTGTACATCCACGCGATTGTTATTAACATTTACGCATGTACCGAATATTAATGTTACAATGTGCATCTTATTTGTTCATTAAAAATGATTAAGTACGCTATACAAATTAATTTGGATCGAGATTCAAAGTAAAACGTGTTTCGTAAAGTTTTAAAGCATGGAAAGTAACAATTGTTCATTAGATACATAAATTTAACATTTGTTTAATTCTTATAATTTACACAATACGCGTAGAAGTTGTATTTTTTACTTAAAAGCACCGAAATTCAATTAATCGCTTTTCTACATAGAAAAATCATTGTGTTTAACGCTTGTGAATCGATAATCAATATGTGTAGCCTTGACAATGTCGGTTGAACCGCAATGAAAATTTTCTATCGCGAATAAAGAATATTTCAACGAAATGATATTTTAAACCATTATTTATACTAGGACATTGTTTATAACTGTTTCAACTACGGTACTACGACGGTTCTTAATAATTATGATAAATAATCATCAAAATATTGCGACATCTGCAAAGCCAAACGGTTTTAGTGAATGTTCATTCATTTCCGCGATTGTTATTAACATTTTCGCACGTTTCGAACATTCATGTTACAGTATTTATTTGCTTTATGTATTGTAAATGATTGGTTTGCCCATAAAAATTAAATTTTATCGAAAAATTAAAGTAAAAGTTTGGCATTCATATATTTCTCGATTTTAGATCAAACTTAACATTTGTAAACTAATTACTAATGTACACAGTAAAATTGTAAATATTAGTGTTACAAAATGCATATTATTTAGCCATTTTAAATGATTGATTTGCCTATAGAAATTAATTTTTGATCGCAAATCGAGAAACGTATCAATGCCAATATTTTGCTTTCAATTTTGATCAAAATCGATTTCTATAAGTCACTTAATCATTTGTAATGCATAAGTAAGATGCACATTGTTCGATTAATATTGGAAACATGCGTAAATGTTAATAAGAATCGCGGAAATGAACGAACATTCACCGAAACCGTTCCCCTTCGTAGATTTCGCAATATCTTAATGGATATTCATTATAATTGTAAACAACCGCAATAGAATATCATTCTATTGAAATATTCTTTATTCGCGATAGAAAATTTTCATTGCGGTTCAACCGACATTGTCAAGGCTACACATATTGATTATCGATTCACAAGCGTTAAACACAATGATTTTTCTATGTAGAAAAGCGATTAATTGAATTTTGGCACTTTTATGTAAAAAATACCACTTCTACGCGTATTGTGTAAATTATAAGAATTAAACAAATGTTAAATTTATGTATCTAATGAACAATTGTTACTTTCCATGCTTTAAAACTTTACGAAACACGTTTCAACATCGAGTCTCGATCAAAATCAATTTCTATAAGTTTCTTAATTAATCGCAATACATAAATAAGATGCACATTGTTCGATCAATATTGGGAACATGCATAAATGTTAGTAACAATCGCGGAAATGAACAAACATTCGCCGAAACCGTTCGCCTTCGAAGATTTCGCAATATCTTGATGTTTATTTATCATAATTGTTAACAACCCTCGTAAGACCATACTTTAGACAATTATTAACAATGTCCTAGTATAAATAATGGCTTAAAATATCATTTCGTTGAAATATTCTTTGTTCGCGAAGGAATTTTTCGCTGAGATCCAACTGACATTTTCAAGGCTACACGTATCGATTATCGATTCATAAGTATCTATCGGGATGATTTTTCTATCCAGAACCTGCGATTAATTGAATTTTGGCACTTTTATGTAAAAAATACCACTTCTACGCGTATTGTGTAAATTATAAGAATTAAACAAATGTTAAATTTATGTATCTAATGAACAATTGTTACTTTCCATGCTTTAAAACTTTACGAAACACGTTTCAACATCGAGTCTCGATCAAAATCAATTTCTATAAGTTTCTTAATTAATCGCAATACATAAATAAGATGCACATTGTTCGATCAATATTGGGAACATGCATAAATGTTAGTAACAATCGCGGAAATGAACAAACATTCGCCGAAACCGTTGGCTTTCGAAGATTTCGCAATATCTTGATGTTTATTTATCATAATTGTTAACAACCCTCGTAAGACCATACTTTAGACAATTATTAACAATGTCCTAGTATAAATAATGGCTTAAAATATCATTTCGTTGAAATATTCTTTGTTCGCGAAGGAAGTTTTCGCTGAGATCCAACTGACATTTTCAAGGCTACACGTATCGATTATCGATTCATAAGTATTTATCGGGATGATTTTTCTATCCAGAACCTGCGATTAATTGAATTTTGGCACTTTTATGTAAAAAATACCACTTCTACGCGTATTGTGTAAATTATAAGAATTAAACAAATGTTAAATTTATGTATCTAATGAACAATTGTTACTTTCCATGCTTTAAAACTTTACGAAACACGTTTCAACATCGAGTCTCGATCAAAATCAATTTCTATAAGTTTCTTAATTAATCGCCATACATAAATAAGATGCACATTGTTCGATCAATATTGGGAACATGCATAAATGTTAGTAACAATCGCGGAAATGAACAAACATTCGCCGAAACCGTTCGCCTTCGAAGATTTCGCAATATCTTGATGTTTAATTATCATAATTGTTAACAACCCTCGTAAGACCATACTTTAGACAATTATTAACAATGTCCTAGTATAAATAATGGCTTAAAATATCATTTCGTTGAAATATTCTTTGTTCGCGAAGGAATTTTTCGCTGAGATCCAACTGACATTTTCAAGGCTACACGTATCGATTATCGATTCATAAGTATCTATCGGGATGATTTTTCTATCCAGAACCTGCGATTAATTGAATTTTGGCACTTTTATGTAAAAAATACCACTTCTACGCGTATTGTGTAAATTATAAGAATTAAACAAATGTTAAATTTATGTATCTAATGAACAATTGTTACTTTCCATGCTTTAAAACTTTACGAAACACGTTTCAACATCGAGTCTCGATCAAAATCAATTTCTATAAGTTTCTTAATTAATCGCAATACATAAATAAGATGCACATTGTTCGATCAATATTGGGAACATGCATAAATGTTAGTAACAATCGCGGAAATGAACAAACATTCGCCGAAACCGTTCGCCTTCGAAGATTTCGCAATATCTTGATGTTTAATTATCATAATTGTTAACAACCCTCGTAAGACCATACTTTAGACAATTATTAACAATGTCCTAGTATAAATAATGGCTTAAAATATCATTTCGTTGAAATATTCTTTGTTCGCGAAGGAATTTTTCGCTGAGATCCAACTGACATTTTCAAGGCTACACGTATCGATTATCGATTCATAAGTATCTATCGGGATGATTTTTCTATCCAGAACCTGCGATTAATTGAATTTTGGCACTTTTATGTAAAAAATACCACTTCTACGCGTATTGTGTAAATTATAAGAATTAAACAAATGTTAAATTTATGTATCTAATGAACAATTGTTACTTTCCATGCTTTAAAACTTTACGAAACACGTTTGAACATCGAGTCTCGATCAAAATCAATTTCTATAAGTTTCTTAATTAATCGCCATACATAAATAAGATGCACATTGTTCGATCAATATTGGGAACATGCATAAATGTTAGTAACAATCGCGGAAATGAACAAACATTCGCCGAAACCGTTCGCCTTCGAAGATTTCGCAATATCTTGATGTTTATTTATCATATTTATTAACAACCGTCGTAGGACCGTAAATTAAACAATTATTAACAATGTTCTAGTATAAATAATGGCTAAAAAGCCATCAATTTGTTGAAATATTCGATTAGATCGAACAAAGACAATGGAAGTAACGGTAAGTCACTGGTAAGTGACCTTGCGGTGGGTATATAAGGAGCCCCCGGTTGTTTAAAATTTCATTGTTCCTGGAGCCTCCGAGGTGGACGGATCTCTTCGTTTTAGGTTTATGGAAGGGGTACCCCCCACCTTGGTAACCGGTGCTGGCCGCCGGTAGGCGGTGGTCAGTACTGGCGACCACTCTATCAATCCTTTCTTTTTTTTTTTAATTGTTTCTTTGTGTAATTCATTTCATTTGTCCTCTGATTTTAATTTCTACTTGTTTTTACATGTTTATTTTTTTCCACTAACCAAATTCATTTCTATCTTCTATTATGCCTTGACTTTAGGTTTCTCTTAGGTTTCTCTTAGATACATTCTCTTAGATATATCGGAAGACAAAGAACGAAGAACGAAGAGGACTGATGTATTGCATCGTCCACGGGACTGTTAATTCTAAGTATAGACTAAGTTAGTTTTAAGGTCACCATGTACGAATACCTGTGATCTGCCGAGCAATTATCCAATCTTTAGCTTCTTTTTGCTCGCTTGCTCGTATCTCAATCCGGCCACCTCTGCTTGTTGCATAAGCAAGTGACCGGCCGTGGAGGTGGACCGAACGCTCGATCGCCGTCTCTTCTGGTGCGTCCGCTTTGAGAGAGTATATGCTGCGAACACAGGGGCAGGTGTTCGCACCGGTCCCTGCGGAAGCCCTTGTGCCACAAGACCCTCTCTTCGTCATCCTCCGTGGGTCAGGTCCACGCTCTGCGTGGCTCCTGACGCGGAGTTGGGAGAAACGGGGCACTCTATATGAGTGGACGGCGTCGCGCATATCCTTGAGAATCGGGCCCACTGAGGGGAAACGGGACCGACCTAGTAGGAGCAACTCCACGGTTCGTGTCGCGTCTTTCCCAATTTTGCCTAATTTTTCCATAATGTAATTGCTCGGCAGAATTAAACGAGGAGATCGAAGGAACATTGATTCCTTCTATCTCTGCAGTTAGAATAAGTTAGTTTTAAGGCTGTGATCTGCCAGGCAATTATCCAATCTTTAGCTTAATTTTGCTCGCTTCCTCGTTCCTCGGTCCGGTCACCACTGCTTCTTGTACAAGCAAGTGGCCGGCCGTGTAAGTAGTCCGAACGGTCTATCGCCGTCTCTTCCGGTGTGTCCGCTTCCAGAGGGGGCATGTTGCGAGCACAGGAGCAGGCATTTTTGCCGGTCCCTGCGAAAGCCTCCAAAATAAGACCCTCTCGTCGTAAAGATGGAGAAACGGGGCACTCCTCTAGGGGAGTGGTAGGCGTCGTTCGTTTTCTCTGGAATCGGAACCACGGAGGGGAAACGGGATAGACCTAGTAGGACCAACTGCACGGTTCGTGTCGCGTCTTTCCCAATGTTGCCTCATTTTTCCATAATATAATTGCTCGGCAGAACTAAACGAGGAGATCGAAGGAACATTGATTCCTTCTATCTCTGCAGTTTAGTAATTTCGTTTGTACTGCGTATCGAGGGAGATCGATGGAACTTTGATTCCATCTATCTCTCTCCGGGTCTTCGCTCGCAGCAACCTCCACGTGGTGAGACCTGGTAATCGATATTACTCGCGACGAACGATTATTCTTCGTCGCGGGTAGTACCGAGCTAATTGGCTGCGAATTTAGAATATTGTATTACAATATTGGAAAGTTTCGTAATGTGTAAGATTGTATAAAACTTATATGCAATAAATGTACTGCAAATAATTTGAATATCTTTCTTTCTTTTCCTGCGTTGCTTCTATTCCCTTTGTATGATCCTAAATTACACTGCTGACAAATCGAAACCTTTTTTCTGCCTTCCAATCATGAGTGTGTGGTCCTTGTAAAGCCACACGATTCGATAATGTTGGAATCTTGATTTCTACTGATTGTACATAATTACTAAGAATTTTTACCCTGTAAATAGCTGAAATAATAATTGTAACAATATGTATCTTTTAATAAAAGGATCTGTTTGTACATGTAAATATTGGTGCATAAAAATGTATTCGTGTATACTGAAGTAAAATTAAACTATGAGATAAGCATTTCTTAATGTCTGCCAGTCGTCACCATAATTGACGCGATATATTCGGTTTTAATTATTTCAATAACTTTTGAAGTATAATTGTTTTAATATCAAACTCAAATGATATGTTTATCAGAAAACATAATATCACATACTTAAAATGTTTAATCTTACGAGCACGCCTATGTAAAGTATTTGAATACATGACCGCTTCGACGTATACGGATGTTTCTAACGAGGGTAGCAAGGGTTCTTTATTATAATATTTGAGAATACAATATATACTCGTTGAAACATATGTACAAAGCAAATGATACGTATAAATATATCGTAAATATACGACATAAAATATTCTTCTTTCGTAACGAAGTCAACGCCACATAGCAAGTATGCATACAAAACGGAAGGTAAAGGAATAATTTTAATCAAATCATTGTGCTACATCGTTGTTTCTTATTGCATCAAATAATTCAAACTGCATATTGCATACATGCAAAATAGAATTTGAAAGCAGGGACTTTCGTCGATGCTTGCACAGAATGTTATAAAAAGAGGGATTCGGAATTTTAATACCCTGTATTTACGCAACCGTTAAGGCAATCATACGTAATCGATCAGAGTCACCATATCATATCAGTTTCTGACTTCGTGCGAGCCAAAGGATTCAAGCACAAACTTTTCAGAACTTGTACCGCGTCTTCTCCATCGTCCCTCGCGTATAAAGTTTGCCTCTTGTTGCTCTCAGCTTCGAAGGATTTTCCACGAGTACTCCCAGCCATCGAGTTCTCCTTATTTCGCTTTGCGTGCGATCTGTACGTACGTTTTATCGAATTTTTCGAGGAAAGTGTCCCCGTTTTCTTTGTCTTGAACGAAGGACGACGTTTTCTTCTCTTTCCGATTTCACCATTGCCAACTTCGAAGGGTATCAGCGACCTTATCGATGAACATTGAGCCTTCTTGTCGGAGTTTCTCGAATCCGCGGAACGATTCCTTTTAGAGACGCATTGATTCGGTTGCGGGGCTCTCCTCTTGGGATGCGTTCGATGACGGAGATTAGTGGACGCGCGAGGTCCTTTGAAGATCGGCCTCAAGGTTCCTAAAACCTTGCTTCTGACCCTCAGAGGTTCCAGGAGTTCGTGATCGTGCCAGGAAGCGACCACGGGCAAACCACACGCGTTGTGCATTCCGACCAATGGCACCCCAATCGCTCGATGTTTCGGCGTCTCCGTAAACACTTGGTATCTGTCGTGGAAGTTCCAATTACGTCCACTACATCTCGCGTTCTCCTCGTACGCGGATATCTTCTGACCGACGTGTCCACGCTCGAGATCGATCGCTCCCCATTTACCAACACGTGTCTCGTCCACCTTCGGAGGTTTCGCGCCGCCATTTTCCACTGTTTCGTTATTGGATCGTTCCCTAGATGTCGCGTCGTTCGATTTTCTAAGGGCAGTGTTCAGTGTACGGGAACCAGACTTGTGAAAGTAATCGTCGAAGTCGCTGAAACCTCGATCGTCCTCCCGGGTGGATACGTTGTGCTCGCTCCTCGCTATTCGTCTGTCCAGCGTCTTCAATCTAGAGTTGATCCCTCTGTTTCTGCCCTGTAGTTCGCGCTGATAGTCGCAAGAGTGACAGGATCTCCTCGACGGATTGGCGATTTCTGTATACTTGGAGACGCGAGCCGGTCGCGTTGATTGGGATTCGCGTTTGGTTTCGTTCAGCGAGAGAGACGCGTTGTTCGCGGGATTTACTTTGTACTTTGAGCCTTGGAGAACCTTCTCGGGCTCGGAGATCGAAGATTCGAATTGCAATTGAGGCGCCACGGATCGTCTAAGCGTACCGATGTTGTGGGCTATGGATGCCTGATAGTGTTTAATAGGGATACTCCTGACGGTACCGCTGCTCTGCGGTCGTGTATTTCCAGGGTTTTTCTTGTCGCGGCGTGCCTTGACGGAGTCGTTGCTTTTCTTGAGATAGTTCTGTTGAGGAGGAGAATAGTTCGGGACGTCGATCGCGCGTTCCTCGTACAATTGATCGCTTCGCAGCACATTGTCGCAGAATTTCGGCGGATTCTTCCATTCCTCGATTATACTTCGCCCGAATCTCGATACATCGTTAAGCCTAGATAGATTGGACACGGTTTTTGTGTCCGGGTCCTTCACGTCTGTTGACGGTTTACCCTCACTGCCCTCTAGCCACCTTCATGATTTAGCACCGAACGTCGTTCCGGCCACGTGCATCCGATTCTCGATCCCCATACCTAGAAACAATGCAACGACATCGTTTGGGAAACGAACGAAGGCGATGAAAGGAAGTAGACTTGGAAAATAAATAACGAAAACTTCTCACCGAAATCGTGATCGCTCTCGTTGAAAGGACTCAGGGTCTGCGTGGACGTGAACGTCGAGGTCTGAGATTTCGTTCTCTTATTACTTTTGGAGCAGACGAAGAACGTGCTCAGAAGCGCGCCCACTTCCACGAAAATCACGGCCAGTCCGACCGTGAGCATTATCAGTGCTTGATCTTGCGTCCATTTCTCGAGCATCTCCAGGCAACCCTGTGAAAGCAATACCGTACGATATTATGCGATACAGTGTGTCTACAAAGGGGAAAGTGTAATTTTGCACGTGTTTCTTAATAACTTAATACTCGATATCGAACTCAATGTCGTCCTTGTCCCCTCAATGATCTGTGCATTCGAGAAACAATAACTATAAACCTTCGAATACAATCAACGCGTCCATCCATCCACTTCTCTCTCTCGTATTCTCTCGTTTTGAAGGAAACGCAAGCGATCTTGGAACGTCCTCCATACCTTTGCCCATCTTCGTCTTTCCTCTTTAATGTACCAATAACCGTACCTTCGGCCCGCAACTTCAGTACTCGACTTTATTTTCCACCCAACCTACTTCTCGGAACGCGTTCATTTATAAATTATAAAAGGAATCGGCTCGCGTAACACCTCGTAACCGGCGTTACAATTCGACGCTTCTACGTATATGATAATGTCATCATATTCGCGGACAGCGTCGGCGTCGCGCGATGACATTTCAATCTGTATTCAATTTCTGCGCGGACGCGTGAAATTTAATACCTGTCGCGCATAAAAGATAAGGAAACTCTCCTAACAATGCGACGCCAACTTCGCTACGATGTGTGTGTTTTTTTTTTCTTTTTTTCTTTTTTTTCTCCAACAAACTACACACGGCCGTCTACGCGACGCTCTCGTTTCCAGATGCGATACCGATTGAACGATACACTCGTCGCGCTTTTACGCAACCCGCATTCAAGTGGATTCCCCTTAGGCGGTGATGTTTGCATGCGGGTCATTATTGAGCGTGTACGCGCGACACAAAGGGTATCGACGCTCGCTTTCCCTGTTCCCGTCGATTTAACAACCGTTGAAACGGCAGTGTTATCGCAACATTGAAAACAAAGCGCACAGGCCACTAACAGTCGTGTAACAGAATCGCTCGCGTATTTGTATCGCGTTCGGCGATAAATACGTTGTTCGAGACACCGCCACAGAACGAGTACAATTCGTATTTGAAACGTTGTTATGAATGTAACATAATATATAACGTAACACGTTATTAGGTAATACGACACGTTGTGTACATACATTTTGAATAGGTAATAATCGAACGCAGCATTGGGCGCGCAAACGAAATTAGAGTAGCAGTAGTTGGACGCTGAAACGATCCCAAATAATTTGACAAAAAGTTGCTCCCCGTGGAAAAGATGCGATGCATTGTATCGAAGAGACGTTGATGCAAAGTAGGGCATTGTTGATCGTATTCAAAAATATTTTACAAGGTTAATTACTTTAAACCTTCGTCTGCTTTCATAAGGTTAATAGTTCGACTCTCCGAGTTTCTATGCCGATTAAAATCTATCGTTTCGTTGACGTTTCGATTGTACCGCACGATGGAGTCCAAAAATACAACGAACACGAATACGAGTACAAATACGAACTTGAATAGAAATTTTTTCAAATAATTATACGCGCGTCTCGACTCGAATCCTTTCGACATCATCGACAAAAAAAAAGGGCAGGGTAAAGGACGACCAGTCGATGTACCGTTCCCAATCGACTATTTCGTACAATGGACTCGTGTGACGATCCGCGACAGGTGTCACTCGAGAGTTCGACGCGTCGCCAGCCTCGGTCACGTGTCACCAATGTTTACGTCCGGTCCTCTTTTCGTTCGTTCAATCGCTGCCTCGTTGCTATACGTACCATGGTGTGCCGTGCGTATTGGTGTTCGGCGGGGTTCAAAGCCTGGCAGAGAGTAAGATTGGCAGGTTCGGGATTCAGGAAGGAATCTGTCTCGTTTGCGTTGTTCAGGGCGCAGCAACTGAGAGGCACCACTAATTCTCTTCGTCCTATTTCCTGCAACCGCCACCAGGAGGTGCCGTAATTGCTGCTTCCGTTTATGCCGCAGCAAACAAACTGAAAAGGTCGATGCAATTTGCGGTATTCGTTCGCCAGAGGGGTGCGCGCGTAATTGCTTTCTACGATAGGTTTCGATCGGGATCGCGCATTTAGAGAAAACACGAGGCCACTCCTCTCTCGATCGAGTCAATCGGGCCTTGTTTTCATCGCCAGACGACCATCGCTCTGACCTTGCATTCTGACCCTCCTCGTACCACGCCCGGGCCTTTTCGGACCCAGATAGACGCTCACGTTGGTCAATTGTACCGTTAGCACAACTTTCCTTGGAAATTAAGGAAGGCGCGATGAAACAATGGAATTTTTGTTCGAAATATTTTTGATCATATTCTGCCATATTCTGGGTCCGTTTTGGGCATAGGCGTGGTCTCTCCCGTGGTCGTTTGAATCGCTGGTATCGCGAAGGTTAAAGAACTCTAAATGTACGAATACACTCCCACAGTTTGGAAGCTGTTCCGTTATGAACGCTGTAAAAAATTGTTGCACAACTATTGAGCTAAAGTGGGCAATATTAATACCGGAACAGAACTTGGTGAAAAATTAACCAAAACATGGAAGGAAATTTAGTGTCCTTTTGAAAATGATTTCTGAACGGAAGATGGAATGTTATCTAACGTGTATTAATTGTTTTCGTTATCTTGGGATGTAGGATCAATTTTGAACAAATATCCGGCATTTTTGTTAAGATTCTCCGGCGGAAAATCAAATCGGTAAAATATTGTTAAATTGTGGAAAAGATTCTATTGGGCGAAATTATTTGAAATTAAAGTAACGCGATAGTCAGCTCGATAAACATTCAAATTTTAACATCGAAGCTGCACGTGAGACATGTTAATGTCATTGCGATCGTGCTTTTTGTATTGGTGTTATTTGGTCTGGTTTCGAGTCGATGTAAACGTACCGTGGTTTGTGCAAGATCAAGGGCTGCTGTGAATTGTTCTCTGCCAGGCACAGCGTAGCTACGTTGCAAGGCCCGTATCAATCGCGCTGGTCTGACATCGATACCCAAAATGTGCGGCCAAAATACGACCAGAACACAAACGGTACATTCACCGATCAGCAGTAGAATTATTGTGATGAAGTACTGAAAACAGAACGACAAAGTATAAACTAAAATACTTCTGAGACCGATTCCAGGTTCAGGTTGGGTACAAGGGATCTCAAATTGCACTCTGTCTTTGTAAAATGACAATTGTTAAATTGTGAGAGGAAAAACGAGGTACTTCTCAAGTACCAATTGCACAGAAAATCCAAACACGAACCACGTAAATTCGCGAGTACTGTTAACTTTGTAAAAATTAATACACTAGGTTGTTTGATAAGTTTGGTCGTTCGATAAAACTTATTGAACAATCTATTAAACTACAATCTGCGAAAACAGATACTCGATAAAATTGAAACTATTCGAATTATTCAGCGACAACGAGTTCAACGTTACAAATATTCTTCGATCCGTCGCAAATCGAAAAACAAAGTCTGTAAGACGAGCTTTATCCACCTACGCCATTTTATGCTTCTCGCGTTCCGTGGATGTAACCCCTCCATAGGCGTCGCCGCAAAATTTCCAATCAACTCGTACAAATAGTTGAAAACTGACGTTGAGCAAGCGTTGGATACCGAACAAGAGAAATAAGAAGAAGAAAAAAACAAGATACCGTACTATTTCGAAACTACAGTAATCACCCGTATTGCTTGCTAGATAATAGGTAATTTCTGACACACCAGACCGATATTTCGTTCGTTAGCATTCGAACGGTTAACCACGATACCTGTAACCTGTAAACAGACTGTTACTAATAAATACTTGCATTGAAAGATTTACAACTAATTGGCCATACAAAGTGGCCGTGGAACTGAATTTTACATCGGGTTTACAAACGTTGAACACGTGCCGAGTGGGACGCGTTCACGAGCGGTGCACGCGTTCGCCTAATAAGCGACTCCTGAATAATTGCTGTTTTTAAATGATACACGGGCTCGCCCTCCTTCCGTGGGCACGCGTGCCTGGACTTATGTAGATCCGTTTCCGGGCAGCGACGCGTAACCGTACTCCGGCAAAAGCGGGAAATCTGGTTTCAGTCGGGTCCGTCGAGCAAACTCATCGTCAGGGTCTGACGAAGAAGCTCGCAGATCGTGTAGACCTTGACTTCCACCCGATTAAAACGCGCATTTACGACACGAACAAGGTGCACCGCACTGTGGTGCACGGGCAACGCGAAACGTTCGTGTCTATAAGAACTATAAACGCGCGTGAATCCGCCATGTTAATTTCGTTACACTCTCTTGTTCGCCAAACCGTCCGAACTTACTCTAAGAATCATTCCTATCGCGATTAAGCTTCGAACGATTTTACGAACTTTATCTACCGATCGCTTCTTATCGATAAGTATATAAATTGTACTTACATACTAATAAATTTTATATAAATTGTAGTTACATACTTATCAATTTCCATCGACACGTATATAAAATATATTCATATACTTAGTAATTTTTCTCGATAAGTACGTAAATTATATTTATACATTTATTAATTTCCATCGATAAGTATACAAATTGTATTTATATATTTATTAAAAAAATGTAATTCATACGTTGGTGAAACCTACTGTGGTTTAAGTGTAGATTATAAGGTATATCGGGAAAAAATTGTACGATAAAGGAAGTTAAACGTTGGGGACTCAATGGGAACCGAAATGACGCATGGAAAAGAACACCTGTCCAGTACGTACTATAACAGCTACCCCACGAACACGTTCAACAAAGTGGTCTTGTACTATAGAAGATAAAGAGCCCTCCAAAACTTTAACGCTAAATATCTTTTCTACTATACCAATAAAAATGATATCTTCTCATTGCGCTGAATTATATAGAAAAAAAAATACAGCCAATACGGTTACCAAACTATTAATGAACTATGACCAGTCTTCAAGGCGTATCACCGCGCAGAAACTTACTAGTGTACAAATTTGAAAAATTGAAACTCATACATCTAAATTTATATATTCGAATAAATATGAATTGAATCAAATATGAATTCTAAATCTTGGTCTCTTGTTTTCGAAAATTCATACTCTGTACAATAAATTAATTTACATATGCTTGTGTTGTACCAAAGAGTTTGTCCAATTATTAAGAAAATAAATAATTTACCTATTGTACACAATCGGAGGACACAATCGCATGGAAGAATACATTTACTTAAATATCGTTGCGTCTTGGAACAGAGCAATCGCTGCGAGTCATCTAGCGAACGATTTGCACGTTGCGACTTAACGAGACCGCAGAAATAAAGGATAGATCTAGGTACTATAATTACCGCGTAATTACGATCTATAGTAAAAAGAAAGTGCCTTACAGAAACTGTAGCGCATCGATTATAGAGACAAGTCGCCCAGCATCCCAGCAGACCCGTGAGCGTGATTAGAAATCCCAAACCGACCACGGCAAATGCCAAATAGTAGAAGAGTGGTTGCTCGGGGTGTGCGTCACCTGGTCCCAGCAAACGTGACAATAGAATGCGTTCGTCGTCGGCCAATAACAGCGCGCCTAACGACATCAACGCGAAACCCGATATCTAGAAACGAAGATGATCATTTTTGACGATAACTCGTGCATCGAGTAGTGCCGTGCTTACGATATAGGACGGTTCAAAAGGAATTCAACACTTTCGAAAATCGTCGACGTAGCAACCGCACTTATCTACTGGAACATATTAGACAACAATCTTCACACATTGGCTCGCGTTACGTTCAAGTTCCCGAATCATAAGTTTCCGAAAGTGTTCAATTGCGCTTCAATTTCTCTCCGTTTCTCGTATTTAATTTACGAAAGAAAATCTGTCCGTGACGATGTTTCAATGACGTTCGCACAGAATCTGAAAACGTAGAAGTGAACGTAATAAATGTGAAATCTGTAAACGAACGTAATAATTTGTTAGGCGGATTTATAAATCGCGTCGTGTACGAGAAAAACATTTTTTTGATTTAAGTTTCAATAAGGATTGTATAACGTTATACCGTCTTCCGGTTCCTATCGTAACGTTTGAAAGTTACTGTAGATCGGGGGTGGAGGCAACGTTTAAATTTTGTACTTTTTTGATCATGTTTTTACATCCGTGACTCACCAGAAAAATGATATTCGAGCAGCACACGAAGATTCGTGGTATGCCCATCTTTTTCGTTTCCATTTTCGAGTGTATCCGGTGCTTAATTACATCGAGTCTTTAATTCGTTCTTTTTGTAAATGCGCGCGATAACAGGACACCGATGACAGTTCGTCGCGTCGATCCTTCGCGATGACACTCCATTAATCGTCGCGAGAAACGTGATGGTTAACGCGTCAAGTGAAATTTATTCGAACTTTTTTTTCCTCCAACTCCCGTACACTTATATTTACCCCAATTCCCGAAGCGTACTTGCTCGCGTTAACCGAAGGACTAAAAACCACGCGCGTGATAGATGGGTTTCACAGTGCTGTACGAATACTGGCATCTGTAGGTGCGCTTGCGTTGCGTGCCCTCATGCGCGACCGACCGGATGGAACCGGAAGGAAATAGAAAGGCACTGAACAAAAAAATTGGAGGGGATGAAATGTCCATATGCACGTACATACGTACGCGATTGTTACAGATATGATTCGTGCTAGTCAAATATCACGATGGGGGAGCACGAGTCATAAGAGCGAACATTACGGACGAATAAACTTCATCTTCGATTTAAACACGCAATCGTTCAGCGTTCTGAAACATTACACGGATACTTGTGAATGATAATTAATCGAGAATCCTAAATAAAAGTATACATACGAAAAATACTAAAATAGTCCTTTTGGTTTCCCTAGGCGGATAATCTTCATAAAGTTCCTAATTTGAATTCTTAACATAATTAAGGGGAATGTAAATGATCAAATTTAAAAAAAAACATAAATTGTTATATATTTTTTTTTCATATAAGTATCATTATTCTAATATTTAGTTTACAGGAAAAAAATTGTCATATTATTTATTAGTTGTAAAATATGTTTCATACCGCAACGTGTTCCAACGATTGTAGTAAAATTCTGATCGTAATATCATACTACAGAATGCGTAAATGTGTTATGCGTATCATTGTGAGTGTTCGTGGAGCCTATCTCCTCCTGTCTGCATTAATTCACGCGCCGTAGTATGCATTTCCAGTTAAAATAGCGCAAGCGATACTTACATATACCTATACGATATATGTATTATTAGTTATTAAGAATTTAATTTCGTATACACTTTCATGTTTTTATTATGTATACAGTTCCGTATTAAATATTTCTGTACGTCGAAGATGACTGTATTTTACAGTACGAATTAATTAATATTAACCATTAAATATTTTTAAAAATCTAAGAAACTATAATACGACTGACTCATTTTATTCGATCGTGCTGTTTCATCTTGTTCTCTTTGAGTTGTATCAACAAATTCGGGTGGTAAATGTAAAACCTGAAACAAAGTGCAAAAAATTACGTATAGTCTACCAAAATAAAAATTAAGACGTTTATTAGACTTATTCACCTCAATGATCAATTTTTTGCGACCTAGTTTGAATACAAGATCTCGCGAGTATGGATTATGTGGCGCTATTGTGTTCAAGGCAGGTAACTTTTTAAGGTGTAACATGCCATGGTAGTCCTTAAACAGTGGATTACTTTTTCTTTCAGAGCCTATAAATGATTCCAACCTAATCGCAATATCCGATAAGTGTTCAACTCGTTGTACAACAGAATTCTCTAAACTTTCCACACGTACTGTTATTAGCGCAACTGCGTAAGAGTATCTTAACAGTGCTCTAAACAAATATAAAAACTTTAATAAATCTTGGCGTGAAGTATCCTGAGAATCACTGAACCATGATCTCGATCCTAAAGAATGTATTGCAATTCTTAAAACTTGTCTTTTTGAAGGCGTTTTCAAAACTGAGTATTGTCCTTGATTCAAGGTTTCTTGAATGCATTTTAATATTTTCGAATAAGACGAATTTTTAAATACAGAATCATTTGTGGGACAACTAACATCGTACCACTGTGTTATGTCAGCTTTTTCAATCACTTCTTTTTCCATTGTCTTTGTAAGATCATAAGAGTTACCAAAAACTTGCCCTCCAGTCGGAGAAGAATCAATTTTTTTTAAATTTTGGTACCTCCAAGCAATTTTCATTTGTTCATCTAAATGTTGAGGTTGACCAACTGATTCAATATCTGTCATAACAGCTGGCATTTCTGATACCAACTGTGATGGTTCAACATCTTTGGATCCTATGAACAATGGTTGAGCCGTGCCCACACCTTCTGCCATAAAGTACCTTAAGATAACATTTGCAAATGTACCAAATAGATCTTCCTCTGAAAAAGGGAAAATTTAGTGTTCATATACGGTATAATTCTTGTGAATAAAAAATTTTCTATACAATTTTAAGAGATTCTATACATACCAACAACAAATAGAGATCCAATAGGTAATCCACCACCTAAAATTGTTAAATTCAAGTACAGTAATACTACGAAAATATTTTTTTTTAATTTTAGTGAAATAAAACAAATTTTTCAAACCTATTAAATGATCTAAGGAAGGAATTCCGGTTGAAATCAACAGTTGTGAATTTTTTATCGAAGGTTTTGTTCCTGGTATGAAGGGAAACCGAGTACCCTTTGCAATACTCTGATCCATCCTTTATATCTGTTGTTAAAATAAAAAATAATAAGCGATATAATTTAAACCTCTTTTTCATAACAATATTTATTCAATCCTTTGAGGAAAGAAAATAATATTTAATATTCTTATAATATAAAAATTAATTTTATGCATATAGAATTCCAATAAAGTATCAATTATAATTACATGTATGTAAATATTCCTCAAAACAGATGATTATTTACATTAAATCTAATTTCACGTGTCACTGCAATCACTGATTACATTTGTAGGTTATGTTTATTAGAACTACATGATACTGTGCGAGATTAAATGTTACTACATTATAACATATTGCATACAGTGTACATAAATTTGAAGTATTAAATTGTTATAATGACATACGTATCGTTATATTATTGAAATTAGTCGGTATAATAGTGCGAAATAATTCGGAACTTCATCGACTGCAGCGCAATTTTTAGTTATAGTAGATTGAGTACAGATGGCTACACTTACAACTGGTACGCAGTTAGCAGGTGACGCATTGCATAGTTTGCAATCCTTTTGCTAGAATGCTCCTGTATTATTCTCTACAGTTATTTTTTACCAATTGTATGATATAATACATTCTCTTACTTGAATACGTAGATCCCTTAATTCATTTTCTACCGATTAGTGAATCGATGAATATTAATGTATTCCAACTTATTTTTTGATTATGATAAAGAAAAAGTACGTTCATCCTTGTATTAACGTAATTAAATTTTTAATTCTTTCCTGTTTAAACTATCAGTCTCGATTTTTCAATCGGATATAATGACATTTTCTAAAAAAACATACGCTTGCGTTGCGTGCCCTCATGCGCGACCGAATGGATGGAATCGGAAGGAAATAGAAAGGCACTGAACAAAAAAATTGGAGGGGATGAAATGTCCATATGCACGTACATACGTACGCGATTGTTACAGATATGATTCGTGCTAGTCAAATATCACGATGGGGGAGCACGAGTCATAAGAGCGAACATTACGGACGAATAAACTTCATCTTCGATTTAAACACGCAATCGTCCAGCGTTCTGAAACATTACACGGATACTTGTGAATGATAATTAATCGAGAATCCTAAATAAAAGTATACATACGAAAAATACTAAAATAGTCCTTTTCGTTTCCCTAGGCGGATAATCTTCATAAAGTTCCTAATTTGAATTCTTAACATAATTAAGGGGAATGTAAATGATCAAATTTTAAAAAAAACATAAATTGTTATATATTTTTTTTTCATATAAGTATCATTATTCTAATATTTAGTTTACAGGAAAAAAATTGTCATATTATTTATTAGTTGTAAAATATGTTTCATACCGCAACGTGTTCCAACGATTGTAGTAAAATTCTGATCGTAATATCGTACTACAGAATGCATAAATGTGTTATGCGTATCATTGTTAGTGTTCGTGGAGCCTATCTCCTCCTGTCTGCATTAATTCACGTGCCGTAGTATGCATTTCCAGTTAAAATAGCGCAAGCGATACTTACATATACCTATACGGTATATACAGTATTATTAGTTATTAAGAATTTAATTTCGTATACACTTTCATGTTTTTATTATGTATACAGTTTCGTATTAAATATTTCTGTACGTCGAAGATGGCTGTATTTTACAGTACGAATTAATTAATATTAACCATTAAATATTTTTAAAAATCTAAGAAACAATAATATGACTGACTCATTTTATTCGATCGTGCTGTTTCATCTTATTCTCTTTGAGTTGTACCAACAAATTCGGGTGGTAAATCTGAAACCTGAAACAAAGTGCAAGAAATTGCGTATAGTCTACCAAAATAAAAATTAAGACGTTTATTAGACTTATTCACCTCAATGACCACTTTTTTGTGACCTGCTTTGAATACAAGATCTCGCGAGTGTGGATTATGTGGCGCTATTGTGTTCAAGGCAGGTAACTTTTTAAGGTGTAACGTGCCAGGGTGGTCCCCAAACAGTGGATTATTTTTTCTTTTAAACCTTATATATGATTCCAACTTAATCGCAATATCCAATAAGTGTTCAATTCGTTGTACAACAGAATTCTCTAAAAGTTCCACACGTACTGTTATTAGCGCAACTGCGTAAGAGTCTCTTAACAGTGCTCTAAACAAATGTAAAAACTTTAATAAATCTTAGCACGAAGTATCCTGAGAATCACTGGACCATGATCTCGATCGTAAAGAATGTATTGCAATTCTTAAAACTTGTCTTTTTGAAGGCGTTTTCAAAACTGAGTATTGTCCTTGATTCAAGGTTTCTTGAATGCATTTTAATATTTTCGAATAAGACGAATTTTTAAATACAGAATCATTTGTGGGACAACTAACATCGTACCACTGTGTTATGTCAGCTTTTTCAATCATTTCTTTTTCCATTGTCTTTGTAAGATCATAAGAGATACCAAAAACTTGCCCTCCAGTCGGAGAAGAATCAATTTTTTTTAAATTTTGGTACCCCAAACAATTTTCATTTGTTCATCTAAATGTTGAGGTTGACCAACTGATTCAATATCTGTTATAACAGCTGGCATTTCTGATACCAACTGTGATGGTTCAACATCTTTGGATCCTATGAACAATGGTTGAGCCGTGCCCACACCTTCTGCCATAAAGTAACTTAAGATAACACGTGTAAATGTACCAAATAGATCTTCCTCTGAAAAAGGGAAAATTTAGTGTTCATATACGGTATAATTCTTGTGAATAAAAAATTTTCTATACAATTTTAAGAGATTCTATACATACCAACAACAAATAGAGATCCAATAGGTAATCCACCACCTAAAATTGTTAAATTCAAGTACAGTAATACTACGAAAATATTTTTTTTTAATTTTAGTGAAATAAAACAAATTTTTCAAACCTATTAAATGATCTAAGGAAGGAATTCCGGTTGAAATCAACAGTTGTGAATTTTTTATCGAAGGTTTTGTTCCTGGTATGAAGGGAAACCGAGTACCCTTTGCAATACTCTGATCCATCCTTTATATCTGTTAAAATAAAAAATAATAAGCGATATAATTTAAACCTCTTTTTCATAACAATATTTATTCAATCCTTTGAGGAAAGAAAATAATATTTAATATTCTTATAGATGATTATTTACATTAAATCTAATTTCACGTGTCACTGCAATCACTGATTACATTTGTAGGTTATGTTTATTAGAACTACATGATACTGTGCGAGATTAAATGTTACTACATTATAACATATTGCATACAGTGCACATAAATTTGAAGTATTAAATTGTTATAATGACATACGTACCGTTATATTATTGAAATTAGTCGGTATAATAGTGCGAAATAATTCGGAGCTTCATCGACTGCAGCGCAATTTTTAGTTACAGTAGATTGAGTAAAGATGGCTACACTTACAACTGGTACGCAGTTAGCCGGTGACGCATTGCATAGTTTGCAATCCTTTTGCTAGAATGCTCCTGTATTATTCTCTACAGTTATTTTTTACCAATTGTATGATATAATACATTCTCTTACTTGAATACGTAGATCCCTTAATTCATTTTCTACCGATTAGTGAATCGATGAATATTAATGTATTCCAACTTATTTTTTGATTATGCTAAAGAAAAAGTACGTTCATCCTTGTATTAACGTAATTAAATTTTTAATTCTTTCCTATTTAAACTATCAGTCTCGATCTTTCAATCGTATATATGATTTTAATGACATTTTCTAACGAAACATACAATGATAAAAAGAAATTCGTAATAGAAAATTTACTTGTTCAAACTAATCATTAACGAACACATTTACGCATTATAATCGTACCGTATGCGTGCAAAATATCGTTACAAAGATAGTTTATTTAAAATTTAAATGACTCTATATACATACGTGAAATGTATCGCGTAAAGAAAAATTTCATTCGTAGAAATGCGAGAATATGAAAAAAACATGTTCTTCCAGTATCACGCTATAAGATTGATTCTCGAAGGTTTGAATATGAATTTTAAAAAAGATTCAACGCCAGACTGCGGAAACGCGTCCCTGTGCTAGAGATTGCGAACGCGCCAGAGAAGGGGAACTCAGAAATACGTGAGTTCAGGAGAGAGAAAGAGGAATAGCGAGGGGACGCGTGAGTAACCCGTCTCGTGCATGTTAGATTCGAAGCTCCGTGGCACGGGCAGTTGTGCAAAAGCACGGTGCAGAGGTATCCGGCCAAACACTGAAACCCCTCCCTGTTACTATCCCATCTTTCTCCCCTTCTAGCATATTCCGCTCACCCGTCTTTCTTGTGCTTCTCCCACCGTTTCCCCTTCTACCGTCGCTCCCTCTCTCGCTTCGGTACACTCGTGCCGTCTGTTGACCTCTCGCTTCCTCCCTCGGTCTTTTACTTTCTTTTTACAGACAAGCCGGGAGCACGCTGCCCTCGCTCAACTACCTGTTGTGACGTTCAACGCGCACTCGACGACGCACTGGGCAAATCGAGGGATTCAGCGCGCGCCGCGTGCGCTGCTGCTTTCCGTGTATGCCGTGTACCTTCCTTCACGGTCGGCAGGACGGTCGTACGCCGCCGTCTCTACGCACAAGAAAGCCTTCCGTTGGTAAAGCGTGTGCCCGATCTATGAGGTAGAGCCGATATTATTAAGCCGCGAAAGGTTTGACGCGCACTCCCACTATCGTCTCGTTTCCCGTCCCTCCAGCAACAACGCGATAATAGCGAGCGAGAAGCAGGAAGGGGGATAAAGATACAAATAGGGAGAGTGCGAGGGAGAACGTAGCGACAGGCTCTTATTGAGAAGTTTTAGTTAGACTTTCGTAACTAAAGAGGGCATCCGAGACACATTTGGGACCCCACATTGGGGCAATCGCAGTACTGACAGTCGAAGGGTGTTTTTATTTACGAGAAGATCGCGATCTGTTGTTTTACAGCTTAAACTTTTGGTTGCTTCGTTTATCGAAGTATCGGATTAAAAAAATGGAACGATATTTAACAATATTTATAAAACGGGCGACAATTTTATATTTTCGTTGTTCTGGTTAGATTCGTGTAGGTTAAATCAGTAGGTTAAGTGAACGTGTCGTTTTTTCCAAAGTTTCAATTTTAGTTTGACGTTCGTTGAGAGTTACATCAGTGTGAGTATTCAACGTTCGTTCGAGTATACAAAGTCGAGGATAAGGTATCGATAATCGATGTTGGACCGAAGAGAATCGTAAAAAATGAAATTCGGAAAGCGTTCGATCCAAAAAATTTCTACTTTATTAAATCGAAACAGTAAGTCACATTGTTCGATCAAAGAGAAATATTTTGTACGTATCGATTCGATAAAATATCCTCCCGATGATGGGTTTCTAACGAAAATCGGGAAACATTGAAACCGAGGGAGAACTTTTTATCGAATTCCTCGATCGTAATATATTTCGTAATCGCGTTCGAGGGAATAGAAGGCGGTACGGGTTTCATATATGGCGCCAATTCCGGCTAGTGGTCGAGATCACCGTCAGATGGCGCGGCAATTTGGCCGCCTCTTGTATACACGGAGTTTCCAGGCCCTGAACTTAGTCGCGCGCGGTGAACGTTCCGTCCTACCGTCGAATCTTCGCGCGCGTCTCGTCGAGAGTGACAGTTCGAAAATCTCTTTACCCGGAAGACAAATGCTATCGCTCGACCCGCGGACATTGTTACACTGTCAACGGGGCGATGGAACGCGGACAACGGGGACTTAGTTAGTGCATTGTGTACACGTTACGGACACGGAAAATATCGTGGCAATCTCGTGCGAAGCGCGTTCGCGTGGAGGCTGAACTGGCGGTGACTGGTCGCGTTGGAGCGACACGGACTTCACGGTATACCGTTCAGTCACGTGGCATCGGGAATAAAACGCGAGGAACAGTATCTATCGGCGATACGTCGCGATGTCAACAACCGGACAGAGAAAACAGTGTCTAAACACGGCATTGGTGCGTGTCTAAGCGCGTGGAAAGGGTGACGAACTTTGTTTACAGTCTCTCGGCGCGTCGTTCGTTCTCGCGATTGATATCCATCTCGAACGAAAGTCACCGAGAGAGAGAGAGGGAGAAAGAACACCCGCGAACTGATTCCCTTGATTCGATCAACGGGATATCGTACGCGATTGTGTTGTGTTGTGCGCGAAAGTACTGTACATACTGAACGGATTGAACGAAAGTACCGATCGAGGACCGATCGACGCGGAGCACCGACTCGTTCCAGTGTATAATTATTCGGCGACGACAGCCGAGGAAGCGAACGAACGAGTGCAACAGGCCAGACGCGCGAACGACAACGACATATTCCAAATGCGTCTTGACCGGAAGTTGAGGATCGTCGCATTGGCAGGGTGGCAGAGGATGCTCGGCTCGAGGGCAGCGGCGGGAGACGAGGTCGCAGCAGTAGCAGTAGCGCGCGTCAGGCGCTTCGGTAGCAGAGGTTCTCACTGAGCTGGCTTACCCTGCGGTGGATTTAGGGGGCTGTATGGAGGCCGGGGGGCTCCTGCCCCGCCAGCCCCCGCAAGGCCCCCCCGGCACCGTGCCTGGCCAGATCTCGGTCTGCGTGGGCCAGGCTCCTAACACCACCAATAACAATAGCAACGTTATCGGCCAATCGGCCGGGATTCACGATCTGAACGCGACCGGCCAGTTAAACGTAACCGGTCAACAGCTGCAGCTGCAGCAACAAATGGGTCAAGCACCTGGTATGGGTGAGGTACTCACCCCCAAGAGGCAAGCGGTCGTCGATCGTCTGAGACGTAGGATCGAGAGTTATCGGCGCAGACAGACCGATTGTATACCGAGATTCGATCAGAGCTTCAACGGTCTCTGCGAGCAGAACATACAGGACACCCTCGTGTTGAAGCAACGTTTCCTCGAGAGCAAGGCGAAACGGCAAGCAAAGAAGACGGATAAGAAGCAAAGCGACCCGATCGGTCTCTCCAGCGTTCACGTGGTGAGTCATTTACTCTACTTGTGGCTCTGGCTTTCGTTCGCGGCTCCTGGCGTAGGTGCTGCCGCGCGCCGGTCGTCAACCTTCTCGCGAAACGTTTCTTATCGCCCTCTCTATTTCGCCGTGCGTATTATTACGTGTAAGTGATATTCTGTTTACGCCGAGATCGATGGTATCTCGCGGCATCGGTCGTATATCTGTGCCGTTACGCTTCGTATACGGGAACGAAGTCTCGAATCGTGTCGTTGTCAATAAGCGTGGAACAACGATCCCGCGGAAGGTGTTACCGAGGCTTCGTTACGTTACGTTCACGACGGATAACCGAAGTTTCGCCGAAGGTCGATCGCGCCGAAAGCGATCCACAAACGAAATTGTCGAGAGGTCACGCGATTGAGAACATCTAAACTGTAGTATATACCGAGTAAGCGGCACTCGGCAACTTGCCGGGTCAAGACTCTACTACACAGGTTTGGAATCGAAGCGCAGGCGTAATGAAATACCACGCTCTTTACACCTATCCAAGTTTCATTTACAAAGCAATGGGACGTACCGTCGTTGACAACCGCGTGGCCTGAAATTTTCCGCGTTAATTGATCTATTTACCGTTAAAAAATATTTGCGTCACGATTGCTCATTTTACGATTACGTTGCACAAATCGTTAATCGTGATTAAATACCTTAACGAGGTTTCAAAAATATACCGTTACATAATTGTTTTCGAGTCCGTTGAAATCTTCCTTCGCTTTTATTAAGTACAAACACTTGTTCTTTTCGATTGAATCACGCTTTCGGATATTCTTCGATCGTTTTCACTACTTTTCCGATCGCAAGTGACTTTTTTCATAACTCGTTGGATACTTGCCAACTTTCAATTTCTAGATCGCGTTCTCGGTCGGTTCGGTGCTATTTCTTCGTATGCCGAAATTAAAATATTTATTATTCGCAACGCGCGAAGATTATTTCGGCACAATCTTTCTTTTCTTTCCAAAGTGTTGAGCGATTTGTCCATTGTTTTCCACGAGCGTTCCCGAATCTCTTGCAAGTTTGATTAATAATTCTTCGAAAAAATTTCTCCAACCTACCGAGTAAATAATCTTCGTTCTTTTCAAAGCGTTGAGTTATCGATCGTACACTTCGCGTTCAACCGCGTCTTTAATTTTTCATCCTACTCCCAACGAAAAAAGAATTTATTTCCCGACAAAGAATGTTAATATTTCCCGCGTTCCTGTAAAAATACGCTCTCGTCCGAAACGTTACGAGCGCCCGTGACGAAATAAACGAAAACGTCATTTGTATTAAAATTTCCCTTCGTCGGTCGCGAACGACACAAAGAGATCTCCTTCGGCATGCTGTACGCGGTATAAGTACTCTTCCTTCTTCCGAGAATTTTGAATAATTTCTCGTTCTTCTTTCGATTTTAATATTTACGCCTCGCGCTGAATTATCCTATTCTCTGAAACAATTCAAGTATCGGGTTGTTCGTAAAGTAATTTCGTTTTCCAAAATTGGGAGTATACAATTCAATAAATCGTTTACACACTCTAAAAGAATCGTTTCATTTTCACGAAAGAAAAAAAAACGAAACGACTTTCCGAACAACCTAATATACACGCGAATAACTTTATCGAGACGTTTAAAAATATTAAACGTCTCAAATACCGTACGATCACATACGACGAATTGGTCCCGGGCCAGAGGACGAATTCACGGTCGTTTTTGTGTCCTTATTAAAACAATGAAAAAAAAAAAGAAGCAATCGTTTGTAATGCAACGGCGTAACGATAGTTTTTTTTTTTACAAAGGACAGCGTATTTGAGAATACGGCTTATTCAGAAATATGAAAATATATTCAGGAAACCTTGAGGAGAGGACAATAATCGGTTTCAGAAACAGCTATAAAGAGACCGGTTTTAAGAACTGCAATTCATTCTTCGGGATCTGGATCATGGCTCTGCGATTCTGAGGTCTTTATTGAAGTCTCTCTCTCTCTGTTACGCTGCAACGTTTTTTTACGATATTCTTACGCAATTAATGTAATAGCAGGAACCATGCATAGACGGTTTTGTAACATTTACAATGGTATTGTTCCGAAATATTGTCCTACGATTGTTTTCGAGAAGTACGAGTAACGGGGGAATTTTCAAACGAACGAAATATCAGAAATAGTATATACTGGGTTGTTCGATAAGTTTTGATAAAATTTATTGAACGATACCGTACCAGGTTGCTGGTACAAAATTTATCGTACGGTATAGTACCAGATTGCTCGATAAGTTTTTATCGAACGACAAATCTTATTGAACAACCTATTAATAACACCTCTAGGAAACGTGTGATTTATGATTTATTATTTTAAATAATATCACGTAGTAAGCAGACAGTATTTTTTCAAACTAGTAATTCGAGTATCGGGGTGTATTAATAACAGCGTGAAAGTGGTCAATACCGGCGGAAAATGTTACGTATCGATCCTTGAGTTTGGGTTCTCGTTGGAGCAAAGCGCTCGTTATTAATTTATAATACACAGTTCGAAAAATCGTAACGTTACCGGACGAAAGTAAGTTAAAAACGAGCCGGATAAATGTTACGAAAGTGGACTCGAAATAACCACTCCGATACAGTGTGTGCCCTCGTAGAACGCGAACTTGGATTCGAAACTGGAAAACGGATACCCTGTAAAAGTCTGAAAAGCCTCGGTCGATAATCGTATTTCGTTTCAAAAAAAAAAGAAAAAAAAAAGAAAAGAAAGAACCGAATACATTACTTCGTTCGATAACTAAAAGTAAACAAACTCGAGCCGATGTTTAATCGCAATTTTGTTATCGCGTCGAACTCGGTGCTCCACCTCGGAGAAATAAGTTTATAAACTCCGCGCGTATATATAAATAAAACGCGGTCCAATGTTGCGCGTCGCGGTGAAAAAGCGACGAAATTGGAAAGAAAGTTCCCCCCGGCACGCGTACCTACAATACGATCAACGATAAATCGTTTATCGTCGATTTCGCGCGAGAAACCTACGTAACGAAAGTTGTCGTTGATTAAATTTAGAAACTTTTTTGTTCCATATAAATTTTCCATAGAATCGATAATAACCGAGATATCGACCCGACCCTTTCTACCCGTGATACCGTACGAGGGTGAGAACGGCGAACGGAGCCCCTGTTTATTTGTGCCCCAGAAAATAAAACCGAGAGACGTCGGAGACGCCAGGAAACGCTAAAAATAACCTTTACATTCGAACAATATTTCTTATACGAGCTCCAACAGCTCGTATCGAGTGATTTCGTCGGTATTATTATAATATTCACCGAACGAAGCCAGCCCACTTTCGTCGTTGCTCGAACGTCGTATCGTGAAAAGTAGCCAATCTTCTCTCTCTGTCTCTCTCTTTTTCTCTTTATCTTTCTCTCTCTTATTCCCGTCGCGTATCAATCCACGCGTTTTGAAAGCGATGCGAAACAGGTGGATGCGCGACGTCGCGCCGGTGCGGAGGAGGGCGTCGTTAAGTTGTAGGTTCTGCCTACGTCGGTTACCTGTAGGCGTTCGATTCGAGACGTCCCGTATTAACCTTGGATTTACGTCAATGCAGGGGCGTTCCACGGTACGTGTAACGTCATTGTCACGAACTTATACGCGATGCGTTTATTTCGACCTTCGTGAGCCTCGCTGACAACCTTTGCCGCAACGGGGTGTGAATTTCCCTTTCTTTTTTAGTCGCGCGCGGATACACCCACGCGGCTGTTATAAAAGCTGCGCAAGTAGCGAAACAAGAACGAAACGAGATGCAGGGTTTCGTTGACGAATCGCGCGCTCGTCTAGGAGCGAGATGTTTGTTAAGTATTTCTTGAGAACTTCCGTGTCGATTCGAATGCACGAAAAAGAAAAAAATAGTCACTGTGTCGAAATTCTTTTCTAGGAAGGAAAAGAAAATAGTCACCGTGTCGAAATTCTTTTCTTCCAAGAGAAGAAAAAAATAGTCACCGTGTCGAAATTCTTTTCTTGGAAGAGAAGAAAAAAGTAGTCACCGTTTCGAAATTTTTTTCTTGGAATAAAAAAAAGAAAATACCAGGATCTATGGATCGTGGTAATTTTCAGGGGAGAATCCATTCCGATGATACGGACGGGGGCGAATTTATACTTTCGAGTCCGATAACATCTAGTGTACAAATTGTACACTAATTTGAGCTAATTAATACGAAGAAGAGAATCTAGCGAAATTGACGGAAATTCTTTTCGAAATATTCTGCCCTGTCTGGAGAACTTCTACAGTTCCATCGAGTCTTTCAACGATCATTGTGTCAGGACCAACGGACTCTTCGAATCGATCCGTTTCGCTAATTGTTCGTTTCATTTTACCAATTATTGCTCGATCGTTGACACGCGCGGTATTTATATTACATTTACTCTTGTATACCGAAATGATTACGTAACCTTACCGAATCGATAATTCGTACGCCGGAGACAAGCTCGGGAGTATTTTGATCTTTTCCAATTAATTAAACAATTTGAATATTCTAACGAGTATTCCGTTCGTATACTCCAACGAACGTACTTCGAGAGTGTCTCTCTATCGATCGAATGGAGCGTTCGGAGTACTTTATCTTTTGCTAATAGATTATCTAGAAATTGAACCACGTATTTGATACATTTTCAGGGATTCGTTTCATCCCTGTTCGTTTACGGCCGAATAATATTTTCAAGCGCCAAAAAAAAAAAAGAAAAAGAAAAAAACCCGGTCAAGTTCATCGCGTTTCCATCGTGAACGACGGATGTACGATCAATTGACTCGAGTATGCGAATCATTCGTCGGGTCTCGTTCGTTCTTGTTCGTGAAACTTGCTCTAACAGTGACGTTGCTCGAAACGTCGTTACAATAGTCGAGCACCGAGCCAGATAAAGAGCTTCGGTTCGGTTTTAATTGCGAGTGTTCGTTTCGCCTCGATACAATCAATTCACCTCGAATCTCGAGTGCTCGGATATCTCTACCGAAAATGTCTCGCGCAGTTCCTTCAACCCGATGAAGCGAGCTCACAGCGGTCTAACCGTTTCCGGCTATCGTGGCTTAATTAAAAGGCGGTCACAGGCCAGCGAGCCATTATTTTCCCGGAGAGTCGCTCGACGAGAAACAGAAAACTTCTTCCGGTTTTCCGAAGTACGAACAATTGGCTCCATCGTTGGGACCACGGAACCGTACGGAACATTTCTCGAAGCAAGCGCATACGTAGGTCTCTAGTTAATTTCTTCTCACCCCTACCATCACTACTACCACCACCATTGACGCACGGGTTACAATTAATACGGAACAAGTAAAATTTCTTTTCTTTTTTTTCGCAACGAAGATTGACAAGGTGACAAGATTGACTGTCTTTCGATACAGCGGCGTGGCTGTAAAAATAATGCATCGATGCGGTATTTGCATAACCGATAAGCGATACAAGTGTCGAGTGGTCGAAAGCGTCCCGAGTCGTCGATTAATTCCTCTTTATCCGCTCGGGAAAATTAATTTCTCGCTCGTGAACGAACCCTCGCGATTTCCACCGTGTTCTTTTTCTCTTTTATTTTTTCTCTCTACTTCTTTCGGTTATTTCTCCGCAACAATCGTTTTACAACGGTTCGCGGATCCTCGCCGTCCGGTGTCCGCGGGAGCGTGTGTCAAGGTTGCGTAAGAGAGAGAGACCAGTTTGAAAAAATGCCTCGCGAGCGCTGGAAGCCACGCATGCAAATGTTGTCCGCTTTCTGGAGCGGATCGCTCCTCCGGTCGTGTCGCGTGTTTGTTGCTGCTGCGCGATGCGCGCGCGTCGCTCGCCCCCCACTCCGTCCCGCGGATCTAATATCGAGGGAAAAAAAAAACGGTGTCGGTTAAAATCGTCGTCGCGCGGCACTTTTCTCTCGGTGTCCCGCGTAATTGGCCGATCGGTCGGACAGACGGACCGTACGTACGTGGAAACGTGTACACATGCGCACGCGCGTGCGCAGAAACAGACACGACGACTGGACCCGCGCGTAGCTTAATTAAATGGCAGTTGCCGCGCGTTGAACGTGAAAGTGAACTATTATTTATAGCGGGTTAAATAAGGGAGTTTGCCCCCTCCTCCTCTCTACGTACACACACCATCCCCTCTATCCACTCCCCGCAGACGACGGAAACTTCTCTGTCGGTCTCATGGCGAAAATATTCCGCGTACGTTTTTCGAAACGTTGTTGCTTGCACAAGTTGCCACTCGGTGCTCGGTGTTTTACTATTTAATACACCAACGGTGGTTTCGAGTTACTCGATAGTAACGTGTAGACGTGTATAGAACGCCCCGTTGGATAATCGACGAGATCTTTTGTCAGAATTGGTCATTTTTAATGGAAAATTGTCTTGTACGTTAAATGTTCGTTCTTTAGACGGTTAAACTTTGGGTGTGAGGGTTACTTGAGAGGGTTGTTCTGTAATTTTTATTGTACAGATTTTTTTTGGAGGGGAGTTGAAATTGACGATCTCGTTTTGGTAAAATTGACAAATTCACATCGGCGAGCGTCATCGTACTCGTTACGATCGATCGTTCGAAACGTAGAGCGACGAGGGATTGCGCGGGTTTGATATCGTTGGTGATATCGGTATTGTGAAACCTGTACAATATAGATACAGTTCGTTCGAAAATATAGATATCGCGCACGGTTGGAACGGATCGGTCGAAATGTAGAAAGGAGACAAGCGTCGCAGGTAGTTCTCGTGAATGCGTAACGTCTGAAGAAAATAAAACGGCTGTTCAAGGTCACCGAGGATTCCAACTCCAATCGTTCCTCTTTGATCGGTTACTTCGTTCGTAGCTTCGCGATACGACAGCGACACGACAGTTGCACGAAAACGGGGCTGAAAACTCTTGCAATTAACGAGGGAATCGATCCGATAAGAAGGAACCACGTTCAACAACGATCCATTTTTGCTCGAAACTCCCGACTTCGCTCGTTGCCAAATGATTATCCCTTTAGAGTACAACGCAACGAAGATTCGTATGCAATTAGCGGGAAACTACCGTACACCTGGCGGCGGAGTATAGTTTCGACATTTCGGATGCACGAAACGCGTCCATCAGCGAGACAGTCCATTCCAGACTCGTGATGCGCAAGACAGGTGCGCACACGTTTCGCGTGCCCGTGGTTGCGATACGATATTTTTACGTCGAGTTCGTCTTTCTCTCTCATGAACGGAGAAACTATCTGGCACGGTACAAAAGTGAGAGTAGCGTCTGACGCGATCGGTGGTGGTAGTGGTGGGGGAGTGACCTTGAACGGCCAATAGAGTTCGATCAGTCCCCTGGCGCATACCGTCGCGATATCATCTCGACGACGAACGAAATCAGCTCGTCGGTGTACACGACGTACTCGGTTCGAGATTAATCGGCGCGCGCGTTGAGAACGTTGATCGGTCACCTAGCGGGACACCCTGTATACATTTGCCATCGAACGTTGATAATTTGCCTCGGCGTAGATTACGATGGTTTCGCGTTATCGGGCCGAACGTTCACGATTTTCAGCAGAAATTAATCATCGCTTTATCTCCGGCTTACACATTGCGCAGTCGTGTCTGGTTCCTTGGCGACTTCTGTCTCATTAATATCCATCCCCAGCTTTCACCGAATATGTACTCCTTATCTTCTATCGAAATCGCTTGATCTATTAATAAAGTTCCAAAGGTCATCTCTCCTTTTTCGAAGCTTCGATTCGTGATTAACGTTACGAATATTCCAATATTCCCCGTACGTACGAAATAGTATTTTTCGAATCGCAGGTGATAGGCCGAGGTCCGATCTCGATTCGATCGCGATCGAAAATAACGTTCAATTGTACAGTTTCGCGCGGTCAGGTACGCGACTGTATGTACATACGTGTAGGAACTCGGTGAATCGTCGAGTCGATCCTTCTGTTTGCTCTTAAATCGATTTTTGTAAACGTTCGGGCAATAATTTACAAATTTCTCGACGTTAGTTTCAAGATCAGAGGAGTAAAAAAAAAACTCACCTACGAAGAAAGTCTGCTCCGTAAAACTGTCGACCACAGTGTCAGGAGAAGTGTCTCGAGTTCGTAACTTCTATCCGATAGTAGTTTCTTTAACTCTACATTTACCAATCAGTCAAAATGACCGGTTTCGATTGTTCTTACAAAGAAATTTACTTCAATTTTCCATAGAATTTTTCGAGAGCTCTTACAACATTTTTTTATCCTATAGACACAATCAATTTCACAAGTGCCCTCTTTTTCCTCGATCATCGATCCTCCCGAGATACATTTAAGCAACACACTGAAATCTATCTCTCTTGGTTCCAGTGTTAAAATACAAGCTCGCGGATTATAGAAGCCGATTCTCGACCAAGAAAGACTGGTTGACGTTTAAAAATTGTTCAATGAATTTTTTTCGCGCAACGTTAACCTGTACTCGGCGCATTCAACAGATGGTTGTTCGATAAATTCGACGCCGTTGGTACGCTTCGAGTGGTTCGCGAGCAGTTTAGATAAATCGAATATTATACAAATCGCAATTTTTGTTTCGTTAAAAGTTACACAATCGTCCCGATCGGTCGAGGATGAAATTCGCGAGTTCAACGTGAACGATTACGATCGATTTCTCCGTGAAGAAAGAAAATTAAAAAAAGAAACACGATCGATCGTTTTAAGCCGCTACTTAGGGGTTGATCTAGAAAATTTCCAATCGGTCGATCGCATCTTCGGGCATATTATTAAATCGATTATAATGTTGCGTCAGTCTCTTCGATAACACGTTGGATAAAGAGAAAAGCAACGAAGTCTGAAGGAAAACCGAGAAGGATGTAACAGATCCGCCAATAACGATATCGCGCTCGCTATTCCGCTGGCATTCACACATGCACGCGCACACACACACACATACAAATGGGGACCATGCGCTTGTGGAAACATCGCCGGATTATATACCTACATGGTAGTTGTTTCGCTCATTCATAATCATGGCGACGCTGCTGCTCACTACGAACAATGAGGAGCATAAGCGGCCCATACTCGTAGACCACAACGCGGGGAAAGCTGTGGGAATCGCGATTTCCGTTGCGAAGTCGACTGACTGCGGTGAACCAGATTCTTCTCGGTTCTGTTCGTCCCTTCCAGTCGTTCGTTTCTGTCCCGTGTCACGTGTTTCCGATTTAGCTGACAAATTTGGACACACGTACACGCTCACGCACACGCGTACGCACCTACGCTCGCGTGCTCTTACGAATGCACGATCCATTGTCTATCGTACAATTAATCGATCCGAGCGGTTGGAAGTTTGCATGGTTAGGTGTACACGGAACGTCCTTGAAAAAGATTGTCTCCGCTGGAGAGATTGTTCGACCGAAATGGATCGCAGAAGGCTCGAATACGGGGAAACGTGAATACGGAGATTCTACGCGCGAAGATCAGTTGGAAAAATGGAGTAGTATTCTTTTTTTTTTTCTCGATCGTGCGCGCTTGTAACAGATATCTAGGGCAGGATTCGTCGAATCGAATTTCGGTAAGTCGTCGGCTTCGAAGAGTTTTATAATTGAATTTTTTTTTTTTCTTTTTTTTTTGGAAACAAAGCGTCGAAAAAATCTATTCCACCATCTCGGTTTATTTTTTCACCCGGAATCTCGTGCAATCTCTTCGCAGTTGCGTACGATACGTGGATGTTTAATCGTGAGAAGGATTTTCAAAGAAATTGTCAAACGTATCATTGTACGGTGTTGTTATATCGTAACGAGGACGTAGACACTATTTGGAGGTGAAAATAATATAATTTTCTATGAGAGCTACGGAATGGTTTTTCTTCGTGTCGATAACGGTTTTTGTGTTCTATTAAACCGCTCGAAAAACCTTCCTAGCGGAGACTAGTCGTTTTCGAGAAACTCGGTACAGTACGAACGTGTATATCTCAAGATGTATACAGTCTATCCACCTACGGTTGTTCCCGATAATACGAAATAGTGACTCAGGAAGACATTGTTTGCTTTAAAGAGATAGAACTTACGGCGGGTGGAATATTTCTGCAAGATCATTGTTTTCGAGATTTCAAGATCACCGATGTTTCTCCGAAACCGCGCGTATTTTCATTGTTACAATATTCCAGCTTGGCGCGAGTGGAATACAATGGCCTTCGGGTGACCTCGAGTACCAGAAAATGCGCGGTTCCTTAAAAAAAAAAAAACTTTACCAATGACCTTGAAATCTCGAAAAATCTCCTCAGGTGCTACGGTATCTTTTCAAATAAATATATCTCTTTCTCTCCGATCGAACATTGTCGTTCTTAACCGGACTCGTTTAATTATATTTCTCGTTCTAATACTTGAGCGTGGAAGAGCCGCGAATACACGGCGTTAAAAAGTGAACGCGACGCGAATCGGAATTACGAACGCTCGCCCATCTTCGACACCTTTTTTTTTTTTTTTATACACTTCGTCGTCGACCTTGTTCGATCGAAGACGTCGCGACTGGATGATGGAAGTTGTTCGGTTTACTGTTTATCGTTGAGTTTCGTTTATCGTCACCGGGAACGGCTACGTTCCAATGTCGTTCGAGAGTGTACGAATTACAAACTAAAAATATCAATATTTAATTTTCATTCGCACGTACACAGAAGCGGATGATACCGCATCGCGAAAATATGATAATTCTCGGAATATTTCGACCACCCGTGCGGCGGGGGCTTGACTGGTTGCTCAAAGTTCGGGAAAAAGAAACCAAAAAAAAAAAAAAAACAGAATCTTGTCTTTTAATAATCCCGGAGAACCGAGTATCAATTGTCGAGCGTGAACCGACCAACGCAACGGTACATTTATCGTGCAATATTCGTCTTCGGTTCGAAGCTACGAGATATCTTGGCGAGTGTACAAAATTCGACAATTATTTCGAGCGGTTTGCAACTATAGCCGTTAATCTACGTGTAAGCAAGACTTGGTCGAGAAAAATACAACGGGCGACTAATTAATACTGTTGTTCCGTTAGGAGTGTCGCTCCGTTTCGTGTTTACGCCGTTGGAATCACTTTGTCGTTATTTGTCTGCGTTCATCCTTATTCAAGCTCGTCTAGCGACAAGGATGACACGTGTCAGAGCGCGCGTCTCGTGGAATAAGTTCGGTCGGTTCGGCGCGCGTCAGCGGTTCTCAACCGCCCTCTCTACCGCCTCCTCGCGGATACAGGGCGAGCTAGTGCGAGCGAGAGAGAGAGAGAGAGATCACTCTCGTCCTCAGAGCCGGTAACGCGAGAAGGATTCGAGGTTATTTGTTCGCGTTCATTCTTATCCGACGCAACCTCGGGAGTGACTCACTTGCTGAATGCTGAACGCCGAGACTGACGGGATCAGTCGCAGTGGTACTCTATCCGCGCGTAGTCTGTCCAGCAAAGTGTAGAACACTTCGTAGGAATTCTTTCTCTATGAAAAAGACTCTCTTCCTCCCATCGATGTTGTTTCTCGAATCGAAATGGTTCAAAGATCGCTACACATTGTGTACGGCGAGCTTATAGGAAGTAGCTTCCATCCGATTATTTCTCTTAGCGTGGTATCGCGTCGAATTTCAGGGATCGGTAATTCCGTAAGTCGAACGTAGCTCGATTTTTCTACCAGCCATTTCAACCCGTTCACCGTGTCGTTTCTCGTCCAGAAACGCTCTCCGTGCATCTAATTACGAGTTACGAACGTGCAAGGACACGTTAACTCGTCTCGCGCGCAGCGAATGCGAATGTACCCTAATTCGGTTACAATACGCGTGTACAAATGATATAATCGAACACAGGGATTTTTGTCACCGTTCGAGAATTAGTTCGATTTGTATCACGGTTGAAGAGACGAGGTTTATTATTCGTTGCTTCGCGAGCCGTACGGAACGGAGTAAATACAAACAGATAAAATTGTTTATAGCGAAGTGTGCTATCGTGTAGATAGGGCCGTGAATATTTTCATTGCGAACGATTCTTTCTATATGTAAATTACACGATTTAATTCACTCGGATATCCTTTCGATAAAACGACCGTTTCTAACCACTCGCTGTATCGAGTTCGAATGAACAATTCGAACGATCAATTGACATTAAAAATCCGTGTACATCATCCTCCATAGTGTGTTGTTTCGTGCAACGGAGAAATGCATCGAGAAATCGTTGCACTCGGTGTTCGTTGCACGAATATTTAAATTAACATTCCGATATCCGCGTATATCGATATCTACCCGCAGATACACCCGTGTATCGTGAAACTCGAATCTTATCTTCCGGTCGATAACTTTGAATAGCAATCACCACGGGGTGAAAATAAAGAGTGATTCTTGAACCGCGCAGGCACCTCTTTCCCCGTAACCAATCGCGAACTCGACATTCGTCACAGTGTTGTCATTGCACTCGCTCGACAACTCTTATTACGATCTATTAGTCCAACGCCCACTGACAATTCAGAGCGGTCGTATCGAGCGTCTCCGCGTACGCCTTTTCAAAAATCGAACCGCGAATATCGAGCTTCTTCGATTAACTTGTCCGGTGTATCTTTTTCGGTCCTGTGGACGCTCAGTAGCCACAAAGCACCACGGGGCTTGACCTTTCGCACCCGAGATAGTTTCAAGGATATCTTGTGTTCGACTTCTTCTACCTCGTGCACGTTACGCGGCTGGTCGTTGTGTTTCGGAGATACCGGACCCGATTGTTGCACGAACGGATTCCGAATTCATTTCGTTACACCCGATCTGTACTCTCTCTCTCTCTGTCTTGTGCGCGCGCGTTCTCTTCGTACGAAATAAAAACGCGCGAGAGTTTTTCGAAGTCTCCTTCGATCATTTCCGATGGAAATTTATTTATTGGTAGCGAATATTGGCGGAACACGGGGAAAGTTTGATCGAGTTTCAATCGCGTTTTACACTTGAAAAAGGGGCGTGTACCTTTTCGTACCTTTCGGGGGCGTTCAGGGTCTTTCATTGGCCGGAGGGGCGTAATCTCTCGTGGAAATAAAAATCAGAATCATTGATTCCTCTTATCGCGAAAGGGTGTACCGTGGAACTTTCGAAACGTTCTAATTTCTCTTGCAAATTGAGAATTTTCAATCGAAAAATGCACATTCAATCGAATATCGAACGCATTAGGTTGTTGGGATAGTCGTTTCGTTTTTTTTTTCCGGTGAAAATAATGAAACACGATTTCTTTCAGAGCGTGTAAACGTTTTGTTGAATTATATATTCTCCGTTTTGGAAGAATCACTTTCCGAACGACCCGGTACTATCGATTGTTCGGACACTGGGAATGCTTTATTTTCAAATTCATTTCGGTCTAAATAGAACTATAGAAAATATATCTAATACCATTCGAAATAAACCGAGAAACTTTGCGTTTCTCGTAAAAAACCTACGTACAAGATCGAAACGTAGAGATATTGAAAAGTACACACGTTATTTACCGCGCGCCTTGGAAAAATTAAAGAAATTTGTATCATACATAAAAAAAGTCGTACATCATTTCAAACGATAACGCACCCGATAACGATCGAACGCGTCTACAAATGTATTGGAGCGACGGTTTACCAACGAAACTTGCATAATTTATTCGCGACGTTTGCTCGATTGGAGTAATTTTTTATTTCTTCCTCGTGGAACGTTAACATTCATCGTTTCGATTCTAACGTTCCCGATAATTGAAAACTTTGTCCACCTCGTACATCGTTCGAGACCGTTGTAGAAATTTCCTTCGTCTTTGATCCCTGCGATCGAAGCGAAGGGACAATGGGAAATTGAAACGATTTTGAAAAATATATTCCCGCGTAAACGTCGAACACGCGTGAAAACCACTCGACATCGATCCGCCGGTTTTCCATTCTTCGTAGCGAACGATCGATTCGGTTCCACGGAGAATGACTTGGAAACGAGTCCCGTGTGCCCTCCGTACATCGGTGTGACGGGCAACAATGAAGAAGAAACAGTAGAAGCGAGTGGACGGGGAGGGGAGAAGGAGGCCAGTCTGGGTTCTGTTCCACCTACGAGCTCGTCTGGTCGTGACTGAAGCACCTCCGCCAAATAGGTCTGCTCACCTTGGACGACAAGTTGACAGGACACCGAGAGAAAAGGCAGAAGGATACTGGACCACAGGAGGGAGTAGAGGTTGACGCGTCTTTCTATGTGCATGATTTGCATCACGTGTCACGCACCAGGTTCCCCGATTGGCCAGATCGGGCAGTGGTTCTCACGTGTACGGACACCGCGACGCCCTTGTCTCGAGCCTTGTCTCGAGATGTTACGTTCGGGATCGAATCACGTTTCGAAACTGTACGGAATTACGTTTTAGGTATTAGTTATTTCGGACCGTCGATTGTACGTCGATCCATTCGAAATTTACCGATTAATAGAGTCCGAGAAGTTACATAGTATTCTCGTTTGGATAAATGACGAAAGGATGGATGATTTGGGTTTTGATTTTGTGGTGGATATTCGTTAGGTGTATCTGAAGTATTGTACCTGAATGAGTGTATGGATCGTTGATTGCACATCGATGCATTCGAAATTTACCGATTAATAGAGTCCGAGAAGTTACATAGTATTCTCGTTTGGATAAATGACGAAAGGATGGATGATTTGGGTTTTGATTTTGTGGTGGATATTCGTTAGGTGTATCTGAAGTATTGTACCTGAATGAGTGTATGGATCGTTGATTGCACATCGATGCATTCGAAATTTACCGATTAATAGAGTCCGAGAAGTTACATAGTATTCTCGTTTGGATAAATGACGAAAGGATGGATGATTTGGGTTTTGATTTTGTGGTGGATATTCGTTAGGTGTATCTGAAGTATCGTATCGAAAAAATGTATGATTGTTTTTTTTCTTTTTTGGTGCAAATGAAACACGATTTTTTTAGAGTATATAAACATTTTATTAGATTGTATATTCTCTGTATATGGATCCGATATTTTTAATTGACGATCGATAGGGGCGAGAAATTTTCAAAGGGACCGAAGAATTCGTGTACACGGGGTGTTTCCTAAAATCTGGATCTGATTTTAGATTCAATTCAACGCACGAAGATGACAAAGATAGTGTATATAAATTCACGTTTTACGATCTTGCTTTCGAGTTTGTTTTTAGCGTTTGTTGTAATAATTCGTCGTTTCGAGACCGACTTAGCTTACCTTGTATTCGAATGTTCGCAAAAATCGTGTTCGGTTCACTAATCGTTCATAAGCGCGTTCTGTAAAGACTGGCGTTACGAATTATTACAACATTAAAATAACCGTAATTTGTGAAACAAAGTTAAATGAAACGGATGCTCGCAGGAATTTCTTCATTATTTCTGCCTGCTGAATTTATCTCCGATAATCAGATTTTATAAACACCCTGTACGTTAAATGCTTACTTATCGAATTAGCGGAGTGCGAAATAAACGAACAAATGTACATCGAATACTCCGAATTGATAGAAGAACTGTTTGTCGATTACAGTCTCCGAGAGCCTGAAACATAAAATAAGTAATGATAAAAATCAAGCATATAGTAAATCCATTATTTTAAAACAATTTCAAACACCTCGATCGGTTTTCACAAACGGTACGATCGTTGCGTAACGTCTCGTGTGTACACCTGGCGAGCCAATTCGTAAAAGCACAGGTTCGAAAATTCTCGATCCTGGCGAATAGTTTTCGAATTACGTTTTCGGTACTCCGATACAACGCGGTATCACTTTCTTTTTTAACGCGCACGATAAACTCGTCGCGGTGGCGATAACGATCGTTCGAAATGTCGCGATTAAGTTCTCGTAAACAATCGTAGCCGTAATCTGTCGGTATGCGCGCGTGTGCGACGGACACGCCGATTCGTGAAGGCACGAGATCCAAGATTTCACGCGGGCCCGCGGCACCGTTCGTGAACGGATCGTAAAACGAATTATAATGGAACGGGCGCGAAACGAATACGGGACGAATTTCGAGCGAGCGATTTTGTCCCCGAGAACGATCGAAATATACCCCGTATCGTTCGCGGCTGAATCGCAACAATATCCGCGGCGGTTCGAGGTGTTATCTTCGTGAAATGCAGATTGCCTTGTGTTCGATTCGCAGAATCTCAAGGCTGCATCGGCGCGGCGCGATGCCCGCGCGCGAGCGAGCGAGCGAGTAAGCGAGTAAGCGAGCGAACGAGCGTGTCGTTTCGAGGTGTACGCGCGTGTAACGTCGCTGTCATAACGGTACGAGGGGAAAAATAATTTCACGGCACGACGCTCGTTATCGCGGCAACGAAAACAGCGTAAACAGACGCGCGTTGGAAATTAACTCGCCTTTTACGTGTCGGCCGCGAGATCAACGGCTTCGGTGCTCCACCTCGCACGGGACCGAAAGTAACTCCTCGAGTATTTACCAAGCGAGTTACGATTTTTGCAATGTTCGCGCGTGCGGGTAACGAGGAAGAGAGAGAGCGAGAAACGGGACCGGAGGGGAAGAGAAACGAAACACCGAATCGGGGAGAAAAGGAAGAAATACGAAAGAGGAGGAGGAGTAGAAGGTGAGGATGAAAGATTGAATTGAAGAAAAGGAAAGATCGAACTGAAAAATAGAAGGAAGGGAGAAATCGAACCGAAAGGGAAAAAGGAGAATGAATAATCGAATTGAAGGAATATGAAAAATTGGAAATATAGAACCTGAAGGAAAAGGGAAACGAAAAATCGTATCGAAACGAAGGAAAGAGAAACGAAGAAGAAAGAAGAGAAATTGGAAATATCGAACCGAAAAGGAAAAATGGAAGAGAAAAAAATATAACAAAATTGAAAATATCGAACCGAAGGGAAAAAGAAAACGTGAAATCGAACCGGAACGAAAGAAAGAAAAATGAAACATCGAATTGAGAAAAATGGAAAGGAAAAATGAAACCGAAACGAAAGAAAGAAGAATGAAACATCGAACCGGGAGAAAGAAGAAAAATTGGAAATATCGAACCGAAAAGAGAAGAAGAAAAAATGGGAAGAAGATCTAAACCGGGAGAGAAAAAAAAAATAAAAGCGGAAGATCGAACCGTGTCGTCGCGTTTTTCGAGCAAAGTGGCGAGAATGCACCGTAGGCAGCGTTCGCGTAGCGATATATGTAACGGTCCTTCTCGGAATTCCGAGGGGTTGGAATTTGCTATGTCCTGGCCACCCAAGGAGCTTCACCCGGGTACGCCACGTCCCGAACGAGTTGCGCGTTTAAATTGTTGCGTGCCTTCACCGGCTCGATTATGTTTACGAGTCGTTCGCCAGTGCGTTTATAATAAATTTTATCGACGCGTCCGTCATAAACGGCGAGGTAGGGGGAAACAACGACGAAGACGATATCGAAGATACAATGCCCCGATTCGATGCGGAGTATCCATAATCGAACGCGTAAAAAAGAAAAAAAAAAGAAAGAAAGAAAAAACCCCGCTACGCGTTTAAAGCACGATACGTTGCCGCGCGGTATCTTATCACCGAACGGTACGTTTCGAGCTGTAAATTTATAATTATCGATACCCTGCACCGGGATGATTCTCGACCGACCGGTGCTTCGAACGAATATATCTCGAGTATCGCCAACGAAGAGTTCGAAGTACAAGTACTTGTTAACGTAGCGTAGGATTCGATTGGGATTCGTGTTAACGGGGAGGAGTCGTGGAGTGTACAGTTGGAGCTCGTATCGTGTAGGTGTCGTTCAGTACTCTTGATTTTAGATCATAGTACTCGACGATATATACAGTGGACCGTACCAAGTGGATTGTAGAAGGTTGCTTGTATTTGTTTCTTTTTTAACGAATTCGAAAAGTACAATTTTCATATTCTCGTCGACGAAAGTTTACGACGAAACGAAGGAGACGTTTTTGTAGGTTAAGGATCCGGGATCTGAATAGTCCCGTTAGGAAAATTGGATCTTTTATCTTCTTTTATCATTCGGTCTTCCGCAAGATTTCAAAAAGTCACGTAATTTGCAACAGCTGCACTGGGAAAAGAGAAATCGTAATATTAGTAAATATCGAATCAGGTCAGACAAGGCGTGTAGTAGCGCGCGTTGCGCGCATTCTTATACAACCGGTCATTCCTCAGAAAATAAACCCCGTTGTTCGTCTATGTTCATTTTATAGTTTTTTATTTTTTTTTTTCCATCTTTTTTACTCCTTTCGCGCTGTAAATTCCGCATACGTTCCGCACGAATGGTCGAACGCGAGCGCCTCTTATCGATGAATTTTATACCCGTAAATAATAACGATAATGCGTCTTTGTTACGTCGAGGGTGTACGTAGGTCGCGAAAGAAAAAATGGTACGATAAAAGTGAAAACTCGAAGCTTTGGATGCATTACAAATCAAGATTGAACGAAAGCTGAAAATCTCGCGAAAAGTCCACCTTTTTTTCGTGACATCGACTTGAAAAATCGGTCGACCGTACCTAAAATACTCCAGGTAAAATGACTAATTACGGGGCGTATCCGTCTTAAAGTAGCATAATAATAAAACATATTTATCGATCGCGAAACGTATAACCAGAATGCTTGTACGTTCTCGAGAGAGAGAGAGAAAAAAGAAAAAATCCTGTTACAAATGCTAACCTATTAACAAGCTCTATAAATAAACCGAAACACATAAATCCAGACACCGATTAATATTCAAAACACACTGCAACGCGTTGGAAATTCTCGCGGAGACGGGGCGCTGGTACCCGCGAGAGTCGTTAATCTTGGACGCGTAAATGCGAGAAAATTCACGATTAATCGCGCGATGCTTGGATTCGTCCTTGCAAGATTCGGCGATACACGCAGTGGACACGTTGTGTGCCACAATTATACGCCAATTTCGCGAACCGAGTGATCACATTCGGTCGTTCGACGGACCACCTTCTCGAAATTCCGTTGCGTTGTTCACAATAGGCGTAAGTCTAGCTGCTAAAAGATTTAGGATCGTCTGGCCGGTCTGGAACACGTCCACGAACCCGAGGCCCCGTGGCTGTCGGACGTTTATATGATCTTCAAAAGTCGCCTGGACTCTCCCTTTCTCTCCCTGTTCACTCCGCTGCCCCCCTCTCTTCTTCCCCCGCCCATGGTTCTCGACCTATCGCTTCCCGCGAACGAGCAGTGGCCCAACAAAAGCCCCGAAATGCACCCACCGTTCCAGGAATCGTTCGTCTCCCTGGCAGTCGCAGTCGTTTCAAGATCCCAATAAACGCTCGCTCGTTCGGTGGGTCGGTCGGTTGGTCGGTCGTGCGCGCGCTCGCACTCCGAACGGACCCCGTGTCCGGCCCCGTCGGTGCGTGCGACGCGCGCAGAGAAGAGCGTACGTGGGTGAGAGGAGGCCCAACCACCGTGCACGAATTCGTGCGTTTTCGAACCAACGACGACGACGACGATCGACGACCAGTGGCCAGGGCCTGACCTTCGTCGGGGCCCACTGGACCCGACCCCGCGCTTTCTCGGTCGAGCGTATAATAAACACGGGGAGTACATCTTCCGACAAGAAGACCGAGCGTTCCGACCAAGGACGAGTAATCGGAGGTCGGAGCAAAGTAGTTGGGGAATAATCGTTCGGATTGCAAAAGATTCACGATGGCTCGGGGTGGGGGAAGACTTGGGTCCGGTTGGAATTTCTGGTCCACGCGAAGGACGTGTCTCGGTTCTCGCGATTATGTAAACGAGATCCCGATACGTACGCGTGGTTGATAGACGATCGTTGTTCGTTTAGCGCTGATCGTTCGTCGGTATCATCGAACTGCGTAACGGTCGCTGTGAATCGAGTCGACGAGGGACAGTTACGGAGAGACACCTCGAGTTGTCACCTATTCAACAGTAACCGTACCGGCATTTTGTCTGTACATATTGTTACTGTACTAGGTCGTTTCACCGGTTATGAAATAAAGATTGTATTTTTTCGAAAGGATTGCAGGTGATATCAGTATGACAGTACAAGGGTTGTAGGTAAAGTTAAACGAACGAAAGAAGTAACAATTTGATGCAGATTCTTGAATCACGGTACGGCGAAGAAGATGGTTACACATTTTATACAAGAACGATAACTATTTATTAATAAATGATTTGAATTTTACGCGCGTACTGGACACTCGTTTCCTTTTCTCTTTGTTCTCGCAGAGTTCTCTGAAATCAAAAAACAATACCCGATCCGTAACAGAAATCGATGAAGTGTCGCCATCTATCGGATTTCCCGACAAATAAAAATAACTCCCAGTTCTCGATGTATGCAAAATCGAGAGAATTGGATCGAACCGCGTAACATCGTGTTTCGCGTACCTGTCCGCTAAGTTGTCCCGGGAGCTTTCGAGACGCAATACCTCCTCTTTAACGGTGTTCGAACGCCACAAAAGTTTTATCCGATTATTCATCGAACGATAATTAAAATTATAGAAATACTCCACAATGAACGAACCAAAGTTCAACCATTTGTAATTGATTTCGTTCGAATATTGCGTCCGTCTGCATCGCAGGTTCTCTAAAAGAGATTAAGAATTCAAACAACGGAGTAACCAATGACTATGATGGGGTTAGCTCGTTAATGTCCTTGAGCGACCAGTTGAACGCGTCTCTATCGAAAAACATAATTCTCGCTCGGAAAGAAATTAAATCGACTCGTTGTATCGCGATTGCACAACTATTTCGACAAAACCTTACGCGGTTCGATTTACGGTAGGATTTACACGCGTTAAATAAATAATATTCCGTTCGAGCGTTACGACGAATCGCTCGCGCGAACGAACAGACGGCCTCATTGTGATATCCCTCTCGGTCGCTCTTCTAAATTTCAGGCCTCGTTCTGCTACGCGTGTTCCCGCTACAGTGTATATCCTTCTTGAGATATATTTATTCCTCGTTCAAGGGCGTCGTCGAGTCCTTCTTGCTCTTCGATACTATTCCCAAGTCTGTGAATCGTCGCTTGTATTTTTGTTTATTCATTGTTTAGATGAACGGTTAAGCCTAATGGCTGCGTTACGGCGATACCTCGCCTTTTACGCGCTCGTGTATACTCCGCATTGTTAGCCGTACTTTCTCTCGTATCGTTGCGCAATAAAGACGCTTATTGTTATTATACAGGGAGAGGAGACGTAGACGGGCGGTACGACCGGGCGCCCGGTGATTCCGTGTTTCAATAAGTTAAAAATAAATCCGTAACGCGATTTCGGACACCTACGGACCCGCGTGACTTCGCTCCTCGATAAACGGTGACGAAAAAAAATATTCAACGAACACCGAGTTACTACACCGATCGTGGTAGTAACGGTGGTGTTAACGGTAGTGTCTATTCGTTTTAATCAGTCCGGAAAAATGAGAATCTCGCCGGCCGGTGCCGCGACCGTTCAAGCGGAACACCTTTAGGCACCGTAGGGGCAACGCTGGAACCTACCAAGGGTTGAACACTCGATGCAATTTATCGAGAATAATATCGTAACGAAACGCTGTTACGTTTATCTCCGTAGGATCCGGAGATATTTTTTTGTCCATCGAGAATTATTTTTAGTCCCGTTAGCTGATAACGCCCGACCCCGAGGAAACGGTCACGGACGAGAGAACCGTTTCGTAGGTCCTTGAGATCGTCGCCGCTGGAGAGTTTTCCAAGCTTTTTCTCCGGCGTCCCTCGTTCGTTGTTCCGTTCACCGGGTATCCATCGACGATTGGTGTGGATCGTATTACCCACGTGTCAGATTTATCGGTTTCCATCGCGAGACGAAAACAAACAACGTCCCGTGCGCGATAGGCTTTCCCTCGGATCTGTTTCGCGCAATAAACGCCGAGGAGTTATGGAAACCCGAGTCTCGGTTCCCGAAAGAGGAACAAACGATCCGTGACGCGTATATAACCCTCTTGAACGCCGTTCTTCCTCCTCCATCTCCAGCCAGGAGAGAAGGCCGCGGACGAGCCGCGCGTATTTCTCGTCGATGTCGTTTCGTGTAACGTTGCCGCGCGCAGGCGCCCCGGCGTTCCCGTAGCCTCGCTTCGAAATGCTCCAGACGTTGTCCCCTTTGCGGTTGCACTCCGACGAGACGCAGGGTGTTACATTCCGGACGTATGACGCATGTTGCGGACGCTCGCCACGATTCCTTTTCTCTAAGTCTACCGAGTCGCGCGCTCTCTATCGAGTGTTCGATGAGAGTACCTCTCTACAACAGCCAACGAGAGTAGTACACTCGAACGTGTAGCTTCGTACCGGAAAAATGTGTCCGTAACGTCACGAGCAGGGAACACAGAAGAAGAACATCGAGAAACGATGTTCAGGGAAATGTACCCCGGTGACCGGGCTCGTTGATCAAAGCTTTCGAGAACAAATTGCTCTTGTATTGAATCGTAGCGAAACCGGTCCGAATACGCGGAATCCAACTACGTGGATGCGTCGCGTCGAGGAACGTAATGTTAACAGGCACGAAGATTCCCCTAGAAAATGTCACGTGTCGTATCGAGGCACGATATTGACGATCACGAGACAAGGATCTCGGTGTAACGCTGTGTCGTCGAAGAGATCCATAGATCCGCGTCCTATTGACTGAATAGCGCTCGATCGAAGTAACGTAACTTATTTTCGCAACAACTCGCAGACTTCACCCACATCGGTACCTATATTCGTACATTAGACATTGCTCGAATTATACACGACCTTCTCCAGTAACAAACATATATTTTCACGAAACGAGATACAAAATATTCCAAATTAACCACCGTCTAAAATTAAAATACACCAAAAGAGATCATCGAGAATACGTTAGAAACGTTCCCCGAACAATTCCTTAAATTCCAATCGATACCTTCGCAACGTTCTCTTTCACGGTTCAAGAACGAAACAACAAAGCGCGTACATTCCTAAAAATCCCGCGAAACGAATCGAAATTCGAATCGGTGTCAACCGAGACCACTTTTCGAGCGACGGTGATCTTCAAAGCGAGCAGAGGCGCGTGGTCGGTTGGAAGTCGCGCCGGTGTCTCGCGGTGATACGTTCTAATTACGAGGGGAGCGTACGTTCGGTCGGTGAGATCGCGGGGTCGGCGAACATTTTTCGAGGATTTTCGTCGGTACATCCGTTAACGACCACGAGAACGCTCGCGTTAACGCGCTCGTAGCGGTGTCGTTGACGCGGCACGAACCGGAGCAACCCTGTCCGTATTTTAAACGCGAGAACAACTCGGAAAGATTACGCCCGTGAAAGTACTCGGGACGCGATTACGATCAGCTCCTTTCTTCTCTGGACGTTAGGTTGTTTCCACGGGCCCGAGATACGGGGTATCCGTCCCACCGATCCTTCCACGACGACCAGATCGCATCGTGTTCAGACCCGTGGCCGCTCATGGACACGTATGACTCGCTTTCGTGGCCGTACGTAATGAGCGACATTTTAGTCACCGGTCACGTTTCGGTTAGATGGCCCGTACGCCGTTGAATACGCGCTATCCACCTTTCCCCCACTCCGCTCCGCTCCGCTCCTCCCCACCACCGTCCACGTAGTACTTACTCGCTCCTTGGAGAAGTAACTTCTCCCTCGCTTATTGTTTCGAATATACGAAGTCGGTGGAGATCCCGTCCGCGTCGTTGTGAGATAGCGGCCGGCGATATCCTCGGCTACGATTCCGTTAATGGAGACCCGTTACCGCTGGAAACTTACCGGAAACACTCTCGATCGGACGCGCGTCGAAGAACCTCCCCCACCATTGCCATCATCGACCGGAATTCGAACGGAACGAAAATTAACGCTCGTGATAAAGTTCTTTCTTTTCTTTTTTTTTTCGTTGAGACATATGACGAGAAATTTTCGAGGATTATATGTAGGAGCGAATCAATGACACGTGGAGTTGTTACTATTATCGGTATCGTGGCGTGAGATTGTACAAATGATCGTATAAATCTGTATCGGAGATACAGAGGGTGGTATCCGTTTGAGAGAATCGTTCCGGAAGTTTTCATTTCGCGTTAGCGACGACAAAGCTTTCGATTAAAAATTGCGGGCTCTCGCGCGAACAAAATCGAATTTTTCTACGACCGACGAGAGGCCAGCTTTTTGTTCTTTTTTGTAACAGGTGGAACGGAATTTTTCAAATTGCTTCGAATAAAACATTTCCGAACCTTTCGAACCCGGATTAGAGGAATTGCGAGGTCGTTCGGAAGGGTGGTAAACAATGATGGTTAATGTGTAATGGGTTAAACGTTGTTCGGTATTTTTGGAAAAATTAACGTTCCATTGGCAGAGAATTTTAATTGAGAGTCGTAACCATCGGGATTTGGTAGTTTGGAAAGAATTTGGTTCATTTTTCAGAAACGATAAAAGAATCTGGTAAATGGTACTGTGGAGCGATGAGACGATAATTGTAGAGAGATTTTACGTTGCATGTTAATTCCTACGTGTTCGTCGGTACAACTTCCTTTAAGACCACGAGTGAAAGCATTACGGTCGTAGTGCTGGAATAGTAAATGAATAAGAGGAACGTACGGCGATTCATTCCGGACGTTTATTCGATCGAACGGTTGTTCGCGGAACTTTCGGTTCGTTCGCGTAATTTTCATTTCGTAATTCAGATTCTAATTCACAGTTTTCACTCGCCCTCTCAGTTTCTCTCATTCGAATTCGAAGTCCAAGGGCTGTATCGTACAGTGTCTGGAACAACCGTGAAAATGTAACAAACGTACGCCTCAAAGCTTTGAAACAAAATTTTAATAAACATTGCTCCGCGAACGTTCCCTTCTCGAGATGCATCCCCTTGGGGATAACGCAACCGCAAAAGTAAAATCGTTCTTGGAACGATGAAGAGTGAAACGAAACGGGCAACCGCCACCCTTTAAACATTTAAAAAAGTTAATTAAGAAAAGGTTGCGTGTTTTAGACCGACCATCGGATAGAGAAAAATAAAGCTCGGCCAAGGAAGTGGTTAAGATTCAGCGTGAAACACGTAAGACGTTGCGATACGACGTATGCAAGCCTGGCGCGCATATCAATCGATTTCAAGCGTTTTGAACATTTTCTATTGCGCGTGGCACGGCTCGTTTATTTTATCGGTCCGCCAGGATTTCCGCTACCGACGTACAACTTCGCGCCACGGTCGTCGTAGACGTTGTACGTATATATACGTACGTATATACATGTACAGATGTCGTTAGGTACGCGGAACAAAGAGCCAATCAGGCCCCGTTGACCGAGGTTAGGTTTCTACGCGTCGATTTCCATTCTCCGTCGGAAAAGTCGAATTAATGAACACGAAAAACGCGCGGCGGTGGTCGTCGGTGGCCGACTCCGCGTGAGCTCTTTGTCGCGCGTGGCAGCGCTTGAACCCGTAGCGGAATCGAAGAAAGGAAGGAAGAGCAACGCCATTGTCGGGGATTACCGTCGGAATAATAATGCAATTGTCGTACCGAATGCCGAATACGTTCTTCCCTCGTCCATCATTTACAAACTGCAAGCCTTACCGCGTGTTCCCGTGTTCATTAAGATCCCTAATACACGCCCGTACAATGCGAAATTTGGCCGTGTATAATGCAACCTGACGACGTACAGGGTGTTTCGTAAATCGTGGCCGTAGATGTGAACGCGAGAGTTTCTTCCATTCGATCTTCTCTCCGGTCGTTTTTACGTAGCGTTGTTGATTCGTATTCGCAGAATCGATTACCGTGATTATTTACTCGATCGATTTGTGATTATCTTTTCGATTACGATTGGAGGTGTGTTGGTGATTGTATTCGATGCACTATTTAAATTTTCGCGCGATGTCGGCGCGACTTTCCGTTTGAGAGGCTTGCGAGTTTTGGGGAGGGATTAGGTAGGTTTGTGGGCGTGATCGAACGTAAGGGTGGGGTGATCTGTGACCTTGAGCGGCCAATTTAATTTGTCGCGGTTGTGGAAGTTTGTCGAGGAGAACAGATCCGAATAGTTCACGGTACACTGTGTTAGCGTTTGCGAATACTGTGGAATACGAAGATAGTAATTACAGATGATATTATCAATCGACTGTTATTATATTCGGTTGAATAAAATTAGTTAAAAATAGTCCGCCTATTACTAATAAAATTAGTTAAAAATAGTCCGCCTCAAACTTTGATCACTGTAGTATCAATTATTAGTATCAATTGTGATGGTGGTTACCCCTGGGGGAGAAACGCTAAAATTTCTTAGCAAATTTATACCGAACAAACCTAAACGAAGTACATCTTTTATCTTTTACATAATACATGGCATTGTAAACGGTAACAAAAATTCCATATCGGTTTAATCGTGTACAAATGTAATTGCAATAAATTGTACGCAATAATGAAAATTTGTTATCTTCGGTGTAACGTTATCCGGCGGTTATTTTTATCCAAAAATTGCAAATCCCAAAGTGATCGTAATAAGCGGATTCCGCTGCAGCTGGCAATATCTGAAAGAAATTTGTTACACCCAGTCGGTTTATAATAAGAATTAACCGAACGTTAAAATTGATAAGTAACAAAATTAGGCGAAACAAATACGTTTGCACATTCTGTGCAAAATTTTGAATTTCGAATATCTTCGATGCTTCGATTCGAGCCCTGTTCGGAGTAATATTGAATTTAACTTACGATCTCCGGCACGTTTCTCTACACACGTGTGTATCGTCGCTATTTCCTTCGTTTACAATTATTACACGAAATTACGTTCGTAGCGCGTACAAATACCATCACCGGACAAACATACACGCTCACCAATATTTATTTATTTATTATTTCCGTGCACCGAATCGACATCTGAAATTTCTGCCCAGATTTCGCGGAACGCGCTGTACGTTTCAGCTGAAATATACGACGCGCGGGTAACCGGTCGCAATATTTAACAATATCGTTAGTTCGGTTAATGCGACGTCGGCCATCTTGGCTCTGTATCTCGAACGTAATGTATTCCGGCATATTGACGTAACAGAGAATACGTTCATTACGACAATGGGCTATTTATTCCTATTTAGATGGTGCTCTCCGATCGCTCCGGTGCTACATGGAAATTATTGTTGCGGCTCCGTTGGCCGGCTCACGTTCACGTCGAACGTTTGTCAACGATGTTAATAATTTCGCATGCGTGTCGAGAGATAGACGAACACACACCACGGGCCAACCGACCGGTTGAATAATGAATAAGGTCCTCCGTGTCGCTCGTTGGTCTACACGCTCGCGCCTTCGAATAATTCGCATCGGTGATCCGCGTTGCTTCCGTTCTAGGTTAATCGGCACACGCGGATAAATTATCGATCTCCGTGCGGAACGGTGTACGAGTAACCCCGTACAATGTTATGATTAATTGAACGAAAACGAGAGGGGAGCCGATGAAGTCATCGGGTTGCGTTACATTTGGGTGTGACTTTCTGCCCCATTTCGATAAAAGTCACACTTCTTTACACGATTATCTATCTTTCGGTCGGTTTCTAGACAGGTACGCAAAGCTTTGGGTTAAATTAGATTTTTTTTTTTGTTGATCTTGTAATCGGTTCAAGGTTCGATAATAATCGGTAATTGTTTCGATAGAAGATATTACCGCGAATCGTAGGTGATTCATGTTAAAATAGAAACATGTAGCAAGTGTAAATTAATATTGTATACGTTGTGAGTTACCAAAACGCGAAGAAGGAACATTGTTTATTCTATCGATCGATGAAACTTCTTTGGATAGTTTTTAATTGAATTTTTTTCTACTATTCCTTCGGTGACACTCGAAAGAAATATTTTCAATTTTTCTGCTTTATTTACATAATTGTTTCTACATACGTCCAATAAGTACAAATTTATACCTTTAAGATTAAAGATACAAATTTTAATCTGTGGGGACAAATCGTTAGGTTGCACGATGTTACGTGATTTATTGTTTTTTTTTTTTTCTCCGGAAGAAAATATTTTGTTCGACGATCCACAGTGCGTGACGAATAATAGATGAATCGTTGTTAGCCACGATGTACGAAATTTGAAATAACGATCGCGCGCGTTATGGACAATAACTTGTGTAAAATCCGTAGTCACGATTACCTTTCCCTTCACAATGGGCTTTGACAAAACGGATATTGCCCAACGCTTGGCGTTTATACACAGATACGCGCGTCGTCTTTAGACTCCCACTAGTTTCTGTATGACACGCTCGAGAAACTTTCTCCGTTCGACACAATTTGGTTGTACCGCGAACACGACGCCTGTGTATAAATGTCACTCCGAGAACAACGGATTTTTCTCCCAAATAATCTGCACTTTGTGTAATTAGACACATGACTCGGCTAATTATTGAAAACAATCACATTATTGCAGTCCAGTGGAGGTATGCACAGGATATGAAGAAATTCATGGCACAAAGTTTGTGCACATATAGCTCTCGACGAAATGAAGCAATAAGCATTAGCAAGTGGGTCGTAGATGGGTTACAAAATTACCACCACGTCCGATAATCATCCAAATGCATTTTTCTCTCGAAGCTTGAGTAAAAAGTTTTGTTCGAGTTCTGTTCAAAGTTTTGTGAGAAAAACAACAGAAAGTAACTCGAAAGAGATTGCTTTTCTGGGTTCATGTTGGTTGATATTTTTCCATTCGAATGTTTCGCGTGGATATTGTTTATTTATCCCTCGCAAGTTCCGTAAGTGTAGTTAACGATTGATCTGCCGATTTTGAAATTATTTGAAATTAGAAGCCTACGATGTCTCGTATAACCGAATGATGTTTCGTATATTTATCTCGTACGGCCAATCAGAGAAATAGGATCTTTTTTCCCCCGACATTTCTATATTGTGTTACACCGAAGTTACGCGGGTGACTTTCTCTTTTCTTCGTCGAGTGCAAAGTTCGTACCACGAATTTGTCAACATCCCGCATACAAGCGTCGTCCAACCTAACGAATCGATACCCCCGCGGAACACTTCGATACCACCGAGACAAACTTCGAGCCGCGACGACGAACTTTACCGTTCCCCTCGATACGATTTCCTTGGAAACGTGCGATAATTCCGGTAATTACGAAAGTATCTCGCTACGCAATACGAAAAACAAAAAAATAAAAAATACGGGATACATATCGTCCACACGACTTGTAAATGTCACGAAAAATGTAAATGAGCTACCCAGACTATGTTTATACTATAATATTGTCCTACTGTAACGATGGAACATTCGAATACGTTTTACGAATGTAGAAATGGAATAGTTTCGTATGGAAAAATACGACAGATTTACGCAAAGAGAAAAATTATACAACGAAATGATAATCTTCGTTTTGTTCGGCTTGTTACAGCCTCTAGAATCGTTCTACGTACAATTGCAATATTACAACGAAAAACTTAAGATCTCTAGGACACAATCTCTATAAACCCCTGTGTAGACCAACGGTTCAATCTATCGGTTAAAAAATGCGTTCCCGCGCAGAGACGCGCCATACCGTTCCTCGACACGAAGAAAGAAACAAAACGCTGCTAGGAATCCTGAACCCGCTTCGATCTAACCGTTCGATCGTCGAAAAAGTCGACAGGGTGGATCTAACGTCGGACTCGGTGTAGAAAGTGTTGAAAGATATCGAGCGTGGTCCACTTTCGTAATCACGGTCGCGATTAACCATTCTTCGGCGGATCGTTCGAATCGTGTATCCCGCGAGACGTCGATTCGGCGCCAGAGGATGGGTACACCGCGCGCGAGAAGCGCGCATGCGCCGGGGAGCGTGTGCGCGTGTACGGTGCGCGGCGGCGGTGACGCGGGGTGGCTCGTAAAAGCGGCACGATCTCCTCTCGGGCCACATGCGACTCGTAGGTGTCGTGTCGGATGGTCTACCAATTGGTACAGAGTCGCGCTACGTGTGCGTAAAAACATTGGCGCAGAGGGAGAGCGAGCCGGGCGGGCGCGATCCGCGTTTCGCGCGCGCGCGTAGCTGGACGCGTGCGTGCTACAAGAGCGTGCGTTTCGTGCGATGCACACGATCGTTGCGCGCGCACGCAAGCGCGCACGCACGCACGCACGTACGCACGTACGCACGGACGTACGGTTCGTCGTACCGCTGACTGTGCGTATTCCGCGTCCGTCTCGCTCCCACTCTAGCAGCCGTTATCCCCCTCTTCAACGGTGTCTCGTTCTTCCTCTCTTTTTCCGTCGGAAGGCGCGCGCTTGCGCCTATGCGCGAACCAGTGCCACCCGTCCGTCGAGCGCCGCGCTGTTGCCACCTCTTCGTCTCTCTTCTCCTCTGCCCGCTGTACCTCACGGCGGAGCTCCAGCTGAGCGTGCCGCAGCGGTTCCCAAACGACGGCCACTAGCGTGCGACACGGCCGCGCGGAGAACCACGTTTGCGGGCCGGTTTCCATCGACCACGGGCCGCGTACCTCGCCTCGAGTAGAAGGAGGTTACGTTTCGATTTTTGGCGATTTTCTCATTCGACCCTCGTACGGTCTTCCGGTGTATCCGCAACGATCGTAACCGTACGATCGATCGCTAACTACCCGCGAAATCGAGCGTTCAGATTTCGTTGCTCGCCCAGAGTTCTCGCAGTCTCCGTAAATGGACGCTGGATAATTTATTTTTACCGAGAGGTTAGTTTCCTCGCCGTATTAGCGAGGCCAAGGCTCGTTTCTTGTTTTTTTTTTTCGAGAGGTTTTTCGATCCGCTGCAAAAAAAGCAACGACGTTGCGACAATGTCGAGACTAGAATTTGCACGATCTGGCCGGCAAGAGCCGTCCGTTGAAAAGCATAATGAACGATTTCACAATGTTTCTTTATTGTACGTACGATTTACATGATCCAGTAACTGGTTGCGTAACCCCTCTCCGTTCGGTTACATTGTGCTTGTGAGAAACGCGAAAAAAAAAAAAAAAAAGATTGCGGAACCTCCGTGCGCCGTTTGCGGCTGCGTTTCCATGCCGTGGAGAAAAGAACCTGTGTTTAGACGTCAATTTTAATTATCTTTTCGTTCCTTTCGCCTGGTTGCGTAAATAGAGGGGAAAAAGAAAAAGAAAAACGAAATAAAAGAAACACGGTGAGGAATTTACGCCATTGTACGCGGAACCGCGAGAGGAACGAACGACCTCTCGAGCGAGATGACACTTTCGTTGATTCGGCGGAGTATCGATGATCGAGGGACGAAATTAAGCTCGATGGCGAAGTTAACGGCGAAACGAGGTTAAACCACCGTAGAAAGCTACATTCATAACCATATGGTGTCTGTGGTAATGTTTTATACCCGTGAAGGGTTGGACTACGATGTGTGCATGGTCCACATGGTAGCGAGCACTGCTTCGACCCCATACCATCCTGTCTATGGAAAAGGTAGTAAACGAGGGGATGGTCGCAGAGAGAAAGAACGAAAGAAAGAAAGAGAGAGACGATAAGCTTCGGTGCAGGAGAACTCGAAGCCCGACAGCGACGCTCAAATTTTCAATTTTACCTACACACGTGTATTTGTAATTAGTGATAATGAGCTTGTTGTCTCAAATAAGCGAAGAATGAGATGCCCAGTCTCAGAAACAAAGATTTGCCAGACAACGCCTGGTTAATGTATCTCTTCTTAAACTTCGTCGCTCAAAAAAAATTTCGCGTACAGATTTTGAGACTCGATTAGCAATTCGGATAGATACATTGGAAATTCCCTTAAAAATTTTGCAACGACGATGGAAAATGACACACACGTTCCATCGTGTGCGAAAAACTTTCAATTACGAGTAATTGTTTTTTAAAGCGTTGTTTGAACTGAAAATTTACGCTTTTAACGCACTTCGCGGCGAAGCGCTGTCAGAACACGTAAGATGTTACGTACTTGTCTCCGTTTTCGTAAAAACGATGCATAAATTTAAACGGTTTTTGGAGGAAAATAACGTTCGTGTAAATATTCCGTAACATCGGTACTGGAGTTTCTCAGGAACGCGTTGTTTCGTTTAAAATTTTTTTAAAAATTTGACATCTACCCCTGTTCATTAATTTTTCAACCGTGTCGCCTCGTTATACAATTTAGAAACTCGATTATGGATTTAAACGATTGGTAGATATTTTACTCGAAAATCGAGCGTTTGCGCCTTAGCAAGGTGAGGAATTTAATTAAAAATTTGTCCGGAGTAGAATTTTTTCGTAAAGTCGATTCAACGTTGAAATTAAGCTTCCACGATTACAATATTGCCCAGCGATTTTCCCCGATTTTTTCAAGTATTATTTTTACCGCGTCTATTCCGCTTAACGAAGCGATCGCTACTCGAAAAGTACGCAGAGGCGAGCAGGTGTCTCGTTCTGTTGGTAGGACTTTCAAAAATCTCGTTGTGCGGTGCACCTTTGAGCATCGAAGGATCGAGTACAGCTGCCAAGTGTCCTCAGCATGGCCAGGTAGGTATTTATTGATTCAATGGTAGCAGTATGCCTATAGTTAGGTACTGTGATGTAACTCTAGAACCGAGCAGAGAGGGCTGGCTTGCTAGAAGAGGCGTTAGGGACGATAGGGTTGGAGGTGGCCAGGATGATCGCATCGACAGGGAGGCAGAGCGAAAACAGTGTACTCTGTTGCTTGCAAATTTTCTTTCAACTTTGTCGGAGAAGTTCAATATCGCGTTTTACTTTCTTTTTTTTTTTTATTTATCTCCTTTCGATCCTTCATATCGTACGAGTCGCTACGAACAAACGAATTTAACGAACGATCGAAATACAAATTTCTCGATACTCTCGACACTGTTTTCAAATTTTGCTCCGTTGTTTGATCACGCTGTTGCTAATTGAACATAAATTACTACGTTCGAATATCCTCGATGTTCGAGACATCGTACGTTGCGAAACCGAGTACGATTCCTTCTTCGAGTTACGTCGAATCGATCTTTCGTTTTCGTCTATAATATCCCGAAGGTACAAGTAGTTTGATACCAGAATTACGATTGGTAGAAGTATTTACGGTGAATTTAAATTAATTTATAAATATAATTATTTCCCTAGTTGTATCATTGGTACCACAAATATCTCGGCAAAATTATCGTTAACAATCGTACGATTTCAAAAATAATTCCAAAACGTGTCAAAATGTCTGCTTTGGTAACTCTAATGTTAAAAACTTCCTAAACTTATTTCCAGCTAGAAAAATGATCTGTCGTTAACAATCGTACGATTTCAAAAATAATTCCAAAACGTGTCAAAATGTCTGCTTTGGTAACTCTAATGTTAAAAACTTCCCTACTTTATTTCCAGCTAGAAAAATGATCTATCGTTAACAATCGTACTGTTTCAAAAATAATTTCAAAAGTGTCAAAATGTCCACTTTGGTAATTCCAATATCAAGAACTTGCTTTATTTCTTGTCTTCCGTTACTTTCTTCTCCCGCCGATTGTAACACGCTCGGAACACAAGACGGTGGTATCTTCGGTACGTAAGAACACCATCGTAGTAGTACGCGAGCGCAAGTTTGTTTTTACACGGGGAATGGGATTATGAGACAATCGAGCCTCGGATCGCTCACGCGTATCAACTGTATTCAACCACTTGTTCATAGACAATCCCCGACACTTCCGAAGCGAGCGACCGTACGATCGTCGTAATAAGCCATTGTTCGCTAACCGATAAACAGGTAGTAAATAATCAATTAACGCTTATCTATAATTGGACCACCCACTGAAAACTCGTTTCCGCGGGATCCAGACGTTCCCCGAGTTCGTTTCGGAAACAGTTACAGTTCGCGTTCGTTTAAATATGCAACGACGATGGTGTGTTTTTTCGTTCGATTTTTCCGCGATTCTCGAACTCGAGCACAATCGAATCGTGTCGAGAGACCAGTACGATTTCGTTTACACGGTGTAAGACTCGTACGGAACGACTTAATTACGAGTAATCGGGAACCGTATCGTGGTAATCGGAAGCTTGGATTTCTGTCGTGCGTGTGCTTAGCGTTTCCTAGGCGGTTGATTTACGTGCTAATTAGCAACAGTGAGATTATTTATTGGCCGAAGGCGGTACAATGTCTCCGCTCGCCTTGGCCAGAATAATTATTAACAGTCGGGGATAATTAGCTGGAACGTGTCCTAGCTTGTTTATGGGAACGGAACACGAGACGGAAACGTGTGGGGTTGCTAAGCGCGCGAGCGAGCATGGCCGATTCGCGACCATAATATTTTGGAGAATGCTATTTTCAGTGTGCACGCGTCATTCGCAAACAATTACCGCTGCGCTATTTACCGAACTCGAGATGAATCTAGCCTTCAAGGTAGCGTGTCGCGATTTATTGCGCCGATTCCGTCGTAACGTTCTTGTGCGGAGCAAAATGGCGACGAAATGATACCGATGACGTGGAAATACGGCAGAGAGAATCGTTGTTCCTCGTTAGATCTCCGTCATCGAAATTTCTACCGTGCTACGACGTGTATTCGAGATTCACGAATTCATTAACCTGATTAATATCGTAATCGGTATCTATTTGTACGTTGAAGGGAGAAATTTGTTTACGAATAATCGAATATCGCAAAAGTATAAATAGGGATAACGTCTAATGTAATATAGTACTGGTATACAACAAGTACGGTACAAATTTTGCAAAATCTTGTTCTCGGTTTTCTTGAAATTTTCAATGTATTTTATCGTCGTGTATTTGGTACACTTGTACCGTTTACACTTTTCTCGCTCTATTGCATTGTTTGATTATTTTAAATAAAATTCAGTTTACACCGATACACCGAAATTACAAGTAATTCATAAATTACTTCCGTGTAAGTTCAATTGTACACCATTGGGAAAAGCCACTCGAGCAACGAAGCTACTCAAGATATTCGAGTACCGGTACCGACTCGAATTTCGCGCACACAATGGCCAACTTGTGGCAACCGTTTCCAACAATATTGAATAATTCCCGTGTAATTTCGTTCGTATACAATTACTCGCGCCGTTAATTACTTTTTGCCGGTTTACTAATAGCAACCATTCGCGGTTAAGAGTAATTATATTATAAGGTGTTCGGTGGGATTATAACGTTGACGAGGAGCAAGAGAGGGTTCAGAAGCCAGGAAAAGAGTCAGGGGATGGTGCATCGGAGCAGGTCGCTCGATACTGACCACCTCACACCTACGAAGTCGAGGACTCTGTCTTCCTGTTTGTTGTAGCTTGTCTATGTGTGTGTCTTTCTCTCTCTCTCTCTCTCTCGTAATATTTTAAACATAAATTTTTTTCTATTTCCCGTCCGTGTTCCTTTTCTCGTTACTTTCAATATTTCCCCAAGAATATCCACGTCGATTGCTACCCGTAACGATACCAATCTACCGATCGTGCACATTTGACGTTGAATTCTATTTTCGTCACTGCTTCGTTTTGTTCCATTATTTAATCGTGCGTTAGTTTCATTGATCGCATAAAAAATTAACGAACACGAGTGTTCAAGGACTTGACGTCTATTTCGCTGTTTGCGTTGCTCGTCTCACCGAACGGCCGAGATTGGGAAATTGTTCGCCGCGATATTCAATTGTATCGTGTCGTTGCAATAACGAGAGACACACAGTCTGCGAATTAAGCGAGACGGGAAGGCTAATGGAATGCGAATTGAACGTTTTTACACGTAAACGCAAATGAAGAGTAACGATTCGCAACGAGAATCGAGTCGCGCGGGAATCTAGGAACCTTCGAACTCGAATTTTTTCCATCGAAAAATATTTTCTGCGTTCTCCTTTTATTCTATTTTTTTTTCTTTTTTTTTCCTTTTTTACACAACGACCTGTTTTCGGTTCTACCATGATTTACGAGACACTCTGCACGAGATTTCTTTGCTTTGTTTGGCGTCTCTAACGTCACGTGCACGTGATCTACGATCTACTTTGAGATAAAAATTTTCTTTCTCGATTCGACGCTTTTCCTTGTAAATATGTATTTAGATGTTTCATTAACCTGCCTCGATCTTTGTTTCGTCTTCTATATACATTTCTATATACACGGTGGCTTAAGAATAATCCAACGCTCGAAACATTCATCGATCGGTAAACAAGTGTACCTATTTCAAAAGAAACCAGATTACGGGAAACTGTACAAGTTCCTTTACAAATCGACTCGTACCACATTTTCTCGCGAAAGTTAACCACCGAGTATTTTACAAATGTTTCACACAGCGACTAGAAATCTTGTGGCATTCCTGGTGAGAAAAAAATTTCCTTCACAAAATTTCTCTTTCGTTTCTTCACAAAATTTCTCTTTCGTTTCTTTACAAAATTTCTCTTTCGTTTCTTTACAAAATTTCTCTTCCGTTCCTTTACACCACGATTCGTAAAATCGACGTACAAAGTGGCAAGCGTAACCGAAAATTGAATTCAAAAATCAAAGAAACACGCTACGAGTATCGTTACTCTCGGTGACCAAATATTGCACCGATATGCTCCAAAATTACACATACCCGTTAAACGCATCAATCCATCCCTTTATTCGAATTATTTCAATCCATATAATATACTACAGTATCGTTACCCTCAGTGACCAAATATTGCACCCATACGCTCCAAAATGACACATCCCCGTTAAACGCATCGATCCATCCCTTTATTCGAATTATTTCAATCCATACAATACGCTACGAGTATCGGTACCCTCAGTGACCAAATATTGCACCGATACGCTCCAAAATAACACGTACCCGTTAAACGCACCGATCCATCCCCTTGTTCGAATTATTTCGATACGTGCTTCCGTTCCCTGTCGTTACCCCGTACATCGATGTCTTCGAATCGAGAGGCAAAAAAGTAAAGTTCTCCGTAGGCCGCGTCCGTACGCAGCCACGGTGTACAGTCGAGTGCCGTAGGGTTAAGCGCGTTCCGAAGCCAACTTGCGTACACGGTAAGGTCTATTTTCAGTTTCGTCGTTAACGTTTAAACGTGGCCGTTGCAATGTTCGCGTTTACGCGAGGTACACCGGCAAGGACTGGCCGCTTCTGGGCTTCTTTATCGATAATAGCGCGATGTAGGTTGCATTGGAAAGGTACGGAGGTGGTTGCCTCGGTTTAAGGAGGAAATCGGCGAACACGATCGAGAACCACTGGCGAGCAGCAGGCAGCTGAGCGGACAAAGAGCGAACGGTTATTGCAGGACGACAGTGTAGACTCGAGCAGCGGCGGCACGCTGGTGGCCCTCTCTTCCTCTCTCTCCCACTCCCTGCCCGCCACCGCCCCTCCCTTTCTCACTCTGTCCTCGTACTGCTCGCATCTAAACCTATAAACTACCTGCACCTACACTTCCTGCCACTCGCAATGAAACCTTTTTTCCAATCGCGTCCAGAACGCTCGAGTCGCTCGACCTACGCTTTTCGAACTTCCGAAAGAAGTAAAAAAAAAAAAACTTTTTTCATTTCTCCTCCACCAACGACTTATCGCCACCAGATGGATAGGACTAGATAATTTTTTCTCTCGCTCGACCGATGGGACCGCGATTAAAATAACGCGCGTGCCGTTTTTACTCCACGTTGAGACTCCGTGGGGAGACTCTGTGCAAGATCGGAGCGCGTATTTTCTTTTTTTTTTGGGGGGGGGGGCTTTTTCCGTTGCAAATCGAACGATACGAGAATCGAACGATGTTGGCTAATTCTTCGGACCAAGGAACACATTTTCGGTCTCGTTATCGGAGAATTACTATCGTGAGTCATGGTAATAGTATTGCGTTGGAGAAATATTATCGATGGCCTTCGACTTGCCGTGCTTTTGTTGTGCCCGGTGCACGTGGGCATTATCATCGAGGAATCGTTATTGCGAAACGTGGCACGATTGACTAATTTAACAATAAACTGACTATTCTGGGTACTGTTGGAAAAAGTTCCAATTTTCTCTGCACCTTCATCTTCCGATTTCTAGTGGAGTGTTTTCACTGATCGAAAAAATAACGTTTTTCACCCTCGAGAGAAACACAGAGGGAAGAATTTATTATACGAACAGGATATATTCTCATATTTCTCAAAGTCCTCCTCGTAACTAATTATTTGCAAATTAATTGTACTCGTGAAACTAATTACTTGCAAACTATTGCAAATTGACTGTATAGTTTGTTTCAATATTTTCCAAAGTCTCCTTCAAAATTAATCACTTGCAAATGAATTGTCAATTGTCACGTATTGTCCTCGTATTTTTCAAAGTCTCTTTAGAAATTAATTACTTGCAAACTGTTACAAATTAACTGTTATAGTTTGTTCAAATATTTCTCAAAGTCTCCTTCAAAATTAATCACTTGCAAATCAATTGTCAATTGTCACCTATTGTCCTCGTATTTCTCAAAGTCTCCTTAAAAATTAATTACTTACAAACTATTGCAAATTGACTGCTATATTTTGTTCCAATATTTCTCAAAGTCTCCTTTAAAATTAATCACTTGCAAATCAATCGTCAATTGTCACCTATCGTCCTCGTATTTCTCAAAATCTCCCTCAAAAAAAATCACTTACAAAACAATTGTCACGCACTGTCCCCGTATTTCTCAAAGTTCCCCTTAAAAACCCATCACTTGCAAAATTCTGCGTTCTTTTAAAACGTACTTCGAACATTCTCCACCCTCGGTTAAATACACATGCTTGTCCAACGTTAAAATTTCAATTTTTTTTTCTCGACCGGTTAAATTAACATCCGCCAAATTAATCAAAGCTCGTATCGTTAATCGTGTAGTTCCCGGTCCCGAAAACACACACCAAACGAATCCACGTACGTACCCGGTGTTACTAACACACGTGAATGGCAAAACTGCGCGAGTCTCCGCCTAGCCTCGAGTAACAAAGGACGTTTCTTATCGATTACTCGTACCATCTCGCGCGACACGCAAAAAAAGGGTTTCTTCTAACATTATGCTCTTCAATTTCACGCGACGAAAATAACCGTTTTTATCGAAAGATCGATCGACCGAGCGAGCAAGCGAGCGAGCGAGCATTACGAGCATGAATTTAGCTTCTCGATCGGTCCGCGTAAGACCTTTTTATTCTACCCACGGTGCTGGACGAGATTGCTCGGTAGTTATTTGTTATTGAATCACAGGTGCAGTAATTGCCGACGTCGTCTCCATCGTCGTCTCCATCGTCGTCTCTATCGTCGTCGTCGTCGTCGTCTACGAACGACGCAATCGACGAGCAGACGGTAACCTTGTGTCTAAACCAACTGCAGACAGAGAATTGGAGAACGAGCGGTGGAGGGAGGGACTCGCCGATCGGGTAGAAAGTAACCGAGTAACCTACGAATTGCGTAACGCGAGTCCTCATATTAATATGCAGAAGCGGTGGATTACAGTAGACGGGACGGGACGGCGTAGCCACGGTTAAGTTGCGAATTTCGTCTCGCGAAATCACCGCCGATTGTGGTTACTGTCGATTCTGCAACCGTTCTATGGATCGCGAAAGACACTCCCAAGGAGACTCTAGAGCGCGGTAATCGTGAATTATTTTTCTTTTTCTTTTTTTTTATATACAAAGAGAGACGTTACCGAGCCCAAAGTGTAGAAAGTCAACGCGCACAGAAAGAAACGTTCGATTCAATATTTTTCGTTCTATGGAGGTTTTTCGATACCGTTCATTATTGGCGTGGGAATCGATCGATTTAATATACGTACACGTACGTGTAACGGTCGTATGGAAATCGAGAAACACGTACGGACAATTAACACCGCGATGTTATGAGAAAGTTCACATTTATACGGTTATCGACAATGGAATAATACAGTTGTGGTACGTGCGTTCTCCCAGGTATTATGTTTGTTAATTGTTTTGCGCGTTACGACGATAAGACTCATTTAGAATTTTTGTTCACCGTCTCTTATCTGTTCCTTGTTACGATAGACGAGAGAAAGTCTCGGGCGGCGTTTAAGGGGAATTAAATGCAAGTTCTTGCGCGCGTTATTTACCAACGTTAAATTTCAGTTTCGTACGCGCAGATATCCGTGTTTTACTTCAATAAGAACGTGCCGCAATATTTCGCTTTCAGGATCTTTGTTTCACTGTTTTGCGTTTCGGATATCTCGTGTTAATTTTCCTATTAAATTTATCTAAAATTCATCGTCACTTGGGACTATTTCTATCGCTTTAAAATCAGAATACAGACCGTATACAAATATTCTTCGCGATTCCATGAAATAGATTCAATTTATCCTACTGTACAATTTAATAACAAAGTACAAAGTATTCTTGCTACGATTAAATACTTTTCGTGTTGCTCGAGCTGTTCACAATTTGACGGATCGTTCTTTAAATTTTGCACAAAGTTGCGAACTTTGCGCAAAGTTATTCGTAACAAAAAAATTAGTATCCACCAGCGACCAACTATCATTTCTCGACGCAACGAACAAATCTGGTTCTACCTTGGTAAAACGCTCGGGTAACTCGTGGATCGATCTTCTCGTATACGAAGCCTCTGGACGGAAAATGTATTCCACGTTTTCGATTCAATTTTCGCATTAGAAACGTTCCAGCGGTCGGTATCCACACCGCTACGTATCGTACGGTTTGCGTTCATTTCCACGAGAACCGCTAAAAGCAATCCTTCCGCGTTCACTGTAACCATTAGTGGACTATTTTCACCGTCTACGGTGAAAGTGTTGGTTGTCCACGAAGAGAGGACAGGAAGCGTCAATTTCTCCAAGAGATCGTGAACGACCCGGGTCACTTGCACCCAGGTGTTATCACGAGGATCGACTGGTTCGCCCCGCTTTCTCGTGCTCGCTATCTCCTCGTTCTTCTTCCTTCTTTTTTCCTCCTCTCGTTTTTCTTCATTTTTCACCGCCCTGTAGCGATCTACGCGCGACTCCGCTCGTCTACACGAGGCATCGGTTGTACCACGTTACGTAAAAAATTGGAGAACATCTGGCGTTGATTTCAATTGCGCGCAATTGACGAGGATCGTTCGACTTTAATTCCATCGAATAATTCTCGTCTTTTCCCCGGGAACGTGCGATACGTATCGTTATCGGTTACGAGCGTTCCCCCGAAGTCGATTAAGAAAAAAAAAGAATCGGTCCGAACGGTTCACCGCGTGCGGTGAACGCCCATGGGCGTTCCACGGATATGCTTAACGACCGTGACTACGGGGTTTCCGCACGGGACCTGCGCCGAGGTTTCCAGTCGTACAATTAACGTCGGAAAAATGATTAACTGTCGTAAATTCTCGCCCGAGTTACACGATTCTTCTCTCCTCGGGAGAATAGACGCCATGGTACTATCGGGAGCTGGTAAGTTGGCGAATCCGGTGGAAGAAATTCCAAATAGAAATAATTAAAATTCTCGGAAATTAAGATTCTTTATCTTCATCGATTCGCAATGATTTACAATATAATTAGTTCCATATAGTACTGTTCAATGTAGTACTGTTCCATCTAGTATTATTCCATGTAGTACTGTTCCATGTAGTACTGTTCAATGTAGTACTGTTCCATATAGTACTGTTCAGTGTAGTACTGTTCCATATAGTACTGTTCCATGTAGTACTGTTCAATATAGTACTGTTCCATGTAGTAAAGTTCAATATAGTACTGTTCCATGTAGTACTGTTCAATGTAGTACTGTTCCATATAGTACTGTTCAATGTAGTACTGTTCCATCTAGTATTGTTCCATGTAGTACTGTTCCATGTAGTACTGTTCCATATAGTACTGTTCAATGTAGTACTGTTCCATCTAGTATTGTTCCATGTAGTACTGTTCCATGTAGTACTGTTCAATGTAGTACTGTTCCATATAGTACTGTTCAATGTAGTACTGTTCCATCTAGTATTGTTCCATGTAGTACTGTTCCATATAGTACTATTCAATGTAGTACTGTTCCATCTAGTATTGTTCCATGTAGTACTGTTCCATGTAGTACTGTTCAATGTAGTACTGTTCCATATAGTACTGTTCCATGTAGTACTGTTCAATATAGTACTGTTCCATGTAGTATTGTTCAATATAGTACTGTTCCATGTAGTACTGTTCAATGTAGTAAAGTTCAATCTAGTACTGTTCAATGATCTCGGTTTCTTCAGAGTGCTCGTGATTCTCGTTTCGGTTGAAAATTGATATCTCCTCGTAACGTTTCGCGATTTTCTGTGCGTTTATCGGGAACTGTACGACTCCGTTCTTGTCTCTGTAACGTTCGCCAATTTACCAGCTCCCTGCGGTATATGTCGAGATCGCTCATTTTGTCACTTGCTTTTTCCTTTTGCGCTTACCGGGGTATCAGCGATGTCGCGTTGCGAATTACCAGCCACACGCATTCGATATATTCGAGCGTCGTTTTGCTCGAACCAGCTCCCACCGTTTCCTTTCCTGCTCTCTCGTTCCCGCGAATAGGACGCCGAGAGGGCTCTCGGTCGTCGAGACGACTAATTCAAGGTGACGGACAGTCAATGAAGACACGGGTATCCTTGAAGTGGCCTGAAATTTGGTGTTCTTTGGCCGATCTGCCTTACCTCTCGCGTTTCCCTATACGCAATCGTGTTTTCGCGTCCACCGAAATCGCTCGAGACTGTCTGGCCACGGTTACCAGCGTCTGCGCTTATTAATTCGTGTCTCGTTTGCACAACGTTTCGAATTAACCGACTCGATCGCAGTATCCGTGATGATGGGAGGCTAATATCGGGAGGACGGTCGTTTCGTTTCACGGGAAAAATTATTTCACGCGAAGACGCGAGTTATTTCGGTACAGCAGACGTTTGATAATTAATAGGTTGTGCAATAAGTTTCGTCGTTCGATAAAACTTATCGAACAGTACTGTTCAATATAGTACTGTTCCATGTAGTACTGTTCGATGTAGTACTGTTCAATGTAGTATTGTTTCATGTAGTATTATTCCATGTAGTACTGTTCCATGTAGTACTGTTCCATGTAGTACTGTTCCATATAGTACTGTTCAATGTAGTATTGTTCCATGTAGTACTGTTCCATGTAGTACTGTTCCATGTAGTACTGTTCAATGTAGTACTGTTCCATCTAGTACTGTTCAGTGTAGTACTGTTCCATGTAGTACTGTTCCATGTAGTACTGTTCAATGTAGTACTGTTCAGTGTAGTACTGTTCAGTGTAGTACTGTTCCATGTAGTACTGTTCAATGTAGTACTGTTCCATATAGTACTGTTCCATGTACTATTGTTCAATGTAGTACTGTTCCATGTAGTACTGTTCCATGTACTACTGTTCAATGTAGTACTGTTCCATGTAGCATTGTTCAATGTAGTACTATCCAATAAGTTTTATCGAACGACAAAACGTATCGAGCAATCAAGTACTATACTGTTACTGTTAGTATTATACCGTAAGTTATTTCGGTATAGCCAACGTTGAATAATTAATAGGTTGTTCAATAAGTTTTATCGAACGATGAAATTTATGGAACAAGCTAGTATAATAATGTCTTTATCGTATCGTGAAAGTACACGCGCAAAGCGTTGAAAAAAAGTAAGTGTTGGCTTCGTGCTGTTGAACCTAATCGATGAGATTGAACAATTATTCTTTACGTAAGTGCAAAGAAAAACAAGAACGTGGTATCGTTAAATGTAGAAACGTTCAATCTATATTGAAACAAGAATCTGTATCTTGATACAAATCTCGTTCATCGATACGATTCGGGGAAAGTGAAACAGGGAAATGGTTTATTATTGTTTCTCGCGGATCGAAAATCGTGGAAGCTACAAATAAATTCAATTCGATCGACAACGTTTCGGCTGTAACCTTCCAGCCTGGATCGCACGTAGCTGTGGAATATCATCAGGGTTAACAAGTTGTAGCCGTCGCGGTACGACCATCGAACGCAGTTCGTTATTTATGTTTATTACAATGTTTTATTTATTCGTCTCGTTCGATATCACCGGCGGGATACACCGAAGGAATTCTTGTATTTTAAATTCTTATATCACTACGATACATAAATTCTCGTATTTTGTTATCTCCGCTTCTTATTGTAAATTTCATCCGCGAACTGTATAATTACGGACGCGAATATTAATTAACGTTAACAAATTTTTTTCAAATAGTCGCGCAGAATCCATAGTACGAATGTCTCGAGTCGGTGGTGCGCAAATTTGTATTTCGTCGATTACGTCACACGGAAATTAATTTTTTCGTATAATATCGAGACGTTACCACTTAGAGAGAGAGAGAAGAAAAAAAACAATGTTTGTAGACATCACTTCTGGTCGATCCGGTCGGGGGAACGATGTTGCAAAATTTCGTAATACGCTGCAAATTCGTAGTCTGGCCATTTTTTCTTTTTTCTTTTTGTTTTTTTTTTTTCTCGTCGCTGTCTGGTCTGTTTATTGCCACAGTAATAATCCCGTTGGTCGTAATCGAACATGGACGACCGTCGGCCGGGCAACTCGGCGCGGTCACTTTGTAATAATGGTTCATTTCGAATTGCAACCCTGCTTCCGTTGGAAATTGGCGTGGTCGGTAGGTACGCCTTCCTTAATTTCGTTCCGTAACAGGGTGACGAGTTTGAACGTTGGAAAAACGTTGCCCGCGTTTTGCGCCACGATGGGATTATCCTTAACGAGTTAAATGTTGCGTATTCGTTACTCGAGAACACGAGATCGGCTTGTACAGCTGTCCGCCGCGCGATCGTTGAAAAAAGAAACACAGAGCTACGCGAGCGTTTCATTTCATCGAGATCAGCTGGGAGAGAGAGAGAGAGAGAGATAAAGAGAAACAGAGAAGTATCCTTTGTTTGGTCGTCGATGTTGATGATAATCCAATTCCGAGGAATAAACGTTTTATTCCAATGTGATTTCCATAGCTCGCTAAGAGGAAAAGTTTGCCATATACACGGGCCCCGTTTATAAGGCGATGTTTCGTATAGTTCGAGTACAGTGAGTATATCGAAGGTTTTTTTCGCTGTTTCTTTCTTTTTTCACTCGTTTCGCGAACGTCGATGATTTTTTCCACTGTTTCTTTCTTCTTTTTTTTCGTTAAAATTTTGTTCAGGTGTAAGGTTCAGTTTTAGTTCCAATCGTAGCATTTGAGGTTAGGATTCGAAATAACGCTCGGGTGTTTCACAGTTGCGCGCGGATATTGCTTCGATCGTATGTTTTCGTATGCACGCGTAACAAAGGAGCTGTAAAGAAGTAATCGCCGCTGTTAAAACATCAGAAGGTACTTCGCAGGTGTATAACGATTTGAATAAACTTTTGCGCGCGCGAAAGATGGAAATAGTATTTTGAATCGTTCGAGACTTTTCTCGAAGCATGAAACAGTTTTAGTTCTAATTGTAGGTTTTGAGGTTAAGGTTCTTTTACAGTTATCGTTGTGGATATCGTCACGATTGGATTTCTTTATGTACAGTCGTAGCAAAGAAGCTAGAAAAAAATATAAGCAGTCTCGATCGTGGTCTTTGAGGTTAGGGTTCGAAGTATTTCATACGCAGATATTGTTTCGATCGTGTCTTCTCGTACGTACGCGTACTAAAAAAAGAGTTATCGATACTGTTTACGATAGTTACTCTTGCTAAAACATCGGTAGGTACTTTACGGATGTACAACGATATGAATCGAGTATTGCGTCGCACGCGAGAAGATAAAAGATACTCCTTCACGTGATCGTTCGAGTCGCCCGTGCGCAGATTACCTAAAATTCCGTTTTCGAAAAATGATCGCAATCGTCGACTCGTTATTACGTTATTATCGTGTACCGATACCGTGAATTGGCCACCGTAGGTTGTTCCCCGCGCGAACGCACGAACCTTCGTGCTAAAATAACCGATGTATCGGTCGTGCCGCCCTCTATCGGGCGTTCGAACGTTCTACTACGCTTTGAGAGCTCGAGTACGGGCGATACGCGTTAATAGCGCGGTGGAAATATTAAAACGTTGAACACGGTATTTATGTCAAACTCGTCCTCCCGAATTGGCCGGAAACCCGATCCCCCGGACGGTTCCGAGCAGCGCGTTAACCTTGCGAGCGAATTCGTTGACTCGCGAACGAATCGCGGCAACCGAACGAGTGGGAACCACACTCGAAGATTTCTTTTTTCTTTCATCCGTTCCGTTCCTTTTCTTTCCTTTTTTTTTCTTTCTTCTTTTTACTCGGATCGCTCGAATCGTCGCCGCGATCAAATTGAAAGAACGATTAGATACGGCGGTAATTAACCTAAATTACTTCAGATTACATTGATTAAATTACGTGGACTCGATTGAACGAATCCCGGGGCCGTAATTGCATTTGTGTAAGCCGAGTCAACGACGGGTTCAAGAGAGAACTCGAAAACATCGTCCGCGTTATTGCATTACGCTACGCGGAACGTGGAACCGGCGCGTTACGGTGCAACGGGCGGTATAGGCGTCGCGAGCCAGCGAGCGAGCGAGCGAGCGAGCGTTTCGGCGCGGATTATCAGCACCGCTGCCGTGACATACCGCAACCGGCATTACGGCATTAATTAGTCGGTTCGAGCGAAGACAACTGGTTGGCAAGGTCGCCGGTTGCTTGCCGATGCTCTGGACCCTCTTCACCGACAGCTGACAGCAAACGTACGCGATCGAGGTAGTACACGCCTCTCCGTACTAATCACGCTACAAACGTTTCCTGTGCTCAGGGACGCTCAACTTACGGAGCCGCGACCGGTTCAACCGGGGTGCACGGACGCGTACGCGCGTGAGTATTTCCACGCGGGAGGGAGAGGACGTCTCCACGTTTCGTTGAAGTAGAGATCGGATCGGTGTAACGAGAACTTGATCCCGATGAAACGGAATTTGCATCGCCACGGGGAAACAATTGGAATAACGTAAATTTCTATCTGTGGTGTAACTGTAACGTCGAAAATGTTTTTCTTCGTTCAGTGACGCTCAATCGGGGGAGTCGAGGGCAGATCGAGAATGTGGTGTAACGAACAATCTCGACGAAAGGGGGAATTTACGTTGCAATAGGCGGACAATTGAAATTACGTAAATTTGTATTTGTGGAGTAATTGTAACGTTGAAAATGTTTTCTTCGTGACGCTTAATCGGGGGAAGAGGAGATTGTAAACGAGGTATAACGAAAAATTGATCTCTATAAAAGGGAATTTGCATCGCGATGGGTGGACAATTGAAATTGTGTAAATTTGTATTTGTGGAGTAATTGTAACGTCGAAAATGTTTTCTTCGTGACGCTTAATCGGGGGAAGAGGAGATTGTAAACGAGGTATAACAAAAAATTGTTCTCGATGAAAGGGAATTTATTATGCGACGGGAAAAACAATTGGAATAATCTAAATTTGTATCTATAGAGTGATTCTAAGTCTCGGATATATTTTTTCGCGTTCGGGGACCCTCGATCGGGGAGGTCCTCGATAAAGAGGAGATTGAACGGGGTTTAAAAAAATTGATCTTGATGAAAGAGAATTTATATTCCGTTAAGCGGACAATTGATAAGCATAAATTCGTATTTGTCGAATAACCGTAACGGTTAAAAGTGTTTTCTCCGTTCAGTGACGCTCAATCGAGTGAGGCCACCGTAAGGAGAATCTCGGGATCACGTGTCGAGAACTTGATCTTGATGAAACGGAATTTGCATCGCGATAGGGAAACAATTCGTGAGCATAAATTTGTATTTATAGAATAACGGTAAGGTTTTTAAATGTTCTCTTTGCTCAGTGACGCTCAATCGGGGAAGCCTTCGATAAAGAAAAGATCGGATCGGTTGTCAAATACTTGATCTTGATGAAACGGAATTTTGTATCGCGATTGACAAACAATTCGTAAGCAGAATATTTTCTATTTATAGAATAACCGTAACGTTGAAAGTGTTTTCTCTGTTTAGTGATACTCGATCGAGGGAGCATTCGGTGAAGGAAGAATCTTGATCTCGATCGAGTGAAATCTTCATCGCTGTAGAGAAACAATCTATAGTAGCGTTAATTTTTATTTATAAAATAACCGTAGCGACGTTGGAAGTATTTTAGAGAAGTATTTAGAGAAGTTATGCACAACGTGCACAGAGATCTGTACGCATCTGTTAAAAATCTATCGAAATTTTCGTTGTTGACCGTTATCAACAAATTGCAGAGAATACGAATATAATTGCACGATTTTTCTTCTCGATCTTATCTTTCTCTCTCTGAATGATATTTTGTACATCGGGTAGGTGTTACGAGGGAAACGACAGGACAAGGGTGGAAATAGTTAAAATGTTTATTCACGGAAGAATTGTAACGACGTTACAATTACGGAACTGGCGGAGATCGCAATGGGTGTGGACATTTGCACGCAATGTATATAGGTTTCATTAAAGCAAAGATCGAATCAAGTGGCGAGAACTTGATCTTGATCGGATGGAATTTGCATCGCGATAGGGAAACAATGGAATTGCCGTAAATTTGTATTTATAGAATAGTTGCCATGACACTACAAATGTTTCCTGCGTTCAGTGGCGGTCAATTCGAGGATCCTAGAAACGTTACGCGATTGAATCCGGTGGCTTCTAATATCCAATGTACAAGATACATTTGTATCTTGTCTACGTTTGTCTAAGTCTACATTTTGAGATAAGTTTCGCACAATTATTTTCATTGTGGAAAAACTTTCGTTTCCATTATCCGGTCGTTGTACCTGTCCATTTCAAGTATATCATTCGATATACTTGAAGAAATTCCTCATTCCTCTCGATTTTTCAAATAAGGAAAAATACTCGAAGAAAAATATAATTTCTGAAAAAATCTCTCCACGCGAACCAGGCGGCCAATTTACCAAGAAAATCCCACCAAAAATGTTTCCAATCGCCGCGACACCGATAAGATTTCGTTCGACGACCGACTCCGTAATCCACTTTCACGAGCGCGTAACTAGTTCCCCCTGGGACGCCACCGAAAACAATATCGTTCGTCGATGCTCTCGGCGCTGTTCGCGACCGGTATCTCTCTCTCTCTCTATCTCTCTCTTTCGTGAACGCGTTCCGTGTATCCCGCGAACGCGAGTTCAATATTTCGTAAAAAAGCAATTAGCCGCGACGCGATCGCGTCGGTCTTTACGAACTCGGTGTTACCCCCACCCGAGCGCTAGGACTACCCCCACCACCACCGCCAGCACCAGCACCGCGAGCTTCCGTTCGTTGCGTGCGCGCGGGAATTAGAAACTGACATTTTCTACTCTGCGGAGTGTGTAACAGGTAATTAGTTGTTGCGCGGTGCTTCGACCGGCCCGCGTACGAGTAGTGGGGGTAGAAAAAAAGGTGGGTGGGGAGGGCCGAGAGAAAGAGAGAACGCTATTAAGTGAATTACACGTTCGCCGGGTAACATCGTAAGGTACTACACCTACGGAGTTGCGCGAGCGTCCCGATGGCCGCGCATACGCGCGCGTAACGCAAAGCTAAGCATTACGGTGGATCCATCGTACCTGCCCCCTTATGAAATGGCCGCGAAAGAACCGCGAAGAGTCCGGTGCCCTTATAGGGCAGATTTGGAAAATTACACGGCACCGTGTCCGGGACAGTCGGAACCGGTGCCGGTCGGATGAATTGTTTAATTTGCGAATGATAGTGATTCGACGCCGGTCGTGTAATTTACAAGAGGGAAAAGCTTTACTGAAATCTTGGCGTTCAGCGTAACGTGAATCCTACAAGGAGTGCTGGTGGGGGGATCGGATCGTTGTCTCTTTCTCTCTCTTTCTCTCTCTCTTTCTCTTCGTTCTTTTCCGCTTCCCTCTGTCTCCGTTCGTGGGTAATTTTGTCAACGACGTACCGCGCGTGTAATTGATGCCTGGAATTTTATTTCGTGTCAAAGGTGGACATTATTCGCAATGATTCACGAATTCAGGGGTCTGGTTCGGAAACCGTGCACGTTACGACCGTGCAGAGGGTATACCGGAATCATCGAATCAACCTAGTGGTATTTACTGGTTATGGGTGTAATTAAATCGAACTTCGATATAGCGTTAATTATTCTTACCTGTGAGACCGATTTTAATGAAAGTTTCTGTGCACGTAGAGCGCTATAGTGTGTACGTAGAGACGTGTTTTTCATCCACGGGTAATTTCTTCGAGAAGGTGAAATCGAGTCTCGAAAGTTTTAACGTTTGTTTTATTATTTCGATGCAACTTTTAACGTTGACTTTTCTCTCACGGAATAATTACCGATTACTACTAAGAGCTGAACATTTATCGAGTATTGGTTTTGTATTTTCCTTCGAAGGTGAAATTGAGGATAATCTATTGCAATTGCCGAGTGTCGAACATCGGTAATTACACGAGGTGGCAAACTGTTGAAAAATTGTGTAAATAATTATTATTGGTACAATTACTCGAATGTAATATATGCAAGGTTCGTTGAGTATTTGATGCAAATGTGTATTGTATAAAGGTAACAGAATTATTCGTAACCTATCGTAAAGAACTCAAGACGATATTCTTAAATATTCTTAAATATTCTTCAATTTTTTTATCACTGCGATTTACACAATCGTCCACTTTCGTTGCAACGTTTCGAAATCTTCGATTCAACGTCGATCCGTGTACGATTTACTTGTACTTTCGTTACCGCGTCTCCGGAAAGGTGTGAAATAAAGAAATAAATAATAAAACTGAAAAGTAACTCCGGAAGACAAACGCGTTTCAAAGATAACACGGTACGTTCGTAATTCTAGTAATCGACTTTAATGCTAAAGAAACGGGGAATGGAATTGTTACGAGCAACAGGCTAAGACGAGAAGAAATTTCCTCCACGGTTTTAATCGAATCGATCGACGTGCTTTGCGTGTTCGAGTTACACGCGTGCAAGTGCTTGAAAATATTGACGAAATTACGCCGAATCGACGTTGAATACGAGTAATCGTAGATTGGGTAGTTGGAGAAATATTATACTTAATGAAAAATATACCCTTTGGACTCGACGTTAAGGCTTTTGTCTACAATGTAGAAAATAACGTTTTCCTTTTTCACTTTTCATTATAATATATAAATTTTAAATTTTATTAATATTTCTTATTGGATACTAAAGCTTACTTAATTATTTTTCTTTATTAGTATAGTCGTGTCAACTACCAATGATTATCAACAATATTTCTTATTTCTACTAAAGCTTACTTAATCCTTTTTCTTCATTATTATAATCGTGTCAACTACCAATGATTATCAACAATATTTCTCACTTCCATCAAAGCTTACTTAATTCTTTTTCTTCATTATTATAATCGTGTCAACTACCAATGATTATCAACAATATTTCTCACTTCCATCAAAGCTTACTTAATCCTTTTTCTTCATTACTACAGTCGTGACAACTACCAATGATTATCAACAATATTTCTCACTTCTATCAAAGCCTCCTTAATCCTTTCCTTCATTACTACAGTCGTGACAACTGCCAATGGTCATCAACAATATTTCTTAGTCCCCTTAAAGTTTATTCAATCGTTCAGGAATTTTTCCCAAACGACCCACCGCTGGACGAAATTTACGAGAACGTAGTAGTCGCGGACACGTACGAGATTCCGTAGTTATTTCGAGTGATAATTCCAGTGTGCAACGAAGCACGTTTACCGAGTGTTTCGACAACTGCAGTTAACCTTGAGCACGAATTTCGGTAGTCGTGCATTTCACGCTTTTCCTATTCGAGAGGGGGCCGCGTAGGACACGCAGGAGGGGTCGATGCCGCACGAGATGAAATAGAACGGGACAGATTCACGCAAGGGATGGTAACGACCGAGAGAGAAAGATACGAAACAGCTGTGCTTGTTCCGTGGAGACAAGTCTTGGTATACAGACCCATACGGATATACCGTGTAATACCGTGCCCGAAGTTATGCACCCCTCGTCGTTAGAGGTTCTCAATTTTCACGTCGACTTTGAACGCGACGAGTCGCTCGAGATTTAAAGTTGCGCGAATATAATCGATGGAAATTAACCAACGGTGTTCAACTTACGCGAACCGACCAACTCGAAAAGGACACTCGAGTTACTCGAGTGGCTTAATCGTTCGGGTAGCTTCGGTTACTTTCCACGAGAATATTAATCGAATGATCGAGTACTCGAGTAAGTTATCCACGGGTTGGTCGAAGAGAACTCGCGAATAGGGTCGAAAGTTGAAATCAATTAACCCTCTGACAAATTGTTCTTTCCTCTGGGAAAGAATGTTTGAAATTTTTTATTTCAGAAATTACACAAAGTTTGGAAGTGGTTCATTTTTATGTATTCAGTCGTGTATTTGTTCTTGGTTATTTTCTTGTTGCTTTATCGATCCTCTTACCTCGTATTATGTATAATTCTGGTTGAAAATTTTCAAATTGAATATTTTTAATTTTAAAAATTACACACGAAGTATAGAAGTGGCTCAATTTTGCATTCAGTCGTGTATTTGTTCTTGGTTATTTTCTTGTTGGTTTATCGATCCTCTTACCTCGTATTATGTATAATTCCGGTATTATAAAGTCGTATTACGAACGGAGTTTTATTAATCTCGAATTTCGAGATACGAATTTTTGTCGTATAATCTGACAAAAGTTCAGATAACACGGATAGTGACGTAAAAAAATTTTGGGTCGGGTGATAAATTATCAAGAAACTACTCGCTCCTAGAGAAAACAAGCAAAAAGAAGAATAATGGTCTTTGTGAGGCATTTTTGTGAACACAAATATGCTTTAGAAGCTCGTGTATATCTCCTAACCCTTTTTGACTCGACAGTAAGGCTTTTGTCTACAGCGTAGAGAGTAACGTTTCCTTTTTACATTTTTTACCATTACGTGTAAATATTTATAATCGTGTCAACTACCAACGCTCGTACAACAATGTATCTTAGTCCCGTTCAACCTTATTTGATCGTTCAACGTTCTCCAGGTGTTCGATTCAATTTTCTTATTGTCGTTCGTCGTGATCGGTAGTTTCCTTGTACTTGGATTCGATTCGAAAATCGATCATCTTTTTGCAAATATTTTTTCCATTTAATTAATTACGATCTACCGCGAATCGAGTCGACGACCAATTGAACGGACCCCCACGTTGTATTCGTGCAATTAAAAGGAACGGAAAGTTCAACGTTCATTGTCGAGAGAATAATAAGAGATTATCGAGAACGCGGAGGAGAGCTTTATTTTCGATTCATCTCTCGCAGCTATGGTTACGAAATTGACTTTCGTCCGGCTCCAGCCGAGTGATTTGATCGCCAGCAGTAAAAGATTGTCGCTTCGTCGAAAATCTCTGAAACGGAGAACTCGGATTACTTACAAAGGATTGGCTAATTGCACCGCTGATTGGAACGCTACTGAAACCAACGTTGTCCAACGTTTGTCTGGAATTACGTTGCTCCATTTCTTCCTTCCACTAAAGGCTCGGTCTCTGTAGGATCGACTTTCACGGTGAACATTGTGATTCTAATATTAGTCGGTGAATAATACTTTGGTTTCGCAGCTCGTACGAGTCACGCTGTTAAAGAAAACGTAGATCGGTGAAAAACAACCAACTCTTTTCTCTCTTTCTCTCTCTCTCTCTCTCTCGTGTCGTTGAATCCGTTAGGGTTTTGAAAACGTGATACGTTCCGAGATTTGATCGGTATCACGGTACAGAAGGCACCGAGTATTTAATTGTGTAAATTCAAGTCGTGATAGATTCAAGGATCTTGTTCCATTCTGACGTGCTCACATTCCTTTCTGTGTCGAGAACATTGCGTTATAACATCAGCTGATCGGGTTACAGTTCGGTCGAACCCCGATCACTTCGTTCCAACGAATTCACAATTTCTACAAACGCACAAACTAAAGATACCACAGATATATTTTCTGTTTGCGTTCATTTTTTTTACTATAATAGATATTTCAAATGCAGAGTGAGAAATATCTTTAAATTCAATAGTTTAGTTCGATCAGGTGTGTAGAATTTATTGTACGTTGATTAACGAAAAAAAAAAAAACACGAAGCAACAGGATTTATGAATATTGAAGAAATTATTCGAAGCGAATACACCAATATTCAAATACGAAAAATGAATACAATAAAGGATCAAGAATGTTTATATTTTCATGGTGCAAAAATATATTTAACGCGTTTGCACTGTTTATAGTAAATTGTTTCTCTACGTTATAGTTTTGTAGGGTTGTTATAGGATTACCAACACAATCTCATCGTGTCTAAATATACATATAATATTATTCCTATCTAACATCTTTTCTATCTCCATTAATTTTCCACCTGTTTAAATAAATGTCTACATCACTTGAAACTTTGACAGCAGTATTTTGCCCCTCAAATTTTAATATCAGTCGATAAAAAAAAAATTCGTGTCCAATATTTCGCGATGCTCTGTCTCTACGCTAACTTTCATTAAAATCAGAGATTGTTAATTAAGAGATGTTCCTTTGAACGGTATTAAAGAATTGATCGATCGAACCACGGTTTAATTTCGCTCTGATCTTCAAAATTAGCCTCTCCGAAAGGACTATCTATTATATAATCGGAGTATTACTTAAAGTTCAAACGAGTTCAGTTCAGTTCCCGACGAATCGAGGAAAGAAAAGCATCAGATGCGTCAGAGAGATAACCGATCCCCTTCCACTTCACTGTGTTCGTACAAACCGGGTGAAGTCGACAACCATTCAAACTCCCCCCTCCTTTCTTTCGATCTCCATTGTAACATCAATCGATCGACCAATGGTTCAATTGCGTCCCGATCCTCATCATTTAATTACGCATTCGATTCTAGATTTAGGGTAGGTTTTTAGAAGAGAACTCTATCAAGAATCGAGGAACACAGATCCAGATCTAAAATAATCGAGTGTTCTCGACAAACGGACGAAAGGAAGATATCGCTAGGGCACACCAGATTAAGTAGATAAGTATTTTTCAACCTCTCTAGGTTCCTGTTATAATAACTATTGTGATGACGGTTGAATTGCGTTCTGATCGTCATCGTTCGACTGCACGTTCGATTCTAGATTTAGGATAGATCGTTAGAGGAGAATTCTTCCTAAAAAGAAACAGAATCTTATTCAAAATACAAGAAATTCTAACAAGTGGACAAAAGAAAGACAAGAGAGGGATAACGGGTGTACGGAGAAATTGGGCGAAGTGGGTATTGGAAATTTCGAGTAGCTCGTAAGAAGCAAAGTCCACTAAGGAGAACTCTCTCAAGAAAATGGAATCTTATTCAAATTACAAAATACCCTGTATTCCCAAGTGGATAAAAGAGAGACAATGGGTGCTTGGACAAATTGGGTGAAGTGGGTATTGCAAATTTAGCGTAGTTCTTAAGAAACAAAGTCCACTAAGGAGAACTCTCCCAGGAAAATAGAATCTTATTCAAAATACAGAAAATTCTAACAAGTGGATAAAAGAAAGACAAGAGAGAGATAATGGGTGTACGGACAAATTGGGTGAAGTGGGTATTGCAAATTTAGAGTAGCTCGTAAGAAGCAAGATCCATCGAGTAGAACCTTTCCCCCCCCCCCCCCCAAACAGATTCTTACTCAAAATAGAAAATACTCCATATTTCCAACAAGTGGACGAGAGAGAGACGAAGGAGAGATAACAGGCGAACAATCTTGGACAAATTGGGCGAAGTGGGTATTGAAAATTTAGAGTAGCTGTTAAGAAGCAAAGTCCATCGAGTAGAACCTTCCCCCCCCCCAAAAAAAAACAGATTCTTACTCAAAATAGAAAATACTCCATATTTCCAACAAGTGGACGAGAGAGAGACGAAGGAGAGATAACGGGTGAACAATCTTGGACAAATTGGGCGAAGTGGGTATCGAAAATTTCGAGTAGCTGTTAAGAAACAAAGTCCAGGAAGGATCGTGACCCAGGGAGTCGCGATTGGAGAGTAAGCGCATCTCTAGCGCTGAGTAGAGGTAAGAAATTTCTTCTCTGTTCGGCGTGCTCGTAGAAATTGGGCGTGGTCGATAACTAGGATTCGAGCTCCTTCGATCCTCTCTCGGTGGCATTGACCTTGGCGATCCACGGCGTCCGGTGAATATCTGCGTGGCTACGCGTTAACAGGTACCCGGCAATCACCGCAATAATGGTCGAAGTTTCTTGCGACCGTTAGGTATGGAAGGTTGGTAGATACGCGCAGTATAGGCACCGGCATAGCCATAGCCAGAGTGTGTAGCAGGGACGACGAGGCGCGGATAGATCTGCCGTTGTCAGCATAGCTCATTGGTTTCACCGGAGGAGGATTCCACCTTCGATGCAGAGGAGTGCCCGCAGGTTGTTGATCCTTTCTTCTTCTTCTTCTTCTTCTTCTTCTTCTTCTTCTTCTTCTGCTTCTTCTTCTTCTTCTTCTACTTTGCCATATTCTTCTTCGTTCTGGTGGCTTCTTCTCCTCTTCTTCTGCGGCCTCTTCCACGGAGTCCTCCTCCCTGCTCCCATAACCCATCCGCGGTGCAGCGTTCCTTTACAAGATTATTACTCGCGGATGACAGGTAAAAGGTACACGATCTCTCGCGCGCAAACTGTGGGCGCGGTAATCGTTCGATGGTACGCGCGCGGGGTGGGTTCCGGACACGAATTTATTTCCACGGACCACCATTAACGCTGGATCGTCGCCGATCGGTCGCGGAAAAGCCGAAGGATACGTGTGCGTAATGTCTAAGATACGCCACCCCGATACTTGCATACCACGTTGCATTCGATTGAAACCGGAGGGTTAGGTCGCTTCGATAATTATCGGGTTTCCGTTTGAATAGGTGGTTGGTGACAGTTCTCGATGATTAGGAACCTCGATACTTGCTCGCGCGACACCTCGTTGTATCGAAAGTGGAAAGGTTGGTCAGTTGACAGTGAATGGTATTGAAAGTTGAAATTTCTCGTTTGAGACGAAAGTAGATTGTTGGTGGGAGTTCCGTGATCACGAACCTCGATACTTGCTCGCGCGTACCTCGTTATATTAAAAGTAGAAGCAATGGTTGCTCGATAGTAAATGGTATTGAAAGTTGAAGTCTTTCGTTTGAGACGAAAGTAGATTGTTGGTGGGAGTTCCATGATCACGAACCTCGATACTTGCACGAAAGCTTTGTTCGTTGTATCGTATCGAAAGTGGAAGGGGTAGTCATTTAACAAGTGAAGTTGGAAGTTGAAGTCTTTTGTTTGAGACAACAGTAAAGAATTGTCAAAACCTTGAGAGTTTTCTCAACAATTCCTTGAGAAAGCTACACATAGTGAGGTTATGTTTTCTATGATTGTCTCGAAAGTGTCGAATAATTTTAACAAATTTTAATTGCAGATTCTTCAAAACTCGATTCAGAATCGTAGGAATGTCGAGTGGTATCGATATACCACGTGTCTTTATTTACGTTGGCAATTATGAAGTACGTCAGAAATTTTAATATTTTTATTATTTCTTCCAGGATGTTCCACTCTAGTGTACTTTACTAAGACAGAATGCACGCAAGATATAATTTTCATTCGCAGCAGAACCGCGATATCTACAACCTCGATACTTGCACGCGAACCTCGTTCGTTGTATCGTAACGGAAGTGGAAGAGATAGCAACAAGTGCCACGTTTTCCGTTCCAGACAAAAGCAGTCGAGTTCTTTCTTATCGGATTAGTTACCTCGATAATTGCATAGATCTCGTTACGTGCTTGCAAAACTCTCGTTGAACGTTGCTGTTCTCTTAAAAATAATTTGTCAATGGTACGTCGATGGTATTTAAAAATTCGATGGGAATTGAACCATCATGGACAATTATAAATAGCACAGACGAGAATGGTAAAAGTGGAAGATAATTGTGGACGAAAGTGGACAATTTTAGGAAAAGTTAAAAGTTCTTAGAAATTCGATCGAAACAAGACGAAGTAATTACCCTTACATCGATTATAGACTGTTATTAATATTCGTGATCTCTGTATACGCGCTCTTCGTATTTTTCCGCATAAATTTATTATTATCGCTTGAATTGAATTCTTTTTCGATTAAGTACCATCGGAAGTACTCGAAGTTCATCACGGTACTGTAATTTTAATTAACCTACGATATTTTTCAATATTCTTCGATAACCCGTTAGATTACTTTAGTTAGGGAAACGTTATATTTATCTCGTTATAATTATCGACGTTTAAAAGAAACTGTGAAAATCGTGTAACCAATATAAAAGATTGCCAATAGCCATTAAGCGTTCATCGTCAGCTTGAACACAGAGTACGCGAATTTTCTGGTACGCGAATGCTGCAATCGATCAGATACGACAGTTTGAAAAAAACCGAGGCGAATCATCTTGACTTCACCCTATGGAGGTTAATAGATACCGCGAGTCAGTCGTTATTTCGCTATATCTGAAATTACAATCACATCTCTCACACCGCTCTATCCTCTCGCGGACTACAAAAACCTCGGTGAAGTTTCACGGTTAGATTCAAACGGATTCCAGTGATCATCGTGTTCAAACTGTCTTGGACGATAGCCTGCGAATTGGCTCCTACGAATACGGTAACATACTCAATCCGAAGTAATTATTCCAATTTCAGTGATAACGTGTCCATTGGAAAAACGAGCCTCCGCAAAAAACCTTTCGCGAAGTTTCACAGCTAGATTCAAACGGATTCTAGGAATCATCGCGAACGAATTTTATAGTATACTATATCATATCGGGCAATAGACTATCGATGATTGTTTCTTTCGAAGGAAACCGTATATCTTCATACGCATCGATAGACCAGTTATATATAATACGTCATTCCGTTATATACACCTAACAATAGAAAAATTTGAGTAAATTTTCACTATTCCTTCTTTTACGAAAACAATATTTTCCTGAATAGGTTACCCAGTTCAACCGAACACCCAATTACGAATTCTCTAATTATTTCAATTTCGTAGGACAACTTTTCGACACGGGGTCACGAATTCGTTTATATTTTCTATCGTTCGATAGTCATCATCGAACTCGATTACTCCAAACAGCCAATTACGTATTCTCTAATTATTTCGACGACTACTTTTCGCTACGGTGTCTCTCGTACCTCTCTTTCTCTCTCTCTCTCTCTCTCTCTCTCTCTCTCTCGAGGAATCGATTTGCGTGGCGGTGAAAAAGGAGACCGGGCTAAATGACTCATCGGCGTCAGCGACGCGAGGCGGTTAAACCGTCGTTTTTATCGCTTCTTATACACAATTCACGGTTAAGTGGCAATTATCCGTGTGTATTTCCCCACTCCAGCAGCGACCAGCCACACGGTAACACCGAGAAAGTACCTGTTGGTAACGCAGCGAGCGTTTGCCGCGTTTCTAGGTAATCGTAGACGGTGGACGCTGCTGGCAGGGCGTAATGGTGCTTAATTTCGCGTGTGTACCGAAAGTACCGGCCGAGTGGAATTCCACGAGCGCGAAAGCTAGCCGGACTGTAGGTAGGTACCAGCATGCATGCGACCACGCTCTTGATATTACCGGATTCTCGCGTATCCGTGTTTCGTTGATACTTCTGACCCAGCGCGAGTCAATATCCACAGCCAGGTTTCGAGAACGGTCGAAACCGATCAACATTTTCAAAAACGTTCGATCATTTATCGATCACCGAGTACACCGTTTACGAATTAATCGCGTACGGTGGCGCCGGACACGCACTTGTTCGATCAATTTTTCTCAAGATTGCGATTTTTTTTCAATTTCATTCAATTCTTCGTTGGTTGTTATCATAGACGTCTGGTTTGTGTATTTATATTTTAAATTGGTAACTAAGAGAATAATTTTAGGAACTGAATAATTTTCTAATCACTGTTTTTGTACACAAATATTTCGTAACGGTGAGATATGTATACGACGTTTTCGAATATTCTCTACGGTCCTATTTCGAAGAAATTATCAACATTTTTATTATCGACATTTGACATTTTTACGAATTCGAGTATCGTACGCAGCGACAATTTTGGAAATTGATATCCTTCACGGGTGAAACGATAGTGTGCTATGATGTTCGGTTTGCGAATGTATTTTTGTACACCGGTTGGTAAATATTTTGGTCATTTCGGAACAACGGGAGACGTGGTTTACGTTTTTGAGAATTTACCGCGTACCGAATGTATTTCACAGATGGTTCGAAGAGTTACGCAGCGTTTCGAGATGAACGCTTTAAAGGTACAAATGACGAAAAAGATTCCGAGTGGAAAGTTTCTGCATCGAGTGTATTCCATAAAACGGACCGGTATACTACTTAACTTCTGTCGTGTTAACGTTACGAAATATCCGTGCGGTAGACTGGTTTCTGTGGGAATTAGCGTCCGTCTTTTGTACGAGTTGAGATTTAGAGGCGATGCGTCGAAACATTATCACCGAAACTCTCTCTTACGGATTACCATCTGTTTAAAAGTACGGGCAAGTTTCACGGAGGAAAAACGACCGGTTCATGGTGTAGAAAATTGAAACTAAAAATACACGCGGAGCGGAAAAGTTGAACAAACGCGGAGGGAACTGATTTTCCAACGATTATGTACTTAATATTCCAACGGAGTATCTCGCGGCTGGTGAATTATTTTCAATTAACGTGGATGTATCGTCGTCGTTAATTTTGATCGACCATTCGTTTCGCGCTCCACCTTTCGAACCGGAGTCATCGCTTCTCAGCTACCGAAACCACCATTTTCGAATAGTGCGTTCGTTAATCTCGAGTAATCCAACGTAATAAGTATTCGATCCGATCGTAAATTCTGTAAAAGGAAACGTTAAAGAAAAAGATTTCAGAAAGAATTCAAAGGGAATATCAACTAGGTGGGGGTTAATCTTCGAAATGGAATTATCGGTGAATTTATATTGCAAATTGAAAAACGTTTCACTAGAACCCTTTATAAATCACACACTTCTTGTAGTATCCTTGCAGGAAAATTGTTATTCTAACGGTAACTTTCCAAAAAAAAAATTAAAAAAAAAAAGAAACTTGCATCGGAGAGAAAGGAAAACCTTTACCGCAATTTTACTTGTCTATCTCTTTCTCGATAGACGATTGAAAATATAACCGAGGAATGGGGTAAACAAAAATATCCAGATGCAATTTATCGAACATTTATTTACGATGCGCAAAGTCTACAATTGATTCCGCGCCTAAATATAATTTCGTTCGTATCTTATCGGGCTTCCTTATCGTCGGACAATTATTAATTTAAAATACGACCATCGGTTACGACGCACGAGTAACTTTGCAAGTGGACTCGATACGTTCGATAATTTAACGCGATCGATACAAATCCCTCGTCGCGATGGATTATAATAAACCCGAGTCTGTATTCCAATTACGAGCGGGGATTTCGCGAAGGAACTGAAAAATCAAGTTCAAGAGCGTTGCTTGCTTCAAACCGACCAGTCTCGTCCATGTTTCGCGAAAATGATTCCTAATCCGATTAGATCCCGACAATACCGCGGGAACTTCGAACGCGCAATGCCTCGATCTATTTATAAACATCAACTCTTTCGCGTTTCGAAATAACGCACCTAGGTTTTCAAAATCGATACGTTATACGAGCCAACAACCAACAACCAACAACACTCGTTCCAACGAAAATTACCCAACGATTTCTTCTTCGTTCGATCGGAGCGTCACCGAGTCTCGTTCGAGTCCCGTCCGTTACGAGGAATCGATTGATACGGATACGAATTCCTCGATTCGATTAACCTCGGACGGTGATGAAATATGAGTTTTTTTTTTCTCTCTTTTTTTTTTTCTCCTTTTTACACCGCGGAGAAAGCTAGAAGCTCGGTCTAACCTGTCCGGTAACTACGACACATTCTTCGCAATGCTTCAGTGTCACGCGTCGAACGAACGTAATTAAAAAGCGACAGTATTCGATGAAATGTTCCTAAGAACCGGTTGTCCCCGTTGTTTCGCGGGCTTTTCTGTGCTCGTTGGACGCCCGAGGGACACGCACCGGGTTCGCGTTCCACGAATGGAAAATCGTGTATTATGTATGTACTTCTATATGTACACATAGAGATGTACATGTATGTATATATATATTTATATTTTTTTATATATATATATATACACACACATATATATATACACAAGTATGTACGTATACAGAGCATATGTACGTCCATTAAGGCGAATACCGGATGCACTTCGACACGACAGGTCGCGCAGTTCGTATACAAGGGGTAATCTAAGCGTTACGAGAGCAGCACGAGTGCCATTTGTCGCTGGGACTTCTCTCCGATCTGCTCCAATTAACTTTATTAATCCTTCCGCTTTCGCGGCACGGCCTGCCTTACGTCAATCTCATTACCCTGTTTATCGTCTATTACGCAAACTTCGCTCCGTACCCCGAAAGTTCATCGTTCACGTGATCATCGTCCTTAATTCTTTATTTACCCGAATCCCGTGCCGTACAAAATTTCGCGTCCCTTTTAAACTTGAGCGAAAATTGTCGGACAAACGACCGACCACACGATCGCTTTTCTCGAGCTTCGGTACCAGAACTCTTGCTTCTTCTCCACAAGAGATACACGATTCGTTTTTATGGCCGTGGTTCGGCCATGTTTGTCTATTTTTCAATTTTTTCCCGATTTTTAGAAATTGGAATTTTCTCTACGCGTTACCCGATCCCCGTGATTTCACGATCGTAAATACGAGGGTTTCTGGCTTGGATTCTTACTAGGAGGAAATTTCATCTAAGATACTCGTTGGAAAGCGATAAGCGTGCGCAGTGAACTCTGCTGTGGACACGTGTTTAGATATTCGTGCACGTTTCGGAGCAGTAAATACCCAGTTGCGTCGAACAACGCGGGAAGTTTGTTCTTGGGACGGTGCTGTAGCGTCGTTACTCGAATCGCAGTCTACCCCGCTTTCGAGCATTGGCGCGTACTTGTAACCGAGACTCCGTAGACGCAAGTATCGAGGTCGGTTGGAAGTTACTTTACCATTTACGTATTCATTTTTATGCAACGTTTACCCATTAATTTGTATACTTGTACGAAATTTTTCACAGCAAGTTTCCCTTCGCTAAAGTTGACGAATACACGTTCACGCATTTACACGACAAACGAACGACAAATTCGAAGGGCACGTCGAACAGACGACAAAATAAAAAAGTTGCGATACACCTCGAAAGAAACACACGTACGCGCGTCAATCTTCCTTTTCTTTTCTTTTTTTTTTAATCTATTTCATCTTGGCATCGAATATCCCCTCGTTGCCGCCGCCACTGCGCGACAAACGAACTACGCCCGTGCGTGGAATCGAACTTCTCTCTGGAAGCGTTTACCATCGAACGCGTGGAAAACACGTCGGTAAAAGGCTTTGGAAAAGCAATACTCGACACGTCCCCTACGGACTACCTACTTTTCCAACCATCGACTACCTTAAAATTAGCCGACGGTGAAAATATTATAAACGCGCGTCGGATACTCGGGGATCCACTCCATTATACGCAAGATCGTAAACACGCTTATTTACGCGGCGACGCGGCGCGATAACAAACATTCCCCCCACCACCGCGGCGAACGTATCGTCTACCCTCCCACCCTCGCGCCATCTCGAGTAAATAGGAAGGAAGCCGGAGTGGGAGGGCGCACGGGTGGCTGGTGGGGTGGCGGTGTTGGCGGTGGGGAGGGGCAGAAACTAATCTCATGAATCAAGGGACTCGTTCGCGGGTAATTTAAGAAATACGCGCGCGTTTATAAAAAGCGTCCCCATTAGGCGTACAACCGTGTGGCCGCATGCTAAGGGATTTTATTGCTCCGACGCGACGGCGCGGCCGGCCGGCCGAACGAACGAACGAACGAACGAGCGTGCGCACGAGCAACCAGCCGGTCAGGCGCACGCTGCTCGCTCTGTGCCCCTCGCGCGAACTTCTCGCGACTTTAAATAACGACCGTAAGTCAGCCGTCCGCCTCGTAAGTCAACCGGCCGGTCGAGCGCGCGCGCATCTTGCCGCGCCACGCCGAACAAAGTGGATTTACGCAGTTGGGGTGTATTTATCGACTGGTCCTCAATGGCCGGCTCCGTACCATTAGTATTAGCCGGTGGTCGATTATACTTCTCCCGGAGGGAATCTGACGGTCGTTCTCGCGAGACGGCAGCAAGGGAGGGAGAGGGGGAAGGAAGAAGCTAGCGGGAGAAGGGGAACGGATCGTGCTCGCGAGCGGGCGATCACGCGGCAACGCTTTCGCGGCTCGAATCTTCACCGATAGGAATGCCGGATGCCATATTCGTTAAATCGTTCGTAGTCGGCCGTATAGAACGAGCGAACGCAACCGCGCAATTGTCGTACATTCCGTACGAGAGCCATCTCCGACTCTCTCTGACTCTTTCTGACTTTTTATGACTCTTTCTGACTCTTTCTGACTCTTTCTGACACTTTCTGACGCTTTCTGATCCTTTGTGACTCTCTTTCTGACTCTTTGTGACTATTTCTGACTCTTTCTGACTCTTTCTGATCCTTTGTGACTCTTCCTGATCCTTTGTGACACTTTCTGACTCTTCCTGATCCTTTGTGACACTTCCTGATCCTTTGTGACACTTTTTGACTCTTTCTGACTCTTTCTGACTCTTTCTGATCCTTTGTGACACTTTCTGACTCTTTCTGACTCTCTCTGACTCTTTCTGACTCTCTCTGACCCTTTCTGACTCCCTCTGACTCCCTCTGACTCTCTCCTTCTTTCGTTCTTCGCTGCTCTTCCCCAAGTTCCACACCTTTACACCTTTGAGACGTTGCGCGACCTTCGAAGAATTCGACCTTGAGCATCCGGGCCGCTCGAGCGACGACGCACCTTTAAGCGGCGCGACCTAGACGACGATCCTCTCCGACCGACTCGACGTAGTCCAACTTTCAATTAGGCCGAGTCTAATTGCCAATCGTCACCGACGGCGGCGGCGGCGGCGGTGGCTTTCGTTCCAGCGACACGATCGGGGGATAACGAAGCAACGATTGTCAGCGCGAGCGCAAGTAGAACGAGCCGAGATGAGGCGAGTCGAGTCGAGTCGAGTCGAGTCGAGTCGAGTCGAGTCGTGTTGAGTCGAGTCGAGTCGAGCGCTATTCGATACGTCCGTTGCGTCAGCGGACCCCGACACTCGCGTTTGCTTCAATATTCGTACAGTGAACGCGAAAAGTAGATTTTTCTTTTCTTTAACGCCATCGTGAAGCAACTCGATGATTTTAACTGTTAAGTTTTTTTTTTTCCGAAGGGCCTCGAGCGTGTTCACGACCCAAAAATTCGCATGTATTTCGTACCGTATTTCGTCGATTGGAATTATCGTTAAGATAATTGCGTCGCGGTTAATGCGCCGCGAATAACAATCGAACGAATAAATAAAAATAGATATTCCAGAGCGGTGATCCTCTTATTACAAAACGGTATACGCTAATTTTTGAAACCGAATCGATCCGCACGATCGAACGAAGTTCGAGTGCAAACTTTTTTAGTAAAAATTTCGAAAAGAAATACCGATGCAATACACACGAGATGCATTACTGGCCGAACGCGCAAGACCACCTAGTCATTTGTACGACGTACTTATGGCACAACGGATAGACATTAATGCTGTGACTGCTAGCAATCGTTTTATGATGACCACTTTACTGCCGTATTAGATACCTCATTCGGACATAGTAACACAATCATAAACGTCCCCTTAATTACCTAACCGTTAGTGCTTTTACCGTGTGGAGAATAATTGCTGAACTGCGCGAATACTTTGTAGTTCTTATAACGATAACGTTCGGAACGATTCACCGTTGCATTTTCCATCGAGTTCTACGCGGCGAACAAAAATTCAGGTCGCGAAACGATCATCGCGCACGAACAGGTGAAACACTTAAATTCATCTTCAAAATCGTTTCGATGATTCTTTGAGTGAATGCACCAATGTTTGGTCGAAAAATAAAATTTATTTTATTATAAAACAAGAACTAATATTTTACATCGATTCTGTTCATTATACACAGGTCGTTTCGTATTTTCCACGAAGTTTGGTAGCGAGTACCATCAATGATACTACGCTCACCCGGATAATCGAGATACAAACAATACAGACAACAGCTTCGATTATTTATTATCGACACCGTACGGTGTGTTCCTAATGCACACAAGAAACAATCACCGTTCAGTAGGTTGCGAACAAGCGTGAATGGTATCTCGGTGGTAAAGATACGTTAACACCGGCACTCTTAGTCGCATTATTTTATATCTTCGTTTCGTTCGATTGTTTATCGAATCGAGCGTTCTGTAGATTTCTGTGCCATCGAGAACCTTGACGTTCGACGATCCATCGACGAGAACGTTGTTGTTCGTTCGGTGCACTGTCTTTGTAACCGAACGTACTAATAATTCAAAGAGAAATTCACCCAATGAAAAATATTCGAAATAAAATTCGTCGACGCAAAGAAAAATTCGTGTCTTCGCGTGTCGACTTCTCTGCACTCTTAACGATTCGATCATTGACTTCGATGCAACTGGTAGTCCATCCGATGCATTTCGGTGTTGCATCCGCGTCTGATAGAACGCGTTGGAAAAATTTTCCCGATCGTGGCCTTTCATCATCGCTTTTCAACCTCTCTCGATGATTTTAGAAGCTGGCTCGAGCCGGTAAGAGGCCATCGTTGATCCAAGGGTCCCGATTTATCGCGTGTCTGAAAGCAGCCTCTAAATTAGGAGCGATCACAATCCACGATTTACTTAAGGTTACCTCCGGATGTAACTCCCGAGCAACGGCCAATTGATGGCTGCATCGACTTTGAAGATACGATCCAATCAACTGTAGCTTCATCAGCGAGTGGCTCTGTAACTATCCCCGAGCTTCTCTAATCTCCTCTGGCTTTCAATTTGCCAACTTTTTCGCGGTGTTTCTTTTCCGTTCCGTTGGCTCGCAAAGGAGACGTTTGAGACGTTGACCGGGCACATACACGTTCGTATTTGCCAACGACGAAAGTCGTTACCGTTGCATTGAAACAGGAGTCACCGTATCAACGATGGACAAAGTATCTTTCTTCGAACGATGGCCCGTAAAGAAGACGTTTTTGAATACTTTGTTCGGTCGTAGACCTTACTCCGAGGCAAAAATATTAACCGTTCGTTCTCGTCCGCGAAATAGGACCAGCGAATAATCCGATGTTGCTCGAAGAACAAATATTTGGTATTGATTTAGGGCTAATACGCGAGTCGCGATAACTATCGCGAGTGTTCGACCAGCATGGAAGATCGGTGAAAGATAGGAGTTCGATGCAGCTTCCAAGACAAAAATGAGCGAGTGAGCGAGCGAGGAATATGATTATTTTTTAAGGGGACCGTTAACGCGTTGAACGACACTATGGTACCTGGGGACCGACGTTCCCCAAAGTTACAAGGATTCTTTAAAACGGTTAGAAGACCCGAACTCTGATGTAAACTTTTAAGTAGCGTTAATCTCGTTAGGAATACTACAAAACAACAAGTACAAATTATCGAATATTTCCACTTTTTGTGTTACGTTCGAACAAATATCGAGGACATTCTTTACGCGTTAAGTGTTACAGTGGTCTCTGAAACGATTATATGAGACATATGATAGTTGTCAACTTTTAAATAGCATTACTCTCTTTTGGAGTAGTATAAGGTAACAGATACAAGTTATCGAATATATTAATTTTTTACATTAGGGTTCGAACAAATATCGGGAACATTCTTAATACGTTAAATGTTACAATGGTCTCCAAGGGCCGGTGCTTCGAAATTACGATTTTCTAAAGCACTTGCGAAACGTCTAATCCAACTTTGAACAGAATTACCCTCATTAGGAATACCATAAAGTACAAATTATCGAATATTTAAACTTTTTACACCACGGTTGGAACAAATATCTAGGACATTTTTGAGTAATTTATTCGGTTCTTTTCGAACGAGAAGCAATGTGTTCGACGCGAAGGAGAAAATCTCACGAGTTTTCTACGACTCGTCAACCGTTTACCAAGAGTCGTTATCGAACCTACGAGCAACAATAATTCATGCGTGTCTCTGGAACGATATACGAGAGGCAACGGACGTGCTCGGGCGCTCGCTCGTAATTGCGAGAAAAATGACACGATAATGGTCAGAAGACGAATAACAAGACACAAAGGAAAGTTACAGCTTGTAATCCAGAAAGAGGAAGTGCATCCCCCGAACGTCTGGAGAGTCCGGCAGACTGTTTACCATAAGCAAATTGATTAAGGCGGTCTCCCCTCTCTTTCCGTTAAATGCGCGCAGGACGACGAAGAGTCGAGAAAAATTCCCGACCGAGACTTTTCTACGGTGTTCGCGATAACTGAATCGCGTATCGTGCACCGAACAAGATCTCCCCGGTCTGCGTTTCGTTGTTCCGTTTCAACGAGTCGTTGATACGGTGCGCGCGATTAAAGCGCTTGTTTACATCACGGCGAAAATGAAAAAGTGAGAGACGCGGGGCGAAAAGTAAGAATATCCCCCGGTCGTCGTATCGCTGTCCAAAGGACAAAGGAAAGTTTACGATACACGGAATTGCGTAGATAGACCGAAAACGACGATGACAACGGACACGTATACATAATATCCCGATCGTAACGGTCGCTCTGACACGTAGCTGTCAGTGGCGCCCGACAAGTAGGAATAATGATAATGGTAATCCGTGGTAAGACGGGTAAGTGCGGCAACCTCCTCGTCGCCCTCTCGCGGCCCCCACCACGAGACGTTTACCCCACCACGGATCCCGGCGTTGTGATTTCCCCCTACCGGTCGAGTCGAGCGACGGTGTCTGTCCCCTCCCTCTTTCTCTGGGCAGGTTCGGTCAGCACGATGCCTCGCCCGCGATTCAACCTGTTTTCCACCCCACCACGTGCCTGCCCGCGATGGGCTAGTTCCCCTCCGTTGTGTTTTCGTCCCCCACCGGTGAGACCGAGCCGCTCCCCACCCAGCGGCCCGGTGCTCGCGCATGCGTGCGCCGGATGGATGCGTGCGTGCGAGCGCGGCCCGTGTGCGCTGGTGCGCGCGCGTTCGTGTAATAATAATAAGAAGAGAGCAACTCTATGAGGAACCAACGGCCTCCGACCCGTTCACCCTATGCTAGGTGGAGCCGGTCTGATACTGTACCCTCTCAGTGGCTCTCAACTCGCGGCGTCCGTCACCGATACACGTTCCACCGTGCCGCGTGGAAACACTCGCACGGTGGTTAGAGACGCGCGATGCGAATTTCCAATCGACGGACTCCGTTCTCTTTCACCGCGGACGGTCGCTCGCGATTTTTATTTACGATTGTTCGAACAACGGTTGCTCGACGAGATCGAAGAGAATTTGAAGCCTCTTCGCTCGAAGTGCCGCGTTCTCCCTCGTCGATTCGTTTTTTCGCGATTCGCGTTCCGCGCGATACGAGATCGGAGTTGAAAATTACGCGTCCGTTGACGTTAAAAGTACAAGGTGTACGCCTCGTTTAATTATTGCGCTCGACGGGAAGGTCTAACCGTCCGTTACAAAATCCATTTAATAATGAATTTGCTTTACCCACACGTAATCGGCTCACGTTCCGTGCGTTTATTCATCGCGGACGCCGTACGATGTTAATCGCACTGAGAAATTCATGCATCATTACGGCTCGGCTGCGTTCCGCGTGTACATACTAGCCGCGCGCTTCGCATTTACGTTCATGTATCCTTAATCGCGTTTCGCGCGGATCAACGGGGTCGCACGGTGGCCGCCGGTTGGGAGCCGCTGCGGGTGTGACCGTGAACGAAGAGGCAGGAAAGCAAGACAGCGTTGTGGAGCAGTATCTCTGTCCTCGCCCTCTGCCTCCTCCCCATACCTCGGCGTGTTTCTCCCGTGCCTACCCCACCCATAGTTCCCACCGAGAGCGAAGTGGACACTAGGTGAAACGGCGGTGGGGGCGACGTGCCACAGAGGGGAAGTTCGCGGTACCGTAGACACCGGGTACGCCGAAGGGAAATGAGAGGGGCGAGGACGGGGGAGGGGGAACGGCAGCGGGACGAGAGGGGGCGAACGGCGGGGCGAGCGGGGAGCAGCGAACGCGGCGAGGTTAGGTTAGTTTAGGTTAGACGTGCCTCCGAAGAAGAACGGAACTGGTCTGAACAGAGAGAGACGGAGGTCACTCGAGAGATCGCCGAGAGATGACACCACCGCGCCCACACGATCCAATATAGTAGTGGCAAACTGCATTCGTGCAGGTGTAACGTACCGCACACCACCACCCTCTGCCCTCCATTGCCTTTCTCTCAATCTTCGCGAACCCCCTGCCCCCTCAGCACCCGTGACTCGGTTCTTCGTCCACCTCTAACCCTAAAAGTCCGTCTTCTCGCGCGATCCTTTCCCCGTCTCTTTCCGTTTCTGTTTCGCGTTGTCTCGTTCCGTCTCCGTTCCGTCACCGTTCCGTCACCGTTCCGTCTCCGTTCCGTCACCGTTCCGTCACCGTTCCGTCTCCGTTCCCCCGAACCGGTGCTACGGTTACGAGAGTCCGCGCCGGTTTAGATCCTGCGGTCCCCGTGTTTGCTCGTGGAGCACGAACGCGGCTACGAATACAATTGCAATTACGATTACGATTACACGGGATTGACCTGTCGCCACCAGCGTGCGCATGCCGGCAACGTCGCAAATCCACGCTTCCCCGTGCCCCCTGGCCCCGCGACCCTCCCCCAAACTCTCCCCCCTCCTCCTCCTCCTCCTCCCTTCAACCGCCATTCCACTCCCGCGGTTCCGTCTAACTCTCCTCCTCGCGCACGTTCGCTTACTTGATCTGTCTGTCTTCGTTATACGATACGTGCACTAGCCGGCGTCGGTCTGCGCAATACTGTCGCGCCGTTGCAAACGCGCGCGGTGCACACTGTCGTCGCCACCTTCGTTTTGCGACGCGAGGTCACGCACCAAATTGGGTGATGGATCGAAGGTGTTTACTTCGAATACGAGATGTAAACAGCGAACGAGCGAGCGAGCGAGCCGAAAGAGAGTTACCTTTTCTTTTTTTTATTATTTTTCGTGCGAGACAAGGACCAGCGGTGGGGGAACTCTCGCTCGTGGAAGCGAGAACGTCGTCGCGGTGGTCCGACACGGTTTTAAACGAATCTGCATTGTAACGTACCGTTGCACGCCGTGCAAATACTCGGTCGGTACTCGAGCGTACGATCCTCCTTGCGAGAAAGGGTACATCGTGAATTTTGTATCGGGTCCGTTGCTCCCTTTGATGCGACGACGCTCTTCAGAGACACGAGTTCGCAAACTTTACACGCGTAACGTTAACTGGCTGCCTGCCTGGCTGCCCTGCTCGTCCACGAGCAACGCCGAGTAGTGGACAACCGAATCTCGTCAAAGGCCGTGCCGGTGTGCATTTGATTCAAGACTCTCCCGAAACGGCGCAGAGTGTTTGAACACAAAACACTATCGCTTTCTAAGAACGAGTGTTTGCTCGCGCCAAGTTCGTGAATATTCGGTGATCGATAGTGGGGGGAGGTAGGCGACGGGAGTGGGGAAGCTCCAGCAACGCGCAATTATCGAGTCGAGGGATACGTATTCAGATAACTCGACGAGTTGTTTTTGAGAGCTCGCGAAGCGGTTATCGCTCGTACGATGTTCGCGATTCGCGTCTCCCTCTCTCTCTCTCCCCCTTCCTTTCCAGATTCACTGTTTACGAGCGGTCGAGCGAACACAACCGAAGAAAAGATATTAGGCGATTCGCGAGGCACCTACTCAACGCCACGGAGAGTATAACGAAGATTCCGTTCGTGTTTATTTTCGAAGCGACACTCGTCGGCTGCGTTCCCATCGCTCGACTTTTAATCAACCCGACCGTTGTTGGACTCGGGCTATCTCGCACGCTCGCCTTTCCAGTATTCCTCTTCTAATCGTAGTAGGTCATTGAATATAGTTACAGCCGTGGAATACCGTTGTTGATACCTACATTTTGTGTATTTTATCTCCCGATCGGCTCGATCGTTCGAACGTGTATATGCGCATACGTAGCGCGCAGGAAGAACCAATAGCGCATAGAAAAAGACGTTCGGTGTATGCTCAAAGCGAGTCGACGGTCAAGGTGCTTGGAATCTTTTAGCATTTAAATCGCGCGAAATCACGGAGACGACTGAACAACTATGCGTTCATTTCACCGATCGCCTTCGTCGTTCGCTTCGTTAAAATATTTATCGCCTTCTCTTTTTCCGCTCCGTACGTTCTGCCGCTGTCACGTGTTTTATTCGTACAATTAATTTTCTTAATCTTTCATGGGGTGCGACGTTTCCTACTTATTCGTTCAGACGCGTTTTTGAATTCTTCTCGTAGTTCGTTTCACATTTCGCGACGAATCGTTTCGCTACCGTCCACACATTGTTACGTCGTACAAAAGAATTATACGACGGTGACTAATATCCATAGGCGGATATTATCTCTACGTTATTGCGTCTGTTTCTTGCGTTTTGTTTCGTTTCGTAGCAACGTTCAATTGTTCGTGCAATATATTCGAGGCTCGAAAAAAATTTTTACGCAACACCGTTCCGTTCGATACCCGATAACGTTCACTTTGTTCGCGCGATCGAAATTCCACGACAATAATCCCGCTAGAAAAGCTCACTATTGAGATTAGTGTCATTTATTTCTTCGTTCGACTCCCTTTTCGTCGTTTCTCCAACAAAAATACCGGCCTGTTTTCTTTCTTCTTCCACATGCCACGAGCATTACGAAATTAATTTAATCGAGTACCGATAATAACTAAATTCCACGGTGGTCCGAAGTGGCGTTGATTACGGGCGAAATTGATTTTCGGATTAAACAAACAAATACGCCGGGGATCGTTCAACGACCGTCGTGTTCCTTCTTTTTAATACACGGTGCGGAAAAGACTGCATTTAACCCCGGACGACACGCGCTCGTATTTATTTGACGTATCGTTGAACGGCCCCGGTATAAACAAAAATAAAATTTATCACGTGCCCGGTAGCTTTTGTATTTAGTTCCCCGCGTTGAGATGCCATGTCCAGAGGACGCGTCCTCACGGTGAATTTCCAATATCGAGCCCCAGACCGATCCATGGAGGCCCACGCTATACACTGCAGGTCTGATTCACGGGATCCACATCGCGGCTTAATATCACTGCTTGTCGGACGTTAGCATAAGCAAACACAGGGGTTGGCGCAGAGCGCGCGCCCCCCTGTGTATAAATAGTCGATAGGGGCTCTCGATAAGCCGAAGAATGAAAAAGAAAACTGTTAAACGCGGACCACAATGGGCCGATTCCGGCCGATCTAAAACTACTCACACGTTGGCCAAACATTATTGTGCAATTTAATTGACCGCGCGCGCGAGCCGTGTCCGCCCAGATGAAAATATAATATCCGCAAATATTGACGTTTCCTCCTGTACTCGAGCGAGTGGGGCTAAATAAAAAAAAAAAAAAAAGAAAAAAACACTAAACGAATAAATAAAATAAAAATAAAAATAAAAAAATCTAAACAGACATCACATTACGACGAAGAGTTACGTTACAGTTCGGAAAGTATATTTACACATTCCTCGCGCGAATATCATCATTTGTAAATTATTCAAAGTCTCGAGTCACGCGTAATCTTGTCCTCTCTTGAAAACTTCTGCCATTTTGTCCGATGTGTAATAGTTTCGACTGGTGATAATTCGAATGAATCTCAGAGCGTTCCGATATGTAAAAAATTGAAATTTTTCATAATATTTCCTCCCATCATTGTTTCTCTCGCCTATCCCATCGTTCTCTTCGAATTCTATTTCTTCAAAGTTTCTGTTGTAAAATTCAGATTAGAATATCTAGTTTATTGTAATATACAAGGATCTCGCATATCTAGTACTACAGTAATTGTATATATAAGAATATAAAGTCCGAACAAATGCGTATGCAGTAATATATCTTGATGTGAACGACGACAATGTCGTGGTTTTCCTGACTCCGGACTTGGAACTCAATTAAAAAGAAAATCCAAAAGAAAAAACGGCCAAACCGATGACCACGTGGCGGACTGACAGTTCTTAAAACTAACATCGACATCTGGCACCCTTAAGATCGTTGTTGCGTTCATTCGAACAGTTTCCAACGATGGTGCAAGACGCGCCGCGTAACGCATCCCTTCGCGAGAACAGAAGATAACGATGGGTGGCCCAGGAAGGGCGAGAATTTCGATTCGTCGCAGATAGGAGCGAAGCTCGGTGGCGAAGTTGCGGGTGTATTGGGTCGGGTGAAATTAAACCGGATTTCACGGGGGATTAAATGGCATTTCACGACCCGCGGGGATACGCGACCGAGGCCACCCCCACAACCCCCACCCCACCCCACCCCACTCCCTGTTTTGAATTTGGGCGTGAATATGACAGTTGGTTTATACGATTTTCGGATTGATGGGCTCGTCGTCGCGCGGAATGCCAGGAAATGACGAAAATAATTATTATCCGCGGAGTACTCGGTCCCGTTCGTTGTTCGTTGCTCGTTTATAGGTATGCGATTGCGCGCGCGCGTTCGTCGTACGTGTACGTGTCTTTTGCTCATCGATTCAGGTGTATTTCGATCGTGGATATTAACCGGACCCGGAATCATTGCCCCGTGTCCGTCCGCGGTCACCGAATTGGCAAAACCCGAATTCACTTGTTTCGTCGATAAAAGTTCGCCCTGGTCGGCGAACATCGTCATACGATGATATCGAGGGTTCCTCCATTGGTCATTTACCCGACCTACGAAATAGTAGGTTGTTCGGGTAGTCGTTTCGCTTTTTTTTTTTCGGGTGTAAATGGAACACGATTTTTTTTAGAGCGTACAAACGTTTTATTGAATCGTATTTCATCAATTGTATCGAAACACGGTTTTTTTAGAACGTACAAACGTTTTATTCAATCGTATTTAATCAATTGTATCGAAACACGATCTTTTAGAGCGTACAAACATTTCACTGAATTGTATATTCTCCATTTTGGAAACCGAAATGACTTTCCGAACAACCGAATAGTTTCGCGTTTGTCCGTGGAATATTCTTGTCGCCCCCTGTTATCATAGTTTGCTCAGTGTTCGAAATGTAACGTACGATTTTTTTTTCTCGAGCGAGATACAATTTTGGTAAGATCATCGAGAAGAACGACGATCGTGAATCGCGTGTCTGTAGTCACGGAAGACGAGTCTGGGCCACGAGACGAGAAAAATGCGTCGAGTTGGGGACGAATATGCAGAAGAATTGAAAAAGAAGCGGCGCGCGTCAAGCCGCCGGGGTCCACACGCACGGAATCGCGCCCGAGGCGCTTAAAAGGGGCGCGCGGGGACGTCTTAAGCGGGAACGCGGCTTTAGCGAGGAGAGGTGTAAATAGTTGTGATTAAAAGCGTGGAAGAACACGGGTTAAGGAATTCAATGTGCTTAAGAATTGTATATCGGTGTAATTTAACGTCGTATGGTTCGAAATGTGCGCGCGAACGTTCGCTTCGAAAGGTATCAATTCTTTGTTTCTCAAGCTTCCTGGATACTCTGTTCTTTCCGCGACAATATATTTTCTTCGACCTCTCTATTTTTCTCCGTTCGTTTATTCGAGGTCACGAAGGTTAATACTGTACGAAACGTGTACATAAATTTCTTTCGAGCTACAGAGTATCGTAAATACCGTCATTTCGTTTCTTTTTCCCCGCACAGTTTACCGTAACGCTAAAGATAACATCGTAGATGTCCGCGATAAGCGAAACATTCTCTATCGAATGCATCGCGTTACACTTCTCTTTAAAAAGTAAACAAGACGACGAGAAACCAATCCACTCTCTTCGATGTCGCGCGACGTTGTTCGGATCGTTTTAATCGAAAAAACGACCGGCTTACGAGCGATCAAAATTCATCGAGTTAGACCAGTCCCCGTGTATATTTCGTTGAAGTCCTCCGCGCAACCGTTTGGTCACTTTCAAGCAACGAACGATTCGGTTGGAGTTCCTCGGAGCACATTCCGTACGAAAATCAAACGTTTATCGACGATTTGAACGCTCGATCGAACGGTCGATGAGAAACGAAAGAGAAGCAAAAAAAAAAAAAAAGAAAAACACATAAAACCGTGGGATCGAACGAATCACGAGGTTAGAATCACGAAGGCTACGCGTTGAACAAAGGCGCGTACACACAGGTTCTCGTGTCCCCGTCGAGACGCTTGCCGCTAGATCGTGGAACAATATCGCGGGCTGCCGTTGAACGCGCATCGCCGTAAGCAATGCATCAGCTTCGGCTGACCAATCCCAATAATTTACGATTATCGATCCAGCCGTGGTGCTCAAATTTGCTAATTACGCAATAATTATACGGCCTGCATTAGATCCCCGACTACGAACGCCGCACGGCCAACTAACGGCAAAGTAATTGTCCGCGTATACACGGGCCACGGGCGTTTCAAGCGGGCCAATAATAGTTCGGGTTTGTCGTGTCAATAGTTCATAGTCATGTTGCGCCGTTTAAGTATTGACCGCGGTGTTGCTGCACCCGAGGACGATCGAACGCGTCCGGCGTGCCTATAGTTTCGCGACTGGCGAGCATTGCGAACGGGAAACGCGTTCGTTCGTTCGTCGTTCGTTCTGTTCGTTCGTTCGTTGGGCGTTCGTTCGGCGTTCGTTCGGCGTTCGTTCGTTCGGCGTTCGGCGTTCGTTCGGCGTTCGTCGTGTGCGCCACGAGTCGGTGTTCGTGTGCTTTGCTCGCGCGGTACCGTGCGACGGAGAGAACGAACCATGGAACGTACGAATAAACGAGCGAGAACGCGACGAGTTCGCGCTTGGTCCGTTCATGGTGCTCTCGACGCAACGGGCGACGTTCGCCGACTATACGCACCGAATCTTCCCGTAATATGCATTACGCGTATCCGTTTATGCGCTATTAATAACTTTGTAATAACGTTGACTCGCGTCAACTATTCGGGACGGTCGCGAATGTTGAGCTTTACGACCGGATTGGAACCGTGTATTCAAACAGCGAATGAGATACGCCTCGTTTATTACACGTAATTTCGAGTGACCCGTAATTGTTGTTTATTCGCTCGTTTATTTGTTCGATGGAGTTCAATTTTGTTCGATGCGCTGCAACGGTGAAGAATTTGGGGGGAGGCGTTTCGCTTTAGGTTCACTGCGCCGTGGAATATGGGTGCTTCCTAATAATTGAATAACGACACGTAGGTTTAGTTTTCGGATGGTTTTGAATATTGGGAAGTATCCGGTTGCTCGGGAAGTCGTTTCGTTTTCCAAAATGGAGAATATGTAATTTAATAAAATGTTTATACACTCTGAAAAAATCGTGTTTCATTTTCATAAAAAAAAAAAATGAAATGACTTTCCGAATAACTTAACAATTATTGAAATTGTTAACGAACGTGTGGGTAGATTCTTCGCGAATATATGTATGTTTGAATTTTCGTTTATTCGAAACGAGACAATTCTTTGGTAACGAGGTCGAAGAAGATCGGTCGCTCGTAGAGCGTTACAAAGTTTTCGAGTCGGAATAAAAAGAATTGGCCGTTCAAGGTCACCGAAAGTTCGACCCTGTCGTATCGTTTATTGGCTTTGTCGTTTTATCTTGAATACGCGCTCGTTCTCGTTCGAGCAAATGCGCAAGATGATACCACGTAAAAGTGGCAGTTACATTTGACGTCATCGGCGCTAGGGGAAGTAACCTTGAGCGGTCAATAGAACTCGTATCGTGGTCTCGTTCAACGACAGTGTGACAAACACATTTAGCAGTACGTTCTCGAGCGTAAAATTTCAATCTTCTACGTACGAACAAATGGAAACGAAACCCAACTATACCAAAAGAAATACGTGTGTATACGAAACAGAGCTCGACTTAATGCACGGATAAGGGTACTCGCGAGAACTACTTACGAAATTGAAAGATATTAGTCGACGATACAAAAGAAAAAAAAAAATGAAAAGACCCGTAAGTACACATCGAGGTCAGCGACGATTTGAAAAAACAACTCGAAACACAATGTCCGCGAGGAATCGTTGGAAATATTTTTCCGAAAAGGAATACGATTTCCGAAGCGAAACAGTGCGCGGATCGCGAACAAAAAGATCCCGCAACACGTGCGATGCATGAAATATAAATTAGACACGGCGGACCGACTGGTGTCCGCCGTGTGATGGAATTTTAAAATTAACCAAAAAAAAAAAAAAAAAAAACTAACCCCGATATTGAAATTAATGGCGGTAAAATTGTAGCGCAAATAGAAGAAGGAAATTCAGTCTCCCTGGAAAGTTTTAAACCCGATTAACACTATTCGTTCGGGCAACCGGTGCGCGAATATTTTTCGGCCAGTTTAATAATACACATCGAGGAGGTATTCGCGCTCGCTCGTCACCGTCCCTTCTGGCGATTCCTTCGATGCACATATACATATACACACACACACACACATACATACGTAATATATATACATAAATATGTACCTCCCGGTTCGCTCGACGGATGGCGCGAATCTGCCTTCGTTTGACGTTCCTTCCAGCGTGTTTTTCCGAAACGATACGAACTCCGAGTCCGCGGAATGTTCGGGGGCCTCCCGAGATAAAAACGGTCTCGATCGCTCGTAACGAAAATAACCCGTCATTATCCGTAAACACGTTAAATATAGAACACAGTCAGGGGACAATTTGCCGTTCGACCAATGGAAATATAGATTTTTAGCGATCGACGAGTCCCCTCGTTCTCCACGGGTACGGATTTTATTCAGGTGTGGCGGCGCTACCCACGCTTGCCACCAGAGGGAAACTCATCACCAACCGTTTCCCGCAAGTTCCCGTACCTGCTCCGATCGGTATATATACGACCTCTTACCGATCTTCCAATGTCCCGGCGTATAAGCAGGGCCTGCTAGGATGCCTTACTGACGAGTCCACTAGCAGGCCCGGGATGAAACGCTTCTCCTCACTCCCCTTATATTTCCTTTCTCGCATACTTCGAATTTAGAGCCGCCAAACAGGCATTGATCGCCGGTAATCTTGCGTCGGCAGGTGGCGGTGTAGTTCTTATCGACTGCTTTCGATACAGACGCGATACTTTGTTACTAGGTTTCTCGGTGCGCGTGTCTTCGTTTAGAACGGCGATAATCACGCGCCAGTTATCACGAGTGCGTGTGCATGTTACTACTGCGTCACGCGGTAATACGCGTCACGCGTATCGACCTCTGCGCGTCGTTTCGCCGCGCGATACGCCGCTCATAATGAGATTACTTAATTACATGTCCGGGCGGGAAACTTTTCGCCGACGAATGCACGGTACCAAGCTCTCTGTATGTGTGTGTATGCGTGTGTGTGTGTCTCTTTCTGTCTCACCGGTTCTCTGTCGTTCTCTGTTTCGCGCCGAGGAAATTAAACGTTGCTCGATGCCGCGAAATTAAAAAGCGATTCCGGGGCTCAGCGTTGATTGCTGTTATGAAACCCGACCCTAACTGAGAAGATACTTAAAATAACTTAAAAGTTGAACGATACAAAATGCTCAGCTTGCCCCGAGAAAGAAGTATGGAGAACGAGAGGGAATATATAAAGATGGCCACGTTTTGAAGGTGGTTTTTGCGGAGAAATTAATGGGAAATATTTGATATTTAGAGGTTGAGGGATTGAGATACAGGAAGGTGGACAGTGACAACGGTGGTATTGGTTCGATTAATTGAGAATTGAGAGAATTGTTGTTGTTGTTGTTGGGAAATGTTTGCTTCTATGTAGGTGAGAAATATTGGTGATAATTTTCTTTGAGATATAATCAAATTTTCTTTGATTATATCTCGAGCAAAATTCGATGATTGGTAAATTGATCTGCATAGAAATCACAGTGGGAGTATCGAGATCGATCTGAACAATTCGTAACAATACTCGTAATGATAACTACGAAGAAAGTATTTCTATTGCACTGTCCTTGAGATCACTGTTGGATGTTACTTTCTTAACAAATTTATTTCAAAAATACAGTCGTAGTATATTCGAATTTCGACAATTTATTTAAACACGCTTTACACATTGACCGGACGATAAAAATTACTTAGAAAATTTGAAGCACTTGTTCGAACACTGTACTTACTGACCCCAATGGACTTAAATTAAAATTCACAACGATTGACTCCAATGTTTGTGCTCCACACTTCGACGAATAAAACAAAAAGAAGAATTCAAAGATGATTTCCATTTTATTGACAAAATACGATAGTTCTAGTAGGAAAATTGCAAGCGCCCACCATCTCTGTAAAAATACGAGTACAATACTTGGTGTTAACGGAACAACGAAGTTTTTAACGCGGAGTTCGAGAAGACAAGCTGCTTTTTGTTTTCACGGTGATTACGATCGTGACGCGGACGATTCACAGATTTCTCGTGATAATAGTCGTGGGAATTATGCCCGTTGGAACGAAATTAAAATTCGATTCAGCGCGCAACGGCCATTTACGCCGCTTTTGAATTGATCGTTGCCCCGTTAACGTGTGCGCACTGTCGCGTATTTTGCCCACCGGTAAACCGATACGTTCTTTCTTCAAACGCGGACGGAACGTGATTTTTCAGTATAGTTGCCGCGGTGGCTCGTCTCTGATGCACGCATTCCTTTTTGTTTCAGGTAAGTCTAAGCATAACGGTACACCATCGCTGCCGCCTATCTCTGTAACCGATTACAGTGAGTATATAACCTCATATAGTGGACTTGTTATACAATACGTGTTGGGACACAACGGTTTCCTGGACTAAGGGACCACGGATACGTGTAAACGAAGACGATGACTTTCCAAAGCTTTAGAGAACACTCTCGGCCGCCATACGGTCTTACTTATTGTTTTAACAAATTTATTTTACGTACCGTTAGCTTCAACTTCTTCCAAGGTAAAATATTTTTTACCTTCGAACGAAGTGTTTCACGGTAACATTTTTTATCAAATTTTGAGTACTTCTTGGTACGAATAAATTTCAAATGAATTTCGAAAATGTTTGCACGGCTGAAAGATTCGTATTTGAAATAATCGTCTTAAAACACTCTTGAGGGATGAAAGATTCCCCAGTGTTTGTAATATTTTTTGCAAAACGATTTTCATACATGGTATTTTCTAAATTGTTATCGTAATTTCAGGGGTGCCTTCTATGGGCGAAAATGATAAAAAATAGTATAAATATTTATCCTATCCGATCTTGTGTCCAGGTTACAGCCATCTTCGTGTTACACCAGTTATTCACCTGTCTTCACGTAGGCAGAGTTACTAGAAACATTCAATGCTTATTGCCGTCCCCTAAAGAATGGAACGCCACGATTTATGGGACGTCGTAAAACGTCAAATATTCGCGAATAATCAGCAAAATTATACTCGACATCCCGAGTGTTGGACTGTAAATAATTTTTAGATTAGGTTTCGCGAGACAGGATCTAAATTGATTTTCGAACACCCGTCGTTGCAAACAGAATGATAAAACCCATATTATTCTCACCGTTAAACGCGCAGACGGAGTAACAGTCCGCAAATCGAAATGTTTGTAAATTACTTGTAATTTACGGTTGGAAAGAAAATAGTACAAATTGTACAATCGTCCTTAAAAATTATACCCACGTTGCGCGTGACACTTCGTGCGACGAAGTCACCCACGAATCTCTCAGAGAGCGAATCGATCGCACCGAGTACGGACCGAAGAAAATTTTCTTACCGCGAACGCTGCTAGAATCGTGCTATAAAATCGAGAAACGTTACTTACGGACGTAAACTCTGAAACGAAAAATTAATTATCCCGGGCCCGTGTCGGTGTTACAAATAATCGAGAACTCTGTACCGCGTGGTCGTCGTGAACGATCGGAGCCTAGCCTCGGAGAAACGGAAAGCGCGTGCAGTCGGTCTCATAGAGTAGCGTTAAAGTCTTGGCGCACCCTGCAAAATAGGTTTCCTCCGTCTCGTTTCTTCTCGGCGCCTCGCGTGGTCCTTGTCCGGCGCGTGTTCCGAGCAGGACGGAAAAACGAAAGAAGACGACGACGAGACGGCCGCGAAGAGGTGAACTAACAGGATCGCAACAAGTGACCGACCGCCGCGCCCTCCTTCTATTATTTCCTCTCCCCCTCCCCACCCGACTTGTATTCCCAATAGCCTCTCCCCCTGCCCTCTCGTTCTCGCTCGCGCAGTCTCTCTCCCGCTCTCCCCACCCTACGTCTCTGGCTACAACTCGGCCGTCTAGCTCCTTCGTTTTCACGACCCCTTCCTCTGACACCGATTTTCTCGGCGTCTCGCCCTCTCCTTATTTTCTTGCGCGCCTTTTTTTTTTTTCTCTCCCTCCCCTCACCGTTTCCCCTCTAACCGATGAAGTATCACCGACGAACGACGGCGCTTTAACCGCAGCTCGTTCATGTTTGCCAAAGGCGCGGCGAAGAGTTTCGGAAGGGATCGAGCGTACGATCTGTTATTTGTACGAATGGAAGGGTGCGCGATTAGGAGCGTCCTTGGGGACGCGAGCGACACCACACACGATCGGGACCGATCTGTTTACTCGCGTAATTCGCGTACGTCGCGATTAACCTTCCCGTGGACTAGGCGTTTATAACGGGAGCGGCTAATACTCGAGGTTGAACTGTTTTTTTTTTTTCTTTCTTTTTCTTTCTTTCTTTTTTTCACCGACTCCCTCGTAGAAGTCCGAACGGACTTTTGTCAGTTTTCAATTCTACGTAGCCGGAGTGTATGGGACGTTTCAGGAGGTATCCGACGCGTTGCTCGAGACTTCCACGGACCGAAATAAGAAGAAGGTTTTCAAGGTTTCCAAAGTACGGAAACACTCTTCCGACTTGAGTTTATTTTTTTTTATTTTTTTTTTTTGGAATTAGGTATTTTTTTGTACGGTCGGTATTGCATCGTTAGCACCGGAAGAAGTGAAATTCGCGCTTTTGTAAGAAATTATAGACACTGTACGAGTTCTTCGGAACAATTGGAGAACGTTGACGGATGAAAGCACGGAACAGTGCTTCTTACAGCCGTGCTGAAATGTGCACATTGAACTTATTGGTAAGTGCCTTGAGAGGTTAACTCGATACCGAAGTAAATAATTATTAAACGTCTCGTTCGTTTCCTTGGAAAGGTTTTTCAACAAAATTTTGCACAATGGTTGCAATAATAAATCGATGAAGCGTCTCTGGATCTATTTGTACAAATTTCTTTTTGTATTTCGGAGCAACGAACTTGTCTGACTGGCTTCTTTTAAAACACCCTCGGAAAATGTGCGATGTAATTATCTTCAAAATTTGGGGACACGATAAAGAATTATTCATAGGAAAAAAATTCAATTAGGAGAGCGACACGACTGGAGGGGAACAGGCCATTACTTCGTAAACATTTTTTTTTTTTCTTTCACAAGATGGCAAGGGCTACTTACGAGACAAATTGAATAATCTGTTACGCAGTTTGCAATTATAAACAGATGGCGCAACTTTTTCGATATCGAAAGTACTCGAATTAAAAGTACGCTTCGTCGATAAGCGAAAGATTGAAAGTTTAAATATCCGTGATCAACCGGTCAGTTGATCGGAATCACCCAGTATAATCTAAACGTACACATAAAAGGTGAGGGAAGGAGTGGGGGGAGGGTTATGTCAGAGCTTGTTATACGAGTGTCCTATGCCTGGCATGCATTGTGTTAAATTATAGAAATCAGAGTGACAGTATAAAATGTTATACAAGCTTGTACCGGGTGCTCGAAGAAAATATACCGGTTTTATTAAACACCCAAACTGTCAATTTTGCACAATTATAACGGAGTATAATTGTTTTCTCTTTTCAACGTGGAATCCATTGGGATAAGAACAATACTTTCGCTTTCTTTTGTTAAAAAGTACTCGGAGATTATCTTAACGTTCTTTAAATACTCTTCTTTAAATCTTTTTTATTTAATATTAATCACTGTGATCTGGAAATAATTATTGGTAACCGTACGACAATGTTTCCGAGAATCGAATACAAAGAGAAATAATTATTTTTTTTTAAAGTAATTTCGTTATAATTAAATTAAATTAATTTTGTTAAATATTTTAACTCTTACCCGATTTAATTTTCAAACGTTCACGTAACTGGACACTCATTTCACGCACATAATTCTCTCTCATTCTTTTTCTCTCCAAACCGTTCAATTTTCCCAAGGTCGTATCACGAATACCTCTTCGAATTCCTCCCGTTCTCATCTAACGGAAACGTACAAAAGAAGAAAAAAAAAAAAGAAAAAAAAAATTGAATCGACCTTGGAACGACCTTGTCAGAACAAGAACGGAGAACTCTCCGAATGGTCTCGACCGACGCTTCTACCCGAGCACCCGGTACACCGATCGGTCGTCGCATTGTCAGCGATCGAGGCGGATACATACCCGATACTCGATGCAAGAAAATCGCGCGAACGTATCGATACGTTTGTCGTTGAACGCAACGAAAAAAAGGGCAGTTACGTTCGCGCTTGCACGGTCGAAGAATAAAAGAAACTTTAGTAGGAAACGTCGAGGTTCGGGCGTGCTTGGAGCGAGTGCAACGATCATAGCTGACCCGAGCAACTGGAGCAAGCATCTATCCGAACATAATCGGATGAATTATCGTTCGAAAGTCGGACACACCGTTCGCCCGTCACTCCGTACGGGCATCGAACGTTACCCGAGCCGGGTGACGCGTGCGCGCATGCGCGTAAAGTAGCGAATTTACAATGTATCGCGCGCTCGCGACGAACGGAACGAACAATCGCGACCGTTGGACGAAATCGAGGGTTTTTCGATCGTCGTTGCCGGCGTAGCTCCAGAAACGGCGGTGGCGAGCGGTTGCGTAACGGTGTCACGTAATAACAACGAATCGACCTTCTCCCGCAGCCTGTTAGCCACCCACCTTCTTTTACCTTCTCGCTTCGTAGCGGCAGTAGCAGTAGCAGCGGCGGCGGCAGCAGCAGCAGCAGCAGCAGCGCTCCGTGGTGAAGTAGCCGTGTTCTAGAAAGCTTGAAACGTTTTCTTCTCTCGGCGCGCATACGGTCTCGTCGTTTCGCGCGCTAGCGGCGCATCCCCCGTAAGTCGGCCGAACCGGACTAATCGTACGAGTTTTATCGATCAAGGACACCGGCAACGGCCGCGAGATGATAATCTGTCCGTAACAAATGCGTCTCGGGGACGCGTGTCGCGCGCGCGAATTCTTGGGCAATCGCTACACGCTCGATAACGAAACGTTTGCGTCGGCTCTCTCGACTCGCTCGTAATACGCATCGGTTCTCGACGATTCTACTTACCGGGATGGTTCGTTTTTTTTTTCGAGCTCGTTGGATGCATTGGAAAGTTAACAATTTAAGATTCTTGTATGTGGGATGATATATTTTTAATCGAAATTCGTGAGGTTAAACGAAAGAATTGCTTTAACTGTTTCCCATCTAATTCTTGGGGTCTTTCTTGGGGTCTCGGGTCTTTTTTGATCCAATTTGTAATGTATAGTTTTTCTACTATTGAAATTATCGCAGTAGATATTCTTGGGTCTTTTTAGCTCGTTGCGTTACAAACTTAAAAATTACAAGCTCATTTAGGACGAAAATTACAAAAACATTTAAGACGTTTTCAAACTAGAGATAGACAACATAAAGAAACGCTTTAAGGATAAATCTATGGATTTTTTTTAGAAATTATTTGTTGCTACTTTTTAGCAGTTAATTGCTCGGGGTATCTTTGGTTTCTTCGCCTTGAGAAACGAAAGACCCACACTGCGTCGAAAACACTTTGCATCGAGTGAACGATGTTTATTGAGTAATGGACTTAATCCTATTTACCGAATCTAAGCTGGACTTGGTACGTTTCGATTTTAACGAACCAAAACGGGAGACTGCTAATTTATTACAGAATGAAAGTTACAACGTGTAGTCACTTTTGCGGGGCGAGAGTGAAAGAAAGAAATATTCATGGACAAATTCGCGAAGAGAAAAAAAGAAAGGAAACCAACCGTGTTTCTTTCGTAGATCCTGTTTTTTCTTTTTTTTTTTCTTTTCCACCAGTTACGTAAGAATCCTTAAATGTTTCATAAATCTCTATTTAAATATCGTGACTCAACAGGTTTTCCCGTTTAAGGACATTATATGAGAGTGTTTACTTATAATGGTGCCGTAATAACCGCGTCAGCATTGTTTGCATTTTTATATAAAATTAGAGAGAGGTACGTTATGTACGGTAACTTGTGTTTGTTCTCCTCTTGTGATTACACGGCGTCATTGTTTCTCCATTATATTGTCAAATCGATCGATTTTCAGGGAAAAAGAGATTAAATTACGTACTCTTGTACCTTGGAGTTTCTTTTCGAAGAAGAAGGATTATCGAAAAGTGAACGATTTTAGAATATATTTCGGTCTCGAACGTTCGTACGTTCACATCGTCAGCAAAGTCTCAAGGTCCGAACAGTCATTGTACTCGATGACAATCTGACGCTCTTCTCGGGATCGAATTCTGTTGCTAATTGAAATGTACGTTCGATTGTCGTGAAATTGTAAACAGTAAGCAAAAGCACGATAGTAAATCGTGAAAACGATCTAGCAAGTGGAATATCATCGGTTTCTATCGAACGCGTGTATATACGATAATGGAAACCAATGGCGTAAAGTGTCTTAATTGTCTGAAAAATTCTATCGGCAGAATAATCGGAGTAGTGATTTATTTTACGAAAAGAAATATTATGTATCATTCAACCGGACAGATAGTTGCAATTACAGTCTACATTAGAATGTATATTTCTCAATTTGCATTAATTCGTTAAATTAAACGTCCACCGACGTTGACGCTGCGAGAGATCGTGGCAATTGCAAGAAACCGGGGTCGAGAATGCTCGCAATTATCGTGGTAACCGATCCAATAGGAAAAAGTCTCCCATCTACGCAATATCTTTCCACTATTTACGTTCCATGTTTACCTTTCGTGTAATTCTCTTCCCGGAGGATCTTCATTTGTTTCAAACGAAAGAAACTTGTTCGCAGGTGGCCGAGAAAAACTTTTCCCACTTCTCCTTCGCCGCGAAACGTTTCATTAAAACATAAAGAGAAAACCGATTATTTTCGAGACGAGTGACATTCTTTTTGCTCCGTTTGATACACGATTGGTATTCGTCGCGATCAAGATCGATTCGATGATCAATCGGTGCAAAAATATCAACAAACATTCGATTGGATAAGTTCGAATAAATGTCTACACCTTACCGCTCGACCGTTCCCTTCTATTTGCCAATGCAAATCAACCGACGAGGTATGCACGCTATCGTGCAGGTCGCAGGTATCGAGGTACTCGTCGCGTAGATATTACACCGCGTCCTTAAGGGATGTTGTCCAAAGCCCGTAATCTGTCTATCCACGGGTTCGAAGTGATTCGAAAATCACGACTACGCACCCGATGTTTCTCTCCTTTGAAATAACCCGCTGTGAAATTCAACAGATTCTCGGTAATGGCCGTGTTCGACGCGCGATACTCTTTTTTCCAATTAAGAGATTATCGGACGTAAAAGCGACGTTGCTCGCTCCTGGAGCGGGTTATATTTAACGATCTTCGGAAACGGAGTGTATATCGCGGCTCGTACTCTGTTTCTGGCATACCGTGGAAGAAATGGAAAAAACGGAGACAGGTAATGGCCGGCTACCGCGCCATCGCGCTGTTTTTCGCCCCAGCTCCCTCCCCTTTCTGATTTCTGTAATCCCGGCTAATCACCGTTCCCAACAATCGCACGAACTTTTATGTAAATAGCGTAATACCCGAGCCAGACGGTCGTGAAGCACGCCTGGAACGACGAAGAGCGAAAAATGCACGTGTCGGGCGTTCGCCGCGAGGCCCTCGTTCGCGAATGTGCGCTGGTATCTTCTTCGCGAGAGGGACTCGTCTCGAAGTCAATGCCGCGCATCCACGCAACCGTGGAACGATATGCAATTTTTGCCACTCGTTCTTTTCTATCTCCCCGAGCGAGCGCGTCTCGAAGCGCTGCCCGCGCGATCGCGGATGAAAGATAGAGTCCGAGCCGCGTGAATTGACCGTTCAAGGTCACTGGCCCTTTCACCGCGCATTCGACCAACCGAGAGAAATTTCCACGAGGAGATTTGATGGACGACGAGAGACAAAGAGACAAAATTTCTCGTGCATCCTCCAGTGGTCGAGTGATTGTTTTTCGGGGGACTGAAGTGTTGCACAACCTGTACACAAGTCCCAAAGAAACTTCTAGATCGTCCACGATCGACTGTACGATCTACTCGAAGATACCGGTACCAGTTCGTTAAGATTGCACTTACGAGGGAACCGCGTGAATCAGAGGCGTGAATTTTTCAATCGTTTCTCGAAGGGGGGAGGATTTGTAAATATACAAGGAATGGGAAGATATTAGACCAATGTTCGGCTATTTGCCTAGACAATTTAATAGTTTACGAGGTATTTAGCGGTAAACATTGCGCGTTTCGCGCGCCGAAGCGTTAAGTAGCTTTGGTGACACGCGTTTTACTCTGTTTGAGAGAGAGTCGTGCGTCTCGGGGTTTGCCTATCGGCGATGGGAAACTGGAGGGGGTAGCCACGGTGGGGATGGTCACTCGGTGACCTTGAACGGCCAATTGATTTTGTTTCGATCGCGGCGATGAAGTATCGTCGCGCGACACGTTGAAAAATTCGGTAAATATCGCGTCGACGTGGGAATGCGTGGAAACCGATCACCGGTGAAACGCGAAGCATTTTCGAAACGGTGTTTCGGCACGCGCGGAACTTCTGTTACATCGCATCCAATTAAAATGCTTGTCGGAATCCGTAGATACGCGCAGATACTCGCAGTCGGTTTACACCGAGAATCGTAGGTAAATTAGATGGCGGGTTTTGATAACGTGAACGGTGACCATACAGTAGACATTACACAAGCGGAGGATTTGGTATCGCGCTCGCTGCAATATTCACTCGCTGCAAGAATTCTCGCGTACGATATTCCGTTGCTACTTTGATGTCTTCTGTATCTGCATTATTCGCGTATCGAAAGCTTTAGAAACTGTATTGTACGTATTGTATTGTATGTATCTGGAAAAGAAACCGTCGAAGGAAAATTAAATGGCAGCTCAAGGTCATCGAGGCACTATCCCCTCCATATCGTTCGAACTACTCCCACCTCTGCCCCTCGTCTTCCCGTAAACCTGTGAACGACCTCGATCTTCTTCGTTCGATCGAAGAAGCGAGTTGAAAAAATTGTGAAAGCCGAAATCGACATAATTTACACTTGGTGAAATTTTTCGATAATTGTGACACGTTTAATGATCGATATTTTTGAGTTCGACACTCAACAGGATAAATACAATAAATGGTGAGGTAGTGACGATCGCTCGGATTGTTTCGAAAAATTGGATTTTTAATTTACAACGTGTAATTTCCATCCCGTCGATATCGAGAAATATCTTCAAATCGAAGCGGTATCGCAGAGAAATCGTGTTTGTTTTTTACAAGTTGAAACTTGAACACAGTACGTTCTATGGCGAATCGAATCATAATCCATCGCATTTACTGGACCTTTCTCCCACAGATTACCATCTCTTTAGAAGTCCAGACAACTTTCTCAAAACGTAAGCGACTGATTAATTAAGAAAGCGTAGAAAATACGTTCGAAAATGCGTTTATTTAATTTAACAAGTTCCGGTATTATTCCTTGTCAAAAATGTATCGAAGGTATTAAATATATCACACGCGTGTAATATCAGTAAAAAATTTGTCAGTTTTTGAACCATTTTGAAAGAATTTATTAAATTTTATTATTTCACCGTTCAAGTTTGACAAAAGTATTAAAATTGCCTTTAGACTGGTCCAAAAGCCTTCGTAATTTCTTCGATTCTATGCTCTCTATTTATAATAATTTTGCAATTATTTTGCGTGAATATCTTACCATCGCGTTCGTAAAGATTGGAACAAAGCGCAACTATCGAAGTACCAAAATCCTAAATCGGGTGGTTGCCGGTGTAAATCGAATAATGGATTATTTTCAAACGGTAAGACAATCGTTGGAATATACGTCGCGAAAGGCAAACCACCGATCGCCCGAAACGGTTTTCCAATGCATTAATCCCGGTATTCTAAGTTTGCTCGGAAGTCCGCAACTCGACACATAAAACAGTCCCTGTTATTATACCGGTCAATTCCCACGCACGGTTCTCGGGTCTATTCGGTGGATCACCGAAACACGGATCTTTTTACTCTCCAAATGCGATTTCCAGGATACGCGAACTGCGAAGCGGGTTCCGGCGTGTCCAATTAAAGCGAAAGGAGACGAAAAAAAGAAAAAAAATTTGAATTCTCCCGTCCTCCGGTGTTCCAATTATCGTTCAATCATATCCCGCTTCGAATCGGTCTCGATCCGTGCGCCGCGTCTCGTTGCGTTTCGACTCGTCCCGATTCGTTTCGTCTCGTCTCGTCTTGTCTGGTCGGGTCGTTCCTCGGCATCGTCTCACTGGCACAAAGAGTGCGCGCAGCCGCCACGCCGCCGGGACTCGTCGCGAAGTCACGAGACAACGATAAAAATCCATTATCGAGCTCGATAGTTCGATAAAGTCCGTATTATAATACGCCGACGAACGTCTAACGATCTCTCTCTCCGTGAACTCGAGGGCTTGGCGCAGCGGGGCGAGGGCGAGGAGAACGGTTGGCGTTGGAGGAGGGGGGTAGCGGTGAGGAGGAGGAGGAGGAGGGGTGATGGTGGAGAATTTCGCCGGTAATTTCCTCGTCGGTGTGTTCCCGACCGACGAGAGCGAGCGCGCGTTCCTTGGTGAACGATCGAAGCCTCGCCTCGCTCTCGCCTCGCTTCTCCTCTCCTTGCCTGGTCTGGTCTCTCTCCTCTCCTCGCCTCGGTCTCGCTGCCGTGCCGTGCCGTGCTGCGGCGTCGGAATGCCTGCGAGGCTTTTGCTTAGGACAGTACCAGCGTCCCGTGTTGCCGGCAGCGGCGTAACAACGCGATAAGTACAGCTGGCCGGAGTCGAGTAGGGTACTCTACAAGATAGGCCGGGCAGGTTTCCTCCCCGGTAAATCGGCGCGGACTGTACGCCCGCTGCACCGCCGGAGAAAGGATATGCGGAAAGGTAGCGGTAGGTTCTCTAACACGGCGGACTCTGCATATCCTGCTCTTGCTTCGTCGTTGGTTTCTCGCTCTCTCTTTCGCTCGTTCGCTCGCTCGGTCGCTCTCCTGTCTACTTCCCCCCCACTCGTTCCGTCTCCGTTTCGCGCGCGTCGCTCCTTTTTCCCTCATCCTCGCCCTTCGTCTCCCTCTCTTGCGTTCTCTCTCTCTCACTCTATTCCCTTCCTCCTCTCCCTCTTCTGGTCCTTCCCTGTCGACGAACTCACGAGTTCATAGACAAGGACTCGGTGTTGTTCACCGCAGGTGGGACCGTCGAAAGAGGGAGCGCGGCGACGGCGCGCCGTGGCCGTGGAGTGGGGGGAGAGAGACGCGAGCGTGGCAAGAGGGGTGGAAACGCGCGGCGGAGGAGAGGTGGGTCGCGCCGCTTAGAGGGGGTTGCGAGCGCGACGGAGCGGGGTATTCAGAGGGGGTTGCAGCCGACGTTGGTAGGGGAATTGGGGAAGTTTCAGTACCGCGATGGTGAAGAGCGGACGCTACGGGAGCGGAGGGGAGGGGAGACCCGAGGTGGGAGCCGGGTGGAACGTGTAAATGCGTGTGCAATACCGTCGGATCGTGCGCGGGTCGCCGGCTCGGTTGTGTGCGACCGCGTGTGAGTCAGCTTCCTGTATCACCGGTCGAGTCGTTCCGTGCATATTGATATTTTCGGTATGGCGGGCACGCCGCCGACGCCGCCGCCGCCTCCGCCGCCGCCACCGCCACCGCCGCCGTTTGCGCTCTCTGCGTACGCGAACGCGAAATCGTTCTCGCGAATTTTCATCCTCGTTCCTCCTCGCTCGGTCCACGAATTTCCTCCCACGATCCAACGAACCACGTGTAGATACACGCGTGTACGTACGTGTGTTCGCGATGAAAAGGGAGCCGAACGAAATTTTCGGATCCCTTCCGTCGCGATTTCGTTCCGATCGTAAACGGAGACGCGCGGGATTGTTGAAGACTACTCGGAGTCGCGCATGCGCGGTGAAAGTTTCTTTCCAGCCAAGTTTATTGCGGGAAGTTGGGAAACGTTGTATACACAGTGTTCCCGTAGAACCGATGTAACGCAAACTTTTCTTATTGGAATCTTTCTCGGCTGCAATATTTATTCTTCGTTCTTCCTCCCTTCGTCTCGATATTATTTCTCGTTCCTCGACTCGCGTTCGAGGGTTAGCGTTTTCGAAAACGGGATTTTCATTGTTCCGTGACTTTTCTCAATTTGCAATTCCAAATTTCTATTCTTTATTTTCCGGTTTCGTATCCGAGAGTTGTTTGAAAGTATTTCCGAGTCGAATCCACCGAATCGAAAATACTTTCGACGGTATTGGCTGTAGCAGTATCGCATTCGATATATTCGGAGAAATGTTCAGAATTCGTTAAAATGGATAAAATAATAAGACTTGAAATAAACTAAGAGAAGAGGAACAAGAACCAAATCTACGTAACGAGTTAACGACGAATGTATTTTCCATTTTATAGAGTTGCCCTTAGAAAACGTTCGTCGTCGGAGTAATATTAAAATGTTCAAATACGTCATAAATTGTAATTTAATGACGGTGCAATTTATGACGCGAAATTCTTGAAATTTACTCGGCGTTATCGGGAATCACTATTTCACGAGATTCCTATGCGAATATTCGCCGGAGTCCGCATCGTGGTGGGAGTTAATTCTCACAAAGAATAGAGCTTAATTATAGTCCGATATCCGGCTATTGGGTGTGTGCCCAATAACGTTGTTTTACCCCCAATAGGGTCAATGGCGGATATTTATGCTTTACCTATTTTACAAACTGCCATTTTCATGCTGTGCACCTAATAGCGTATGCATGGTTCGCCAATTGGTCGGTCATATTTAAGGATCGATGATTTGGGCGATAATTCACGGAATACGGACGAGCGAGCAATTTCGTTCGGGTAATTATCGATCGTTTAATGAAAACCGCGATAAATTCTTTGCTAATTTATTTAACCACGATACGGTGAAATTCACACCGATGTTAAGTTCCTCTATTCCACAAACTCTTCCTCGATGGAAGTTGTATCCCGAATACGACCCTCCATTTTTCCTTACCTGTAGAATTCTAACATTAAACAAAAAAAAAAAAAAAAAAGAAATAATCCCTCTGGTAATATATTTGCAGAATATTCGCAGTCCAGCTCGATCTTTCGTTCAAAGGCTAAACACTGATTCATAGCGAGCAATGCGCGAAAGGGGTAAAAGTCCAGTCGCGGGACAAAAAAAATGCCACGGTTGGTCGTCGGTTAGCGATAAATATTAATCAACTGTAATCAACGTCGTACGATCCGAGCTTTCGTTCGATTTTTGCCACGAAATCGTACACCGCAATCTATCCGGACAAGGATAAAGGTGGCGAGGAAAAAAGTGCTCGTCGGTTTTCCCACGACCCTATGGGGTTTAGGGGTGCTGCTGACGATAACGTTCCCGATAAATCAAATTCAACACGAAACGTTAATAAAGAGGACGGAAAATGTGTTCACGGCGCGTGAAAATACGAACAGTTGATAGCAAACGTAAGAGGAATCTTGAAAAGAATGTCGAGAGGATTACTGGAAGTTTTAAATGTAGAAGTAACGTATTGGTTAACATTTTACGTGGTGTTTTTAATACTGTAATTAATCATTTCTAGTACAATATATATTTGTTCTCAGTAACTTGCAAATAGTAAGTTAATACAATTTTAGCAAATACTAAGCGTACAGTAACTGCGTACAAATACTAAGCACACAGTAAGTCTTTTGGAATATTTTTTCCTATTTGTAAATTCACGTCGATATCGAGCAAGGAGATGAACGATCGTCTTTGGAATATTTCTTTGTCTGTAAATTATCGTTGGTGTTAAGCAACGAGGTTTACCAACGACAATATGAAACAATATCGAAACGAAGTCGCGTTTATGGCAAGGTTGAACGATTCTCAGCGAAGAACTTGTCCAGAAACGTAAAGTCTCGGTTCCACTTGTGCAACACGCGATGCGCGACACTGTCGAGATGAGAAAATGGTCGATTCGAAGGTATACCATTGGAATGTCGTTTCGTTTAATTTGCATCGACGCGTTGTCACATCGAGCGAAAAATAATCGAGCGACGAATGATCGTTTCACTTTCTCGAGGCGACCGCACTATTTGCGGATTGTTCTACATTCGGTTGTATAGGATTCAATGGGGATTATTCCGCGTCCAGTGATACGAGTAAATGGCGGAATATTCCACTTCTCGGTGCAAATGGGTTAATCGTGTTCCGAGCGTTGTACAAGTGGAAGTGCGGCTTAAGACGAGAAAAAAAAACAACAAAATGTTGTACGAGATTTATAACGTTGAACTTCCAATCTCGTGTACGTTGTTGTTGTAAATTTATTCCTCCGACTCTCTGGGAATATACGAGACGATAAGAAATAAATATCGAAAGATACTCGGTTATAATTAGAGTGGAATATTTATAGACGTAACAAAGATTACGTATGGTGAATTGAAAGAAAGACGCAAATCTTCGCGCTTACTTTTTATAGCAAATTGTGCTTGTGATGTATAAATAAATTAGCAAAGAATTTATCGCGGTTTTCATTAAACACGTAATCAGAATACGCAAACATTGTCCGCTCCTATGTAGATTTCATTACGGACTCGTTTTATTTATTCAAATCTAAGCTCAATTCTTCTTAATCAACGATTTAATACTACTTACTTTTCTTCGCGGTATTTATTCGTCTCCCGTTGGTTCGTACACGTTTGTCTATGTAGGGTAAGGTTGCTTAAATTGGATCGCCGCCCAAGTTGGATCGCGTTGATAAATACTTGGAATTAGTACAATTACGTCATTTGTCGGGCGTGCTTGCCACCGTATCGTCTAATAAATACGGAATAATAGCCGGTAAGATATTTTTCGTTCGTTCGAGATAAATATTACAATTTAAGGAAACGTAGAATAGTTTAGTATCTTTTACTTCACTTTGTATTTTCAAAATTTTTCATTCCCCATTATCCGGATCCATATTAAAGAATTCTCCCGACAACACCGAAGAAGTCACTTATCGCCATTGAAAATATTTAACCTCCATTAATCTGACGCTTGAAAATTCAAATTTTAATATCCACGATCAACGGGGGATCGTTCGACCCCGATACTAATTTCTATTAGGTGGGGGTTAGCCTGTTCGCTCACTGGACAAATAAATAAACAAATAATTGAAATCCCCGTCGCGAACGGTCTCGATTTGAAAATGAAAGGAAATCAAATACATTTTCCAATTTGCTCGAATTTATTTACCTAATCCGGTGTACGTTGATTCGTCGGGCACGTATCCGTTGCGCTAATAACGAAACACCCTGTACGGAGACTTTCGTCTAGTCATTCGGAGCGGGCAGCCACCACCACGCGTCCCTCGTCGTTCGGCACTCGAGTTCCACCGACTCGGTTGTGGGTATTCGTTCTGTTCTCTTCGACCAGCGAACGAGACAGAAAAGCGGCGCGGGAGGGACGGGAGGGACGGGAGGGGCGAACGGAGAGGAGAGATAGAGCAGGTCCGAGAGCGAGAGCCATTCGTCGAAAATCCACCGGCGGAGAGCCGCAATTATTTTATTTTCGTCGCGAGCTGTCTCGCGAATCCAAAGGCACGTCGAACGAGCGCGCGAATTGCACCGCGGAGGAGTGGGGGAAGGACTGGGCGATCCAGAATCGACCAATCGTCGCGGACCTGTAGCGATCGCGATGCGTGCGCCCGGCCGGCGCGTTGTCGCCGGCCGAGCAATCGTCGAGCTTTCTACTTGACGCGGAAGATAACCCGGATTCCGCCTGGCTTCCGTTCCGTTGCAGCGAAGATTGATTCGAATCGGTCGTTAACACGTTGCTGGTTATGCTCATTGAGCAATCGGCGATCATTGAATCCCGGTTACACGTTTTACGAATTTTTATATTATCGATACTTCTTGGAATGTTTCGTTTTGTGTATAGGAAAGTGTAGTTTGTGTTGGATGGCTGGGGACAGTCGGTTTGGAGTACATAGGATGTTCTTGGAGGTACGTTTTGTGTATGGGAACGATAGAAAGTATAGTTTATATAGATAAAAGAATTGAATTTTATCGTTGGAACACAGAGTTGGTTTGGAGTACATAGGACACTATTTGGAAGTTCGTTTCATGTATACGAACGCGTGAAGGTATGGTTTATGTAGATCAAAGAATTGAATTTTATCGTTGGATGGCTGGGGACAGTCGGTTTGGAGTACATAGGATATTCTTTTCTGTATGGGAACGCTAGAAAGTATAGTTTACGTAGATGAAAGAATTGAATTTTATCGTTGGAACACGGAGTCGGTTTGGAGTACATAGGACACTCTTTGAAAGTTTGTTTCATGTATACGAACGCGTGAAGGTATGGTTTATGTAGATCAAAGAATTGAATTTCATCGTTGGATGGCTGGTGACAGTCGGTTTGGAGTACATAGGACACTCTTGGAGGTTCGTTTTATGCAACGAACGCGTGAAGATATAGTTTGTGTAGATAAAAAATTAAATTTTATCGTTGGATGGCTGGGAACAGTCGGTTCGAAGTACATGGAATATTCTTAGAACTTGGAATTACGTTTTATTCGTAAGAATGTGTACGACTGTAGTTTATCTAAAATGAAGTCAGTAAATTCGGATAAATTTGACAAAATCAATACTTCGCGCGTTAAAATAATAAATATTAAATTGGTTAAGAATTTATCTTTTCGACGGTATTTGTACAATTTCATTAAAATCTTTTTTCAACGTATATAAATAAAGAGGGGAAAATTTCAACGAGGATTCTCGCATTAGTCCATTTTTAGCATTGGTAAATCTTCTTGCCTAGATTTAAAAATTAACGGTGCTTGAAAATATCATTTTACTTATTCGTTAATTAGAGTTTACGTATAGAATGTTTATTTTCGACCTGTGATTTCGAATATATTTCGTTCGTAGGGACTAAAATGTACGTGTATTAACCACTTTGACGAGGGAATTGTTTTTGAAATTTCCAACGCGATGTAATCGCTTAAGTGTTCGGAATTGCTCCGAAATTCTGTTTAAGGTAATGCTATTTCGTACAGAAGGGTTCAATAATATAATAATTACCAGGGGTTTTGGTAAAAACATTTTGGTTCGTGTACGATAATGTGTTCATGTAATACACAGTATCTCCGTGACTGGCGTTAACGACGAGGGTAGGTGTCGATAATTAACGATCAACGAACGACTCCGAACGACTCGTCATCGTTTATTCTCTATTTCGATCGTTATTGTCGGTAGAAACCTTTTGGTACCTTTGGTAACCTAAAACTCGAAACGGAAACTTTCAAAATGGCACGATACCAATATATAGAACAATACTAACTTCTCGAACCACTTACCGATTAACTACCGATTCGATTGACCGTACAAGGTCACCTCCACTCTGAACAAAAACAAATATATCGAGAGGTCGCTGGTCGATGACCTCGAGAGACAATACAATTTCGAAAAATCGATACAGAAACTTACAAAACGATACAAATCTCCAGAGTAAAGTCAATCGGTGTTAATCACTGATTCGATCGACCCCTTAAGGTCACCTCCACCACGAACGAAAACACATCAAGAGGTCGCTGGTCGATGACCTCGAGAAGCTACATAATTTCGAAAAATCGATACAGAAACTTACAAAACGATAGAAATCTCCAGAGTAAAGTCAATCGGTGTTAATCACCGATTCGATCGACCCCTTAAGGTGACCTCCGCCACGAAGAGAAACGCAGACGTTGAGAGGACGCCGCTAGGTGACCTTGAGGGACTGTATAATTTCGAATCGAATGCATCACGAAGCCCGTCTCACTTTACACGTACCGACTCACTTTGAAGACATCAATCATTCGAGCCCAACGCACGGAAAATGTATCCACTCGCGTGTACGATATCGTTCGGTGTGCATTATGGCTTCCCGACGGACGCGTTCCCGTAGTCTTTCGTTCGGCGTTTATTTTTTCCACAAACACGGTCGGTGCAACGGTGCAACCGCTCCTCCGTTCTCAGATGTCCATCGTCGTCGTCGTCGTGGTCGTCGTCGTAAACATTGACCTCGTTTGCAATTGTCGACGCGGTGGAAAGGCTCTTGAGAAAGAGACCTCGGCTAGGCCGTTTTGTCGTAATATCCTGGCCATTGTGGAGCAACGTTTGAACGTCGTTCGCACGCAACCGTGCTCGCGATTCTGCCTTCCTTCGAGGAAAGACGATCGTGTTTCGACGAGGATGCGACGACACCGTACAAGGTCGATCCCGTGCTCGGTAACTCTTTCGACGTTGAAATTTCGTTGCCGAGGTCAAGTTATCGTGCACGGGGTGCATTCTCTCGAACGGATCTCGATACTCCGGGAATCTAGAACGCACAAGGAATGGAAAATATCGCACGAATGTGGGACGTTCGAGCTTCGTTTCTGTATATTTACGACCGGTCGAAAGAAACGCGCGCAGCCGCGCACCGACGTCTCATTTAATACGATGTCTATTAATAACGCTCTTCCTTTTTTCTTTTTTTTTATTGTCTACGCAGCAGGCGGTTTTTTACTCGGTCCCGGTTAGGAAGACTGCGGTGCAGTAGGTGCATTATGCATACCTAAGCCTAGCTCGACAGGTATAACATTAGGCCAGGTGTGCACAGATTTAGGCTTCTCTCTAACGCGAAATAAAAGATGGACGAAAGTAGAGGCAAGCCTGGGTACGCTTACCCTGATTTTATACTTATTCTATATTATCGTTCTGCATTGAAATTTTTCTTACTATTTTTTCTTCGCGTTAGAAGAACACCACGTTTCGTTGTATACTTAACAATCTGAGAAGAAATTCCTCTCCAATTTATCGAACGAATTTCTGCTACAAGGAACTCGTTTTACGAGTGTCACATTATTGTTACCTAGTGTCTTTCTTTATTCCAGAATTTCTATCATTTTTCAAACACGAGTAAAACGAGTAAAAATTCTTACCGGGTGTTTACGTGCCAAGTTACACGGTAAATAATTATTCTTCCATCGAGTCCCGCGAACAATTCCCGACGTTTCGATTCGATTGGTCGTAAGACGGCCAGCTCACGAGGAACGCGTTTTTCGTATACCGAGGGGTTCTAAATTTATTCCCACGGAGCATCGAGGCGAGATTCCATTCGAAACGCATCGTTCTGCACGTGGAAACTCGCAAACAAATGAGCGAAATTTATCGACGCGCAAATCGGCCGACCTCGATCGTCTCTCCTACGCTCGTTTTCCTCGTTTCCTTGCGTTGGTGGTCATTATCACCCGATCGGCGAAGTTGCGAAGTTGCGGAGCGAACGATCGCGCCGAGCCGAGCCGAGCCGAGCCGTGCCGTGCCGTGCCGGAGGAAATCGAGGTCACGCCTCGGATGTCACAAAATATTAACGACGTCAACCGTTCCATTGTCGACGTCTTAACCCTTTCGTCCTGTCGTAGGTGTGCGCGAGTGTGCATTTTTTTAAGATAATTCGCAGGTTAGAGCGATCTTGCGAAATAAACTTCTCGACGTTGACGAAGATCAGATTTTTCGAACGATTGCTCTTCAAATTACGTTTCGTTGCTTTTAGGATACACTTGTGTAAAGAGATAAAAAAGAAAATTTAATAGTGGTAATAGAAATCATTCCTAGAATACTTCTGGAAATATAATTTGGCGCGATAGGTACGATGGGTACGAAACAAAATTCACAAACGATTGTTGCATCGGTACCGAAAGTCGACTGTGATTGGCTTGAAGATTGACGATTCGTTTCGTGAGTATAGTCGACGCTAGGATGCACAAACGTTCGCGTGGATGCTGAATATAGTCAGCGTTAGGATTCACAAACGTTCACATTGATGCTGAATATAGTTGGCGCTAGGATTCACAAACGTTCACATAGATGCTGACTACAATTGGCGCTAGGATTTACAAACGTTCACATTGATGCTGAATATAGTTGGCGCTAGGATTCACAAACGTTCACATAGATGCTGACTATAATTGACGCTAGGATTTACAAACGTTCACATTGGTGCTGAATATAGTTGGCACTAGGATTCACAAACGTTCACATTGATGCTGACTATAGTCGACGCTAGAACCCACAAATATTCACGTAGATTCTGAATATAGTCAGCGCTAGGACCCACAAACGTTCACGTTAATGTCAATTATAGTCAGCGTTAGGACGCACAAACGTTCACATTGATACCGATTATAGTCAGCGCTAAGACTGAAAGTACTAACTACGATCACGGTATTAAATTACACGTTGTCGTTTCTGTATAGAAACATGGAAAAATGGATCTTTCGCGCTACAGTTCGCGTTTCGGTGTTGTCTCGATTGTAACGGCGAGTGTTCGGATTACGCGAAATATTCGGGCAGGGATATTATGCATACTCGGTTTTAACGATTCCCCCGTGTTGTAGGTGTGTGTTTTACTGCACCGTAACGTCGAGTTAGACGCAAATTAATTTACGAAGCACGCGTACATTCTCATAATTCCGGGCCAATCTTTGCGTGGTCCGAGCTGCACGCGCATTAATGCATCCCATTGATATATCGCGCGATTATTCGAGGGTCGATAAATTCTATACGGACGTGTAACGCGAGAAAGAGCATTTAATAATCGCGATTACTTCCCCGAAGATGGTTTCGAAATTGAAACTTTGTCGAGAATTTCGAAATTATATTCGTCAACGAAAGACTCGAAACAGTGGTGACAATGAGAGTTTGATGTAGCGTCTCTGGTTGTACAATTTACGTACGGCTTCGGATAAATTGTTTAAAATTAATTTCCACTGTTCTCGTTGCACTAAGATTTAAAGGAACCGGTTGTACGTTGCTATCGATAAAAATATTGTTACTAAAAATCACTAGAGTGTCTAATGTACGCTCCACTATGCAGTCCTTGTACACACTGTAGTGTTTTTCTAAAAGTAAAATGTCGCGTACCTGACGCTACAACTGGATACTATAAGATTAAAGGAACTCGAGAGTAAACCTATTTCAGTAGGATGGAACTCACCGAGGCTATCTTTTTTATTACAGTACTCTAGACCACTATACTATACTACGGATCGAACTCAATCGCTTAAGGCAGTACCTTAAAGGAAGTATATTCTCTACCGTGAATCACGACCAACCTACACTCACGTTATATTAGTTTTCTTCGATTTTTAAGAAACAGTCGGTGAACTTGAACAGTCGGTTGATCACGCTTCGACTTTACCTATCGACAAAAGGTACACTAATTTATATACTCGGAAAGGGTGACCTTGAACGGTCAATCGATCTAGCTTCGACTTTACCTACTAAAAAAAGTACACCAATTTATGTATTACGACCAAAGTGACTTTCGATTGATCTAGTTTCGTCTCCTTTTAACACACGGTACATTTGAGACTCAAAAGTATCTCAATTACGTACTCACGAATGTACGAGTTAAGTTCCATTTAGAAATCTCGCCAATAAACTCCGCAACGTCGCCAATATTGTACATCGTGGTACGGTGACCTTGAACGGCCATTTCATCTCGCTCCAACGCTACAAAATGATACGCGACGCATTCAACGCGCTAGAATCATTAAACGAAATCCATTTGGTAGATTCTACCAACAAATACCACAACACGGGACAAAGAGCTACGAATCGCGCACGTTTTACAAGACGATAAAGCGTTACCGAGCGGGAAAGCGCGATTTTACGCAAACGCGAACGGTTCACGCGGCTGCGAGAAAGGCTTCCTCCATTTTTGCTTGCCAACTATCCGAGTCACGAAATTCGTGTTACGTCTGCAGGCAGGCCCTATCATCCGCATCGCTTTCCTGTCGATACTCAGTCTGGCGACGACAGGGGATTCGGAAATACTCTTTTACACTTCCCTCCGAGAGGAAAGTTATTTTCCTTCTCTCTCCTCCTCTTTCCTTTTCTCTCTCTTTCTCTCTTTCTTTCGATCTCTCGTTCTCTCGCTCGACATTTATCCGAGAACGTGTCAATAAGGATTCTCCTCTGTTAAATCTTTACACGTGACGCTGATTAAGGGCAGCCCCATCGTTTTTCCTACGATCCGTAGGAAAATGTCTGTTCGGCTTAGAGGCACCTCTCGGTGCATTACTGTCGTGCTTGGTGCATTAACGACGATCATAGAGATACGTGATGCGAATTGCGATCATTTTCGAAATACGATGAAACAGCGGATAGATGACGCGAGGCGAGCCGATAACGAGCAGGAAAATTGATTTTTAGAAACGAATTCGTATCGAAATTGATTCTCTCGCGATCAATTTAGCCCAACTTTGCGCAAAAGGGAAACCGTCATCGTAAAATGTTAACTCCGAAACGATTAGGATCGGATGAAAACGATCGTATCCACGCTGTTGGGTCAAAGCCTTGCACCTAATTTATTTATCCTTGTATTTCGTTCGAAATAAATGAGAATCGAAACGGGTTATTGATCTACGAAGCGACGCTGAAACGTTGTACGATTGGAAAATTTAATTCCGAACATTTATTCAGGCTGGAAATTTTTGTCGCGGGTCGGTGAAAATTTTTGCAATCGTAGTCCGGCGTCGGTGTTTTTTCAAAATGGTGGACGTGGCCCTCGTGGGATCGTATTACGGTCCAATGGAAAATTAATATGGAAAAATACGAATAATTTGAATCTCTTTCTATCGATGCATCGATCGTCGAAGTTTCAAAATCGTGGCGTGTGGTATCGTTGAACTTACTTTGAACAGAGATATTCAAAAGAAATTTTTTTAAAGGGATATTCTTCAAAAAATTTGGAAACCCTGGTTGGAATATTCACCACGTGTATTTTAAGTTGTACGTGGAGAAATAATTGCAGTGAATTTTTTCAATTGAACAAAGTCTTAACATCAACGACCACACCACGCTAGTATACCAGTTCTCGTCCGATCACTGAAGTCAAGCTGCGTTGGGCGCGGTTAGTACTTGGATGGGAGACCGCCTGGGAACACCGTGTGTTGTTGAAACCGAGAATAATCTTCTTTTTTTATCTTTTTGAACTTTTGCAATTTTATTATGCACGGTAGAGTCACCGTCTATTTTTAGAAACAGTAGTTGCGGTTACGATCATTATTATAACATCGTGATTTCATCTATTCCAACTCGAATCGAGATTACGAACTCTTCTATTTTTAGATCTCGGAGAACGCGTAGAATATTGTTAGTAACTTTAACATCTTTTTCCATCGGTACATTGTTCACGAAGGAACTTCTTTTCTCTTACATCGTTTTAAATATACCATTCATTTATTTCGGGCAAGTGTGTATTCTTTTTCCAGAAACACTAAAGAATATTTACAATAGAGAAGCTTTATTATTCCACAGAAATGTATATTTTTTTGTTCTTTTTGCATCGTTTTAAACCTACCACATATTTATTTAGGGTACAGGAAATTTTTTTCACAAGGGAGAGGGCTTCCAAAAAAAAGAAAAAAATTAGAAACCATTCCCGTAGACAGCTGTTACCCCCGTAGGTGGTCGGTTTACGGTAACTCGTAAGTTCCAGCGTCTCACGAGAGGCCACGGTATCATTCATGAAATATCAGGCCTGACGGATGCATTTTCATAATGCGGTCTCCGGCGTTCTCGTCGCCAAGTAGAGACCGGCCACGATGTACCATTCGTTGGATATTTTATGGTATCGCCCACGGTTTTTCAGTCGGTCGCCACGCTCTGCAAGCGCGAATTTCTCACTGCAGCTTCCGTGACCCAGAAAAAGCTCAGGCCGAGCTGCGTCGCATTTTCGAGTTCGATCCACCCTTGTTGGACGCTGTGAAAACAACTTTCTTGCGTTTCCACTCGTTCATCGACAATTCTTCTCATCCACCAAGCGATTCGAAAAAACATTCACGAATTCGGGAGCAGTAGTATTTATAACAATCTATACAAAATTGTTTCACATAAATTGATGGACAACACACAGAGGGATGCGAGATCTATAGTTATAATAATTTTCTTGGGTTTTTAGTCGTTCATCGACAATTCTCATCCACGAAGCTACTTAAAAACAAATACATGAATTCGGGATTAGTAGTTGTATTTATAACAATCTATAAAAAATCGACAATGTCAATTTACATAAATTGGTAGACAAATATCGATAGAGGGATGCTAGATCTATAATTATAATAATTTTCTTGGACTTTTAGTCGTCCATCGACAATTCTTCTCATCCACCAAGCGATTCGAAAAAAGATACACGAATTCGAGAGCAGTAGTATCTATAACAATCTATAAAAAATTGTTTTACAATCTAACAAAAAACTTACAATTAAAAAAAGAAAAATACTACGACACTTTAACTTTGAACTGTAAATGTACGAACGAGTCGACAAATCTACACGAAACTTCAAACACACGTGTTCATAAAACCATAGTACCATCTTTCGAAAAATGAAACTTCGAACCCAATAACTCCATTTCCTATCGTACGACGAAACTTCTCGAGCAACCTGTTATTTCTCTAAATTCGTAGCCCCCTTACGAGTTCGTTAACGCATCCTGCGAACGTGTTCCAAAGTCGCGAGATCCCCTTGCGAACGAAGTGATACGTAGCGTTAGCATCGCGACGCTAATCTCCCGCGTCTCGACGCCGCGATACGAATCAAGGCTCTCTCCTGTCTTAGATATAATTCAGTGGAAACGGCGCCACGGTGCGTGGCGCGTGAACCGCTCGTAAAGTGTAGCGCGATCCTGGGGGCAGCTGCACGTGTAATCTGATAATGCAGGTGCAACGAGCCGACGACGTCGTTGACGATATTAATATACAGAAATTATTATAAGCGACGGACATTAGCGTCGATTCATAACCTACCGGTCCCGCTTTCACGGACCTGTGCCATCCGGGCACAATTATTTCGGGGTACGGGCCGTGTCGAGGCTCTCGAAACGCATTTTTAGCCACTCGGCAATCACCGACGATAGGACAGATGTCTTACATCGATGCTCGCTCGTGTACCATTTCGTAAACGTCGATGATACTTTACGAGCCGATCGAGAACTCGTTCCTTTTCGGTTATTCGCAACGCATTCGGTCCACGAATGCGAGCTCAACGCCTGGTTAACGATGATTCGTGTTCGCGTTTTGCATCGAGGATTATTCTTACAACCGATCGAAAATATTGTGAAATAAAGACACTCGGGTGTATCGAAGTATCGATTAATATTAACGTGGAAGTATCTCGTCGTTTCTCGAAGAGGTAAATTTTTCAAACGTTTGATAGTTATCGTCAACGTAGGACAGATGTTTTACATTTTAACGAAAAACTTACAGTTAAGAAAATAATACTACGACACTTAAACTTTGAACAACAGTAAATGTACGAACGAGTCGATAGATTTACACGAAGACAGATGAATCGAAGATGATTCGAAGATGCATCGAAAATGTTTCCTATAATGAAACAAAGATATTGTAAAGTGAAGACACTCGAGTGTATCGAAGTATATATTAAAATTATCTTTTCTTCGAATGGTAAGTTTTTTCAACTGGTAAATTTTTCAGCTATTTGGTAGTTGTTGTCGACGTAGGACAGATGTTTTACATCAATGCTCCCTAGTGTACGATTTTGTAAAAGTCGATAATACAGGTACACGTATTCGAGAAAGAATATTCTTTTCAATTGTCACTTGCACGGTTCCTCTAAGGTAAAGATGTTTTAAAAATAATAGTTTGCAATCGATTGTATACAGAAGATGATTCCAATACCGAAAATGTAAAATTAACGATAGTTCACTCTTGTTTTCGAAAAATAATACTTTAGAGTCTTCGCTAATCTCGAAGACCAATGAATTCGCAATTTGTAAGCAATTTCTGTTCGTCGTAGAGGTTTACAATGTTACAAGAGTTTTCAATCAATCCCAAAGCGACATAATTTCTAGAAATTCTTTTCGAACGAAATCGAGAAGAATATTTATCGTTAATTCTCCGTACTTGTCTACCATTTTCGTCGAGTCTTTGATTAACGAGAATATTTTTTCACGTTGTTTCCCCGTCGACCCGAGTGAGATACACATTCAAAGTTCACCCGGCTGTTTTCAGAGACATCCTCTATTTTCCAGATCAAGATAGAAAAGCAAAGTAACGAAAGAAATGCAATTACACCGTATCTTCCTTTACGCGAGATGTCCTCTACTCTGATTTTCACAAACGCTCGGGAACTAAAGCGTATCCGAGATGTTTTCCCTCAACTTCGTCGTTTTGGTTCACGAAATTCAACGCACGTCGCGCCGTTTAATTTCTCAACGCGGAACAATGCAGATACATTAAACGAGCCGTCATCTTCGACGCTGAACTGTATCGAGTTCGCTGGAAGGCGAACAGTATCGTTTGAAATGTCAGGCTATTTTTAATGACCTCGAATGGGAGTCCGCGAGGGACCCTACAGGTCGTGGGTAGCATCTCTCGTCGACGTCACGAGCGAACGATTTGCAGTCAAAGTAGGAAGAGACTGTAACACGTGTATCGACGAGTGACGAGAGTTAAAAAATGGCCAACCTCAGCCTTGTGTGTAAATGAACAATTCCTGCACAACCGTCAGAAAGAACGTCTCCAAAGAAACCACAAAAAAAGGTTTGCATCGTTTTCTCGAGAAACGATGGGAAAATTGTTAAAAATAAATCGAAAGGTACGAATGAGAGTTCCTGGAGCTAATTGGTACCTAAATTGTTGTGCTTTGAACTCCATTGATCCGAAGAACTAGAAGACATCTATTATTTAGTGATCACCAACTCTGTCAGGAGTGTTTCATTTATGATAACTAGATTTTTCATCCTATTCGTATAATTGAGAACGGAGTACAAAAGATTCTACATATTTTCGACAGTTGGAAGAATGTTTACTATTGACTCATTTGTCTTGCTTTCACTGTCCTCCATCGTTATATATATCGATCAAGAGATATCTAGACTTTAGTGGTCACTTCTGAGGATTCGACTAGTAAACATTGAAATTTCTCCTCCTGTTCGATCATCGAGGGCAGGGTACGGAGCCACGTGGGGACTTCTCTTTAGCATTTGTTGTTCATCGAACATTTTCGCGAATACCGCACAGAGAGAAATGCGTATTAATCGCTGGTGCTGCCTGCAACCGCCTCGTTACCAACGCGTTCCGGAAATCTAACGCGACGTAATAAAAAAAAAAGAAAAAGAAGAAGAAAAAAGGAAACAAAAAAAAAAGAAGGGGGGTTTGCAGAGGCGTCGAGTCATCGTCCGAAACGGGGGTTAAAAGGAGCAAAGGAAAAGGAGGGGGGACGGGGTCACGGGTCAAGGGAAGCGAACGATACGTTCTGTCGGTCCACCTGCCGATGCGCCTTAATTGCATCGTTAGAAGTTCTCGTTAGTATCGGCCGAGTCGTCTGCGCGTGCGAATATTTTAACGAACAGCGGGGCGCGCGATAACGATTCCGGGGAACGGGGGGAGGGATGGGGTGGTAGATTTCGACCGACATCGACGACGAGAATCCGCGACGAGGAAGACGATTTTCTCGTCGGGTGTGTTTAACTCTTGCCTTACCACGCGTGGGTCTACTTAGACCCAGAGGAACTTTTGCATCGCTCGTTTATATCGTTTGAGTCTTGTCTTATCACGCGTGGGTCTACTTAGACCCAGAGGAACTTTTGCATCGCTCGTTTATATCGTTTAACTCTTGCCTTACCACGCGTGGGTCTTCTTAGACCCGGAGACTCTTTTGCATCGCTCGTTTATATTGTTTAACTTTTGTCTTACCACGCGTGGGTCTTCTTAGACCCAGAGGGACTTTTGCATCGCTCGTTTATATCGTTTGAGTCTTGTCTTATCACGCGTGGGTCTACTTAGACCCAGAGGAACTTTTGCATCGCTCGTTTATATCGTTTAACTCTTGCCTTACCACGCGTGGGTCTTCTTAGACCCGGAGACTCTTTTACATCGCTCGTTTATATCGTTTAATTCTTGTCTTACCACACAAGTCTTACCACCATTTTCTTCACTGAGAATTATTCTATTCCACATCAAAAATTGAACAATGTACCGCGAAACGACTTGTAAAATCTTCGAAATCGGAAATCGCGTCCATGAATATAATTCGAGCGACGAAAGTAAAATAAACCGAAGAAAATAAACGGATACAAATTCCGTTGAATCTTCGAAAGCTTACTCGTCCTCCCTCGCGAAGTTCCGAGCGAACTTCGGAAGTTTTCACTGTTCGGTTCAGAGTGGCGTTGGTGCAAGGTCGTTGTAAAAATCCAAACCGATATCTAACCACTATAGAATTCGTCTTATCGGTGGTCGGAATATTCGCGGTATGTATTCTCTGCTGGTTAGAGAACCGAAGAACAGTCACCGTATTAAGTGGAATGTGGTCCTACGCGTAAGTAGAATGTGGTCACTGCGTCGAGTAATTTTGCCTTACCAAGGCTGACCATAACGTCTGACCCGATACGCTTCCACTCGATTCGCCTTTTTCTCCGCTCGCGGAGATATCCAACGTTCGGGAAAAATCCACGTTCCGTGCGCGTTTCGCTCCAGGCGCGGCTTGTTTAAATATTTCTTCGTTAAAAACTTTTCGGTACGTAATGGCCGCGCTCTGGCAACGAGGGGGATCGGTGGTGAAATTTTCGGCCGCGCTTCCAACGCTTGTTCGCCGTGAGAACGATACAAAACCGAGGCGCAAAAATCGCGAAAGATCGATGTCGGACGCGTGCTTTCACGGACCGGTCGACGACGCGCGGTCCCGTAACATCGTTTCCCGCAGGAAAATTTTTCGACCGGGCCCGGTTTCTACCCTCTTACCCCGGGGAAAGATGCAGTTTTTTCTGACGTTAACGTTTCCAGTCGGTGGTGTTCCTTTCGAGCGACGAGCATCGTTCCAGCCCGGGCTGAGGCGGCACGCAAATCCGCGAGCTTGCGCGCTCTTAGAGACTCCCTTGTGTATATGTATATATAACAAAATTTTATATATATACATTTATATGTGTATAATATATATGTAACAAAATTTTGTATATCTGTATCTGTATATTATATATATATATATATAACACATATGTATGTATATATATAAAATTTATATATACCAAAATTATTTTGTGTGTATATATATATAATATACAGATACAGATACACCAAATTTTGTTATATATATATATATATATATATATATATATATATATATATATATATACACACATACATACGTACATACATACATAAAATAAAATAAAATACGTACATACATAAAATAGAATACATACGTAAAACACGAATACACACACGAATGTGCATGTGCATGTGCATATATATCTTACTCTCCCTGTTTCGTTCTCCCTCTCCTACTCCCTCTCTCGCTCGCGCGCGCCGTTAGCTTTGGAGGGAAAAGAGCATCGACCACCACGCGCCGCTGGAAAAGAGTGGTGGGGGGCGTAGAGGGAGGGGAGACGTAACGAAACGAGAGTGGAGAGAAGGGAAAAAAGGACAGTTTCGACCGCGAAGCTCAGAGCGTGCGGAAGAATGGAGGTGGTACGCGTCTGCGAAAAGAAAAAAAAAAAGAAAGAAAGAAAGAAAAAGAAAAAGAAGGGAAAAAACGAGGGAAGAACCCGTGCCCAATTTCGCCATTGAATTGTTACGAAGCTCCGACTGTTTGTCCCGACCAGTTCGGTGTAATCTGCCGTTCAATTTTCATTACCGCGATTTGTTTCTGGGACCGCGTCAGCTGCGTTACTCGTATCGTTGATTGTCCGCTACCACGATTTTTATTCCGTTTCGAGGTTAGGGTTGCCCCGTCGAGACTTTTTCACCGATAGACCCACCCGGAATTCTCGCCACGGCTGAAAATATTCCGACTATTGTGCGAGAGACCGGCACGAAAAATACTATAAATAGCCAGATAGTATAAATCAGTGGTTCTCAATGCCCTGTGTCGCGTAATAACCGAGAACTCGAGGACGAGGGGATCCATTTTGAAAATTTTCGACGACGTCTCGTGGGATACTTCAGTTCTCGAATCGTTTCGAATGTTTTCGGAATACGTATTTGTAATAAATTTGATAATTACCCAACGAGACATCGTCGTCGTAAGAACGATCTCGCGCGTTGGTATTTGGATGTTGTTCGTTTAAAAAAATTAACGAATTCGTGTATTCGTTCGAACAAATCTCTCGAGATACTTAGTTTCACGTTAGCAACGTAATCGGAGCTGGAATATCGCGTCGGGAGATTTCTCGAAATATAATTCCATTGTTCTATCGATCCTTGTAATTAGGTCGATTTAATTCTTCAATTGGTCGATCAGACAATTTGGAACGCAGAATGAATTATTAAATATTTATCGATTCCTGTCTCGAAACTTTTCAGATTCAATCGTACCGATGAACACTGCATACAAAAGTAACGAAAAAATAAACAACGATTACGATCGTGTTATCTTCAATTCGAATTGGAGAAACACAAGTTACTCGCATTTGGAAATAATTTAACATCGATCTATCCGAATACAGTCTCCCTCGAAAACTATGTACCTTCTCAATTTTTCCAAAAGTTTACCTTTATTCGATCCATCGAGTAGATAAATAATATTTCAACGTTTCAAATTTTCCATCGTCCATAACCAATTACTCTCGATCTCTTCGTAGAAAAACTTACACGATTCGAAGTTTCGTCTCGAGAGAATCCGTTATCTCCAATAAAATGTATTTGGCGAGAAAATTTAATTCCTTTGGATTTTCGTTCATCCAGGACCGATTGCTTGGTCGAAAGATTTAGTTAGTTTGGATTCTCGTTGGTTCAGAATCCATTGCTCTCCAAACCGAATTTAAACCGTGAAATTCTCAGTCACCGACATATTTCTTCCGAACGAATAATTAACAAGTCGTTATCCGGCTTGGTACTTCGTGAGCTCAAGATTCGTTAATCGATTCAAAGATTTTCGACCGATAATTCGATCAGTTTCGTTTCCTTCGTGTTCTACGGAATCACGAACGACGCACAGGGGGGCGTGTTTTTCGGTCAGTGTTGTTTAACCACCGTTCTGCTATTGGAACGAATCAACGACGAGAGAGCAGCTTCGAAAGGTTCTCGATTATTCGAGAAACTTGGCACTTAGATCCTCTCAGGCGACGCCTTTTGCGCTCCCATTTCTTCGATGTACTTTCTTCGCTGATCTCCGTGAAAGTCGAGAGCAAATTACGCCGAGGCGAAACCTCGCGTTGAATTAGAACCATCCGGAAACGTCGGATTTCTCGAGGAATACATACGTATATGTATAAATATATATATGTGTATATACATATATATTGTGAATATATATTATTTTTGGTCCTTTCTTCGCGACTCGCGTCCCCGTTGCAAAATAATTAACCGATGTAATTTGTATCCCGTAATTAACGAGATTCTCGAATAGCGATTTTCACGAAGATGGACGCGCTTCCAATAACGAACGTCTTCTGTATTTAAAATACACGAGGACGTAAACCATTGACAATATTTCATTTTGAAAAAATTACAGATTCTTTTCTTGTAAAGAGTACACCATCCTATTCGACCGATTGAATTTTTTTTCGCAACCAATGAACATATAAACATTCTTTTTTCTCCATCGTGGACAATACGATTTCGAAGGACCTTCGAGGTGACATTTGCATTTTTTATAAAAGTTTCACGGTCACTTTTATTTTCCTTAAGCATAAGTTTGATCGATAGGTTTATCTTATATTTTAGACTCCCTTGAATACAATCAAAATTTTTGTACACAGTGAACACAATACGAACCTTATTTACTCAGAAGAGTCGAGTTTCGGATGCACAAGAATGCAAGTACCTTCAACGCGATCTAATATCTCGAGTACGTTGAAACGAGCCACCAATTCCACGTACAACAATGCCACGTGGGGTGTGTGCTTTTTAAATTAATTTAACACGCATTGTGTCGTTAAGTAATTTTTATTCAACGCGAGCGAGAGGTCCTTGCATTACAATATTCTTCAGTTCCGTAATTTCTGTTCTCAATGGAAGCTCGTGTTCCGAATCGAGGTACAATCGTACCAACAACATGATTGTAATCGAAATACGTTAATAAGCTGGCTGGTTTGAACTCGAATCGAGAAGGAACGTTATTAAGATGCACACCGCCGCGATATTTTTTTTTTACAACGCACTTTTTACACACGGCGTTATGCAATTTTAAAACGTAATTCCCCACGAGTCACGCATAAAATTTCACAGCCTCTGTTTCGGGGCTAGCTTTCATAACCGGAATTCCAGCCGAACCTCGCGTCCATTGTACTCCTACGTTCGCGTTATTTGCTTTTCATCGATACGTACCTCGCGCAAGAAAGTGAATGTTATTTTTCCGAAATACAAATTCCCAGGTGAATTGCGAATCGAACGAAACGATTGTTCTCACGACAATCAAGAAGGTTTGCAAACTCTACGAATTCGTCGATGATATGGAAAATTATTCACGGGGATTTGGATCAATTTCGAACGAAGAAAGACATGTAAATGTTTCTCGGACAAGTGTCACGTTTCGTGACAAAACGAGGATCATAGTTTCTCGTGTGAGAGAAAATGATAATCATGGTTTCTCATTCGAGACGAAATGGGGATCGTTGTTCCTTATTTAAGACAAGATGAGAATCACGGTTTCTCGTTTGAGACAAAATGAAAATCATGGTTTTTCACTCAAGAGAAAATAAGGATCATTGTTTCTTGTTCAAGACAAAATGAGAATCACGGTTTTACACTCGAGACAAAACGAGGATCACAGTTTCTCATTTGAGACGAAATGGAAATCATGGTTTTTCACTCAAGAGAAAACGAGAATCATTGTTTCTTGTTCAACAGAAAATGAGAATCACGGTTTCTCACTCGAGACAAGACGAGGATCACAGTTTCTGATTTCAGACAAAATGAAAATCATGGTTTTTCACTCAAGATAAAACTAAGAACATTGTTTCTTATTCAAGAGAAAATTAGAATCATAGTTTCTCATTCGAGACAAAACGAGGATCATTGTCTCTCATTCGAGACAAAACGAGGATCACAGTTTCTGTTTTGAGACAAAATGAAAATCATGGTTTTTCACTCAAGAGAAAATTAAGAACATTGTTTCTTATTCAAGAGAAAATTAGAATCATAGTTTCTCACTCGAGACAAAACGAGGATCATTGTCTCTCATTCGAGACAAAACGAGGATCACAGTTTCTGTTTTGAGACAAAATGAAAATCATGGTTTTTCACTCAAGATAAAATTAAGAACATTGTTTCTTATTCAAGAGAAAATTAGAATCATAGTTTCTCATTCGAGACAAAACGAGGATCATTGTCTCTCATTCGAGACAAAACGAGGATCACAGTTTCTGATTTCAGACAAAATGAAAATCATGGTTTTTCACTCAAGATAAAACTAAGAACATTGTTTCTTATTCAAGAGAAAATTAGAATCATAGTTTCTCACTCGAGACAAAACGAGGATCATTGTCTCTCATTCGAGACAAAACGAAGATCGTTCTTTCTCATTCGAGACAAAACGAAGATCGTTCTTTCTCATTCGAGACAAAACGAGGATCATAGTCTCTCATTCGATACGAATCGAGTATCATCGACAAGAAAACCAGCTTCGTCCTCGATTCGAGGTGCCACGTGTATTTAAACCGCGCGAGGCAACTCCTTATCGTATCAGTCACCCCGGTTAATTGCACTTGGGGGCCCCCGATACACGCAGGTGTTTCCTCGAGCCCGGTTCAGCGGCGATCTCGGAGCTCCGTTGCGCCGAAAGAATCCCTTTCCCACGAGCCAGTTGAATTCCAACCGATCTTCGCGGACAAGCGGACATTTTCCATCTGTCGCGGCACTTAAGCAGCCAAATAGTTGCTTCTTGCGCGGCGTTGCTACCGAAACAAAATCGTGATGCACCTCGTATACTGGTCGCGCGTACTCGCGGCGTTCGTACGCGTTACAGGTTCCCCCTGTGCCGATTTACAGGGAACCAACGACGCGCAGAAATAGCACACGGTCCGTCCAAGAGTCAAAGAAGTCGTTGCAACAGTTGCTACAGCGAAGGTCGATTAAATCTCGGCGTAGAAACGTCGTTACGCCGCGCGCCGAGCCGCGGCTCGTAATCGTTTTATCGCATGACATAACCGCTACGTACGCGGAGGCGCGTGTGGGCTGATCAAGAGTGAGAGAGAGGGGAGAAGAGGAGGGAACGAAAAAGCAGAAACGATCGACTTTTCCAGGGGATCCTGAATTTTCAATATGGGCCAGTGAAGGAGACCACGCGCGCACCGCGTACGCGCTTCTGCGAGCTGGTACATCCCGGTACAGAAGTATCAGGACACACGGTATTTCTCTGGTTGGAAGGGGCGAAGATCGCTTTGGAGAGAAATTGTGGACGTTGTATACTTTCCTGTATTTTATAGAAAATCGCAAAGTCGAACCCTTAACATTTTGTTCCAACGGGCGATTGTTTCTTTGTTCCTCAACAGAGGAATATTCTTTCGAGTCTTTCGACGAGCCTGGAAATTTAATTCAAGAAACTATTTCAAGAAATTCCAGTGATCGTTTAACCAATATTTATTTTCCCAATGCGAGGGTGACGTTAAATCCTTACACCGGTTCGTTTCGTTAGGTCCACGTACCTCTACGTGTACTTCGTGTCAAAAAATACCAAATTGGGCCTTCTTCGGGTCTTTCGATGATTTCGGAACAGTTTTTAGATTCGGCTTCGATAAGTGTCCCGATACTTCTGACAGGGGTTGTATGTGTACGCGGGGATCGTGGTGCACGAGCCGTGCAGCCAACTTGAGAATAGTGGAAGCCCTCGTTCGCGGTACCTATTGCGTTTCGTACATACACGGCCCGTATGTACGCGGCGTATATACGGGCTCGCGATATGCATCCACCTTCCGACCAAAGCCGCCTTCGGGAGGCTGGGCCGTCGTTGCGGAGTGGAAATTATTCCGGCGAGCGAGGGAAGACGAAAGGAGCCGCGCGAATACGCGCGGAGCAACCGCTCCGATACGCGTGCACACCCACGACACGGAGGAGACACCAGCCTGGTGAATATAACCCGACTCGCGATCGCTAATGCACCGGGAATCCGTGGCGGAAGATTTAGCGGAGGATCCGCGAGATACGCTAATAGAGAGGGTTGGGGGTGGCGATTGATTTCCTCGACGATGCTCCTGACGATGACGCCCGAGAAACGCGATCGTGATGTGTTACGCGCGTGCCCCGAGCGAGCTGCGTTGCTTTCTCGGGTCCGTTGCGACGACTATGGAGCATTTAGGTGGTTGGCTGTGGAAACTGTTGGGACGATCGTGTGATGAGATAAGAATCGTCTGGGAATTCGAAATCGGACTTTGGTGGTAGCGTTGGGTGTCTTGGGTGTTGGACTTTTGTCTTAGGTAATAGAGTAGGTGTACTGTTGAGACTTTGGAGGTAGGAATGTACTGTTGAGAGTGTAGGGCTAAAGATGTAAGTACTGTTGGGAGTTTGGAGGTAGCAATGTACTGTTAGGAGTTTGGAGGTAGCAATGTACTGTTGGGACTTTGGAAGTGGCAATGTAGATATTATTGGGACTTTAGTGGAAGTGTTGGGTGTCTTGGATATTGAACTTTTGTCATAGGTAACAGTGTAGGTGTACTATTGGGACTTTGGAGGTAGCAATGTACTATTGGGAGTATGGGGCTAAAGATGTAAGTACTGTTGGGACTTTGGAGGTAGCAATGTACTGTTGGGACTTTGGAGGTGGCAATGTAGATATTATTGGGTCTTTAGTGGGAGTGTTGGGTGTCTTGGATATTGAACTTTTGTCATAGGTAACAGTGTACGTGTACTATTGGGACTTTGGAGGTAGCAATGTACTATTGGGAGTATGGGGCTAAAGATGTAAGTACTGTTGGGACTTTGGAGGTTGCAATGTACTATTGGGACTTTGGACGTGGCAACGTAGATATTACTGGAACTTTACAGATAGCGATGTCGGTGTACTGTTGAGACTTTGGGGGTAGCGATGTAGGTCTACTGTTGAGAGAAGTGTCTCTACTGTTGAAAGAAGTATCGAATTTCTACCGTAGATAACGATACAATTGTACCGTAGGGATTTCGAGCAAACTGTTCCGCCAGGAATGTGGGATTATTGACCCCTCGTTCGTAACAACATGCGACTAAACGAGATCAGCGAAGATTGTTCGAAAGTTTGCAAATATATTTGCAATTAATTTGGCTCTCGTTTCTCATCTAAATCCATAGTTACAGGAATCTGAAATTAACGGTCCATTGTATTAGTTCTTCTCAGAGTAGTTTTTTATATTACATTATTCAATTATTTTATCCATTATACGTAGGTACTTTGTACTCCTTGTTTGTTAATTCCCGTCGCTTTTCCTCGTTATAGGCAGGTGGAACTAACTACACCTCTTCCAACTTGGTTCCAATTTCAATATCATTCCGAATCTGTTATTCTTTATTTGTCAATTCTTTCTGCTTTCCACTGTACACGATGTTTTCGTCCGATTATTTAGGAGTATTTGGACTTTGGTTACCGGTAGTGTCATCTATCGGCCATTGTTACATTCAGACTTCTTAACTAGAACACGCAACAAGCGTAGACGTTATTCCGTGCTGCTTCTATAACCGAAGGTATTGCAGAGAGAAAGGAAGATCATTCCCATATTAAGAAGAACGTAGTACCAAGAGTAAGTAGAATATGGACAGTGCAAATCCGTCTAGTGTAATGGATACGACGCAATCTACGCGTCACTTCTCACCTGCGAACACTGCGTCACCTGCTCCCGTGATACCTGTATATTATTTACTCTAGGAGCTCCGTGTCCTCCGAAACTTTCGTTCGAAACCATCGTCTCTAGTTTCTAAATCCTTGAAACAATGAGTTTTCTCAATGAAGAGTATATTCATTTCTGTGTCGATGTATAATACAATCTTTGTACCTTCTTCGATCACTATTTACCAAATCGTTGGTACCAGTTCAGTTTCAGTTTCAAATCCTCCTTTATTCAATTCCACTTTTTTCTATCGCTATATCGATATCAGTCCACTCCCACTACCAAATCCTCACTTCTCTACCATCCCTACCCAAACCATTACATTCACCGATACTCATCCTCTAACTCAAACTTCAACTACTTCACCACCAGCTCACATCCACTACCAAATCCTCCTCCAAACCATCGTTACCAAGATCCACCTGTATTTAATTTTATTAAGACCGTTCCTCGCGGTTGATAGCGCACCGCGTCACCACGAGTCTTCTGTTGAGACTTTGAAAGTAGTAATGTACTGTTGGGACTTTGGAGGTGGCAATGTAGATATTATTGAGACCTTAGTGGGAGTGTTGGGTGTCTTGGATATTGAACTTTGGTGGTAAAGCTGGTGGTAAAGAAGACTCTAGGACTCTAGGGCAAGAATAGGGCAAGGAAACAGGGACCACGAGCTCTCGCGGGCCTCGCAGCGATCCGGAATGCGCGCGCGAATGCAGAAATCTTGGCCCCCGTGGCAAATTGACGTCTCCGTGTCCGCTAATGGATTTCAATTCCAACTTCCGAAGGGCCCTTCAAACCGGGATTCTCCGTCTCTAATTGTACCCCGTCGCGAAAGTCTCGTCGCTTAACACGACGGGGGGAAACGGGCTAGCGGGCGGGCGGGGCCATCGTTGTTTCTTAAGCGTGGCCTCGGTAACGACGTGCACGGTGAAGCGTGTTTGCAGCGGCCCGGTAATAGGTGGATCGTATTCCCGGCAACAACGTAGCAATTCTCGGCTCGAAGGCTCGATTCGAGCGGAGCACGGCCCGATCCTAAAGGGCGGACTTCCAGCGGCCGTCAGCTGCAATTAGGCGGACGGTCGCTGCGCAACAACGTGCCACTACACACAAGCCAGAGGCCCGAGCTGTGTTTCACCACCACCGGTGCCGCGCTGCTTAGGGCTGCTCGCTCGCTCGTTCGCTAGCTAGCTAGCTAGCTCGCCCGAGTGCAGCCAATTTCGGCTTTGTCATGGTAATTTCCCGCTCGCGCGAAATAATACGACGACAGACCCCCGACCTTACCACCCACCACCCTGGGGAACAACTCGCTGGCCAGGTTTTCGAATATACGGCCAGTTTGCGATTTTTCGTCACTGAAAGTGGCTCCTTGATTTCGACGGCGAAATCGGTATCGATTTTCACGGGATTAGGATCTGTTGAGGGGATTCCGTGAGGAGCTGTGGGATGGAATAGGTGACATTGGGAGAATGCAATGTGGGGGTTTTTGGGAATAAGAGGAGGGTTTGGGGATTGTGTGGTTGATAGTGGAGAGTCGATACACAATCGTAATATTTGATTTAGAACTCTAGGGAAGCAGTGTGTTGAAATAGGTGACATTGAGAGAATTAGGATATGGGTTTTCAAGAATAGAGAATTTAGAAATTGTGTGTCAGTAGGGAAAAGTTGATACAACATTGCACTGTTTAATTTAAGATACTTATTATTAACGAATTAATTCCTTGCAAGTATTTTTCCGGCACAATGTAGAAAAATGTAAAGTGAATCGATGAACGAGGATTACGTAACTCTCGATTGAGAATTGTTTTGTTGGCAATGATCGTACAACTTTTATTTGATATTAATGTTACGATATTTAACGACAGTGGGGGTAAAAAGATAGTCGAGCTTCGATAACCGTCTCGTGCACGAGAATATTTGAAAATCTGAACCTGTTAGGAATTTCCGGTATCTCCCATTACAGTAGAACCTCGATAATTGCAGGAATTCGCGCAACGATCGAGGTAATCGATCCAATAAGGCACCCCGCTTACACAGTATATCTCCGCTACTTACGACCATTGCTACATGTTCCTTCCATCTTCAATTTCACTCGTTGCTAAGCGACCATCCCTTCCAATCGTCAACGGAATGTAACGAGGCACGTATACCTATCATCCGTGTTGCATTTATCGAGGTACCGCTGCACGTCTTTTATAGACGTGCAATAGAATCGAAGTTATCCTTAAACTCTACGAGAATACTGGCGCGTAGTATCTACCTTTCACCGACAAGTTATGTTAAATATTGCAGCATGGAAATATCTGCTACAATGACAAATAAATATTAATAATCGTTACTACGTACTCGGAGTTAACAACTTTGGTGCGATTGAACTTAGTTTAAGTCATAATATTCCTAAGATCGAATTTGTTTAAAAAAGTTCGAAACATAAAAATCTGCAATTGTTTGCCTAGTTAAAAAAATGACTGCACAAACGAAATCATCAATCGTATCGAGGTATAAATTGGCCTCTTGGTATCAATTTTCTTTCGATTCGAGCACCAGTTTCTGGTTCGAAAATTTTCAAGAAACTCTCGTTTACAAATTTCGGGTCGCAGGTTTCGCGTTAAAAATCACGAGAAAAAACACGACCGGATCCTTCCAAGCTTCCTCTATTAAATATGTAATTTCTAGCGTGATTGTTTCATAATTAACGTCTCGACGAGCTGTTAAAGATCTCGCTGCATCCCGTTTCAGGTAACTGACCCACGCGCCCAGCTGTTACGGTCTGCGGATCGTACTCCTCTCGCTTTAGATTGCTCGAATGTCTGTAATCGAAATCGGTAGGTCTTGTAGACGTTTCAATGATGCCCCATTTGTACCTACGAAACAATCCTAATGTTCCTCTCTATTACTTCGAGCAAGAAGTATACCTCGAACGATCGATCCAGTGTAATAAAACGCTTCAACGCGAATATATTTTGTTTCCACTCTATTGTTCTTCGATTCGTCCAGAGTCTTCCATCGATAAATTAAACTGTTGTCGAGACTGTACCAAAACATTTATCCAAAATGATAATATACTCGTCGAAGCCTCCACTAGGTTGTTCAAAGTTTTGTCGTTCGATAAAACTTCTCGAACACTGAACATTGAACATTGAACAGTACTGTTCGATAAATTTTCTAGAACGACAAAACTTATCGAACAACCTATTATATTATCGAGCATTTCACTGGAAAGTACTCGAGCCTTCGAGGAATTTTTCTACGGTGTTGTACTGCTTCCTGTAAGTCCACAAATATATTTTTCAAGATGGTGTCGTTACTGGTGTAGCAATCCTTGCAACCGAAAGGTTTGGGTCATTCATTTGCGAAAGCTTTTCAATAAATGTCATTGGAAATGAACGAATCGTCTTCTACTTTTACGGAAGATGCGTACATTTGCGATATTTCTCGTGTGAAATTAATATCTCGTGGAAGATAAAGAAGATGGACAACGTTATGCGAATTAGGGCCATCTCGTTGGTTCACTGGTAGAGAATACTAACGATACCTCAACAGAAAGCATTTCGACGTCGATCGATCGAGTAGAGGTGGTGAGTTATGCATTATTGTTATCCGTAGGAGTGGCTCCATTAACGTGTACAACTTTAATATCCGAGGAACGAACAATCGAAGAAGTAGATCGTGTTTATAATACATTGGAAAGAAGTCCAGTGGATGTACAAAGTGTCTCGAGTTGTATCTAATAAAGCAATCGTGCACCGAATAGTGGAAGATTTTTATTCTGAGGACTTCTTGCGAAATTGTGGAGAATTTTGGAAATTTACAACTAATTCCATACATGTTAATACTACGATTCAGTGACCGTAGTAGCCGAGGTTGATTATCCAAAATGGAGCACGATCTTTAGCAGCTCGCAGAAACGTTAATTACGAAGCAATTTTGAAAATTGTATATTTCAAAGAAAAAATTTCAAAGAGGTTGTATTTTTTCGTAATTTTTCGCACCAGATCTTCGACTCGAAATTTGCGAAATAAGAATTCATTTATAATTTTCCTTTTGCAAAAACGATTATTCGACCTACCCGAAGCAAAATTAATTTCGAGAGATCGATTTTTCTCGACGAAATAAAAAAAAGGGAGGCTCGATACGGTTTATAGTTTTGGAGATAAAAAATGTATCTATGCAGTTTTGTGAAAATAGTGACGTAAACTTCAACGTTCTGTATTTTTTTAAACAAATTCGAAACCAAGAGAACGATGATGGTTAACCTCGTCGAAATCCCTAACTTGAGGTAGAGAAATACGGAAAGGGGACGGATATTGCTATTGCGTATCGTCGTAATTAAAGGAGATAATTACATGTTCTACGTTCAATTGGACAACGTTATACACGAATGCCGGTATAATGTGTCGTAATCTACGCGTGACTTCTCACCTGTAAACACTGCGTCACCGGTTCCAATGGACGTTGTATATTCCTTGTTCTATGAACCCTGCCCTAATCTCTGTCTTCGACGAAACTTCCCGAGTTTTGTCTTATTTCTTTGAAACTGCTTCCAACCTAGTGTACCATCGATGGTGAGTTTCTGTATCTTCTTCGATTATCGTATCCATGGTATCGGTTCAATCTCAGCTCCAAATTCTTTCTCTTCTACTATCAATGTGTACATCTTTGGATTCAATCTTGCTGTAACATTGATATTTAATTTTTAACTTTATCTCTACTTTTTTAAATTACCATATGGGTGGTACCAGATCAGTTTCAGTTTCAAGTACTCTTTTATTATATAATACTTGGGTGAACTCTTGCATCGAATCTTGTCGTAATATCGATGTTCAATCTTTAACTTTATCTTTACTTCGAAAGAAAATTATCGTAATTTTTGACGATACGAATAATAAATTCTGAACTTTATTTTTTATAGGCTAAAGGTCGTGTCAAACATCGAGAAATTTCTATACTCTGACAGTTTCCACTTTGAAGGGAAGTTCGCCCCTCGGGCACCGACCAAAGGAATACTGGCCAAAGGCATTGAAAAGTAGAAGGTTTAAGCTTTAATTTGTTTTCTCTTCCAACGCTTTTTGATGAATATTAACAAACTTACGAAACTTTGAATTTTACCATTTATCGGTGGTACTCAAGTGGCCTTAATTCGAGGACTGTAAAATACACATCGTCGGGGCCAAGAATAGTGCAAAAAAATAAACCTGTACCAATCTTTCGACCACTCTTCTGGATTCTTCAAATTTTCATTCAACAATTCTGACTTACGACCACCATCTTCCTAGATTTTTCAAATTTTCGTTCAACGATTCTGACTCACGACCACCATCTTTCTAGATTTCTCAAATTTTCGTTCAACGATTCTGACTCACGACCACCATCTTTCTAGATTTCTCAAATTTTCGTTCAACGATTCTGACCTACGACCACCATCTTCCTAGATTTCTCAAATTTTCGTTCAACGATTCTGATCCACGACCTCCATCTTCCTAGATTTCTCAGATTTTCGTTCAACTGTTCCAACCCACGACCGCCATCTTCCTAGATTTCTCAAATTTTCGTTCAACGATTCTGACCTACGACCTCCATCTTCCTAGATTTCTCAGATTTTCGTTCAACTGTTCCAACCCACGACCGCCATCTTCCTAGATTTCTCAAATTTTCGTTCAACGATTCTGACCTACGACCACCATCTTCCTAGATTTCTCAAATTTTCGTTCAACGATTCTGACCCACAACCACTTTCCTAGATTTTTCAAATTTTCATTCAACGATTCTGACCCACGACCACTTTCCTAGATTCTTCAAATTTTCGTTCAACCGTTTCGACCCATGACCACTTTCCTAGATTTTTCAAGTTTTCGTTCAACGATTCCGGCCGTCGACTACGTACACCCAAAGCGTGGATTCGCTTATCGAACGCGGAAGATGGCACGGTTACGTTGCTTGTTTGTCGCTAGAAAGTTTTGTTCGCCTCTCTTCTGGAAAGGGGACACAGTGCTCGACGAGCAGTGTCCTCCACACAGGCGCAGGCCTGGACGAGAGGCGCACCAGCCGGCATCGATTAAGCAGGGAATTTCGATTGACGTACTCGCCCGTTAATTAATTGGTTGCCAGTATGTAATTCAACGCTTCCGCATTCTAGATCACGATTGTATCCCATCGGTGGGGGGTAGGGTAGGGGAGGGGGCTGGATTCTTGCCGCATACCGTCGGATGCCGCGAATGTTTCTTACACGCGCGTATAGCCTCTGGTTTCGATTGGGAATCGAATTGCGTCTTCGAAGTGGACAACGCGCGAGTGGCGGTGGCGTACCAGGCGCATGCCGTGTTCTCTCGAACCGGATGTCGTTGCGAACTCGACGAAAGGTTCACCGTTTTCGCGCGAGGAATCTCGTTGAAATTGTTAAGAATTATGTGGATACGATCGTTTGCAAATCGGTAATATCTCGATTCAATGTGTCGACGATACGTCGTACGTAGACGTGTACGTATGTGTAGGTATGTTCGTGAATGTTCGTGTGTGTATGTGTATGTATGATTGTGTATGTCGCGTATATTCGTATAGGTTCGTGTATATATGTGTATGTGTGTTGTGTACGTTGATGTATCTAGCTGTATGTGTGTTGTGTACGTTGATGTATCTAACTGTATGTGCGTTGTGTATGTTGATGTATCTAGCTGTACGTCTGTTCGTGTATGTATGGGTATGTGTCTCGTGTACGTTGATGTATCTATCTGTATGTATGTATATGTATGTTCATGTATATTCGTGTACGTTCGTGCATGTACGTGTATCTACATTCATTTGTGTATGGTACTGTATGTACGCGTATGTATGAGTACACGTGTGTACGTGTGTGCGAGGCATGAGCGATGTATGACATCAGTCCGAAGGAATATCCTGTAACGTAAACACGCGCGTAGCTGATTGCAACGAGGCAGTAAAATTAAAAGCTGCGAATATATATAAAATTCCAGCATCTAAAGTAAAACTTGTCAGTAATTAATAACGTAAGCGTTGAATCGTCGATTACGCACAGTTTCGGTAAACACATCAGAGCGACCAGCCGTATAACGTGTGTAAAAAGCGATTTGGATAGTTTCGGAATAAAACAAACTAACCCGAACCTTGTTCAAACATGACTGTTCCACGTAGTAATTAATATAATGGATCAGGTTCGAATTAGATAAACCGAGCCGAATCTAATTCGAAGTTAATTCATTAAATTAGTTGTTAGAATGGTTAGGTTTGAGTAAGGTTCGAGTTAGTAATTTTTATTCCGGTCATCCGGAGCCCAATCGATTTTTTACGCTCGTTATAAGTAAAAATTAAAATTTTTGAAACAGACGTCTATCGTTTCACATCGTTAAAGTCACAATTGTTTATTCCGTGGATCGTAAGGTCTTCTGGTTGAACAAAACGCAACCGAAAGAATGGAGTCACCGTATATTACGAGCAGAGTGTTTCGAAAATAAACCGTCAGCCTGTGTGCATATACGAGTAAAAATAAGAAACAAGTGTTGTATAAACACTTGCATAAAAACTATTCGGTTAGAAAATTGAAAATGTCTTTACATTTTAAAATATATTCAGAATTATATCTTTGATCGCGATGAATCGAGGTATAGGCGGAATCGAAAATTCACAAACGATCGGACAGTCGAGGATAAAAGAGGATAATCGACCATTTCGCCCAACTAACCTCGCTTAAACAAAAAGAAAACTCTTGTGTGAAGCGTGCGAAAAACAATCGAATTGATTCGTAACTTCTTTTCGCGTTCCTTTTGCGTTACAATTAATTACGATTAAAGTTGCAATTGAATCCAGCTAACTTCCGTATCGAGTTTTCCCCCGGTAGTCGGTTCAAAACCATGATATTTTCTTATTTCGTTTATTAAACGTTCAGAAGTCTCGGTAGAACGATTAGAAATCTCAAAAATCTACAATTCCCCTTACATTTCCCTCTCAATCTTATAAATCACCGAGCACGGTTTCGTTCGATTATCCACGTATCCCGAGTTAATTCGGGCGCGGCTGTTCACCCTTTATTGCATAATGGGATCGATCGAAAACCGAGTAGTTCGCAAGTGAAGTTTTATGTTTTCTAACGGATGTATCTAATAGCCCTACAAGTCCCTGCTTGTCGTTCGGTTCGAGTATTAATCGATTCGTGGCCGATGATGCGTAAACGTGAAACAATCTCTTCTTCGAGACATCCAGGGACAGAATTCGTGCAACGAGGGGATGCTCGATAATCGAGTAGATTCGAACGAAACGAGTCAAAAAGTAATGGAGAAACTCGTGACCAACCGAGCCAGAAGTCCCTGGAACTTCAATTCTTGATTAATTTCTAAGCACCCTTTACGCTCGCAGACACTGAACCGCGGTACCTTTAAATTTCCACCCTGTATAAACAGTTCCGATGGCACCGAGCGTGAAAATGTATTCGGCGTGGCCGTCGACGTCGCCGAAGCCTCGCCGATAGGATCGATAGACGCTAGAAACGCAGCCAGCCAACGAGCCAGCCAGAGCAGCCAGCCTCTGCATCTCCGGGTCGCCTGGAAACTGCCTCTGCGATTCCGTGCCAGACCGGCGGCGAGCCGGCACATGCATACCGCGCGTACAGGACCGCGAGGAAACAGGCGCGCGCGGTACCGACGCCGCGACGCGAAAACCAGGAGAACTCGACCACCGGGGACTACTACCGACTATACGCCACGGACCAGTCCAATATTTCAGGACCCGACTTTTTCGCTACGCGACTATTTTATTATTCGGTTGTTTCTCTACGCGACTGTTTCGCTGTCTCATTGTGTTCGGTACTCGACTATTTTAGCAGTGGAATATTGCAATAGGCGATGCTGTTACGGTATTCAAATTTTTCAGTATACGAACGTTTTAGTATTCGACTATTTTAGTACAAGATTGTATCGGTACTCGATTGTATCAGTACTCGACTATTTTAGCAGTGGAATATTGCGATAGGCGACTGTTGTCACGGTATGCGATTTTTTTCAGTGTACAAGCGTTTCAGTATTTGACTATTTTAGTACAAGATTGTATCGGTATTCGACTATTTTGGTAGTGGAATATTGCAATAGGCGATGCTGTTACAGTATTCAAATTTTTCAGTAAACGAACGTTTTAGTATTCGACTATTTTAGTACAAGATTGTATCGGTACTCGACTATTTCGGTACTCGATTGTATCAGTACTCGACTATTTTAGCAGTGGAATATTGCGATAGGCAACTGTTGTCACGGTATGTGATTTTTTCTGTATACAAGCGTTTCAGTATTCGACTATTTTAGTACAAGATTGTATCGGTACTCGACTATTTTGGTAGTGGAATATTGCAATAGGCGATACTGTTATGGTACTGAAATTTTTCAGTGTACGAGCGTTTTAGTATTCGACTATTTTAGTACAAGATTGTATCGGTACTCGACTATTTCGGTACTCGATTGTATCAGTACTCGATTATTTTAGCAGTGGAATATTGCGATAGGTGACTGTTGTCACGGTATGCAATTTTTTCAGTGTACGAGCGTTTCAGTATTTGACTATTTTAGTACAAGATTGTATCGGTACTCGACTATTTCGGTACTCGATTGTATCGGTACTCGACTATTTTGGTAGTAGAATATTGCAATAGGTGACTGTTATAGTATTGAAATGTTTCAGTATACGAGCGTTTAAGTATTCGACTATTTCGGTACTCTATTGTATCGGTACTCGACTATTTTAGTAGTAGAATATTTCAATCGATGACTATTACAGTACTCAAATTTTTCAGTATACGAGCATTTCAGTATTCGGCTATTTCAGTACCTGATTGTTTCAGTACTCGACTATTCTTGTATTTCAATAGACGACTGTTACAGTACTCAATTTTTTCAGCATACAAGCAGTTTTGTATTCGACTATTTCAGTTATGGGTATTTTACTACTCGATTGTTTCGGTACTCGACTATTTTAATAGTTGAATGTTTCAGTAGGCAACTATTACAGTACTCATTTTTTTTTGGTATACAGCCACTTTGTATTCAAATGTTACACATTTTTCTCAAATTCAAACATGTTCCACATCGTAGCGATATTCAAACGTGACTCCAAAGATTTTTAAAAATGTCGAAAACCATACATTCCTCGGTTGTTCGAAAAATATTCATATTTCATTATACGAATATTTTTACTCGAATAAAATAGTACTCCTGTATTTGTACTATTCGAATAATGCGGATACCGGTGACGTATTTACATATTTCATCTCGCCATCGACCTAACCCAGATCGACCGATTATCGGGTCATGCATACGAACGAAACGTTCCAGTGAACGAAATAGGTAATTCTTAGAAGATTATCGAAAAGTTCTATAGTCGAAGAGATAACTAACGGTTGAATTAAACCGGTCCAATTTAAACACGTCGAGTGTCACAAACTTTTGCCCCGCGTACACACATGAACCGCTCTTTATCAAGCCCGGAGATCTTCTCTCCGGTATGTTATAAAATTACCATATTATGCCGTAAATATATAAAATACTAGAATGTATTACCATCTGGCTGGTAAACCTTGCTCGCTGCGTGGTCTTAATATTACATCATCAAATTCCTCGAAATTAGATTTTACCACGCAGCAAATCAACACTCGAACTTCCAAAGACGAAAGTAATCCACCGTGCAACATAATACTATAACAACAATGAAAATACGCGCGATAAATAATATTGTCTCGATTTCAATTGAATCCAAAAACCATATCTTAAAATATTTCAAAAAACAGATTAAAACTTTTCAAACACCTTCTTCTCAATCCCTACGTGAAATTCTGTACATTTTACATATATAATTTCAAGATTATTAAAAAATGAATAACCTTGTATCTGCACTGTTCTTCGATCGATTCAATTATTAAATAATAAAACGGAGTTCTAATACAATCGTGTCCTATTCGAACAGTATTCTACTTATTTCGTTCGTGTGATCGAATATTCGACAAATAATTAACCAACCTTACCATGAATTAAAATTCCCCAACCCATGACAAATAAAACCAACGTATAAAGATCTAATCGCGACGTTTGTTCAATCTTTTATTCCTTCCTCGTGGAAATTAATAATTGATAATACGTATCAACAGTATCTCATTGGATAATTTTGATTTTATTCAACGACTAACGGATAAACTGTCGTGTTTATTATTTTCTTCCACGTACGAGTTCCTTATTCAGAGAAATGTTCCCCAGCTCTGTTCAGAAGATCGCGTTGGTTTCTTCGCCGCGATAACGAACGGGCTCGGTTGTTTTATCCTTCTACCGTATTTTTTCTTTTTTTTTTTTATAAAGAAACGAGCATGAATCACGTTTTAATACCGGCCGTTAGAGTACGATGAAAATACTCGCGGACGTGAGAATTCGAGGCCGATGGAAAAGCTGCGTTGCGCCTCGCAGTTGTCGAGGAAACTGACGGATGAAAGTTGATCCCCTCGACGACGAGGGATGAATAATGAGAAGAGTCGCGATAGTAGAAATGTGTGTTACCGAACCGTGGCCGAAACCGGTCGATAAATTGTTTCGACAGCTTGGCCGGTGTCACAGCTGCGTGATTTCGTTCTTATTTCACGATTACACCGGGTATTGTGTCACGTATACGTTACGTCGGTCTCTGTTGTTTACGTTGCGTCGTTGAGATACTTCCAGCATCTTTGTGAGCTTTACTGGGATCTGCTGAGAACTTTGGACGAGTCGACTCATTCGATGAAACCACGAGTCAGACTTGCGGTGCTCGATTTGAATAGTATATAGTATTCGAGGTATATATTCGAAATATAGTCTACGAGGTAGACTAGTAGCGTGTGACTTGGACTGGAACCAGTGTTACGAGTCAGGCTCATAGTGTGGACCAAAATGGTGTATTACGAATCAGACTGGTAGTGTGTGACTTGGACTGAAACAATTGGTACAATAGTTCTCAAATTTGTTTCTAAATTGTAGAAAATTTTACCAATTTCGATCAGACTTCAAGAACGATGTTTCGTTGTTCTCGTCGTTCCTCTGTCTCGATTCTCGACACTTTTGTACACTGACGGATCCTCAGACGCGCTTCATTCTTAAGATTTCACAGGTACAGCATACTATAGTCGTGCCACGTGTCGCCATACGCCCAAATGTGAAAGTGCATTCATAGAATTTACACTTCTCTCGCAGCCGATACCGAAAGCTGTACGTGAATTCGATCCTCGTCGTTTATCGTCGTCGTAAACTGAGATCCTCGAATCGCTCGCAGCTGGACACGACCGTGGATCGTCATTTTAACTGTTGCTGACCACTGGCGAGTTTCAGCAAGTTCCAGGACCGTGTAATAGCGATAATATTAACACCAATAACAATAATACACTTCGTAGGAAAATTAAAGGATCGTTGACTATGCACCGAAAAATTGTCGATATTTGAATCGTTGTAAGTTTTTAGAAAAAAATCGTACAGCGTTGTTACTAGACTTGTTTTAAAGGTAGTAGACTCTACTTTTTTAAACTTAGTTTGAATATTTTTTTTAAATACTTTTACACTCCAATGCGAGGCAAGAAAGCGAAGATTGTTTTTTCGAAAGGTTTTTCGAATTCAAACGATTCTACAAGGTTTAATTAATTTTGTTCGCGATTTATTTTACAACTAATTTCAAGATAAAAGCATCCCCTTTACAACGAGCTACTGAAAGTTGATCTACGAATTTTTCCCGCCGATTTATCGCACTTCGAACGGAAAGTGTACCATTGGCGTTAGAATAACCCGAAGGAAGATAGTCTTCTTTTGGTTGTTTACAATATTACAGACTGTTCTTGGAAATTTTGCCACTGACAGGTAATCATCGTCGACAGCGTTTGATTTACGAAAGGAATTACGTACAATGGACCGATAGAGAGCGGTGTCGCGTATTATTCACAGACGAATCGCGATTTTGCCTCCAGAATGACGATCGTTACTCTAGTGCCGACGACACGCTTTTCGTTCGAAGTGCGATAAATCGGTGAGAAAAAATCGTACGCTAACTTCTAACGGCTCGTTGTAAAGGGGAAGCTTTCGCCTTTAAATTCATCGCAGAAAAAATTGCGAAAAAAAATGATTCAACTCTGTAGAGTCACTCGAAGTTGTACAATTTTCGGAGGAAAGAGTCTTCACTTCTCTACCCCGCATTGGAGTATAAAAGCCTCTTTCAGAAATTTCAATCCAAGATTGAAAAAGTTAAGGCTTTTCCCTTTAAAACAAGCCCAGGTACGCTACTGTACGATTTTTTTTCACAAAATTACAGCAGTTCAAATGTTCACTATTTCTCGACTCAAAATTACAGCGATCCTTGAATTGCACCGCGAAATTGCAGTTGCATCGATACGAAAAGTGCATATTGAGAACGATACGATAGAAGAGAAGCGTTAGTACGAATTAAGGTAAATTAAACGAGGTAGAGAAATTATTTAAAACATCGAGTAATTCGGAGAAATTTCTACGAACAACTAAATACATCATAGGTAGAAAAAATAGTGTTTATTTACCGTTTAATGTTCAATTGTACGAATTTTACGTACTTGTACTCGAAACACAACTTTCGATACGTAATTACTATCTCGAACATCCCGTACAGCTGCAGAAATTTTAGAAAAGGATGTCGACCATGGAGTTTGAACATTCAAAATGGTTGTGTTCGTTTCTGTGTCGTTATTGTACGAAACATTCTCGATCGATGTTCTTTATCGTTATCGTTTGATTTCTAAGTCGACGTTCAATCACCGTTTCGTCACCAATTCGTTTCTACATGGACCACTGCATTCTTCCCAGTTCGTTTGAATATCAACGCTGTACGATCGTTTAGTCACTGAATCACTGTCAGTGTGTTTCGCCAGAATCTCGGTATCTCAAGTTACCGCGGGTTGCAAAATGAAGTCCCTCTTCGTTAAGACAATCCACGATGTGTTAACTTTCGCGGGGTACCTATTACGCGTGTTGATCTTCGTGATCGCGAACGGTACATCCAACCTAGAAGTTTCAAACAACAGTTTTTAAACAGAGTACAATATCTTCATGAACAGGAATATTCGCGAGTATCGATTAATTTTAAACAAATGCACAGATCGATCGATGGCAAGAGAAGACACGAGGAACGTAAACCTAACTATAGTTTCTTTTCTATTTTTCTTTTCTTTTCGAGTATTCAATTTTTTCTTTTTATTCGCAACTATGCAGATTCCACTGTGCAATTATAAATGTATAATTTCGGACGCAAAATCATTGCTCGAAGACTGTAATTAAATTTTACAGAAATGTTAATCTCGTTTATTTTTCAACGTGAACCAATCAAGAGCTCAAATATTTTCAAAAGATTCCACATCACCCGAACCAAACCTAACTCAAAGTGGTGTACCATCTTCAAGACCTGACTATAGTAGCTTTATGGATCAGATTGTTTACGAGTGTCGATTAATCTCGAACAAGTGCACAGATCGAGAAAAACACGAGGAACGTAAGCCTATGTATACTTTCCCTTTTAATTTTCATTTTCTTTCCAAGTATTCAATTCTTTCTTTTTATTCGCAACCATACAGATTCCACTCTGCGGAATATAAATGTACAATTTCGGACGCAAAATCGTTGCTCGAAGACTGTAATTACAATTTACACAAATGTTAATCCCGTCTATTTTTCAACGCGAAACAATCAAGAGCTCAGACTATCTTCAAGATACACTATCTTCAAGACCCGACTGTAGCAGCTTTACGGATTAGAATATTTACGAGCGTCGATTAATTTCGAACAAGTGCACAGATCTTTCTTTTCAATTTTAATATTTCTTTTATTTCTTTTCAATATTTCTTCTATTCCGTAAACGTACACCGTTCAACTTTCCGTCCGATCATACCTTCAACCGTGCACCGTACAGTCGTTGTACCGTGAAACGTGATCGTACAACTTAAGATGTAATTTATTCGAGGACGATAATGTCCTTGTTGAAACGCGAAACGATTAACCTCGTCGAAAGACTCGTGACAATCGCGAAACGGTTCGGTAGAGCCGCAACGTGGAAACGAGTGATTTCACGGCGCGAACCGAGCCCATTTCGAAGAGCAACCACCTTCCTCGAAAGAACTTTCTCCCTCGGCAAACACAACATCGCGTTTCGCGCCTCGCTAACCGGTGAAGTGTGAAAATCGTATCATCGCGATCGATCAAGAGCAACGTTCCCGAGTCCCGCGTTTCCACGCGGACAGAACCGAGCCCGTGTATAAACGATCGTGCGTCGTTCTTTTACCCTGTTCCGGTGTGACGTAACATATTATAGTTCGTGTAACAACGAATCACGAGTGTTCGACTCTGCATCGATTTTACCGAGAGATCGATACCTTGAAAGCGCGCGTCGAATTCTCCAATCGGTTCTTCTCGAGGTTCTGGGAAATTCAACGAATCGGTTTCTATCCAGGCGAATATCGAATCTTCGAATCGAGTTCTTCCAACATGAAGGATCACTTTGTTAGCTAATTACAGCCAATAGGTATTCTATTACCGAGTTCGCTATCGATAACGGTAGATGGCGCGAGGAGTCAAAATGGCATATTTCAATGGGTTTGAAGTATCGTGAAGTTAAATGGGGGTGTTGAGAATTGGGTTTCTCGATTGTTATTTTTTATTTTTTTTTTTTTACCACTGTGCAGAAGATGATCCATCTTTCGCGCGTGATGTTTCAATTATTGATGTACGAAGGAAGATAAAGAATTAAGTTTATTAATGTTCGACACTTGTACCTTTTACGAATTTACGAAGTAATATAAAGAAATTGAGTTTCTTAATGCTCGACAGTTGTACCTTTTACCATCGAATACAAAATGATTCTTCTTTCAAGCGTAATATTTCAACGGGTTACTAATTTATAAAGTAAAATAAAAAATTAAGCTTCTTAATGTTCGACAGTTACTTTTTAACCATCGAACACAAAATGATCCTTCTCTCAGACGTATATTTCAACGGGTTACTAATTTATAAAGTAAAATAAAAAATTAAGCTTCTTAATGTTCGACAGTTACTTTTTAACTATCGAACACGAAATGATCCCTCTCTCAGACGTAATATTTCAACGAGTTACTAATTTATAAAGTAAAATAAAAAGTGAAGCTTCTTAATGTTCGATAATTGCACTATTTACCATCGAACACAAAATGATCCCTCTCTCAGACGTAATATTTCAACGGGATACCAATTGATAAAATAAACTACAAAATTAACCTTCTCAATGTTCGACAATTATATATTTCATAATCGAACGCAGAGTAAATCCGTCTTTGGTACATAAACGATCGATCGGAACGATTACTCGACTCCTCCCCGTCGCGTTCGACGGAGGTGCATCGCGCGATGCAACTGCGGGCGATCGTGTTTGGCAACGCGAAAGAAAAGGAGCCATCATCGTGGGCCACCGCTATTCGTGCCGGTTTGGCAACGTAATCGTTTAATCGATGCCGGGTAAGTAGGCAGCGGCGAACGAGGAAGCTGACGAAACTCATGGAAATGAGAGAGGCCTATCCGTGCAACGGCCCGAACAATACCGTCTACCGAGTTTCGGGTCGTAACTGGCCGCGACCCGAAATCAAGATCGGTCGTTCCCTTTCGGTCCCTGCGTACCGTTACCTCGCGCCGACACTCTCTCGTATCTCGAGCCGTGTCCCTCGATCGATCCTGCTGGATTTCGTTCCACGACTCGCCTTTTCTGGATCTTTTTCTTCCTTTTTTCTTTTCTCTTTCTTTTCTCTTTCTTTCTTTTTTTCGTTTCTTTCTGTTCTCTTTCGCGACGTATCGTTTCTTAACTCGGCTCCTGAAAAAATTTGAAACGTTCCGGGTCAACGGGTACCGGCGACCCCGCGATATCTATCGCGAGCACACTTCTCATCGAGCGTGAAATATATTTTCTTTTCGATGTCGAAATAAACGTAGATAGGACCCAAGGTGAGAGAACAGAGAACTCAACATTGTATACCTTCTGTGGGCGTTCGAATCGAGTCGAGAAACCCGATACAAGCACGAGAATTGTGTTTCGAGATTTTTGAGGGAACTGGTTTTTTGCGATTGAGAAGTTTGAAGCGTTCCGGGTCAACTGTGACCCCGAAATACCTAAGGATCGAATCTCTACGAAGTCTAGAAAACTCTGGTTTTCCGATATTTGAAATGGTAGCTTCTTGGATTTATTTTGTGACGTTTGAAAGAACAGTTTTTTGCGATTAAAATATTTCAAGTGTTCCGGGTCAACTGTGACCCCGAAATACCTAGCGATCGAATCTCTACCAAATCTAGAAAACTCTGGTTTTGCGATATTTGAAAGGGCAGCTTCTTGCATTTATTTTCTAATGTTTGAAAGAACAGTTTTCTGCGATTAAAAAATTTGAAACATTCCGGGTCAATAGTGACCCCGAAGTACCTAACGACCGAATTTCTACAAAGTCTAGAAAACTTTTTTACAATATTTGAAAGGACAGCTTCTTGTATTTATTCGATTTAAGGGATTGCTCCAAGTAGAAATTTCTTTCACATTGTTGTTAATACCAACGTCTAGCCAAAAGTCTAGAACAAGGAATATTTAATCGAGTAACTTTTAAAGGTTGCTGTGTGGGTTTTTTTCTATTTCTTTTTTTTCTATCTGCGAGGAGTTAATCTCACGGGTTCAATAATTGAATCGTTTCGATTTAAAGATCGTTCAACTGCTTTCTAACGCACAACGTACCGCGTTCTACTTTCTGTCGCGTAAATATACGTGCGAGGCTTTACTGTTACCCTCGCGGTGCACCAAAGGTAAGAAGGGTCGATATGTCGGTTACCATCGATTCTATTAAAAATTCGTGTAAAACAAGAAAGTTGTTACTTAGTTTGCAACAAGTTTCGTTTCGTGCGTTTTTACCGCGAGTGGAACTATAAGCGTGATATTTCACGTTTTATGTAACATACGTTTAAAAACAGGGAACGTACAGTGACGTTACAAATGTTTTCGGAATCTTGATCCGTATTTACTTTCGTTGCAAATTGTGACGTTAAAAATTCATTCAATTCGAACCAACGAATCTAATCTGATAAAAATTTCTGTACCATCGATCGAGAATACTATATTTCCAAACGCGTAACTGATTCAAATTTATTTTCTGTTGCAGGTAAGTGCACCATGGATTTATAGAAACCAAAGGGGACCCGAATTGGTGAGCACTGTTCGACTCGTTCTGTCGCGAATGGTCGAATTAATTACTTCTTCGTCTTTATTTTTATTCCATCGTCGGCAGCTGTATAACAGCTGGCTATCTTTCGTTCGTGTTCGCAGCCTGAGACCAAAGATACGGGATATCGTGTATCGGATAGTCGATAACTATAATCGATCAAACGATTACTCTTTGTCAATTTCATATACAAGAGTATCGGTAAATTATTAGACCATCTTTGTCAATTCGCTGGACGAATCACAATCGTTTTTGTCTACGAATGATTCAATTCATGGAATCCTGTATCCGATCTAATCGTAGCAGATATTTTATATGTGATCTCTGTCTTTCGAATTTTCAAGCTTATCTTAAATTTCATTTTCTGTGCCGGGACCCGGTACATTTTGTCCGCTTATCCGTTGAAAGACTCGCAGACGAATTCAACGTGCGCTGGAAAATATTTTTTTCATCGTCGGAAGTACCATAGATACGATGGTAGAAGCTTTATCGTCATCGCGTAAGGTATTTCAAAAGCGACCGCGTATTTCGGCAAAACAGGATGAATTTAAAACGAATCTCGTAATGCCTAGTTTACATATACATTTTTCCGCAAAATTCAACGCTTTGGACTCGAGAGTCGCCGCCTAATTCGTTTCACCTTCTCTACTACAAGGAAACTTCGTAGCTTGAGATTTAAATATTATATTTCATAATAATAATACATTTAAATACTACATTTCATAATAATAATAATACACATAAATATTATACTTCAAATAATAATATATTTAAATACTATACTTCAACATAATAATACAATTTAAATATCATACCTTTCCAGATTAATTACACGAAGAATTTCATCGTGTCAATTTCTACTAACAAAAAGAAATCTTCTACTGCAAAATATCGCCAAAACCCAATCTTAAGAGTAACACTCATCGATCAACATAATCACGCAAATTTTTTAATTATTCCCCGATACAATACTCGTGTCTTGTACAAAACTAATTGTAAAAAATCACGGTGAAATTTCTAAGAAATTCCATCAGAATGGAAATTCTTCACGTACCGTAATTTTAACATTTTTATTTTGAACACGATTTGGTAGCCACGTTACGCAAATCCAGATCCGATGTTACTTACGTTCCGGTTGTTTCGTGGATCGAAAGAACGATCGTTTCGATTCGTATTTTCGCGCTCGCGGGATATCATTCTCGGCGCAAGCTCGAGATGCAGTTCGTGGCGCGCGCGTTGCATCGCCGGCTGGTAGACGTTGCGCGAGACTGCATCGCGAATGCGCGACGAAGCTCGAAGAGCGGGTATGCAACGGTGACACGAGGCGCAAGACCTGCTGCCACACTGAGAGATCAAAAGGTGCGTGCAACGGCACACGCCTCTCACTATTGCGAAAGTTGCTCGGTGCGCGAGCAATTGCCAGATATATGAAACGCTCTGTCGAAGCAGATGATTCGTAGCGTAGAAACGTAGATCGTTCATTTCTACTTGCGTTCGGCAATCGTACGATCGAATTACGTGCCACGACGAAATTCAACTTTTGCCCCGTGACGACTTCTCGTTCGTTTATCGAACGATTTTTCGTTACTGGTATTTGTATACTCTGAGAGTACACTGCTCAGAGAAGATTCTGTCCTTTTAGTTGTTCGTTATAGAGGATCGTTTACTGTAATAAAATTATCGCGCTTTAAAATCTTTAAATCTTATTAATGCTACATTATTTAGAAATTTATTAAAAATTACTGCAATGAATAGATACATCGGTAGATTTAGAATTTGGTATTTATTTAGTGCAATTTTCTGGTTCGAGTTATCTTGTAACGAACGAGTATCTAATGTCGAGTTCTGTAACTGAGATTATCGCGCATTGAAATCTCGAAAGTGTTGAAAATTTTTTAAATTTCAACTTGTTGGATCGTTTAAGAATTCGGTAGAAATTACTGTAATAGATGTAATAGACGAATCGTTTCATTTGCGTAAATTACTATATCATTCGCGAAAGCGAAATTTCGCCAATTTCGTCCAATTCTCCACCTTTCAATTATGTCGCGACGAGCAGGTATCTAATCTCGAGAGTGCAGTATTTGATACGCACATTCCTCTGGTGTAAAATGTATAAACGTGAAAAAATTCGTAACACTGCGAGAATTACCACAGCACGGTGCAACTCCTCGGTTAGAGTTTGCAAGTCGATATTAATTTCAATAATTAATTTAGCTCCGGTTCACTGCCAGATGCTACGTTCCCGCAGCTGCGGTTGCATCGCCGTCGAACGGAGAATTACGCCGCGTTTCGACTAATCGTTCGAGCCGAGTACATTCTTTTCTAGTCGTTCCATTGTCCGTTTACGACACTTTCACCCTCTCGCTTTCCGACCGGACCAATCACAGTCTCTTCCGCCTTCGTCCGTAACACCGGAGTGCCACGGACGACTGAAAGTTTCCAGAGTGGCGTAAAAACGCTCGTGAACGAAATGTTGCTAAGCAGGCAGGTGTATCTTGCATAAAAGCGTTCCAAGTTAACGCAACTGAGCGGTGGTCTCTCCCTTCGAAACAGGTTCTATCGCGAGGTATCCTCGATGCAACACGGCGTAACAGCGGTGTTTGCTAGCGACTAGCCGATGGAACCAATCCAATGACATGTCCATTAATACCGATACGTATCAACTCGCGTGCATTGTGTTACGGTATCGAGCAGACACCGATGTAAAGTTGCTTTGGCGATCCGTCGACCAGTTTCTCGTAACGTTCACGCGCTTCGTGGATGCCAGTGTAGAGAAAATCATTGAAATATCAACGAGACAACGACTACGCGGCTCACCGAAACGCGGGCCGAACGTAGCGGTCGAGCGAGGACGAAATTAATTGGCTGCTCGGGGACGCTCCCCCCACCGCGCTCGCTCCGACCACGCCCCCCACTGCTGCGCTCGGTCGGCTCGCTTCACCGTACAAGACGGAGATTTCTCGTTCGTTTTTAGTAATGGAGTGTAAATTCTTGGAAATTTAGTTCGTTTTATCCAGTTAAGAGCAAAGGATACATTTATCGTTAGGTTTGTACGAAAAGACGAGACGCAGAGTCGCCACAGTGTAGAGACAATCATTGAAAATAGAAAAAACCATTGAAATATCAACGAGACGACTACGCGGCTCACCGAAACGCGGGCCGAACGTAGCGGTCGAGCGAGGACGAAATTAATTGGCTGCTCGGGGACGCTCCCCCCACCACGCTGGCTCCGACCACGCCCCCCACTGCTGCGCTCGGTCGGCTCGCTTCACCGTACCCGACGGAGACTTCTCGTTCGTTTTTAGTAATGGAGTGTAAATCCTTGGAAATTTAGTTTTATCCAGTTAAGAGCAAAGGATACATTTGTCGTTAAGTTTGCACGAAAAGACGAGACTCAGAGTCGTCAAGGTGGGAACAGTTTGTTCGATGGTCTTGGATTTATAATCTATTTTATTTTCTACGCGGAACTATGGAACTAGTCGCGAAAGGTATAAACGACGCGATCGAACTTAAAGTAATTGACGCGTGTTGCTTCGACTCGTATCGGGTCGTTTCACGAGCGTTGCATTGTTTCCGATTGAGGAAGCTTTGTTCGAGGATAATGTGTATACGTCCGCGGTAAACATTAATCATTCGACACTTAACTAATTGAAGACTGACATTCGTCTAATTCCAAATGACTTAAGTGCATTAGCTAATTGGCGCGAAAGAAATAATCTACAGTTAAATATTCCCAAGTGCTGTGCAATACGTCCCAGTCGTAAGAAAGAAGTCATCCTTTGATGAATGGTATTCTCGTATGATTAATGGCAATGGTTTAGTAGGGCTAAACGATACTCGAAACTTGGGGATCAACTGTCCGTTGGTATCTAGGGTTCTTTGACTTTTTATACACGCGGTAGAAGATTTTCAAAATACCTCGATAGCTTGTCAAAGCATGAATAAATATATGTAGAAAGTTTGCAAGTAACCTCCAAAAAAAAAAACTTTTTCAATTTCAAACATCAACTTCAGGACCTCGAAACTAAACAGGCAGACCCATTGAAGTTACTCGATTCATAGATTACGTCACGCTATTCGAAAATACGCTACAAATATTCAAATACTCGATCACTGCACGATAAGTGTTCGACAAATATTTCCATTCGAGAACGGGCAAAATTTCATTCGCTGTTATTTCATTACGATACTTGGTTCGATAATTTCGTACAAAACCATCTTCGTCGTTTATTTATTTTCACCCGAATCGAAATTCCTCAAATTCGTTTCCAGTCCCAGTCATAGGCGTAAAACTCTGATTCGTTGCGAAATATTTCGTTTCGCAATTGAAATTCGTATTCAACGTGCGACGTATACAAAAAAAAAAAAGAAAAAAACAATTTCATCCTCGTTTGTGCGTTACTCGTTTCCGTAGAAAAATACAAGCCCCGCCCTCCACTCGGACCAAAGTGTACGGATACCACCTCTATGGTAACCTTCGTGAAATCCCACTTTCCCCGTGTGATTCGTTATCGAACGAAGAGTAGAGAAGGGTCATCGCGGAAATAAAGAAACACCTCTCCGCGTCCGTTTGAGCGTGACACGGTTGATCTCTTGCTTCCGGTGACGCGGCGAAAGAAAGTGACGGGGCCCGTCGACGAGTCCCGTTGCAAAATCAGCCGAGAACAAACGAAACGTACGACCGGCGGGTCGGGCGGGGCGCGGGGTGGGGAGAGGGACCGCTCGACGGGGCCCGATGGCGGCTGAAAGTGAAACGGGGCCCGTTGCGCCTGGCGTTCCGCGCTCGAAAGGAAGAAATTTCGATTGTAAAACTGTGACCAGGGCACCGCGTCCCTCTCCCCTCTCCTCTCCTCTCCTCCCCTCCTCTCTCTCCCCCCAGTGTGCCCCGTGGCGGCATCTTCCACGGCGGCGCGCATCCCTAAACAGCGGGGGCCTTCTCCGGTGAACGCGTTGATAAATACTTTCCATTTGTTCGAGCCGCGGGAAAGTACGACACGCCGAGCGATTCGACGTAATCGTTTCTACGCGAGAGACGGACAGAAGCATTGTACGAACGATAGACGAGGGGAAGAACTCGCGATTCCCGGAGACGATGTTGATAAATCGGGACTACTGCCGGCTGGAGCGTTTCCGGGAAAGCGAGCGTCCTTTCGTTACGATCGAGAATCGCTCGTACGGGGTACAGACGATTCGCGTTTGTTTTGCGAGCGAATTCGCCGAGACGTCGTTCGTTCCTTGGATTTACGTGTGAATGTAATTGGACGAGTGGGATGTATTCTAGGGAGAAGAAAAGATCGGTCGTGAGTTGAAAACGATTGTTCTATGAATACTTTTGAGGGAATGTGGTCGAGTAATTTTTTTTTTTAGACACTTAATTTACGAAGGGTGATTCAGAACAGTGGTTAATTCGATCCGAAGAGTTTTGGGTGAATATAATTGTACGAGTTGGATGTATTCTAGGGAGAAGAAAAGATCGGTCGTGAGTGGAAAACAATTGTTCCATGAATACTTCTGGAGGGAATGTGGTCGAGAAATTTTTTTTCTAGTCACAGAATTTACGAAGGGTAATTAAGAACAGTGGTTAATTCGATCCGAAGAGTTTCGTGTGAATATAATTGTACGAGTTGGATGTATTCTAGGGAGAAGAAAAGATCGGTCGTGAGTGGAAAACAATTGTTCCATGAATACTTCTGAAGAGAATGTGATCGAATAAATTTTGTTCATTCACAGAATTACAAGATCTTTGATCTGTCTAAACAATTCTAGAAGTCTCTTTTGTGATTGAAAAATTTAATTTTTCCGAAAGAATTGTACAATAATTAGATTCTCAGAATTGTCATTCTTATTACGTACGTAAGTACGATCCACGCACAAAGAATAACATACACCGAGATTATTCTCGAACCTAACCCCGATTCGATTGTTCTTGGGATACTAATTCGACCATTTTACCCTTGTATTTGCTACACACTTATACCTACGCGAGGAAACGAGTTCTTCGTATTAACGCGAAACGTTTACGAAGTAATCGTTACTTCGTGACCAGACCTCTACACTCTAGAGTCAACAGATCGTGTTTCGAATCGCTGGTACAGCGATCCTTCAAGAAGCCACGACTCGCGAGGGTGATTCCAAGACGATGCATCGTGTTCGCGCGACGTGCAAATGATTTCCTCGCTTTTGCACGATCGCATCCGCTCGTTTACTCCGCTCGGGGTAAACTCACCGGACAATTGGATTTTTACGCGCGTCGGCGCATCGGTCACTATGCTAGGTGTTCCAATAGCATTCGATCGTCCCAAAAATAATACTCTCTTCGATTCTTTCCCGAGAAGGAAGAAATAAATAATTTCTTTCTTTTATTTTCTCCGATGGTTCACCATTTCTCTGTCAATTCTTCGATCCCTTTTTTATAAAAATTCTTCGGCCCTAATACAAAGAATTCCATTGTCGACCATTACGGAAAATCATGATAAGTGTATCGATGTTTAACAATCGCAACTCGATCGATTCGTTTTATCCTTTTCCGTGGAAAGACGAAGTTACTTATCGGATACTGTTCTAATAGAATCAGGTCGTCACTCGAGTATTACTGTCCTCTGTTCTTTTCGAAAATAGAGAAACGAAACGATTTTTTCCCCACATTTCTCTCTTTTATGAAAATTCTTTGGCTCTGACGCCAAGAATTCCATTATCGAGCTGTGCGCAAAATAGGGGTTTGAAACGATAAAGCAATCGTTTTCTTTCGCTGTTCTCGAGAAAAGACTGAGTTACTTGCTGGATCGTCTATTTTCGAAAATGGTGAGGCAAAATAATCTTAAAAAATGTTCAACGATACCTAATTAACACAAGAATTTTATTATCCCCTATTATGAAAAATGTAGGTAAATATATCGACGAACAACTATTACAAAGCAATCGTTTTCTCCCACTCTTTCCAACAAAAAACAAACTTACCTACTGAATAGTCCATCTTCGAAAATGCCTAGACAAATTTAATTTCTCCCTTATCTCCCTCTTTCTTAAAAAATTTTCAACGCCAACAATTTTATTATCCACCATTACGAAAAATAGGGGTAAACATATCGACGAACAACTAATATAAATCAATCATTTTCTCCCACTCTTTCCAACAAAAAACAAACTTACCTGCTGAATAGTCCATCTTCGAAAATGCCCAGACAAAATAATTTCTCCCTTATCTCTCTCTTTCTTAAAGAATTTTCAACGACACCTAATTAACACAAGACACTTTATTATGTTAATACTTTATTATGAAAAGTGTAGGTAAATATATCGTCTAAGAACAATCGTAAAGCAATCGTTCCTTTCACCTTTTCCGAAGAGGGAAAGAGTCACTCGTTGGATGACCCGATATACATTAGGCGAGCCGGACAGCGACCGGACAATGGTGATTTCAGAAACTAAGCGGAGTTATTGCGCTTTCGATCAGTCGTGCGCAGATTCGAGTGTATCACAGGGCGTTCACGGCCGATCGGCCCGCACCCTTTTGTCTGGAATTCCATTTGGAATTCCTGCCCCGGAGAAAGTGAAATGCCGTTTCTGCCGCGAGACGAAATAAACCCGACGCGGGAAGAGAGAGAGAAAAAAAAAGGAAAAAGAGAAAAGAAAGAAAAGAGGGGTGGGGAGGGAGGAAAAAAGAAAAGACGAAAGAAAAGAAAAGACGCCGACAATGGGACGCGGTACTACTTGGCGAGAGATATGCCCTCGAAAAGCAGGAGATAAGCATCGAGTCGTTCGAAATCGTACGGACGTGTCTACCTGACACAAATTCTTACTCCGTTCTCGACAGTTTATGCAGTCCACCCGGTTCTAGACCAAAGGGAACAATGTGCTATTTATTCATTTCTCTACCCCCGAAGTCATAGGACACCGTGAACCATTACTATTGTTTACATTTTTACAAAAATCTCCTTCCATCGCACTGTACGAATCTTGTGCAATCTTCGTCATTTATTTACGAGAACACCGATGCTTAAGGTACCGATGATTTCAATCGAGAATACAACTGTGATAAACAGAACGATAACTGAAAATTCGAGAAAAGTAATTTTCTATGAGGTTTTGTTAAAAGTTTTATTATTGAGATAGATGATTGCACGATACTTTGTCATACATTTTGGAAGGGACGATAGGTGTAGATTATGTAGGAGAAATTTGATAGCAAAGTATTTAACACTTGGTACGAAATTTGTTACTTTTCCACGATAGTGAGTAGCATTATTGCACGGGAAAAATATTTTTCTTCGCGTTGATTATTCCCGAGATACTTAAAATGGGTAAAAATGTCGAAGGGGATTATTATTCCGAGTTCAACCTTACCCAGTGATAAATGTTTCGAGTGGATTGCAGAATTAGCGGTTTCTATGGCGGAAGTGTTGCGCATTGGTGGTATTCCCGCGAACGGGATATCACTCATTACTTGGCGATAAATATGCTTATAGTAATTGTACGGCGGTCGAGAGCAATGATATTCGAAAAAGGATACACGCATGCGCGAATAAATTTACAGAGCCGGTTATTTAAGACTTCGAGCGAGTTTAACGAACTGGAGAAAAAGTCCTTGTTATCGCGCAAGCTATTAGCCGTAATTGCATATTCTTGCGATAGGATTGATGTTCGAAAGATCGGTTCGAGAATAAAAAAATTCCAAACCGGGAGATACCAGGTCGAAGGGTCTGTGACAGGTGTTGCAATTAGGGTGGAAGATGGTACTAATTTAACTGTGTTTCGTTCGTTAAAAAAAGAGCAAATAATTCAACGAAACTCCACTTCGCTTCGTTCGATTTTTCGTTTATTGTTAGAATTTGTGTCGACCGTTTCGTCGAAAGAACAATCTTTCCAAGAAAGCTCGAATAAAATTTACATGGGTTCTTTGTTTTCGAAATGTATAAAATATTAAAAAATTCTATAGATTCTTCAATCTTCCTCGACCATAATTTCCCTTGTCTCCGATACGATTAATCATAGGATCCCGTCTTGCAATTAAGAAACGATCCATTTTCGAATTTTCGTTTTCTTCGTTAAGAAAAGTAACGATAACGCAACTTTACTATCGATCGTTGTAATTTGCATCGAAACGATCATTTTTACTAGAAATCTCGTACACTGTTTACCTACGTTTCACTTTGTTCTCAAACCGCGTCAAATAGAATAGAATTCGATATTATCGTTCAAATAGAATATTCCAATAAATATCGTTCACGTACCGCGTACGATTCCACCTTTCAATTAGCATCGATCGTAGGATTTTTCGTGCCCGGTCGTCGGGCAGAACGCGGGAATCCGGTGGTGTTCACGACAGAAATTTATCCACGAATAACCCGACGTAGAAGCAACGAAATGGGGGGCCGTGTTAACGGCGGGGGTGGATCGCGCGAGGGTTGCATAGACCGCCAATCGATGGGTTCGAGCATTCACCGAAATCCATTTCAGGAATGGCGGATGGTGTCTGCCGATATTTTCATATCCTCCGTGTGGACGTGTCAACCATTGGCGCGGGCATCGGAGAATCGAGGCATCAAACGCTCGCCTCTGTGGGAAGAGTTATATTCGTTCCGTTCGCTTCGAAGCCGAGAGAATTCGTTCGTTCGTTCGTTCGTTCGTATTTTTCCTTCTTTTTTTTTTCGTACGCTCGCGACAAAAAAACACGAGCCTACGCACGTACCTACGGTCTCGCGTACAATACCTACACGCAACTCGCGCGTGTACGTATTTATATATACATATATACATATATGTACGCATACCGGTGGACTCTCGCGACAGCTTTCGAAATAGAGAGAGAAAATGTTTGCGCGAAAGGTGATATCGAGACCGACTTCTCTCGCTTCCCGGTTGAATCTAAGATTCGAGAAACGTGCAGAAATTTCGTGGGAAACGCTCCTCGTTGAAGCCAGAGAAATCGCGGCCGCCGCCGCCGCCGCCGCCACCGCCGCCGCGACTTCTTCGTTGATTTTCGCGGTGGCGGTGGCGCAGGCTATACACACCGTGACCGAAGTAATGCTAGGTTGAGATGAATCGATCCTCGCGCCCTGAAATATTCACCGGCTGGTATCAAAGTACGTACACAGTGCGGTCTGCGGTAATTCTTGGCGATGTGTGGCAGCCGTGTACGCGCGTGCACCGAAGCGGTCGCGGCGAAGCCTTCTCGCGCGGGCAGCCAGCCCGGGCCCCCCTTGGAGCTTTTACGTCGCCCGAGTAGGGCCGAACTGGGACGGAAAACTTAATTGAACTCGATTGAAAATTATCCAGTGCGCGCGCCACCGATTCCTACTTTCTTTCGTAACGATCGTGCGTGCCGAGGTCGGCTCGGTATTCACGCCCGGAGTTTTTTCGCGGAGTCCACTCGGGGATGTTGCGGGACACGTTGAGAGATCTTTGGGTATTCTTGGGGAATTTTTCTCCTACCTTTCGAACGTTTCTCGAAATTCTTGCAAAAAGTTTTTTGGGAACATTTTGGGAAACTTTGACCAACTTTTCTGGGAACTCTTTGGCGAATTTTTGAGAATCTTTGAGGAACTTTTGGGTATTCTTTGGGGAATCTTTGGATAATTTTGGGAAATGTTTGGGGAACTTTTGGGGAATCTTTGGGGAATCTTTGAAGAACTTTTGGGAAACTTTTGGAAAACTTTAAGGAACTTTTGGGAATTCTTTGGAGAACCTTTGCACAATTTTTGGAAAACTTTGAGAAACTTTTGGGAAACTTTGGGGAATCTTTGAGGAACTTTTGGAGAACCTTTGGAAAACTTTTGGATAACTTTAAGGAACTTTTGGGAATTCTTTGGAGAACCTGTGGACAATTTTGGGAAAACTTTGAGGAACTTTTGAGAAACTTTGGGGAATCTTTGAGGAACTTTTGGAGAACCTTCGGGAAACTTTTGGAAAACTTTAAGGAACTTTTGGGAATTCTTTGGAGAACCTGTGGACAATTTTGGGAAAACTTTGAGGAACTTTTGGGAAACTTTGGGGAACTTTTGGAAAATTCTGGGAATACTTTGGGGAATCTTTGGGTAACTTTAAGGAACTTTTGGGAATTCTTTGGAGAACCTGTGGACAATTTTGGGAAAATTTTGAGGAACTTTTGGGAAACTTTGGGGAATCTTTGAGGAACTTTTGGAGAACCTTTGGGAAACTTTTGGAAAACTTTGGGAAACTTTAAGGAACTTTTGGGAATTCTTTGGAGAACCTTTGAGGAACTTTTCAGGAACTTTGGAGAAACTTTGGGAATTTTTTGGAGAAACCTTGGAAAATTTGGGGAATTCTTTGAGAAACTTTAAGCAATTTCTGGGAAATTTTCGGAGAACCTTTGGGTAATTGTAGAAAATCTTTGAGAAAGTTTTGGGAATCTCTTGGGGAACCTTTCGGAATCTTTGAAAAACTTTTGGGGATTCTTTGGGGAACCTTTGGGTTAACCATAAAAAAAAATATCAATATACGACCGATCAATGTCTTCTATTAGCTCGAGTGTCATTCATGGTGAAATTGAATCGAAAGGTCCTCTTAAACCATCGTGACCTCATAATATATTGTTACTTCTGGGGGGTCTTATCCTTGGTGAGTGAATCTTATCTCTCCAACAGCAAAAACGACCCAAGAGTAAACATCTTTGCAATTACCGAATAACGGAGTCCAGGGTTCTCTCATCCCGGATAATTCGAAGACGAGAGGTCTAGTTGAAACCCCCTAATACAGGTGGCTGTTGTTGGATGACTAGACTATCTATATGTCCTGACTCAGTTGTTTTTCTCAAGGTTTCGAACGCTTTCTCTTCTGTGCGTCATCGTTTGTGGTTGTCTCGAAGCGTTTAGGCTTTGTAGTCGAGTCATCGAAGCCTCCCCTAGTTAAAATCTGAGGGTGTTTTATATATACTCCTAGATCATTTTGTTTGTACAGCTGTTTTGTACTTTGTTGCATCAATTGTACACGCAGAGGAATCACATCCGTTGATAAATTAATTAATCAATAACATACAATACCTGTCCTTTTATTTTTACATTTATATTCGCATTAAAATGTTCACTCATAGAGTAAATAAAGAAACTATTGACAAGATTGTTCTTTGGAACACGAACGAACGAGACAAAGTTCGATCTTACGGTTATCGCGATACGATGTTTAGATAATTTTTTGTAATTAATGTATCTCATATGATACGTCGATATCGCGATATTGGTACACCGAGAATGGTATTTTTAAAAATAGTATTTACTTTGCGTGAACGAAATAACCCTCCGGTTACAAAAGTTGCACCAAACTCCGAGCGAACGGACACGATGAATTGCGTATAAATAATACCGTTAAATTAATCGCTCTGGCCTTGGGTACAGTTGCACGCTCACGTTTTAAACGAATTAACATAATTCGAGAAAAGAATCGAGATTCCGATGTAATCGGCTATTTGTAGTGTTGCACAATCGAGTAATTGAATCGGGATATCCTAAGTATGTTCTATTAATACGGCGCAAATAAACTCGGTATTCCGAGTATTTTAATATTCTACAAAAACATTATGCAATCAACAACTCCGTGGCGATAATAATTATTATTTATTTATGCGTGCGAAGCCGTCGATATTATACCTATTGTATATAGTATAAAATCACGTCGGCTTCTCGACAATGGTAGTACGGTCGATGTATCGATATCGCTTCTCTGTATCGATTTTTCGGTACGAGTATTCGATGTATCGATATTGTACCGATCCAGACGCAACGATATATCGATAATACCTCGATTCTCCCGAGAGCTTTAAATTGATACATTGGTATTGTTTTCTCAATTTATTTCTCGAATAACGTCACATCGATATATCGATGATACGTCAACATTGTCTACCCAATGACGTTGTATCGATACATCGATATAACGGTATCGTTTTTCCCACTGCCTTCGAGACTTAAATCGGTATATCGATATCGTTCCGTCGACACCGTCGTATGAAGATTAGTTTTCGAAGAACGTCCTATCGATGTATCGTTTTCTTAATAACGTCTTATCGATACTTTTGTCTCGGTGCTTTCGTATCGATGATGTCGTATCGATATCAGCAGACCTCCGATTCAATTTGCATCGTTCTTTTCATCACCGTCGCGTAACAATCTCAAATAACGCGTTCGAATTTAATTAGTTTCGCGTCCGGAGCTCTTCTTGATACCAATAGGAGTAATCGACGTTAATTCTACATTTGGTCGTATAGTGAATAAAAATGTTTGCATTGAAAAATCATTGAAAGATTCCTGTGCCGAAATTCCACAAAATTGCACCGTGTACATTGTTTAAAAACAACGTGACTCGAATCGACATTGCGTTCGATTTTTTCGAGTCCATGGAGTAATAATAATAAAAGTAATCGACGTTAATTCTAAATTTGGGTGAAAGTTGAAGAAAAATTCTTCCATAGAAAAATTCTTCCATAGAAAAATTCTTCCATAGAAAAATTCTTCCATAGAAAAATTCTTCCATAGAAAAATTCTCTCATCGAAAAATTCCTCGAAACTCTGCCCCATGTATCGTTAGAATCGTTTCCAAAAAACAGCGTGACTGGAATCAACATTGCGTTCAATTTTCGTCGACTTCGTGCAGTTACGATACCAATAAGGGTAATGGACGTTGATTTTAAATTCGGCGGAAAATTGCGGAAAAATTCGTCGAAATTGCCCCGTGTGTTAGTCGTCGTTTAAAAAACGACGCGTCACGGGGTGCGGGAGATTCGAAAAGGTTTTTCGAAGCAGATTGAAAGATACGAAACGCGCAACAGCGTCGAACGAACGTACTCGCGACGAGCTCTCCGCGTGTCGCGTAACTTTCGCGCGACACGCGAGCGCGATCGCGCGCCTTCCTAAGGTAAAGAAAATTGTACGATACACGAGGGCCCCTCGTTTGTTCGATAAACACGCGCCGAGCGGCCAGCAACCGCTCTTGGCTATTATAGTTGCCGGTCGAGGTGCTAGAACAACGTCGAAAACGACGACGGGAGGAAAGGACGTCGACGAGTTCGGACATGCTTGCGCAACGTCCATCGGCAAGAAAAGCTGAATACAGGTCCCCGAGCCTCGTAGTCGATCCGCTCTCGCCTCCCAATCGGACTACCGTTGGTTGTGCAAGTCAGAAACATTATCGTCCGTTCCATCGAGGCGAGTGTAGCGCGAGTACCGTGGAGAATGCTCTCGAACGGAATGCAGATTCAGCGATCGGAATTTTTCCAAGATGGCTCTCGATCGTCAACGTTCGATCCGCGCGAAGCTCATTTTCGCGCGGAGTAGGAGCGTTAAAGGATCGAGGTAGTCGATTTTCTACGATTCTTTACGGACGGAGTAAAAAAGTTTGCCCGTCTTTGGAGTTTCGTGTCGTAAGACGACCGATAGAGTTGCTAAGTGTTGGTTTCACCGGTCGTGGAGGTATCGAGAGAAACACGTGATCGTGACAGGGCCGTATCGGTACGAGGTTACCGTCAGAGTACACGAGAATACGATAGAATTTGTTACAAGTTACTATTTGTATATGTAAACGAACCGTTTCAAAGTGTATACGTAGATATCGATCGAGATGATAAAGATAATGGTACAAAGTACTTTTAACGAGGAACGTCGATCGATGGAACCAGTTGCAATTATCGATATTAGATTCAAGGTTATTCATCGGTATCTTCGTTTTCGATCTTCTCTTCTACACGTCGGGTACTATTACTCCACTTTTCCGCAGTTATTCGCTTCGCTGCCTCCACCAACGACTCTTTCGTGTCGCTAAATCGAAATAGTCGCTTTGCATTACACGGTGTAATTTTTCATTTACGCTCAGATAACTCGACAGCGATATCGATGGTAGTCGAGGTGTAATTTTACTTTCTGTCAATTTAACCATCGTATTTTCAATCGTCTCCCGCATCGTTTCGAGGCTCGATCCATCGTGCTTCTGGAAGCATTCTTTCCAACTTCACGCAGTATACGAATCACATTTCGGTCACGTGACAAGTTCTATTACACTTGATTTTATCCTCTTCTGAATTGTACTGTATCGTAAACGAAAGAAGAACATTTTGTATACAGACAACAACGAGAAGACTGTAGATTTTTCGTGAGCATTCTTTCCTACTCCCAACAGTACACCATTCGCGTGTCGTTATAGCAATCCAATGACATTACAGTCACGTGACAAGTCCCGCCACACACAAATTTATCCTCTCCTAAATCGTACTATGTCGCAACAACCGTTGAATGAAAAGAGGAACGTTTTGTACATAGAAAACGACGAGAAGACCGAACTCTTTTGGAAGCATTCTTTCCAGAACCCTACACTACACGATGGTGTAACTTTCCACGCATATTATCTGGTAAAAAAGGTTCAATAAATTCCCTACCTAGAAAACAATCGAAAGACTAGTATCTTCATCTCGAACTTAACTCGGGAGCATTCTTTCCAGCAGCATACACTACACGATGGTGTAACTTTCCACATATATTATCTGGTAAAAAATGTTCAATAAATTCCCTACTTAGGAAACGACGGACCACTTCTTTTCAAATCTTATTCGGAAGCATTCTTCCAAGTTTCGTGTAATACATGATACTGTAACTTTTCACGAATATGATATCGTAAGAAACATTCAATAAATTCCATACCTAGAAAACGACGGATCACTTCTTCTCAAATCTTATTCGGAAGCATTCTTTCTAGAACCCTACACTACATGATGGTGTAATTTTCTACGCATGTAATCTAGTAAAAAATGTTCGATAAATTCCGTACCTAGAAAACGACCGAAAGACTAGTATCTTCATCTCGAACTTAACTCGGAAGCATTCTTTCCAGCAGCGTACACTACACGATGGTGTAACTTTCCACGCATATTACCTGCTAAAAAATGTTCAATAAATTCCCTACCTAAGAAACGACCATACGACGTATATCTTTTTCTCAAATCTGACACGAAAGCATTCTTTCCAGAAGCGTACACTACACAATGACATAACTTTCCACGCATATTACCCGGTAAAAAATCTTCAATAAATTCCCTACCTAAGAAACGACCAAACGACGTATTATCTCTTCTTCTCAAATCAAACTCGAAAGCATTCTTTCCAGAAGCGTACACTACACGATGGTGTAACTTTCCACGCATATTACCTGGTAAAAAATGTTCAATAAATTCCGTAGCTAAGAAATGACTCTTCTTCGCGAACGTGACTCGAATGCATTCTTTGGAGATCCACGCAGTATAGACGAGATCCGGCGCGTCGATTGATCCGTCCATAGACGGCGGCTGATTCACCGCGCGGCGCGCGCGCGCTCGTTCCGCGGGGACGCGAAACTGAATATTACCGGGCACGATACGGAGGAGTCCGTTAATTTAGCGACAGTTAATAGCGACTCGTTGGCGTCCCGGTTGCCTGATGCAACCATCTATTCCCGGCCACGCTCGACAAAGACACACGCCGTTTACGCGTTTCATCGAAGCCGACGCGCCGTTACCCATCGTTTCTGCATTGTTATTACCGTTATTAAGATTATTGGCGGCTTCCTTGGGCGAGCTAACGCGCACCAGCGCGCTTGTACGCCGCGGCCGCGTGCTCGCCTGCGCGCCTGCGTGCTCGAGCGAGCGAGCGAGCGAGCGAGTGCGTGCGTCGCCTCATTTGGCCCAAGCGCTCGCTGAAAAATCGAATTGATGGCAAGACCGTGATTAGGGTTTTAGACGGACGGGGACGGGTAATTACCCGATTATTAAATCGCCACCCACACACGGCCCGTTTTATTCGAGAGTAATGACTGGCGCGTCCTACACGCGCCTGCGCTCGCGTTGCCGCAGCGAACGATGAGAACGAGTTTTCTGTTCGATACGTATCTACTCGTTCCTCGAGAGTATTATTCGCGGCGTTGCCGGGAAGATACGAGCGGAGAGGAATACACCGTGCGTGTATAACCGAGGTTTTCGTGTTTTCGAATACTGCCGCGCGATATCGTGGATCGGGACAATACACGCGAACGGAAAACAATTACACCCCCTGGACTACGAACGGAGCCCTTTTTCTTTTTATCGACTCTAAGAATCGTCTTCGAATCAATCGTAATTGCACTGTTCGTGAACTCGCGCCGGTATTTTCGTTTCTTCTTATCGGACGAGTACAAAGTATTTTTTTATTTATCGGTTAAGAATTCTATTCCTTTCGTCTAACCGGGAGAATAATTATACAATTTGTACATATATGTTTCTTTTCCTTCAGATTCCACTTATAACACCAAAGTCTACCCGTAGAACGAATCTTCCAAGTTGTATTTTATATACATACGTTTCTCGAGACGTTTCGTCTTTATTTCGCGAATAAAATTGTAGAAGAAGGTTCAAGGACCTTGATATATTTTATCGCAGGGTATTTTCTTTTTACGCGTTCGATACTTTCACGGGCTAAGAGATGATTTTGGATTCGAATGCTTTCTCTCTCTCTCTCTCTCTCTCGCGCGCGCGTGCGAAAAAAAACTCCGTTTTTGTATTGTTTCGCGGCATTAACGTCCTCGACGAAACGGTCGTGTTAATTTTTTGGTTGCCGCGGCCCACGCCTTTTGCGGTTGATGGATACGCCGGCCATATGGCCGGGACACGTTGGATTTTCATGGAAGTTCAAACGCTCGTTTTTCTCTCCGGATCCTTCAGCGTATCTCTGTTCGTTTTTTTTTTTTTTCTATTTTTTCAACTAAATAAAATAGGCCGACGAAACACTGTAACGCGGAGAGCGGCGTTGGCAGTCCCACTTTTGCGCGTAATTTATGCGGCGTTACGAGCAACAAACGATACAGAGTGTCGAAATAACGCTGTTTTTCGATCACGAAAATCTGATACTCTTGTACGAACGTTCGTTACGCGTGTGCGATTTTATCGCGTTACGGATTATCCGGAACTCCGTTATCTGGATATTCTACTATTCGAACGGAGCGTATCGTTAGAAGGTATCGCTTCTGCGCAAACATTCTTTATCTAGCAAGAACGATAATGGTAACGAACGAAGTGTAATAACAAGGAATGCAATTTATGGGTGCAATTGCGCGAAAGATGACTCCACTGTACCTCGATGGAATATGTATACATTCAAATTGAAAGATTTGAATTTTATTCTCGTGTAATTAATCTGATATTAATTGCACGAGTGTACATACATTTTTTAAAACCAGAATATCGATTTAAGAACATTTTCAATACCATTCTTGCCAAACTTCGAATAAATAGTAATTTCAAAATGTTCATTCTTAATAAATATAACACTACATTTTTGAAGAAACCAAAGTAATTTAAAGTAATTTTCGATTCCATTCTTGGCAAATTTCGAATAAGTAGTAGCTTCAAAATTTCCATTATATATCTAAATATTTTTATTATATAAGGTTTACGCAGTTGTAATACATTCTTACAAATATAACAACACACTTTCAAAGGAACCAAAGTACCCTTTAAGGTACCGTTTCGATATTAATTTTCGCTTTTATTTCTGACAAATGTCGAGTAAGCGGTAGTTTCAAATTGTTAGCGATAATCTGATCGCGGTCTGGGTTTGGAAAAAATCCGTAGTCCCGTCGAATATTATTGCGGATGCCGTGTAGGATAATATTTGCGCGCGTCGGAACACCGGGCCCTGTACAGTGTCGGCAAGCGATTCCTAAATGTAACGCGAGCTCCGCGACTGTAACCTCGTCGGTTTATTGCACGCGTCGAACATCAAAGCTTCGCGTGCCTGTATCAACGCCCACGCTGCCTAGGTGACGACAACGTTTCCGATATATCGAAGCGAAAGAGACGTGTCTTCATATTAGTCGCCCACGCGAGAAATCGTTTCCATTGTTCGGCACAGTATCGCATTAATTCGCCAAGGTATACAATAATTGATCTACCCACGATGAGTCGCCGTTCCTCCTGACTTAATTACACGCGGCAACGTATTCCGCGGTTTCCGTACAGTCACGGTGTTCCGTAACTCTGCTCTTTCCGCGAGGGTGTTCGAACATCAACAAGAGAAACGAAAAAAAGGAAAGGAACGAAACAGGAGAAACGAGAGAAACGTGCAACCGTCCTCCTTCCGCCAGAGGATTTGAACAACAGAGAAAGAGAAAAAGTGAAGAAAAGAAACGAAAGGAACGAGTGACTCTCCTCTTTCTGTCGGGGGATTTGAACAACGAGAAAAAAAAAATGAAAGAAACGAGTGACTTTCCTCTTTCTGTCGGGGGATTTGAACAACGAGAAGAAGAAATCAAAGAGACGAGTGACTCTTCTCTTTCCACGAGGGTGTTCGAATAACAACAAGAGAAACGAAAAAAAGGAAAGGAAAGAAACAGGAGAAACGTAAGAAACGTGTAACTGTCCTCATTATGGCAGGGGATTTGAACAACAAGAAAGAAAAGAGAAGGAAAGAATTGAAAGAAAAAGCAGAAAAACAAAAGAAAAGAAGAAGAGAAAAAGGAGAGGAGTGAGTAACGCTCTTCTTTTCGCGAGGGTGTTCGAACAACAACAAGGAAAACAGAGAAGAAAAAGAAAGAAACGTACAACTTTCCTTTCTGCGAGGGTATTCGAACAACAACAAGAAAAACAAGAAAAGAGAACAGAAGAAAAAGAAAAAAATGAAAGAAACGAGAAGCTCGAATCACGATCGTCTGTTTTTTTACTCCGTTTTCGACTCCCACGCGTTTCTCGCGAACTTCTCGCGCGACGTGTGCACGCGTGTGTTCGTTTTCATCGCGATATCGAAGGATGTGAAGGGACAACAGGCCAAATCGGGCGAGCAAGAATCATTTTCTCGATTTTATTTCGCTCGTTGTAACCGGTGGATATCGTTCGGGTGGTGAATAAAAATTGACAAACGTATACGTTGTAAAAATGTAACGCTAAGCCAGACACACGTCGCTGATGACATCTGTACGAAGAACAAATATATTGCAATTGTACGATTCTACAAAAAAGAAAATCCACCACACCTCGTGCAATTACTCTAAGTTCTCCACGTGTAACCAATAACCTTTAACATTACCTGTAAATTTCGCGACCATTTGCAATCGCATAATTCGGTGGTCTCTGTGTACCACAACCTACGATCTGGACCATCGTTTCCTCTTTCAAAAAAAAAAAAAAGAAAAATATATCGTCCACGCGGTATAGAAGAAACTCGCGAGCGTCGTTTCAAAGTCCCCGGTGAGAAGGTTTTCCTTGAAAGGGGGGTTGGTGGCGAATTTCCCTGCGATTACCGAGGAATTACACGGTACGCGTCCGGCGACGGAAGACGGGCAAAGTTTCGCGAAACCGGCGCCACTTCTGGCGGAAAACGATTATTGGCCGGTGCAACACCGTCACTTTGTATGCATGGCCCGTTTCGAGAGGGAAAGTTACGTTATTTTCGGCACGGTCGTAGAGTCACCTGGCCCTCAGTTTGCGAAACTCTCGTGGCCCTCGCTCCGATACTCCTCGGCTCGGTCGAGCGCGTTTAGTCGCTTCTCTCTCGCGTAGAGGTCGAGGGGAGGTGGGTATGGGTAGAGGGAGGTGGGGGGGAGGACGCGTGGTTATCAACGCGAAGTTCCGAGAAAATTGTCGTCGGTTTGAAGCGTTTCGCGCACCGTAGAGCGGGCCCGTGTCCCCCTCCATTGACACGCGCGCTCTCCCGTGCCGCGCACAGTAGTTTACGAGCGAAAGAAACGGCCGAGTCGCGAAATGTTTTATGTATTCGTTGCACGAAGCGACGTTTTATTGTTACCACACCTAACGGCGAGGCCCGAAATTGATGACAATTGCGCCGCCGGTAAAGGAACCAAGCCGTTGGATGAATCATCTCCCCGCGCGCCCGCGCGTTTCTTTCCCTTTACCGCCCTGTCGCGACCTCTTTGTCTTTTCTGGGCCCAATGACTCGCCCCGTGTACCAGAATTAACCGCGATTTCTCCGGAAGAAACGCGCCGAAAATACACGCCCGTTTAGCCGCCCGGTCGCCCTCGATGCCGCGTCGATTAATCAGCTTCGTAATCACGAGGAGCATCGCTTCGAAGCTTCTAATCGAAACGCCTCGGCGCGAACCTACCGCCGCGATCCCTCGTTTAGAATCCCTTACGAAGATTTATACAGCCGTGGTTCGCGGGTATCATCGCGAATAAGTACATTCGGGTCGTAATTCGCAATTGGAAGATCGCATGGAACTATTAAACGGGGTAATAGTGGTCTACCGATAGGAAGAATACTTTTGTGAAGAAACTGTGTATTAACAATGTCACGATGGGTAACGTTAGTTTTGTGAAATTGTGAGTTTTGTGAAATTGGGAGAGTTACGTTTTATTGTTTCAGTTTTGTCATGTGGAAACGTTCGAGGAGTTCTTTTGGAAGATTTCAAGTCGAGAAATTCAGCTCCGAACAGTTCCGTTGTACTCGTAACGCGGGAAGTATTTATTTTGTAATACGGAATGGCACGTATGACGCACAAGAGGTGAAATTTTTCAGCACACGGCGAGTCCTCCTTGATCGGGTGTACGCCGGTGTTCGTGTAACCGAGGAAGGTAGCGTTTTCGTTTCACGAATCGAGTCCGTGTACGATTGCACGTTGTTGGAATACTTCCCGATCGAATCAAGTATACCCAACTACGATTAAAAATGATCGTAACGAGATCGCGTTTGAATTTGTTCTCATTCTACTCTATGAATATATTTCCGTCTCTTGAAAACGGGGTGAGAATTCTCGCGTCGGAATTCCGTACTCAGACGTACGAAACTCGTCGCTTCGAAGCGTGGCGAGAGAACGATCGTTGGAAAACGGTGTGAAAATCGTTGCACGAAAGCGGGGCAAGAATTGTCGCTACGAAGCGAGCCGTAGATTGTCGTTGGAAAACGTGGCAAAACTTGTCGCTCGAAAGCGGAAATTACTGTACTTTAATCTACCGTCGAGCCGAATATTTATTCCGATATTCGAGTCGTGTGGAAGGAAGAACTTTTCCATCGAAGCCCGTTACCGTGCAAATATTCCATCGATCAAGAATCCGAGCAATGTACCGGACTCGCGTCAACGAGCGTTTCTCGAAAGCTCGCGAAACTACGAAACTTGCAACGACGCTCGCTCGCGCGCAGAGATTTCGGTCGAGCGAGTTGCTCGGATAACGTTGAAAGCGTCGAGTGTATATCGAGGAAGCTTCGCCCTTCGTGGATTGAGTTTTTTCTTGCCACGACACCCGTGGCCGATGCTTATCGCGCTGGTAAGGAAATCGAGCTTTCGCCTTTCACAGGGGACTGGGTGGGGGGGTCAGCGATGCGCCCGTGCACACCGCGTCGTCTTTGTGACCCGAAGCGAAGCAACGAAGGCGGCTCAGTACTGTACACGAAGAGGAGGAACGAGAGCGAGGAGGAGACACCACGAGAGAGCCAGCGATACCCTCGCCTCGACGATACGATCTCTCATCAGCAACATGAAGCTAACAAAGCTCGGCTCTCTCTCTACCCCTTGGTAACCGATAACACGAAACGTCGAGCGCGCGCCGACCCTTTGCTACTTTTCCTCGTGCGCAATTCTGACGTTAGCTCTCGGTCAAAGAGAACGATTCCACGCTGTTTTTCCCTGGGTCGTATCGGTTTTGGAACGGGAGCATCTCACGGCCGGGATTCGTCGGTTATAAGTACTTTGATATTCTAAACTGAAGAAATGAAGGATTTATTGTCGAGAAGTATTAATTTGTTTGTTTAGAATATCGTACGAGCTTCGAACTTGAGAATCGGAAAATCAATGATCAGAAAGTCTGGTGTTAGATCGAATCGGAAAGAAATATCGTAGAAAGTTGCAAAAGTGTCTTTCATGAATAAAAATACTCTCGATTAGTCTTCAAAGTCCACTTAAGCTTAGTCTTAGAACGAATCGGAAAGAAACACCGTAGAAATGTACAAAAAGTGTCTTTCATGAATAAAAGCACTCTTTATAAGTCTTCAAAGTCGACGATTCGTAGAAACGACCGCAATACCCGATCGAAGATAGTACACCGAAGAAATACCAGTAAAGAACGACTCCATCGCGTCACGGTTGCTCGAATTGGATGAAGCGCGACGAAAACGATATTTATCCGCGGTATGTCCGAACCGTTGTTCCTCCGTTCCCCGGTTATAAGTCTCCGCAGTCCCTCGGTGTTGGTTTCGACCGCGGGTTCGTTGTTCGAGACAAAAGCGAACGGCGAGTTTGCCGCGGGAATTCGACAGCGGAGCCGAAATTAAATAATTACGTTCCGGGTGAGGTCGATAAATATTCTAGGCGGGATTAAATGGAAAATCCTGTTGGTCACTCCCATTGTCCAATCTACGATTCTTGTTCACTTTCGCGTTGTTCGTCGTCGTTTCTCCCGGGCAACGGGTTGCACACCCCAGAGCCATTTTCTCTGGCGTTTCTCGGCCCTCTTTGTCTGTCGCCGATTCCCAAGGTCCTTTAATAACGGCGCCGTTGATTTATCGACAACGGGCCACCAAGAGAGGTAGGTAGGTCCGCCACAGCTCCAGATTCCCAGATAGATGGACACACGCTACTCGAACAGGTAGCGTAAGTACATCGACCTATTATCGATTCGTGGGCACGTTTCTCGTTTTTCTTCCGCGTCCACCCTCCTTACGTTTTCATCTCGCTTGTCGGTTCGAGACACGAGCACGCTGGACACCGTGACGCTTCCAACGGATCGTTCAACCTAACCCGGATCGAATTAGCATCGGCTAATCGGGGATATCGATTCCGCGTGAAATGGAACTCCAAATGTTTGTTTTTAAAACCTCCGTTCCCGGCTCGGAGGAGAAGAGAGAGAGAGAGAGAGATAGGGACTACGGTTTAATCGCGGATTACGCGAACCTCGATAGTCGATAGCGATCCGTTAACCGCGTTGACTTCCGGTCGTGGTTCGCGCGCTTCCATCTTCCAGTGAAATTTTCATTACAACGTGTATTATTACCCGCTACGATGAGCTGGTAGAGATTCCTTCTTCGATTCTTATTCGAGTTCTGTGTAATTGTATTTCTACTTATTCGAGTTTCGTATAATTCTAGTTCTACTTATTCGAGTTTCGTGTAATTGTAGTTCATCTTATTCGAGTTTCGTGTAATTGTAGTTCATCTTATTCGAGTCTCGTGTAATTCTAGTTCTACTTATTCGAGTTTCATGTAATTCTAGTTCTACTTATTCGAGTTTCGTGTAATTGTAGTTCATCTTATTCGAGTTTCGTGTAATTGTGTCTTCTTATTTGAGTTTTATGTAATTGTCTCGCACAGATGAGCGATCGTATAGTTAGACGTTACCATGAAGAGTGATTTAGTCAACATTCAAAGCAAAATGTTATCGTGAGGATACTTTTTAAAAAATCGTACACTTGTCTCTTTTTATTTGAATTTCATGCGAACGTACATTGTTCTTACTTGAGTTTCGTGTATGTGTTTCTTCTCGTTTAAGTTTCACATATACGAAATATATATATAAATATATTCAATTTTTATGTACATGTCTGTTACTTGTATTTTGCGTTACACGATTTATAGTACCTTTTTATACGTATATATGTGTGCATATGTATGCAGCTCAAATAAGAATCGAAAAGATTACCGTAACAAAATTAACACACGATAAACCAAAAAGATAATGTACACTGATCGAACAATAAGAACGGTAAATCCAAATTCTGGCAAATTGTACCATCGGTATTACATCGAGTAAATGAATAAAATAAATAAATAAGTCAATTATGTATCTTATCGCAGTTGTTATTGAATATTTGTACCAACATGGGGACAAATGCAACGATTTAATGAAAATTGTGTAAATATCGGATGAAAACCGTAATTACATTAATGGAAGGTACGCGAAGAAGTACCCGAGAGGAATAATATTTCCACGTTAGTTTAAAATTCGTAATACCGATAACCTTGCTTTGTGCGTGCGAAATATAAATTCGTGGATAATTGAAGTTACCGTTGAATATTTGTTTTTCTTGACAGGAGGTAATATTAGTTGAACGTAAATATTGGTTGAAACGTAACGTACCGAATGGAAGATACAGAAATTTTTATTCGTTGTTCGTCGAATGACGTTAAGAATGTCAATTAGAGAACAAAGTAAAATTTCATTTCGAACGAATGACTAATTATCCGAATACAGTTCGATCGAGTAAACGTTCTCGATACATCGTTTCGCACGATTTTTTACTCGCCGTCTATTATTCCAATAATGGTGCGCGCATCTGTGATTAGACGTAGGATATTGATGATAAATAGGTCATGAATGTATTCAAACGCGCAGAATGGAAGCTTCGATGATCACGGTATCCAAATTGACTCTTTGCTTTAAAACGACCAATACCATTCACCGTGAGTTCTCTATGCCAAAATGCATAATAATTAGCCACGTTCGTCAGAGAATTCGAACTATTGCGGTTTGATAGCTATTTTGTTGTAACGTATCTATGAAATACTTGGTTACTTTTTCTTATCGTCGAGTTCCTGGAATCGATGTAAAATTAAATTGTACCAAGATCGCTCTTAAATAAACTATCCAAGAAATTAAATCAGAGTATTGTTACGACTAGAATAAGGCACAACTATCGTTATCAGAGCGATAGAATTTGTAGAGAATCTCGAATGCATCAATTCTTCATAATTTCGTGATCGAATTTCGCTAATTTTTGAACTTGGCGTACCTGTGCCTGGCCTTTACAATATCCTGACTCATTGTGTCACCGGTGACCTTCGTGAAATAATAACGAGTCCAATATTACGGATTATAACTTAATTCTAGTTATGTGAACGACGATCCTGCAACGTTAATGAACTACAATTAGACACGGACACGTAACCGCTACTGTTCAAAGTTCGTAAGTATAATATTAAAGTCTATCACGGTCCCGCCCATTGGCCAGGTTATTATTCGTCAAACGCAAATAGGTAGTAAAATTCACGAAACTTTGAGGGAATCTTTTCTTTGTACTCCTGTTCGTTGTTCATACTTCTCTGAAGATTTTATTCCACTGTAAAAGTATCGTCAATCAATTTTTCACCGATACTTATTATATCTCTGTTCAGGTACTTGTCACAAAATGGTGTCTACATTCACCAATAATACAAAAATTGAAGCAATATCAAATATCATCCACCAGCTTCTTCTCTACTTCTCTCTACTCAGTTATTTCATATATTTACAACCAAATGGTACTATTCGTTAATAAGAAAACAGAATTAAAGTGTCAAATGTCATCTGCCATTTCTCTCTACTCTTTACTCTTAAATATACTCTCCACTAAGCAAAATAAAACAAAAAAAATGAAAGAGGTGCCATGCATCATCCACTAACCTTCTCTATACTTCTCTCTACTTACTTATATACATACATGTCCAACCAAACGGTATTAACATCCCTTATTAAAAAAAAAGAAATTAAAGTTCTGCCAAACGTTATCCACCAACCTTCTCCATACTTCTCTCTACTCTTTACCCCTAAATATACCCTTCACTAACCAAAATAAAACAAACAAAATTAAAGAGGTGTCACGCATCATCCACTAACCTTCTCCATACTTCTCTCTACTCTTTACCCCTAAATATATAATACTCTTCACTAACCAAAATAAAACAAACAAAATTAAAGGGTTGCCACGTATCATCCACTAACCTTCTCTACCCTTCTCTCTACTCACTTATCTCATACATGTCCAACCAAACGGTATTAACATCCCTTATTAAAAAAAAAAGAAATTAAAATCTTACCAAACGTCATCCACCAACCTTCTCTACACTCCTCTCTACTCTTTACCCCTAAATATACCCTCCACTAACCAAAATGAAACTAAAGAAAATTACACTCGTACAAAATATCACCCATTGATATCTCCTACCCTTCTCGATTACTCTCTCTCTCTCTCTCTCTATTAATTTACGATTCGCCAACGAAGAAGAAAATCATCCTACAGATACTCATCCAGCAGACGAGCCTCCCCCGTATCGTTTCGAATAACGAAGACACCAGGAGTATCGTTCGGTGGGAACCCCCCACGGAGAAAAGGGGTACGTTTCCGCGTCCTTTGCGAAACCGTGGACACGGTACAGCGGAATCCGCCGCGTAAGACACATCGAGGAACGAGAAGAAATTCCTTTCCCCTTGTACCCGGAAACCGGTCGAGGGAGTACCAACAGAGGCGGTATCAGTGATCTTCGCGTGGAATTCTCGTTTGTCAGACGTCAGCCGGCTACTCGACCGACCATGACGATCGCGCGAGGTAGCCACGAACCTGTAAGAGAGAACAGGGATGAAGGAGAGAGCAGTGGGGGAGGAGATGCAGCGGATCGGAAATCCGAACGTTTTGTACGAGCCATCGGCCTATCTGGCCCTATTAATCCGCTCCTGCCCTCCCCGTGCACGCTCGATGATATCGAGTCGCGTTACGATCGACTCATCGCCGATCGCGAACCCCTTTCCCTCACCCACGATACGTTCGCGGATTCGAGAACCGAGGAAAATCGATTCCTCGCGCGCGACACGGCTCGTTCGGTTCCACGGAACGATTTCTCGGTTCTTCGCACCGGTTACTATTCCCGCCCGATCAAGCTTCAACGAGGTCGTTGCTTCGGGATCGCGAAAAAGGTGTAGGGAGGATACGACACGGTGACTATTGTAGATTTTCGAAGGAGAATTTTGACGGTAATTTGGAGCTCGAAACAGGTAGAGCTCGAACGATGAGTGTTCAGGGTAGTACAGTGCAAGAGGATCGGGAGAGTTGGAAATGGAGGGGAGTGGATGCTTAAGGGTTAAGAAGACGATGGAGAACCGAGGAAAACGCGACATTTTGTTACTTAATTTGATAATTGATCTACTGGAGATGTCTCGTTGTTCACGTAAGGCGTCAAAGATGAGTTAAATCGATTTTTAAGAAGATGTTAAAAAACTCAAGGTCACTCGATGGCCATCGTAACGTAAGACGTGACAAATTCAAATGACAACTCGTTCGACGAGCTACGCTGACCAATAGTTCCTAACTCTTAAAGGTCACGTACTTAGAAATGTTTTTCCATCGATAGACGATAGACGACAGTGTTGTTTAGGTGGTTTAATCGACTCTCACCCTGTACACGAAGAACTAAGCTGATCGTACGAAGACTGGCTCGTCTGGTCGCCAATCGCGATTAACCCCGGCGTGGTTCGTTCGTCACCGCTGGCGCAACATTGGAAATTTTGCGTCGCGCGGTGAAAGCGACCGGGTTTCGACCTTCTTCATCGATTTCTCGCGCATTTGCATAGACGAGCTTTCGTTCTACGATTTCGACGATCGCGCACGCGTACACCACGGCCGTGTAACGCCGCGAAATAAACTTCCTCACCGCGACAGCGTAACCCCGATCCATGGTTACACGAAGCTTTCAAATTCCTATAAATTTTACGTTTCAATGTTCCTTGGGTGTTCGCGGTGACATCATCGGCGAGTCCACCGTGCTCGAAGGAGCGAAGGAAATCGATTCCGTGTCAGATCCCACCCATCGAGTCTCTTATAGCGAAGATCGTTGAAATTTCTTTAATGACAAAATAATTGAACGTTGGGTACACGGGTATGCGGTGAGTCAACGGTTGCACAAAAGCGATTAAATTATAGGTTATATACACTTTACTGTGTGTCGATATGTGCTCGTTCTGTGTCGCTCGAGAGACACCGACGAAACTTGAGGATACAACGGTGATCGTAGTACTCGTGTCACTCGACATCGTAAAACTGGAATTTATGGACCGCTCGGTTTTCTTCGAGTATTGTCCTCTAATGAATATTAACCCATTTGCATCTAGAAGCGGAGTAAGTCGAGTTACCGGTATCACCGAGTGCGGAATAATTCGCGGGCCAATGGCCCTTTTTCGAAATTCGTTCGCCTCTGTGATTTAAATACACCTCGGATCGTCCATCGCGTCGACGCTCGCTCGGTATCGTTAACGATATCACGTTTTACGAATTATAGGTGTACGCGTGTAACACGGCACCGGCGGATCGTTCACACGCGCAACGATACGCTGCGGAAATCGCGCGCGAGATATCATCGCTTCTCGATGCGTGTCGATCGATTCTTCTCGGTATTTGGAACTATTGATATTGTGGTGCTTTTCACGGGTCTTTTTCGACCCGTCACGGGCAAAACATTGGGTTTCTCGATGAAAGTCGATCGATGTTTATCACGCGACGAATCCTCGGCGCGTGAACACATTTGGGACTATTGTTATTCTAATGTGTCCCTCGGGTCTTTTTTGACCCGATCGCGGGCCAAACGTTCCACTTCTCGATACAAACGAATCGATTTTTGTCGCGTGGCAAATCCTTGGCCCGTGAACGCATTTGGGACTACTGTTATTCTGGTGCCTTTCACGGGTCTTTTCTGACCCTTCGGACGTTTCTTTCTTTACCAATCAGGTTTCCACACCACAGTGTCCCGAAGTATGTGGGAACCATTTTGAGGGATAGATTTTGTACACAAAGATAATAAAAATGTTGATACATTGCAATGGACAAACACGATGGTCGATCGTAAGCTCGAGAAAAAGTACTATTGGGTTGTTTGGAAAGTCATTTCGTTTTTTCTTTTTTTTTTCGTGAAAATGAAACACGATTTTTTGTAGAGCGTACAAACGTTCTATTAAATCGTATATTCTCCATTTTGGAAAACGAAATGACTCTTCGAACAACCCAATGTTTAAGTTAAACCTTGCGAGGAGGTAGACGCGAAGGTTTGATAGCTGTCGAGGATCTCGCGAAGGTAGATGGTTGTCGAGGATCTCGCGAAGGTAGACCCGGTGTCGAGGAACTCGTGAAAGTAGACGGTTGTCAAGGATCACGCGAGGGTAGACGGTTGTCGAGGATCTCGTAGAGTTCGTATCTTCGCTTACGAGGTAAACTCTTGTCGCTTCTAATTGGGTGGACGAGCCTGAACCGGTGAGAACAAAATTGGAAATGTTCGATACACGATGTTCAAGAAACGTAGAAACTCTGTGATCGCGTCTTGGGATCGGTGTAAGGTGCTTGTCGAGAAAGGTCGAAGAAAGGAAAATGCGGGTGAAAAAATCGTGGAGAAAGACGAAAAGTATTGGAAAGAAAACGGACAAGGTTTCAAGCTGGTCGAACATCGTCTACGTAATTTACGATCGCTGACTACTCCAAGGACTGTCGAATCTACCTGTATCCTAACGCAGAGACGATTTCACGGTACTTAACCTCAAAGTTAGCTTAACCTCCCATATATAGAACTCGAATTTCACACTTTGTAACGCAATGAGAGGACTGAGAAGATACAAGGGCATCTGTCATAGCTTTACCTCTCGAACTATAAAAAAACAATATACAGACAAACAATATCGGAAGAATACTGCAACGCAAAGTTTGGTACAACAGGATAACAAGGTCAGAAAAGTCACACGTGTAACAAACAAGTCCAATCTTTCCCCTCCATTTACATTTGATTTTCGTCTCGATCGACGAAATGCTCAACATATTTCGTATCGAAATTTCCCCGAAAGGTTTCCACATACACGCTTCGATTCTCGATCTAGGCGATTCTCTACCCACAGATCATTGAACAAAGTCCCCTCAGCCGCGAATCACGATTTTCGTTCGTCGAGAATCGTTGGCGGAAGCGCGGGAAACGTGGTACCTCGAGGAGCCGTAAATCGGCTGGCTGCGGTGCGCGTAGTTGCGTATGCACCTGCGCGGAAAGAAACGTCGTTGGCTCGCGTCGCGCGCAATACCAAAGAGGAAAGTCACGGCGACTCCGACGCAGGCCTCTCGCGGTAACCTCTCGTAGGTGGCGTGGATCGTTCCGTACGAGCGTATATACATTGTGAACGCAGCCAGTCGGTGGCCACGGTTACACACGCGCGGCTCACCGGCTCTAGGATTCCGCGACATTGAGGAAACAGGTTACAGCACGGCACTCTCGTGACACGTTGCGCGCGTATAGGTGCCTACCATCGGCTAGGCGTGTACGCGGGCCAGGAGATACGTGTACGTTTTCACGCGGATTCCTACGGTAGTCGTTGACGGTGGCAAAGTAATAAGAAGCGGCTTAGCCGACAGATTGCCTGCTCATCCCCGCGTCGCGTAATAGAGGCTTCTTTTCCTTAACCCAACACGGCTTCTTTCGATCCCACCTTGCCGGGGCTGGCCCCCACCTAGGAGGAGTCTCTCTTTTCTTTCGATCTCGCTTCTTCTTCTACTTCTTCTTCTTTGCATCTCCGTATCGGTGTCAAAACGACGGTGGTATCGCGCCATGAAACCGAACTGCCGCGCCTCGTTTCGGATAACTGGTTGCGAGCTTGTCCAACACTCCGTAGAACACTCTGCGTGAAACGCACTCCATGTGTAATAGAGCCAGCTGGTGATCGAAGTAACGAGGAGAATTCGTTACTTGGACGATAGGGTGTTGTGGATTTAAAGTTAGAGAACGCACAGTTTACGTGCAAGCACAGTTTGTGTGTAAGACAATTTGTAAAACTTACGGTTTTACGTGTAACGGACAGTTTGTAAACTGTGTTTACACTTATTTGGTGAAATGGTAATTGAATTGAAGATAGAAAGTGAGAAATAGAATTACAGAGCCGATGCGTACTGTTCGATGCCTGGAACGAAACTTTAGAAACTGATGAGCGAAAAGAGGAGAGATGGTTAGCTCGTTGCGACTCTCGAGTGTTTATATTTGACTCCAGTATCGTCAGGGTTGCAAACTGGGAGACGTTTATCGAGGGTTTATCGAGAGACAATGGCGGACAAGAATTCGATGATTTGTAGCAGGATTGTGTGAACGTGGCCTAGAGCGTAATTTACTTTTTGATTTTGTGTACGGAGTAAGGGAAAATTGTCGAGGATGGAAATATTCACAGCGTTCGAGAACGAAACCCAACCTCTTGAAATCGAACGACTCGGCAGAGATAACGTCGCGAAACACGGTTTCGTCGAAGGAACACCGAACCGGTGGATCTATCCACTCCGGGTACGCGTATAGAGTATACTGCGCGCCCGGTTCGGCTGGTTGACGACCCCGTAAGGGCTCCGACCGCGAAGGGTTAATATATTCACCAACGTGGTCAGGATATACGTTTACTCCTTAGGAGGACAGGTGAGTGACCCGCGTCGCGGAAGGGCGAGCACGATTCGGTCGTCGTCGCCAATGCCGCTCTTTGGGCCTCGACCGGAGTGGTCCAATTTCGAACCATTGAACACCGAATTACAGACGAGACCTCGTCTGGTAAATTACTAACCGTGCATGCGCGTAGATCGAAAGTCTCATCAGCGTACGAATCGCGGAGGAAGCCAGTCTGGTGCAACGCCCTCTGCGCGGAGAGGATCGTATCGCTGCGGGCAGTCTCTCTCGCAACGGTAGCAACAATTTCAAAACGCATTCGACTCGACCTCTCGCGACCCGTTCCGCCTTTTACAACGCGCCTGTTCCCCTGCTTCCTACGGTCGCAGCGCTTCTCTAGCTCTCTTTAGCTCTCTCTGGCTCTTTCTAGCTCTCTTTAAATCTCTCTAGCTCTCTCTCTCTCTCTGGTTCTCTCTTTAGCTCTTTTCAGCTCTCTGTAGCTCTCTCTCCTTCTCTCTAACTCTCTGTGGCTCTTTCTAGCTCTCTTTAAATCTCTCTAGCTCTCTCTTTCTCTCTGGTTCTCTCTAGTTCTCTCTCTAGCTCTTTTCAGCTCTCTGTAGCTATCTCTCCTTCTCTCTAGTTCTCTCTAGCTCTCTTCAATTCTCTGTAGCTCTCTCTCCTTCTCTCTAGTTCTCTCTAGCTCTCTTCAGTTCTCTGTAGTTCTCTCTCTCCAACTCTGCTACTTCTCTCTCTCTCTCTCTGTCTCTGGCTTTGCTACGTCTCTCTCTCTACTCTGTCTCTACGAGCCGCAACGATGCATCTTCCCGCGAGTGCGCGTGCACGCACGATTCGCGGTGGCCGCGCGCACAGGGCCTATAAGCTTTCTCATTACGAAACGAGACTACACGGGCGACTCCGAGGAAGCAGGGACGCACGAGCGGCAGCGGCGGCGGCGGCGGCGGCGGCGGCGTCGTCGTCGTCGTTTCAATGCGCATCGTCGCCGTCGCGGCGGTGTGATAAACGGGGGGATGCGTGCGCAGCGACCGTGCGGGGGTCACGTGACCGCGCGCAATCGCGCTACTCGGGTTGCCCAACGCCGCGCGCACGCATCGCGAACGCACGAACGAACGAACGAACCGAGATCCAACGTTTTGTTTTCGTCGGCCTCGCCGCGCCGACCGGAACGTTCCTTTTTTATTTTTCCTTTTTTTTCCGAACTGGGTCGAAACGCGTTCGAGACGTCGAGACGCGCGCGCGTGCACGTTTCCGATTCGCGTTCAATTCTCCAGCGCCGCTCTATTTCGAGCGCTTTTTTCGTTTGTATTTTTACAACACCCCCGAGGCTTTCGGTTGCATTTACAACGTTCGGGCAAGCTACACGCTTCCCGGAGTTTCCGTAGCTCTTGTTTGAGAAAACTTCCCAAAAGCCTGATAATCTTAGAAGTGCACTCTATCAACGTTTCTTTTTCCACTTTTAAAGCCTGGCTTCATTCGCGCGGAAAATTTACACGGAATTGGAATATACGAATAGTGTACGTATACACGGTAGTGCGCTCAACCATCGAGAAGTCTGGGTTATTTATTTGTAATTGGGCGTTTTTCGTTTGCACGTGTACAGTACCCGAGGCTTTGGATTACTTTTAGAGTATTTAAGGTTTCACCAGCTTCGGAATTTTATCTTACGTTGTTTTTATTTAACTCCGGTGCGTTCCTCGACCCATCCTCGCATTACTTTTTCACGATTAAACTATTATCGTAGATGCGATAGGATGCTCCGTTATTCTTCGAGTCATCTCGTCGTGTTATAAAGTCGGAAACCCGAGTTGCATACATTCGGGACACTTTTGCCCTCGGAGACTTCCTACGGTCGAATGGAGGAACCCTCGAAGGTTAAGAAAACTCTCCAAAAGCTTGATAATCTTGGAAGTGCACTATCGACTCCTTTTTTCCTCTCAAAGCCTCGTTTTCTCACGTACAGTGTACAACATCGATGTGCGCACGAACGTATAACACACAAATACGAAGCAATACGTACAGATTGTTTACTTTGGTTGGACACTTTTCATTCGTATTCTTGCATTACCCAAGACCTTGGGTCACATTCACGGTATTTACTTTTCCGCGAGCTCGAAAGTTTCGCCTCCCGTGACTCACGTACGAGAAAATTTTCCACGAGCTTGATAATCTCAAATATTCACGGTACCTGCGTCTTTCTTCTTTTTGGAGCGCCGTTTTTCTCGCGTGAGAAATGCTCACGGACGTACGAACAGTACATCACGCGGTGGCGGGCGCGCGGTCACCGACAGGTCACGCGATCGCGCACGGAATCACCGAGTGGTCGCGTGACCGCGCGGAGTCACCGAGGGGTCACGTGACCGCGGGCAGCCGCGCGTGCGCGTTACCCGGAGTCTGCTCGTTCGACGAATCTACGGCAAACTCCTCTCGTCCGAACAACCATCCTTTCTTTTTCATTCGATTCACGCGACGTCGCTCACCTTCGAAACGTCCTACACAGTTTCCTTTCGTATCGAGTTTAAGTAGCGGCGTCGTTTCGATGTGCCTCCCATTGTGACACGCGTTTCTACAAACGTAGCTTAAAGAAGATTTTCCGCGTACGCCATTCAACGATCACGCGATCGAGCGAACAACTGCGCGTGCGCGCGACTCGATCCGACGACTCCCGCTGTTCGTCGTTTCTCGAACCCCGCGATTGACCCGACGGGATCCTTTTTCCTTCCGTTTGACGCTCGGTTTCGAAACGGTCCGGCAAAGGAAACGCTGACATATCGAGCACACTCGAAACATGCGCGGCTCCCTCTAATTGCCTCGGTGTGCACCGCGCCCTATCGCATTGGATTAAGCAGCCGTGTCGTTTGATGGTCGAATGACCCACTTTCGCGCTGGGTTCGGTCAGAAGCGTTTCCGAGGAACGTTGAAAACTTGTTGTGTACTCTTAGTTTTCTTGAGATCCCCTCGGACCGCTTTGACGCGGCCCTCGTAGCTCGCGATCCAATACCGGGATAACGTATTGTATCAAAAGGAATCCCTTTTTTCGTTACGGTATGCTCGTGACATTTTTGCCCACTCCCGATGGTATATCGTGGCCATTGTTCCTCGTGGAATAGGTACTTCGAATCGGGGTTTTGAAATCGCCGTGAATCACTGTCTCCGTTACACCGACTCGACGCGTCGTTGGTAGATACCGGTAACGTCTGGACAACCATCTCGATAATTGTTACTCGAAACGAGGAATTTTTACAGACGATTGTCAAGCAATTCGATGAATCAGCGCACCCTGGTCCTTGGTAAACGGTTACTCATTTGTTTTCCTCGCGATGTCCCGTCATGCGTCATCGTAGATATTTCACTCGAGCTCCGTCGATCCGATCCGTTATCTATCGACGCGTTTACTTTTATCGTAGTTAGATCCGGTACAGGCAATCCCGCACGATTCGGGGCTACGCTGACAAGCCGCTCCGCGTCTACCGTAGTTGATCCACATGAAACGATAATCGTGTACCCCTTAACCGTGACGCGAACGCGCTAGAACACGCGGCGAGGAGCGAAGAGATTGGGCGCGGATTGGGGGGGTCAAAAGATTGCATCGCCGATACCGCGTGTTCGACACGCTGCAGGACACGTGTTACGATGCGAGCCGAAGCGCATACATCCGCATAGGGAATCCCGTCGGGCATGCGCAACGCGGAACGCCACGGAACGATCTCGGTTTCGAACCGAGTTGTGCAAGGAACACCACGCGTGGCTTGAATCGCCATCCACTTGGTCACGAATACTGACGAGATGCCTTTACAACCAGCGATTAAAAAATTCCTCTCGAGACGTCGGAACACCAGGACCCCAGTTTTATCGATTCTAGGTCTCTCCCTTTGTTAGAGGGAACGACAGTGGCCTGTCGTTTCTTTGGACAATTTTAACCTCGCGATATACGATTTCTCGCGAGGTCTTGTCTTGCGCTGAAGTCGCGTTAAACACTAAACATTATTTAAGAGTGAATTTTTTTTGGAAATGCTGAAGAGTTGGATCTGGGGTCCTTCGTATCCGTTATCGATACTTCGAATATCACGAGTGGAGTAGTTACTTGAAGTCAAACCTCTCGAGAGAGGTGATACTAGGATACTTCTACAGTTTGTAATCCAGACGTGAGATCATGGGTGGAAGCCTCTGTAGACACAGGTGTTAAAGCGCGAAACTTACACTCGATATGTTACACTGTCATATATTATATCGAGTCTCATCCCTGGTGAAACTGTGTTAAGACACATTAAAATGTGTCTTATCGTCAGCAGTAGAAATGACCCGAGAGTAAATATTCTTGCAATTGTGGAAGACTGGAGTCTAGGTTTTTCGGAACCTGTCCTCCATGATTCGAACAAGGCGGGTGGACTAGATAGTCCTAACCTTCTGGTAGAGGTGGTTGTTGGATCGTAGGTAATTCTGTTCGTGATCTCCGGATCAATGCGGTGATAAGCGAAAGCTTCTAGACTCGTGAGCGCTACAACGCGGAGCATGACACATAATATTGTTTCTCTTGGGGTCTTATCCCTGTTGAAGTTGTGTTAAACTCCTGCAGCAAAAATGACCCAAGAATAAACACCGTTGCAACAGCTGGAGATTGAGGTCTTCGATCGTTCGAATAGGATGAGAGTTATAGTGGAAGTTAAATCCCTCGATAGAGGTGACTGCTAGGGAATTGATCATTTTTCGTTCGTGAACTCCGGATCAATGAAGCGATGTTAAACTTCTAGACACGCAAACACTACAGCGTGGAACTTTACATAATTTTTAGATACATAACTTTCTATTCGTGATCTCCAGATCCATGAGACAGTAGACGAAAACCTCCACACTCTTGAGCATCACCCCAAGAAATTCACACTACCGTTCCTCTGATAATTAAAGCTCCCATACTACACACCCCTCTATTTCTTCAGATCTGTACTTCGAGGGACATATTTCACCCAAAAACCCCACATCTATACTCAAACGAGAAGTGCTTCAAACTCAACAGGCACGTAGATCCCGAATGATCTCGGTTTCGAACCAACTTGACCAAGAAATCCAACCAACCGCGAATCCTGAGCGATTAAAAAAATTCGTCTCGAGACTTCCGCAGACCCAAGAGTCCCTTTTCGCGCCACGCTCCCGGAATCTAGGTCTCCCTTTGTTAAAAGGGGACCCTGTTGGTTAAGTATCGTCGTCGTTCGTTGGAAAAGTTGGTTCGACGTTGGGAATCCTGGACCACGACGAAGCTCCCGGTCGTTTCAAAAATTCACACCCCCGGAAATTGCGAGACCGAGTGCACCGAAAGTTATTGAAGTGGTGGGCACAATAAGTCGCGGCATCGAATGGAATCGAAAGTGGGACGGCTTAATCTCAGTCGAAATCCGTTCGCGGGAAGATTCATTCTTCGACCCTCTTGGCCGCAACAATGGCCGCCTCCTGCTTCCGTTCTCGAACGTATCATCCACTCCGGTCCGCAATCGTCTCGATAAATGAACGCCACCCTGTCGCGCTGATTACGTGGTTTAATTAACGTGGCTTCGCAACTTGGACGCGAGAGTCCATCGCGTTCTCTTCGAGCGGAACGCGGCTGAAACTGGCCGGAAACTTGGGGCGCAAAAGTGGTCGGGGGAGGATTTGTTTGTTTGTTTTTTTTTTTTTTGCGCGCGCGATGGATTCTGGGACGGGATGGGCGGTTTGATTCCGTCGCATCGATTCGATTCTGAGGCTGGTGCACGGGCTGTTCGGCCGGACGCGACTTCGGGAAACGAATCGAGCGCACGAGAATGATCGAACGATGTAGACAAATGTACGATCACTCGACCCACCACGATTCTCTCGATGCTGGACGAATCAAAATTTTTTCACACACCGTGGACGATACGATACGATCTCGAAGAACTTCTAAGCGATGACGTTTGATTTTTTGTACGCTTTTAAAGTCATTTTCAACTCTTTATGGATGATTCTCTATTCTTTTTTTAACATTTGATTTCTTGTACGCTTTTAAAGTCACTTTCAACTCTTTATGGATGATTCTCTATTCTTTTTTTAACATTTGATTTCTTGTACGCTTTTAAAGTCATTTTCAATTCTTTATGGATGATTCTCTATTTTTTTTTTATCGTTTGATTTTTTGTACGCTTTCAAGATCACTTTCAATTTTTTATGGATGATTCTCCATTTTTTTTCAACATTTGATTTTTTGGTTGGGTTCGTCTGGAGATAACCTGTTTGGTAGATAAAAGAAATTATAGGGTTGCGTATCGAAAAAGTTGAAGATGACTTTGGAAGTTTGCACGAATGAATGATATACAAAGGATAAAGTAAACTTGAAGATTCTTCGAAATTGTACTCGATAGAAAGAATTTTGTTTCATATACACCCTGTATATGCATCGATGGTAATTTGTTTTCATATCTAAATGGTCTGAAACATTTTCAAGTGGACTATTCGTGGAAACCGTTACAACTCGCCTGGATTTTTATAACCTGGTAAACTGGTGTAATACTAATGAGATAAAACTAAACGATTGTGAGATACTTCTCTTAAAAGTAATCCTGTAATTTTATCCTTATTAAATCGATAGTTCCATTTTAACATCAATGTGTCGCTCATCACATATTTTATTCTCATATCTTATACATTTTTACATGTATGTACAATGGACACGTATTCATTTCAATTTATTTAATGTCTACATTGCACATGCGTATATGCACGTGAAGATGTTACGTATAAGGTAACGAAGTGAGATATCCGGACGATCGTGCAAAAGTGGTGTTACTAACCTAACCACGATGCATTCGATCCGTGACTTTGATGTTATTTTCTCCGGTAATTTGACTTCCGTCGAGCACAGTTCTCGCGTATCTGAATCTGCTGCCCAATCACTGGGATTCTTGTCACGCGTGTTTGAGGATTTTGCTCGTCCTACCGCACTCGAAATATACGTCGACCATTTGCTCTCAGTGTAATACGAAACATCAGATTCTTCCTGAGAGAATCCAACACAAATTGGTACAATGATCGTTACTCCTCTACACTCGTATCGAACACACGTAATACAAATTTGTTCAAATTGGACGACGCTATACCATTCGTCGTCTCGTCGTCTCATCTAACCAACAGAATCCATTCAATCGGTGTACAATAATTTCAGAAACTTCTGTCACTTTGTTCGTCTATAAATCACGTTCGGATTTTAATTTCGAGATATACAAATTTCGATCCGCGATACTGTTTTACGGTCACGAGAAAGTAAATTATGGGGGAACTTACGTCCGCCCCATAAAATTTCTCATAGAATTCAGACCGTTGAACAGAAACCAATATCGATGCGTCACGAGACTCCCGACCGAGTGAAGGCAAATTTAAATAGTCGTTCAAGGCCGCTGAGAGGTTACCCCCACCACACGGTTCAACCACTCTGCTTCTCGCACGAGGCTACAAATACGTACACTCTCTCTCTCTCTCTCAGCGCTCTCAGCTCTCTCTTGAGTTTTAAACGCCTTGTACTTCGAATACGAAGGTGGAACGCGTGCAAAAAATGTTAACACATACGCATCGATGTCATTTTCAATCCACGTGCACGTCCAATCGCGTAATCGAGACGCGCGTGTGCGTTCGCGACGGTATGTGGGAATTTCTGCAGTGGATGCACGGTATCGATGCCGCGAGAGAAGTAGTAGCTCGTGACGTCGTTCACTGCGAGGTAGGTGGCCTTGAGCGGCCAATAGGATCTGCGTCCACCCACGACTGCAGTGCTGCAAAGACGTCGAAACACTTGTCCGAAAGAACACGGTCGATATCTCACTCCCTGAATACTCGTGAATACTCGTGCGAGACGTCGATTGTATCTAGCACCTGACGATTCAAGTTAGATAGGTGAATAACAATTCGACGAACAAGTCTCGGGGTTATATTTCCTCCCAACTATGTCGTATGCACCACGATGCATTTACGAGTAAACGAACACGGTGTTTGTCGCTCGATGGAATCGTTCGTTGAACCCTGGTAGCAAAAATGTTACCAGAGAGCAAATTCTTGAAACTGTTTAAGTATTTTCCAATAATAAAGAAACGAGTGGACTAATTATTCCGAGCAGAGCACTCCGGTAGTAACGACTACTGGAAGATACAGCTCGTGATCTCCGATCAATGAAGTTACGAACGAAAGCCTCGGTAGCCTAAAATAGGTATTCGATAGAGATGTTTGGTAACCTCCGGAAGTAGAATTGACCCAATGTGAATCCTTGTAACTGTCGGAGTACCCAATAATTCGAAAACGACGAGAGGATTAGTTATTCTGAGTGATAAGCTCCCTGATAGTGACGTATACCAGGGGGTAGGTGCTTCTAGACCTCGTGATCTCTGATCAGTGGGGTTACAGAGGAATGTCTCGGTGCTCATAGGTAACTACGGTGTAGAATACTCGGGAAAAGTATCCACCGCCGTTGTTAACGAAACGACGAAGTCCTCAACGACACAAATCTTCATCCCCCAAGGGTCACGGTTGAGAAGTTCACGCGTGGCGATTCGTACGTCACGTTACACCATTTTTGTCTCGTAAATCCCACAAACAATGGTTCCACGTCGGTCCAAACGATTGGACACAGTTTGGATTTTATACATTCCTGATCAGTGGGATCGTAAACAAAAGTACCGATAGATGCCACCGTTGTTAATCAAACAACAGAGTTTCGGTACTTATCGACACATTATTCGTTGGTAGACAAATTCCAACGGATCACAATCGAAAGTTTACCCCAACCAGGTCTCCCAAACCAAACTCGCGATCTTTCCTCAAGACCAACGAACACTCCAATTTTCCATCTTCCGTGGTATTCGACCGATCGCCATCCACGCATCGATTCATCGATGTACGAACTCGATTCGATTCCACGTGTTCTGGAAACCTGGTCGCCCGTCTCCGTCTCTCCGCGTATCTAATTTCTCCGCGCGAGTTACGTCGGAGTCCGGTACAGGCCATCTGGTGCGCGGACTTGTCTCGACGATGGTACGCGGGAGCGCTCCGGTGGTAGTCTCGTCTCCGAGGAGGAACAGAAGAAGCAGGAGGGAGAGGAGAAAAAAAAAATAGAAGAACGGAAGGAAAAGGAAAGAAAAATTGCGCCGTTGAAGCTTGAATCGATTCGCGGGTCAAGTACCCTGGGCCCCACCGTGTCTTTCTTCGCGTCGCGGAGATTCCACGGCCGGCGGGTAACTGTATCTCCAATTAAAGCCGGGGTGCCAGTCCGTTGAAGTCAATTTGTTTGAGTGGCGACGTTGGTCCAAAGGGGGGGATCGGAGGAGCGGCTCCGGCGTCGGATTCATGCCGTATCAACAAGCCTCGGTTGCCAACCGCCCACGGCCAAAAGCTCTCCGGTGTGTGTGCCGATCTCTCGGTGGCCCTAGGTTGCCGGTTCTTACGCCACTGGGATCGATATCCCGGGAGGCCAAACAGTAAACAGCCGGTTGGTCAGGATAGAGCCGGTGGTGGGGCTGCATAACATGGAGGCACCTACTGCCTTCACCCGCCTACTCTACCTACCACCATCACCTCTGCCCGCCACCGACGCGGGGGGACGAAAGAAGGATGCCGAGTGCCGCGCGGAAGAACAGGCTAAACCCTCTGCGAGGTAGGCGCGACGCTTTCGGATTAAACAACTCAAACCGATGCATCGACCGACGCCTCTCGACGCCACGGACAGAGCTGTTCACCGTGTTTACTGGCTGGCCAGCTGGAAACACGACTATTCGTTACGCGGCTCGAGACTTCAACGATAGACGCGACCGTCTTCTCGTTTACAGTTGGGGTAAGCTTCCGGAGGTTGTTGCAGGTTTTCCAGTTGCGAAGTTAGCGTCATCAGTTGCTCGAGCAACATCGAGGGAGGTGTTGTCTCCGAGACCCGATTCACGAGCTACTCGAAACGGAGAAGACACATTTTTAGAAGTTCGTGATTCGCTACAGGGTGGTGAGCACTTTCGAATACGTTGCGTGTCCCGGTACTGTTCGAGCAGATGGCAGGGACACCTTGCACAGAGAAAATTAATTTTAACGACTGAGCAAAGTTCAGTTTCGTTCCATGAACTGGTACACGGCCACGTACGCCAAGAGATTGTGTCGAGAATCGCTCTACCCTCCGCAGGAGGATTCAGTTTAATGTTACCGCTCGAATAAACAGGTTCTTCCGAAAGCTGCTTACGCGTTGAATTTGTTCTTCTTTTATCAACGATTTTTAGGGCCGCCCTCTTTCAATCTGAACGTTTCTTTGTGGAGGAAAACAAGTGTGGAAAATTCGTCCGAGAATTACTTTGTAGTATGAAAGTACTCTTCTGTAGTATAAAAATTGCGGGACACGCTTCGAGACGAGTTAAGGGAATCTTCCTTGATTGTTTTTTAAGTTATTGCAATCCAAATCTCGAGTAACAATTTCTACGTACCACGTTTCTTCGTACGATAAAGCTGAGAATGATCGAGAAGAGTGCGGTATTGTTAAGATGTTATGCGACTCGATACGGTCACAATTCCCTCCAAATGCAATCTTTTCAGCTGCGCACAGTACAATGGGTTTTGCAAAAATTGCCAGCGTGTTCTATTTATCCTGCCAACGAAAAAACCATCCTGTAAACGTAGATGCGTAACCACGGTCTTCGATAATCCATAAACCTCGAAACATGTACATGTTGCGTTTCTAAAGTCCTCGGTGAACTACGGTGAATACGAGGTCCTCGAAACTTTTTTACGACATCGAGGAGAAATATCCTGGCAAGTGCGCGGTACACAAGAATATCTCTAACATCGATAGAGATAACATATTGATTAGAATATCGATAACATCGGTGGAGAGTCGATCGAAGCGATCGAAACGCGCACGATCGATGCAATGGTAGCCACGAGACGACGAGTACAGGTCCAGGACGCGTAATCTGCAAGGTGAGGGAGCGGAAAGAAGCATCCTTGCGAGCGACAGGGCCCGATAAATCAGACACGGCTATTAACCGAATTGGGAAAACGCGTCCCCCGAGAAATACGCTGCGCCGGGGGTATGGATTTCCTCCTAAGTGAGGGGCGGTGGGTTGGGGAGGTGAGGGGTTACGGAGTCCGGAAACGAGTCGACGGTGTCGAAGGAAAAAAGCGAAAAGCTGCTCACCGAGATGTATTCCCTTTCTTTGCTCCCTCCTCCGTTGGTCGCGCGGCCATGAGGAGGAGTGGGAGGGTGGAAGGGGGGACTGGTGAGCTTTGTGAAAGAGTCTGGCCAGGTGGTGGGGGGATTCGAGTGGTAACGGCTAAAGGTTGCAGAGGGTGGTTGATCTTCGCGCGTGAACGTGATCGGCGGAAAGGGACACCCGACTCTCTGCCCCTAGCTCCCCCTCCCTCTCCCCCCTTTCCAACCCTCCTCAAGTTCCATCAAAGTGCGCGCGTGGGGGAGAACGGTACGCGACGATGCTTTTCCTTGCTCGCCCCGCGGTTTTTTCTTTCGATATCCTTCAAAGCGATCGGGGTGGAAAGTTTTCCGCGGGAGGTATTTAAACGCGTTTGGAAAGTCGACGAGGGAGCAGGTGGTAAACGGGCCGCGGGTGCCAGGAGGTATTTGTAACGCGATAAATAGTATATTTCGGTGGAAGTTCGCAAATTAAGAAACGGTTCCTTCGACGATTGGACGTTTATGGTACTTCTTCTATTTTAGCGGTTGTTTGATACGAGTTGGTAATGTGTTTTGGAGAACCTTTCGTCGATCTGCGAGATAATGATTTAACGATTGTGGTAAAATATAATATAGGATGTGTGTCGAGGTTTCTTGAAAGCGATGTTACTCCGAAACGATGTTGCTCCAAAACGAATGCTGCTCCAAAACGTTGTTGCTCCAAAACGATGTTGCTCCAAAACGATATTGCTCCAAAACGATATTGCTCCAAAACGAACGCTGCTCCAAAACGAACGCTGCTCCAAAAAGAACGCTGCTCCAAAAAGAACGCTGCTCCAAAAAGAACGCTGCTCCAAAAAGAACGCTGCTCCAAAAAGAACGCTGCTCCAAAAAGAACGCTGCTCCAAAAAGAACGCTGCTCCAAAACGATGTAGCTTCAAAAAGAATGTTACTCCAAAACGAATGCTGCTCCAAAACGAATGCTGCTCCAAAACGAATGCTGCTCCAAAACGATGTAGCTTCAAAAAGAATGTTACTCCAAAACGAATGTTGCTCCAAAACGTATGTTGCTCCAAAACGTATGTTGCTCCGAAACGATGTTGCTCCGAAACGATGTTGCTCCGAAACGATGTTGCTCCGAAACGATGTTGCTCCGAAACGATGTTGCTCCGAAACGAATGCTGCTCCAAAACTAATGCTGCTCCAAAACGATGTAGCTTCAAAAAGAATGTTACTCCAAAACGAATGTAGCTTCAAAAAAAATGTTACTCCAAAACGATGTAGCTTCAAAAAGAATGTTACTCCAAAACGAATGCTGCTCCAAAACGATCTTGCTCCAAAACTCCAAAATTCTCTTTTCAAAATCGATTCAATTTTCAAGAAACCTCCAGATTTGTCTAATTCTTCGAATACACTTTCTCGGATAATAATTCTAGACGATCGTCTACGTCAAAAATTAATCAAATTCAGAGCCCCGATGGGGGATACAAAATCGATACCTGGTAAATTCTCATTTTTAAAAATTGTCCATGACAACTCGTCTCGTAATAATTCCAATCCTCTGTGCACAAAGAAGCCAATAATAGGCGCGTCGCGTTCGTTGGAACGCGTTCTCGTCGCTCGCTCGAGCTTCGTTCGTTCTCGTCGGTATCGATATCGTTCTCCGTGGTTTTCTTATCTCGTATCGTCGTCTACGGCGGTCGTTCATCCTTTGGTAACGTTTCGCGTCTTAAAACGTTCGGTGGTAGCGGTACATCGCGTCAATAGAAAAACGAACGAGCCCCGAACGACGACACGTACGTAATCGACTTCGCGTTTCCCTACGCCCTCTTGAACGTTCACGGGTTCGAGCTGCTCGGCTTACCTTCGCCGCATCCATCCACCCTGTTCCTCTCTGTGGCGGCTCGTACCTTCGAGAATCCTCCCTTCACCTTACCCTACACCTCACCCTATCTCGCGCGTCTTATTTTATTTTTTTCTTCGAATCCCGACCCTTTCTTTCGCCGAACGATTTTCCAGAAGAGCTTTACGTCGCTACACGGATTTGTCGGCGTAACGTATTCACGCTCGCGGTAAGATGTTTATTTTATTTCGTTTCGTTTATCGGAGGGGTTTCCTACCATTTAAGGGCGAGCTGAGCACGCTGCGATAGCGAAATAAACGTTGATGGACGAAGGGCGAAATGTTGAAATAATTTAAATTCGAAGAAACGTTATATATATATACACAAAGGGATGGTTATCTCTGGAATTGCGGGGGACAGAGAAAAGTTATTTAACAGAAATTGTGCGGCTTGAAATAAAACGATCCAAGATGGTTTCTTTTTTGCGAGATTACGTATTTTACGAGATGTTAAGTCGAATGATTATTCAACAAAAGTTGAGCGTTTTAAAATAAAATTATCCAAGGTGGTAATTCTTTGTCCAAGATTACGTATTTTCGAGGTACGGGGGAAGTGGAACAATTATTTAATAAAATCGAGCGGCTTAAAACAAGCTGATCCAAGATGCTTATTTTTTTTATTATACTTTCGAAGTAAGGAGAAAAAATGTAATAATCACCCATCGTGTGATTCGGCCGTAAGTTTCGAAAGATCCGAGAAAATTAATTTAAAAAATCTACTCATTTTCAAAATAAACCATACGTGTAAACACAATTGTACACCACGAATTGCACAACGTTTCAAGAACGAAACGTCACACCGTAGAGTCGACTCGTAACCACGATTGGATCTTCCCCATCGATCGTCTCGCCTATCATCTTAGAAGAAAAAAAATCGCTTATTTCTCCACCGATAAATAAATACGAGAAAGACACGGATAGGACAGGGCCAGGTATAAGTTTTCGACTCGATCGAAACCCATCTTCATTCGATACGCGCGTTATTGCGAGAGAATCCCGATCGAACGTATGGCAAAGCATCGCGATTCTGATTCGAACGGAACAGAAATGTTTCCATCGCCTTATCCCTTCGTTTCTCGATTTTCACCAGCCCCTATTCGTATACATCGACACCTCTCGCGACAACCAGAACCTGCAGCGAATATTTCTCGCAAGCTTTTCGCTCCCCCTGCCCCCCACAATACCAAACCTCACCCCTTCGAGGTTGAACCTCGATCGGTTGTTCGCTTTTTTCGCGAAACCTATTCGTTTCCTACGGTCGATCATCAGTTTCCCGATTTTGCATCTCGATCTCCGATTTCCCTGGTGATCCGTCGGAACGAGCGCGTTTCCGAACGTGAAAAATGCCGCGACAGAGAGTTTTTTATTCGACAACCGAGAATACAACGAATTAATCCCGCCACGGCTACGATAACGGTGAAATCGTTGTTGTTTCGCACGAATGTTAAAACTAATGATATCCCCCGGATTAAAGTGTCCGGCTCGAAACGTGTCAGTTAGAATTGAAGAGAACGTATAAATCGTGCGATTTGGGAATAAAAAAAAAAACAAAAAATACATAGATCTTTAATGGAGGGGATTGAGAACACGGTGTAAAAATTCAAATCTGGATTTCTTACGATTTGTTCGCCAGTTTCGGGAATAGTAGCCACTGTTTCGATTCCTTTCTTTGGATCAATTTTTACACGTATGTGGTTGCCTTGCACCAGAAGAGTGTCGATAAAAATTGTTATTTTATTAAAAAATTGGTTACTCAATACGTATCAAAATAGTGTATTATGTGTACTTTCGCGCTGAACTATAATTTTATAAAATATTTTCACGATAGGTCGTTCGAAGGTCTTACTGTATAGGAAAATTACTGGAGGGTTTGGTATCTCAAAAAAGTACCCTAAAAACAAAATAGTATTATTGTTTAGATATTAGAAACCCTCGAAATGGTCTTTCTTGTATTTTTAAACATACTCATCGACATCTTATCATTAATACCATCACTCTCTCGATAATTATCGATGTTTCCCCGATCGATCGAGAATCTTACCCCATTCCAAATTTCTTTCTCGCGAGATACAACGATTTACTACTCTTCACGAAGAATTTTCCTCGTTCACAAAAATTTCTTATACGTCGTGCGCAAAAATCATCGTTCATTTCATCGTTTTCGAGTGTACGGTCAAGTGCTCGAGAAGTTCCACAAATTACCAGGAAACATCGTACGAATTTTCCTATCGACCATGCGCCGTGTGCGTGTAATAGGGTGCTGCGTGTACAAGGCCTATACGTCGAACGCCCATGGGCGTTTAACGCACAGCCCGATCCGGTGGTACGAAAAGTTTACGAACGTCCACGTTATCGAAACGATCGACGAAACTACGGTACCACGAATGCATTCAGAGTGTTGCACGAGCGCGGAGGCGTACGGGACCGGGCAAACTGGCCGATTTAGTGGAGCGAGAAGACGAAAAGTGAGGATCGTGCACCGTACCGGGTCTGTTGCAACACGGTCTAGTTAGCAGCGCAGTTTTCTGCATGGTTTACACATGGAATGGACGATGCAACGGGAAGAGGCGAATTAGAAATTTGTTCTACATACTTATGCCGGTGTAAAGGCAACCGTTCCGCGAGAGTCTGACCTCTCGCTTCCGATACGCTTAATTTTCCGTCGATCTCTTCTTCTCACCGTCTCTCGCCGATCTCGGCTGAAAAATATCGTGAAAATCAACCGAATTCGTACCGTGAGAACCGGAGAAAGAAGTTGCGCGCGCGTTTCGTTCCCGCAAGAGTCATCGTTGCGTTTAAGAGCGCATCGGGTTCAACTCCGGGCAGTTCGACGCGAAACGGGTTAATCTCGAGCGATTTTGTTCAAAGATCCTCCCGGTAACCGTGCGATTACGAACGTAATAATCACGTGGCTCGAACGTGGATCAAACCGAGACTGAGGTTCGTGTTTTCTTCCCTCTCAAGGGGAGATCGACCGGTATTTAATCATTTTTTCCACGGAACCCGCGCCGACCTAACGAACCGAAACTTTCTCGCGGCAATTGAGACATCTTCGAAGATCGTGCCTGAATTTTTTCGGACAATTTGATTCGACTGTACAAGAATTATTAATAATATTCTCGGGTGTCGTAACGTGGACGTTGAAATTCGTGGACACGATTGTTCTCGAAAAGTGAAGACGGATTGTTATTCGCGGGTAACTTGTATTTGAATCAAGAAGAAATTCAGAAATCCATGGTTTACTATAAATTTTACAACTCGTTTCTGTACCGCGTTACTCCGCACTCGATTATCCAAAGAAACTTTAAGCAATGGTAAACTCTAAAATACCTTTCCCCAATCGTTCTAATTTTCGTTCGAGGGCCAACCGATGGAAAGTTACTTACCTTTTCTTATTCATTACTCAAAATTCTTATCCGAAAATTTCTCGATATGAACTAAAGTGTGCTTACAATTTTCTACTTAAAAAACCAGCGATCGAAAGCTCTGAAAACGAACACCGCAGCAGTCGAATCTCTTCGTTTCTTTTAATTTCCATTTCTTTTTTTTTTATTTCTCGCTCGAAACCTCTGTCAAAAATTCCCCTGCATGGTACACAACCTGGGATTCGATCATCTCGGTCAAAATACTCTGAAAATTCGGCAACGCGTCGCAAAGAAAAGCTACATCGTCCATGTAGTCCATTCTTCTCGTTCAAATCTCAGCACGACCATTTGCAAACTTATTCAGCCTCCTCGCTCGAAATTTGCATCGATCGTTTACAAATTTCGTTCCGCGTACACTAGGTACCGTACTGCTCTCTTCTTCGAGCGTTCACTCGGTTCGAATTGATCGTGGTTACCAGCTGCATTCCTCGCGATGTGCAAGGTCGTTGCAGCAGCATCGTCCGATCGCGAAACTGTCGCAACAGGAGGTGTCTCGCTCGGTCGTTCGTTCGCTGGCTCGCTCGCGCTAATTCCGCATGGAGGGGTTGCGATATTTGGCACTCGGTCGGTATCCGTCGACTGGTAGCGGTTCCTCGGCCCCCAGCGTTGGCCTTCTCTTCCTCCCGCGAGTTTTTATTACGCTTGTTCCATATTTTCTGCTCTCGCCCCCTTTCGTCTTCTCTCTCTCTCTCTTTCTCTCTTTCTCTCTCAATTTCTCTCTCTCTGGACTCGGTGTCTCTTTTTCTCTGTTCTCCTTCGACGGTCGGCCTCGCTCGGTCGTTTCGTCTCTCGTTTCCTCCCCTCCTCCTCCTCCACCGCGTTCGTATCGCGCTTCGTCTCCTTTCCACCCCTCGCCGCGCTCTTCTACCCGTTTGCGTTCCTCTCTCGTCTATCGTCACTCCATCCGTCCCCCTTTATCTTCCCCCGTGCGTCCTCTTTCGTCTCTCCACCTCCTCCTCCACCTCCTCCTCTTCCTCCTCCACGCTGGGCTCCACACCTCCGCTTAATAATACACACCAGCCAGCCACCCGCTACTACAACGGGCACACCGGCGGCACCGACAGTATGGCATACCACTTTATTGATCTTCTTTCCCCGCTTTCACAGGTTTCAACCCGAATTTTCCACCACTTTATGCAAGCGTCGCCCTCCTGCCCGTTTACGCGCCCCTACGCTTCGCGGGAGTCATCCCTTCGTCGTCGATAAATCGAACCGACCCACAGTTTCGAAACAGTCGACGAGAGCCGTGTCCGAGCCGACGCGATGAGAGGATTCCTTGCTAACGAGGAACCACGTCGATACTTACCTTCTTTCGTACGACCACCTTGGTTTTTCTTTCTTTTTGTTGTTTTTTTTCTTACGAAATTTCATCCGGGTGCACCGTGATACGGTAACGTGTAAAGTATGTTTCATTTGGGGGTGTTTTCTTTTTTTTTTTCTTCTGTTTCTTTGGTCGTTATGGAATCTCGAAATTCTAAGACGAGGATGAAAGTTTGGTGTCTTGGTTAGTTTTGGGTACGCAGAGGACAGGTTTTCGAACGATTTATAGAATTGCTCTCAAGTGTTAAGGCGACTCGAGAAAAGAAATTAGTCGGATTGTCGAGATATCGGTTACGAGGACCGAGGAGTTTTGTTTTTAATTGCGAATGCGTGAAAGGTATTTGGAGAAAATCGAAGGGGGGATCGTTGGTGGTTGTTCGTCGAAAGTATTGCAACAAGTATCGTAAAAGTTTGTTTTTTTTACTGTTAGAAACTGTACAGAATTTGTCGAAGAAACTTTCGTCCAGGATACTTTTCGAGAGAAGATGGGAATCTTCGAAGGGTAGTTTCATCCCTTGAACTTGGATCACCGCAGTCGATAGAAATCGGTATCCTTTATTTTCAACGGCTCCACAAATCTGCAAAGTTTCGATCAAATTTTAAGGGAGAAACTAAGTACACGTGAACGTAAACTTGGGTTGACTTACTTTCAGAAAGATAATTAATATTCAAAAGTGCTTACTTTTCGAATTTAACGAGAGAGAAGGTAAATATGTTTTTACACCAAGGTCGTGGCAACTTTGCGAAACACTGAAACTTCAACTCGAAGACATCGAGAACCGAAATAATACTCGTATTGAAATTATTGTACCTATAAAATAACTACTTGAACGTATCCGAATTGAACTTCGATTGATCGTAATAAGTAGCTCGATAAGTTTGTCGTTCGATAAGAAATCAAACTGTCAGCTTCGTTGTTTTATTTTTCTAAAGATGGCACTACCGTTTGGTGAACACGTGTGAAGTTTCGTGCAGATCCGTCGACTCGTTCGTATATTTACACTTGTTCAAAGTTCAAACGTCACGGTATATTTTCACAATGGAAAAGAAAACGACGAAACTTATCGAACAACCTGGTACGTATTATTCGCAACGTCCAAGCCTCTCGTAACGACCAAGTTCCACCAGCGAAATCAACGGGGTAAACTTCGAAAAACGGTTCACGAGTTCCTGGAAAATATCTGGAAAAAAATCATCCACCGTACGGACGTCGACCTACACGGAAGTCCATTAATCGATATAGCGCACCGATGTCGTGCCAAAAGGGCCAGCCTGACGGGACAAATTGTCTCTTGCGGGACTTCCGACAATGTACTCGAAGTAGTCTAGCGCTAATAGTAGTATCGTGAACTAGATTAGCGGGCATCGAAGTTCGATTAATTCGCGCAGAAGAGAATACCGTATTGTAATTTTCCACCGAGAAGAAATTACCGTTTAGAGGATCGATGTGTCCCGATTCGTATTTTCGATCTCGTTTACGTATCGCTCGAAACGAAATTATTCTTCGTAGCATCGAAGTGCCTTTTTCAGGCGATAGCGAAAATTATTTCGACCGTGGAACGATAAATTAGACGGTCGAATGATCGAGATAGTACGATAATCCGGTAGTCGGTCAAGTGGTCGAATCAGATTTGTAAAGGTACGTTTTCACGTGACTTGTTTTCGCGTCAGGATCGTCGCGATCAGCCTAGTCAGAAAAATAAGTACAGTTAGGTATAACGGTGCATCTGACTACGATACAATAGTTACACCCGTTACACTTCTCCCACTATGTATACCAAGTACAAGCTACAATAAAACGGTACACTTAACTACAATACAATAAAAACACCCGTTACTTCTCCCACTCTGTCTACTGTATCTTCCCCCACTCCTTGATAATATTTAGTTTACTTTTCCCTCTACGTTGGTCACGATCGTATCGCTACCGTGCAATCTGAAATTATCGATTTTCTAACGACGAACTTTATCCTTTCAAGAACGACGCTAATGTACGTTAAATTGATTACAAGGCATTCTATTGGGTTGTATTACCCATATTCTATTGGGTTATCATTTTGTTCTTTTCCGGTGAAAATGAACCACGATTATTTCAGAGAGTACAAACGTTTTATCAAATTATATATTCTCCATTTTGGAGAACGAAATGACTTTCCAAACGACCTAATAAAAGTAACGAATCTCGTATAGGGCGGAACGGTCTTGTACCCAAGAATCGGTACGGTGTCGCGACGATACCGTCACGTGAAAACGTAGCTTAAATGCGAGCCGGTCGCGCTAGCCGAAGCAACGTCCATCCCCACCACCGACACCGGGCCTACCATAAGCTACGAACGAAGGAAGTGGAATAAACGCAATAGCCGAGCGCGACTACCGAGCCGCCAGTTGTACACCATTCCGAGTTAGATAATCGGGTAATCAGATAGTCACTCGAATAGACAGGTAATTAGGCAGCCGACCGGGTCAAATATTCAGATCGTCGAACGATTAAATGGTTAAATATTTAGACGCGTCTATGTGTACGTAGACGCGTAGATTGGGTAAATAAATGGTCGAGCGAACAGGTACACGTATAGTCGGAGGGTTACGAATTATAAAATGAAATTCAGAACACGGGGCATCATCGAGGGGCTTCGAGCAGTCTTTCGTCCTCCTCCTTCGAGAATGGAATTAAACAAATCGATAACGGAATAAAGGCGCCACAATTTATTCCACGCAACCGTGGTAGGCTTTCATCGTACAACAATTCATTTACGTAACAATATCGCGTTACATAATGCGCCGCAATTTTTCAACGAAGCGAGAACACTCGTTTCTACGGTACGCCGATACAATTAAACAGATCGATCCCGTGAATTCCCGTTCGACGTTTAAAACGTCGGGGCGACGGACGAAAGGGAGGAGAGAAATAATAAAAAAGAAGAAAAATAAAAGAAGAGGAATGATAAAAGAAACGGAGAACGGTTCTTTGAAAAGCGTTCGAGAATTGTTCCGCTTACTTACTTGCACCGTTTGTTCCGCGAAACTAATTAATATTCACGTGGCAACCTTAACGAACGCGTTCCACTCGCGTCTCGAAGATCAAGTGCATCGATGGCAGAGACGGTGGCTACGATAACGTTACCGATAAGTGAACTTTAACTCGAGACGCTAAAGTAGAATCGTGCGAGAAATTATGTCTCGATTCTCGACGCATCGTACCGTCTTCGAAATTGGCTTCGTCGTTACGTGGTATTTCGGTTTCTGTACCATTGGTATCGTAATATCCGATATCGTTCGACGTATCGGAGAGATTGGAGCGTAAACGGATTTAACGTAAAAAAAATTCCAACGCGAGAGAAACATTGGGATAAAAACGAAACAATGCTACTGACAACGTTGGAAAAGTTTCGCAACTTTAAGAAACTCGATCTCTCGATTTCGAAACATCGGTTCGAAAAAGTTCGAAATCGCGAGAGGAAAATTTATTCCGCGCGTCGTACGATCCGGATTTGACGCTATGGAAATTCTGATTCGCTCAAAAATTGACTGTGTACCTTCTTGGGTATCTGATTCGATCCTACGATTCAAATTCCGTGCATAAAAAATATTTACCTGTTCCGGGAATTTAGTTAGATTATTTTTCTTCAACCTATTGTCTTCTAAGTACGTTAAAGACGATAAAGAGAGAGAGAGAGAGAGAAACAACGAGATCACATAAGATAAGATCAAAGAGTGAGAAGTATTAAAAATAAGATCCCAGTTGCGAAGACGACTGCGCGCAATTAACGAGGCGGAAACCGCGACAGTTAGCGAGGCAACGCTGCACAGGCCACGCGTTCAAGTGTGTTCTTCGTTTAAAAAAGTTCCTCGACCTTCTCGAGCTTGCGACACTTTCTCGAAAAAGAATCCTCGATCCTTTCGAGCTCGTGGTTCGACCCAAAGAGAAGAAAAAAACACAATTCCGATCGACGAACAATTCAAGAGTAACAGTGTCGTAAACTTTAGAAAATACAAATTCACCGGATCGTCGTACGATGAAAGGCTTCGCCGTCACGGTGGTTAAAAGTCACCTATTTAATACGAGCTAAAAAACGACTTCACGTGTGTACACCAGTGGCTCTCAAACTGTGGAGCGGTGCCAAAGATCGATACATTCTCTGTTACGGTAAACATCATCTATGTGTACCATTTTAATCGTAAAACTCATAACTATTCGCGAACCTTTCGGTTTCGCCAAAAGGCTGACTATAGAGAAACAATTACCAACTGCGAGAATCGTTTGAAGAAAAAAAAATTTAGGAATACAAAAGGATCGAAAACTAACGACCAATGGTTGGATAGGATATTTGGTTCGTTCTGGTCGACGCGATCACTCGTGGATAATCGTCGTCGGTGTCTCCTCTCGATGAAGAAAATGTAAAAACGCGAGACGCGTAAGATATTCGTGACCCGGTTTCTCGGGATCATGGATGGCGTTCTCAAGAGTAAACACTGTCGCTCGTCTCAGCCTTCCTTGCGTCCTCTTTCGAGCTTCCTTTCATCGTTCCTCCTTGCCCTTACTCTCGTGTCTCTCTCTCTTTCTCTCTCTCTCTCTCTAGTCGTGGCAATGTCTACTCCACGCGTTGCTTTTAACCCCGGAAAGAGAAACGCCGACGAGAATTCGGTCGGGAGATTTTCGACTCGCGCTTGGGAAAAGAAAGTAAGACGGAATACGGTATTGTCTCGTTGTAAGTCGTCCAGTTGGACGACAGACACGACTTGCAACGAAACAGTCCTCCGTTTCGCAGTTCTTCCTAGTTTTCGGTAAAGTTCACCCGAGTCTTTTAATAATTAATCTTGTACCGTGATCTTTGAATTTAACCAGCATCCACTGACACTGAATACAGGGAAATTTAATTTCCTATTTCCAATGCTTTCTCCTGTGATAATAAACCCATTAGTGGTTTCCTTATTGTTCTGAACACCACTTCAGAAGACGGGTTTTCAGAATTCTTTGTGTACAGTTCTTTTTTAATTTTAATTCACGGATTCCATTTGAGAAGAAAAGGTTATTTGTATTTTGAAAAATTGTAATAAATTGTACCGTTAAGATTATTATTGCAACTGCGTGTATTATTATAGTTGAATTATTGTTTAATTATCACAGGTTGGAAAAGAAGCTCGTTAACGACAGAAAGGATGATTGACATTCCTTAAGAAGTTGAACGCCGTGGAAGGAATTATTCTCGATTTAATAGAGCAGTGTCAAATCTGTACAGAAACAGTAAAAAGTAAATTAAGAAGTTGTGTAGTTAAAGGAGTCCTCGAATTGAAATTGAAAAGAAAGAGGTTGAAAAAATATTTGAAAAGAAAGAGGTTGAACAAAAATTTGAAAAGAAAGGATTTAGAAAACAGCAGACGTGGTTCTTAGAACAGCGTGAGAAATCTACTAATGGGTTTATTATTACAGGAAAGAGCATTGGAAATAGGGAATGAAAGTTAACGAAATTTAAAGATCGTAGCGATACAAGATTGGTTGTTAAAGCCGCCAAAGACTCGAGTAAACTTTATGGTTTGCCGCTATCGTGTCCTCTCTCTCTCGTTCGCAGTCTGTCGCGCTCCTCGCAGCAACTGGAGCAGTGAAGGGGATATAAGACTTATAACGAGGCACGAATGACGACCCGTAACGAGGCAATACTGTATTTCTTAGATACAGAATTTTGAATCGTTGGATCGAGTCAGATGTCCAAAAAGTGTGGATCGATTTTTGAGCGAATTCTGTGACGTCAAGTCTGGACCGTACGAGATACAGTATAAACATTTTTAATCTCGTATTGAACCATTGTAATCTCGAGAACAAATTTCTCTTTCGTGTTCTCCAGTTTTTTCGAATCGTTGTTTCGAAATTGAGAGTTTCTTTGAGTTTGGAAACTTTTCCAACGTTGTCAGAAGCATTGTTTTTTCTTCTTATCGCAATGTTTTTCTCATCCTGGAAATTTTTTGTCTAGTTAATTTTTCATTCGACTATAGTACCGCGTAAATAAGACGTAGACACAGATGGAAGAATTTGAGAGAAATTGAGAGTACCGTTGAGAGAACAATGGATCACCTCGACTACCAACAAATTGTGTTTAATGTATTCGTAATCCGTTCGACTCGATTCGATATTTATTACTCGCGAGCAAAGTTTATTTTTTGTTTTTTGTCAAAATTTTAGGCTTTTACGATTGCCAGGAATCGATTCAGTTGTAACAGTAACAGATTCAACAAAATTCCTGTTTCAACGAGTAGAGTTTCCGTTCGAGGAGCGAAGGAGTGGGGATAGTGTCAGGTTGGGACCGTTGGAAACGGTTGCCGTGGCAACGGGCCAAACGACCCAGACGAGTCCCGAGAGATTCTACAGAATCATAGATAATCTCAAAGAAAACGGTCGTAGTTGCATAATTATCGGACGACTACTCGTTCGATGAAATTTATTCACGAGAATCGTTTAACGAACGTTTCGCGTTACAATTTTAATACACCGAGTTTATCTAACTTACACGGGAACCTGTGCAAAATTGCCACCAAGTTATCGTCGGTATCGCTTAACTCGCACTTTTGTTCTTAACAAACGACATCGCGCTCACGTATAATCTCGACGAAACCAACAGTCCTCGTTACGTGTTTATCGAAAAATTCCAAACTCGATGAAATCTATTTTGGAAAAATACTCAAAGGTATCCTAACCAAATACTCAATCCCGTCGTATCGAGTTCGATTTAACTCTTATCGCAATTTCACCTGTAACTAGTAATCGAATACATTTACGTAGCACCGTAACTAATCGAAATTTTCTTTTTCTTGCAGGTAAGTGTCTCACGATGTTCTCCAAAACGATCGCGGATTTTCCGGTAAGAGATCCACTCCTCGAGTATTTTCGAGAGATCGATTTCGTTTATTCTTTTTTTTTGCGTTCCTTATCCCTACTTCCTTTTCCCCTCTCCTTTTTTTTTTTTTAATTCGTTCGACAGCGGTTGCACCGATGGTCGGGCTGTTTCTCATTCATGGTCAAGCCTCGTCGTCTATTTCCATGGAATCTCATTTACCGGGAACGGATCTGTTTAGCCGGGGCGACGAGCGTGATTCAGTTACGTAGATGCACGATACACCGAGCGGCTCCGGGAGCCCCGTGGTTGTATAAACACACTGTCGGGTCCGTGCACACTTCTGAGGCTCTAATGGAAACAAGTAAGTAGGTAGTAGATGTCATTCTTCGGCCAGTGATTCTCATCGATGTTCGCGCGAGGCGTGTAATTAACCGGCGGAGGGTGGAGGGGGTTAAGGGGGACGACACGCCTAATCGACGGTGAATCTGACGTTAAATTGCGATCGGTGCAACGGGAGAAGGTGCCAATTAACGCCGGAACTCTCGTTCCGTGGAATACGACGGGGGAGAGGGGGCCACGAGCACGGAAAATGATGTTATTATCCAGGGGCGATTCGAGTTACGAAATGACAATGTTGTATCGCGGCCGACGCCGCCGACTCGCGTGGAACAGGTCGCGTCGAGCCGCCGTGTACGTATTTAAAATTATCGAGCACGTGAGTTGCGTTCTCCGGAGTCGTTCCACGAGTCGCGTACGAACATTGTGGCTTCGCGAACGTGGCTTCGTATCGTTACACCTGCCCGTGTGTTCCATCGATACGGGATTTTTTTTCTTTTTCAACGAGCCCCGTTCACTTTTTGCACCGGCGAAATTTATCGCCCGTTCGAGTTCAAGATAGAAGCGGGGAAGCGCGGCGAAAGTACTCGGTTCTGCTCGCTTTCGAGCAACTAAATCCGGATCGTTGTACACGAAAGCGGGGTGGGGAAAAATTTGAAGCTAGAATTACAGAATTCCTCTTTTAGATAGTATGGAATACAACGAGAAGGATTGGAATTGTGTAGTGCTTGATTGTGATCGCTTTCGAGCAACAAAATCCGGATCGTTGTACACGAAAGCGGGGTGGGGAAAAACTTGAAGTTAGAATTATAGAATTCCTCTTTCAAATCGCGTTAGATACAACGACAAGGATACAAAAACTAAAGTCGAGAACCAGTTACTTAATTCAAACGTATCAAATATATCCTATTTAGTTTCGAAGTCGAAAAATTTTGCCAAATCCGGAACTGAAAATCTTCGATTCCGAAACTGAAGCAATTTAAAATTTGTTCGTCGAACGAAACGCAATCACCGCAAACCCAATGCATTCCAGCGTCGAGTTGACGCGGGTCACAGCGATCGCACGCGTTTCGCCGTACGTTACGAGCGTTTTTATTTCCGTGCGCGCTGGCGCGTGTACGTTTCCACTGGTCGTGTCCGGTGCACATACAGCGAGGAGGCAGGCGCGCGCGCTTGCGCATTTATTTGAATAAACGCGCGGCAAGACGCGATCGGGCCCGAATCTTTCGAGGCTCGCACGCTCGGTTCGGTTTTACCTTTTGGCGGCCCGCTGGGCATACACATAAGTAGTCGGGGACGAGAATCTTCTCGCGTGGCTTTCCTGCTCCCGCTAATGTCCAAAGCGACGAGTCTCGACTTCTTTGTTCGCCGTTGGAATTCGCTGACGACAGGTTTCGCTGGAATCGCGCGATTACGCGCACGCCCCGAGATAAATCGGAGAACACGGACTCTAGCGAGCGGAGTTACCGCGCGCGGTGCACCGCGATCCACCGACGAGGGAACAACTCGCGCGAGCGCGAGTAATTGAAATTTGTCATCCTTAAGGGGCTTTTTGCGACGAACTCTATGGAACGGTTGGCTCGTTAGCGCGGATTCCTGGCCATAGTGGTGGGGGAATACACACGGTGAGCGGCGGTACCGCGTACGAGATATAAAAATGCTTCTCGTATTGTATTTATTTTCAACTCCCCACCCGTGCGCCTCCTTTTTGAACCTCGTTTATTTAACCCTCCGCCGAGAGCGCGTTTTTCGCGCGTGTATCTTGATACGACGGTACGAGAACCGTCGCGTTTTGTTGGTTAATATTTTTCTTCCCGTGTTTTCGGTGCGCACTCGCCGCGCTCGCGGATACCGTCGATGATAAACTGTTTCATAATTTCCCGCGCGCCTGGAAGAATTAGGGGTTGGGTTTTTCGCGGACAGCGCGCCGCTGCCAAGTAAATATCCAACGGTGGAAGAAACGACGCGGATTTAATATCGCAATAGTTGCGCTATCCGGTGCTCGGCTGCGATAAGATGTTGGAGCATTCGGAATTTTTGCGGACGATTTCGAAATATCGGAATCATCTTCCATTCGAGTAGATTTGATCAAAGTTTTGAAATATGTAACTTCGAAATTTGGTGCTGCAGTTGCGGATCGGGAAAGATTTTTGCGAACGAAGTAAACGAATTTATACGAAGTTACTGTTAATATTCGTTCTCGGTATTACGGACTATTCAAATTGTTTTCTAACGGGTTTTTATCCGTTCTTTTTAAGAGATGTCGGGATAAACTTGTAGAAGTGTCGACATTGGTAATTTTTTTTTTTTTTAACACGTCTGACGAAGCGCAGATACACGAGACGATGATACGCCGCTTCGTGCTTTTTCGCGTTGTTGGCAGTTTGGTCAGCGACGAAGATGATCTTTCGTTTTTTCTTTTTTTTTTTTTGTTCGTTATCTTTCTCATCTGCAATGCGATTCTTCGTTCGTGATAAATGGTAAATCGTGTTATTTTGTATTATAATTTGTCTACTGTCTCGTTGTACATCTGGAGTTTTTAATTACGATTTCGTCGAGACGTATACGAATCTACTTCGACTTACTTGAATCACACGCTAGACCTAACTTGAATCTGATGAACCTGGCACTGATCTATCTTAACTACTACAGCTTAATTTAATTACAGACTTAACCCTGACCTAACGTAAATTTCTCCTGGACCTATCTCAAGCTGACGCAGACCTAACTTAGAACTAATCCAAAGATAATTCAAATCTACCTCGATTTAATTCAAACCCAACACGATCCTGACACACGTTTAGTCCATGTATAACCCATAACGGTTTCCATTTTTTCTTTTAAACTACCTTCTTTTGTTTTAAGAAAAGAGTGCCATATTAATTTCAATTAAATGCTTCAACTCAATTTCAATTACGCGAACAGAACAAGACACTCGAACTGATAAGTAAATAATCTCGAAAACCCAAGTAACAAGTACGTGTGAATATTTTACTGGAAAACTTAGACCTGTTTGAAACAATGCAAGAAAACTGTACTTCCATGCTTACGAAACGGATCGTGCCGCGTTGAAAATTGTATTTTTCGATAAAAGAATTCAAGAAAAACAATCCTCGTTGGTCGAAGAAATGTTTCATCCGGTAGCTCTCCAAATCCAGCTATTTCTTTAATTTCGGTATCGGTCGTTTCGCGGTGCGCGAAATATCCGAGAAATAAATTCTTTTCGCAATTTTTCAACTAGCGAGATAAAACTCGCGGCGACAAAGGACGAGGACTTTGGCGAGCGTTTCGCACCCATGGTCTTCGATTAAAACGGCTCGCAAGACGATGTCGTGTCACGCTCGAACGGGCTAGTATCGCGTAAGAGTGAAAGAGAGACAGAGAGAGACAGAGAGTGAAATAGAGAAATAGAGAGAGAGAGAGGGAGAGAGAGACAGAGAGTGAAAGAGAGAAATAGAGAGAGAGAGCTAGAATCCAGCGAGGTGACGCGTTTGGTGCACCCGCTATCGTGGAGAAGCACGCGGTACAATAATTGTAACGATAAATAGGGACGCGACAGAAGCAATGGGACAGAAAATCAGTCGGTTCTACCAGGCGTATCGTCAAGGAGGTCGAGAGGAGAGTACTCTCGCATTCCGATGAACAGCAAACCCAGAAACAGGAGGGACTGGCAGGGTGACAAGTTGCGATGAGAGAAAAAGCGGGAGAGAAGGTGGATTGCACGGAAAGAGAGGGGGCAAGAAAGAGACCAGAGGGAGAGAGTGATCTCGCAAATCAGTAGAAGGCGGCATCGACCTCGCCTCTCTCTCTCTTACTCTCTTTCTCTCTCTCTCTCTCACTCGCTCACTCTATCTCTCTCCCCTTCTTCTTCGTCCGTCCCTTTTTCGTTCTCTCTTTCTCTCTTTACCATCGTCTCTCTCCGTTGCACGCGCTCCTCTCGCGGAATCCTTTCTTCTGTGTGTGCATTGTGCGGATAATACCGGCGCTGGCTTCTTTTTCCGTGACTGTGGGCGAAAACGAGCCGGGAGATACCGACGGTGCTGTGAAAAAAAGAGAAACGAACGATCGGTATTCTCCCCCGCTCTGTCGCGCACCACCGTCCCGCGCGTCACTCCCCCCAAACCACCTCCGTCCCCCACCCGCCCTCCCTTCCATGCATTTTCGAAAATAGTCTAACCTAAAAATATGCGGGAACGCCGCGGACAACCGCGGTCGACGTTGGAACGCCGCGCTCGTTCGCCGCGAAAATTGCATTTGTTTCCCTCCTCGCCTCCCACCACCATCACACTCCCCTCCCCCTCCCTCTCGTTTCTCTTTTCTGCGCGCGAACGCGTTCGATACGCCGAAACGTCGACCGCGATCGAGTCCCCGGGAACTTTTAATAACTCGTCGACGAAACGCGCGCCACCCCGACTCGCACCGGCTTTCCACCTCCTCATCCTCATTCTCCTCCTCCTCCTCCTCCTCCTCGCGTCTTCGTCTCGCGCGTGCGAGAAAAGGGTATCGTTAATTGGATTCACCGGTGGCGCTCCGACTCGCCTCGTTGCGCGGGAAACGAATCGAATTAAACATTAATTCCGCATCGTCGACGTGTCCCGAAGAATTTCGTCGTTCTCGAGTTCGGGACTTCGGGACACCCGATGCGAATCGAGCGAGAACAGATCCACGCGAACCGCGCCGGGAAAGGCCGAAACGACCGCGTTTGTTCCATCTTTATTTCCCCACCACCCTGAAATCAAGCAATCGGGTTCGTACCCCTCGCGAAAGTTTCATCCATAGGGTGTACGAGGTTCGAGGTGTTGTCGAATGATACAGTTCGAATCTTCGTACACTCGAAGCCGGGAGCTCGAAAGGGAGTCGGTTTTGTTTAGTCTAGACCGAAAAAGATCTATTCCTTGCGGCCGCATTTATCGAAAGAGCGTCGAAAACCTCAATCGAGGACGAACAGGGAAGTTTGAAAAATTTACAGGTTCGTATCTTGAATTGAACTTTCCGTATCGATGTTTCTAAAATTGGGGGACCTTCTAAAAGGGAAAGGGTCGTTTTACAATTTTCGAGAAGCACGACAGATAATTTTTTAAATAGTTGAAAAACATGGATAATTTGAACGTTTTTCTTCGCATATTTTCAGCCGTAGAGACTTTTTTCCGTTACGGGACTATTTTTACAAAGTTTGAGAACCATTTCGGTGAACATTTACGGATCAGACCCGGTGAATACGCTTCACGGATAAATTCCGAGTAAGTTCTATAGTCTGGCGAAAAGGAATCGTCCGCTCAAGGCCACCGAGCAGCTATCCCCACCGCGCGGCTCCCCCACCACTGGTCGCGCAAGCCTGCACGCCCACGCTGTCCGCGCTACGTGACGTAAAAGTAGACACCGTATCTACCATGATTCACTGCCACGAAAATAGATCGGACGGGCCAATTGAGTTCGATACGACGGCAGTCCACAACCTTTAATTGTACAAGGCATTGTATACAAGACGGAAATATTCGGGCGTGTTTCGTCCTCGCCTCGTCACCGCTTTCGAACGTTTCCCCTTGCGTTCGTCGGGGCTCGCTTTCCCTTAATCTCGCCTTATCTTTATTACGCTCTAAAATCGGTCAGTATTTCTCAGAGCCGCTCCCCGATCACCGACGGGTTACGCGTTCGTTAACGCCGATACCGGAACGTCTCACCGCCGAAACTGTTTACAGCATCTCTCCGTAATCGTTCCGCGCGTTACCTCGAAGTCCAATCGTCGTGTTTGATTATCTAACGATTCGAGGAAAACTCGTCACGGCTGCGAAGGGAGAGAGCATTATCGCGTCGCGCGACGATGGAAAGTTCGTCGACGGTTAACAGCTCAACACCGAGGAGTGCTCGATTCTCGTTGAAGAATCGATTTCGTATCGAATTCGACGGGCTGAAAAATCGAACTCTTCGAAAATCATTTTTCCGATCACTGTGTCTCGCGTGCGCTATACAATTACATCGCATCTATGTATTTACATTCGAGACAAATCTTGCGGGTCGTCCACTTTCGTTGAAATAATTTTTTCAACATCCTCCGCACTTATAACGACTAATCCTTTCGGTGATTCTTTGGAAATATTAAATTGCAAAAACGTAGAAGTTTCAGAGTGAACGTTTCGATTAATTACAAAAATAAAGCAACGACATCGAAAAGAAAAAAATTTGTACTTCGTACGAGGGTGAATCGTCGAACTTTCGTTCAAAAGTATCGATTGGGAATATCGACGGTTCTTTGAAGAATCTCTGGAAAATATACTGAATATCGACGTTAGCGAATCCTAGTCGATATTAATTGAAACGCGACGTCCACTATGCAAAGAATGTTCGATGGACGATGGTCAATCGCGCCTTCGCGATACCGTGTCGGGACATTTAATTACAAATGGCGATCTGCGCGCAATACCTGCACGCGAGGTACGAGTTGTTAATTTCGTTACGAGAGACGAGTATCGTCGATGGTAACGTCGCTCCGAATCCGATCCTTAATTATCGTACGCGATGAAGCACTTCGCGCTAACCGCGTCGATTGGTCCACACGCGCGCGCGCGTGCGCGCGACGCGGTTAAATATAAATCCGTTGCTGGTTTCCCGTTACGGGGAGACGTCTCGTCGCGAAATAATAAAAAAATAATCGTCTATAAGCGTCGATCCGTGAAACGTACGCACGCGAACGAACCGCTGCGGCTCGAGGTTAGGAGAACGCGCGACGAGCGATGCGTCACGCTCGCGCACGTCCCTTAAATTGGGTTGAGTATCACTGGCGGATTTGTAATAAGTGTAAGCGGATCGGTACAGATGCGTCGCTCGCACTGGTCCCGTTTGCGCGCTCTCTTCTTGTCGAATCCCGGCACACCGTGAAACCGTGATGACGCAACGGCAAAGTGTTGGTGGAGGTTGGGAGTGCGGGCGACGTGTCGCAAATGCGCCTGTGTAAAAGCTTCGCTGCCAGCTGCACGGCAGCCGCTTAAGTCGCGCTCACGACCATACCGTTCAGGGTGCGAACGATTTCTATGTTTTGGAGAAAGTTTCGGTGTCTCCGTTCGCCTCGTGGGAAAATAATCAATGCCCCGGGTTTTTATCGCTCGTTCGAAACGGCACGCGAACAACACGCGAACTTGGAACCGGTCTCTGGTCCCTTTCGCATCGTTACCTCCGTAAATAGAATACAATCCGAATCCACGTTTATTCGTAGACGGTGAATACGATACTTTTCGACCAGAGACGTTCTTTTAAATAGAGAATTTATAGTTTGAATTTATTATTGCATTTTAGATATTTGTATAACGATTTAGATCGTCGATCGATTCAATTTTCCACCGGTGCGTCGTTCGTTAACTCTCTTCGACGATTAGAATCGTCGCGCATACCGGGCTCGGCAACGTTCGAAGAACACCGTACACGTACACATCGCGTAACAATGTACGTCGATCGTCACTCGCGCTGCCTCGGCGTTCTCACAGCTCCACGGTGCATCATATCGACTCGGCTTCGTTCGCCTAACGCCGCACTGACACAGCGTAGGACTATCGAAACTATACATGGTAGACGCGTTACGGTACAGTCACCGTTCGAGTAGGAGAGGCTCTCGAGGTTTTGTAGTCGGTGGCATCATGCGGGTGGTGTAAAGCGAGTAGGCAGGCACAGGCGGACGGGCAGGCAAAGCTCCGATCGGAACGAGTGGTGCGCGAATCGGAGTCGAAGTCGGAGTCGGAGTCGGAGTCGGAGTCGGAGTCGTGACGACTTGCCTCGGGTCGACTCGGGTTCGGGACGAGCGTAGCCGAACGCTTCGACTACGTGCGCGCTTCGCTGTGGCGTGGTGCGGCGTGCCGTAGCATAGCGCGTCGGGACGGGTTGGGACGGGACGAGACGAGACGACACGAGACGATACGGCACGAGACGATACGAGACGGGACGAGACGACACGAGACGGAGCGGGACGGTGCGAGGCGAGGCGAGGCGAGGCCAGTCGAACCGAGCCGAATCGAGTCGAATCGAGAAGAGAGTCAGTGGCTGGCGACTCCTCGGGGCGTCAGGTTCTCTGTGTGGGGCTTGTTGTTGTTTCGCGCTCCCTGCAAACCACGTGCGCAGCGTGACAGCTCCGACAACGGACGTCGAAAGTACGCGGCGTTACCGTACGACGCGACGTCTCCACTTATCGCGATCGAAGTTTCCGACCGGCGATTTTTTGCGACGAATCGAGTCGAACGAAAGCAAGTTTTTCGAGACAAACGCTTCGAGGAAGAATCGCGCGTCGAACGTCGGAAGCGTGTACGTTCGTCGCGTCGAACACGCTGTTTCAACAGTGGACGTTTCGAAAGTGGTGTCGCGTTTCGACGCAAGTGATCGAAAACGTATGGGTGCGCGTCACGAGTTCGAATCGTCGATGCGATTCTAAAAATCTCGGCTGGATGCCCGAGTGACCGTCACGATCGTTCGAACGATCGAAACGCAACGGTAGGGTGCTCGCTACTTGTTGGATCGCACAGCCGCCGATAATGTTCGAAAACGGTCGTACCAAGGCCCGGCAAGATTCGCGGTTGTTGCAATATTAAATTTGTCACGATGACTTGGCTACGTGCCCTCGACAGTTATCGCAGCCGAGACTTTCGTTAGCAACTCTTATCGGGCTACGCGAATAACCTGACCGCACAGCGTAAATATTATGAGTGCAGGAATCTTCGAATCGTGCGACGAGTTGAAATTACGATGCCGCCTAATCGCGTCGTGCGCGTTGCCAACCGCAAAAAGCATACGGAAGAAAACCGCGGCAAGGACGAATGAAGCACGAAGAATTTATCAGCCCCGTTGACCAGAGTCTCGAAAGAGGTCGCCCCGTTGCTCACCAGAAAGAAAATAAAACGTTATCCCGTGCGAGCGGTAACCCTGTTCCGTTCGTGCCATTGAGGCGGCAGCGGGCAAAGTAAGTGGACCGCACCGTGCAAGAACGTAACGCGGGTAAATTAGTGGCGGAACGGGTACGTCTGCGACAAGAAACGGAATAATAACGACCGCGGCCGGAAGAACGCGGAAACGAGCGAAGAAGAAGGAAGGAGGTGGCGGTGTACTCGTATTTGCGAACCGGACCAACTACGAACATAGACAACCACTGCGGAGAGATAGAGAAAGAGAAACAGAGAGGGTGGGAACCGAACGGGAAGGGGGAAGGAGCGAAGGAAGGAAAGAACGATCCAGAGGAGAGGGAAGAGAGCGGAGAGAAGATTTCTGGGCACGCGCACTCCACCTGCTAGCGTGTAGTGGCACGCGCCATACCCACCCCCCTCCGCTCTGGACGTTGCGGGCCCCCCCTCTCCCCGCAGTCCCTCTTTGGCGTTACCTCCTGGTTCTACCGCCGCCGCCGCCACCGCCGCCGCCGCCGCCACCGCCGCCGCCACTGCCGCCGCCACCGCCACCGCCACCGCCGCCGATTCTTCCCTCTCACCCCCGACCCCGACCCCGCTCTCGATCTCCCCACGTTCCGCGGAGCCTCTCCTCCCGCGGGAATCCCCTCCCGTGCTCCCCTCACGCGTGCCACGGTTTCAAGCTGTGACGCGCGGGAGTCAATCGCTCGCGGACTTCGATAGGACGAGCACACAGGTCCTTGCTCTTCCTCCTCTTCTCTCATACGCCTCTATCCGATCGCTCGCCCGTTCGCTCGCTCGCTCGCGCGTCTCGTGTGCCTCGTGTTCTCCGATACGCTGTCTGTCGCTTCTCTCTCGACACGTACGCACCCCTGCCGTCACGCTCTTTCAAATTTTTTCCCTCCTCACCGAGAAGCCCGTGGCTCGATCTCGAGCGGAGCAATCCGAGAACAATCGTACCGCGGTTCAGGTGGTCGCCGTACCGAGGATAGAAAACAGGAGAGAGAAGATTCGCAAACGAGGAGAACGGTAAAATAGAAAAAAAAAAAAACGGCGCGTGGTTCGTCGATTACGCGCGACACGTCGAAAGGAGGAGGCGCACGCTGGTCAAAGTTCGCGGTGAATTTTCGCCGATCGATTCCCATTGTAATCGAGAGACAGTGGCGGGGGAAAGGAAAAGGAGAGCCGTACGTGGAGAGTTGCCGGCCGATGTTCGCGTATGAAAAAACCCGGTCGTCCTCTTCCACCTCTTCCTCCTCTTCTTTCCGGCGTCCGTCTGCTGCCAGGGGGGCAACGTGCCGGCCGATCTGTGCATTGTAAACAAAGAGAACAAAGGGCCAACGGCGACAACGAGGAGGACGACGACGACGACGAGGAAGACGGGGAACGAGGACGGCGGCCACGGCGCGGAGAAGAGAACGTGGGAAGGGAAGAACGTAAGAAGGAGGAAGGAAAGCGAACGAGCCTGATAAAGAGTGGGGGGCTGACGCGTGCTACTACCGCCGTTACTTCCATCGCAACAAAAATAGTCGAGTCTCCGCGGCGGAGAAGAGACAGAGAGAGAACGAAAAGGGAAGGCAGATAGTGCCGGCGAAGAAAGAGGAGGAATAAAGTTATCGTAATATATACACGCACACGTGTGACTGCGCGTACAGTGGGGTCACGCACGATACAACAGTGGTTCGGTGCAACTTGTCTTCTTTCGTCCGGTGTGACGTACCGACAGTGTAACGACGCGCGGGACAAACACGAACCGCGGTTCCACACGAGCGAAAATCAATTCGCGGTCGAATCGCGAGACCGTGAACGAAAGGACAGTAACAAGAACGCGTCTCGAAAGGAAAGTTTCTTTTTTTTTCCCCGGTTTGGAGAACGACCGAGATCCGAGTTTCGGTGCCCTTTGCCCGTCTCGCGACGACAGAGATACGGTGTTCGCGCGGATCAGCTGTTCCGCCGCGAAGTCTCGCGACGTCGATCTTTCGCGATCGAGCGTCGTCCGTCACGAATCGTACCTCGGATCGTAATTCGGAAGTCGGTGTTCCCGTTGCTCGAGTGCCGCTACGAGGAACGTTTCTTCTTGTTCTCGCACGCGTGTTTCAAGTCGACGTTCTCGAACCACCTGTTGACGATTTACGAGGGAAAATCGACGCGGTTGGCTTCGACGTGATTCTCGCTCGTCGTTCGCGCTCTATCATCGGAAGTGAAGGGTCTCGTCCTAACCTCGATTCGGAAAAGTGAGTCAGAGAAAGAGAGACAAAGAAAGAGAGAGACTATCGTCGAGCAACGTTCGCGCGAACATCGCCGGTCAGTCACCGTTCGTCCAATTGTACCTCCGTCGTCGATAACGGCCAATCGAGTAAAACTGGAAAATCGAAGAAAGAATAAAGTATAAATGGTCGTCGTGATGAGTTCGATAACGTTTCGCGTTGGTGTCGCACGTTGGCGCGTCGTCGAAGCGTACGCGGGACATTGACATGCAAATTCGGGGCGAGTTTTCGCCGGAGGAAGTCGGTATTAAGTATGCGAGCGGAGAGAGTGTCGGTGGCGTTACGGCGCGGCGACTGTTTTTCGGAGTGAGCGTTATCGAGACGTTGTTAATACGTGTTATCGGTGGCTCGCATCGCCAGTGACAGAGAGAGAGAGAAAGAGAGAGAAAGAGAGAGAGAGAGAGACAGAGACTCGACGCGTAAAGTTCGGAGGTCACGGAACCGTTCGGAACGATATGCGGCACGCAAACTCGTTTCAACGAGCAGAGAATTTTGGCCCGCGGAACAAAGGGGCGCGCTCGCGTCGAGCGGGAGACCAATCGCGACGGGAGCGTGCGGTGATATGCTCGGGGGACACGGGAGCGTCGATTCTATTCCCGGCGTCTTTTTCTTCGGCGTCGCGTTAACCGCGGGGAGAGCGCCGCGAGTGCACGCACGTCGTTGGTCGACGTTCGCGCGCGGGAACTTCGAGTTGACACGGTGAATATCAGCTAGTCAAGTGATCTGGAAGGGCATTAAGTTTTACGGGCATATACGAGCCGGTGGGTTCCCGCGTAATAAGAGAAGCCACCGCGCTTCGGTGGGGAAGGAAGCGTTAGACCTAAGTTTGTACAGCGAAGTAAAAGAATATTATACGAGACTCTCGGCCGAGTGTTCGCGCTAGTGACACCGGTGACGGAAAACCACGACGGTGTGTGTGTGTACCGTTCGTTCGTTCGTTCGTTCGTTCGTTGATTCGTTGGTCGTCGAGGTGACGGGTGACTGTTTCGTCGACGCCACGCGTTGATTGCGTTTCTCGTTTCCGTTATATGCGGTCGTTACGGGACAAGGTGTCGTCCACGCGTCGCTGGTACGGAAACTACGTCAAGGGGACGACCGTTTACGGAAAAGCGCGGAAGACGCACGACGACCACGACGAAAGCGAAAGGCGTTCCACGCGCCGCGAGAAAATGACCTTCAAGTTCCGTTGAGAATATTCCGCCGCGGTTCGTAACCGAAGAAAACATGGATCTGTAACGGTGGGGATCGTCGTCTTCGAGGAAGAAATCGCGACAGTGTGTTAGTGCGGATATTACAGTGACGCGAAGAAGTGATCGGCGGAGGGGCATGGTGGGCCCCCACCAACCAGGGCCACAGGCCCGGGTGGCCCCCCTGTAAAAAGGAAATCTCTCGCTATCGTGCCGCTCGTGCTCCATTAGACTGCCTGGAATGATGGTACGTTCATGAAAATAATATTCTTATCTATTCGTGTCATAGTTTGTTTCTCTTCTCCGATGCTATACCACACGTAGAAGAGATCGTTTACCACTCGCATCTTGTCTCGTCTCGTTGTTGTTTCGCGCACTTCGCGAACGAACGTTACCATTTTCGAGGATCAATTTTTATCGTACGAGGGTCAGTCTATTTATAGTTTCGAATATTCTGTCACCGCTCCGGGTAAAAATAATCGAACTCGTTTCCGCGCGAAATTCAAATCGGGTGGTAATTTCGCCTCCGTTGGTGTACCAAGTGTCACGGATGTAACAGATACGACGGTGTCACGGTTGGAAAAATATCGAAAGATCTTCGGGAGAGTAACCGAGGCAGCGATATCGTCGAGTGTAAAAAAATCGTAGGATCGTTCGAAATTGAGCAAAACTCTCGTCTTGAGCTACTTCGAGGGGTATTCTTTCGATGTGATACTTATCGTTCGTCGAGCAACGTACACCGACGAGTTGTTGCCTTTTAAAGTACAAGATCGAAGCAACGAGTGGACGGTACGTTTGCGAAAAAATTACGCAAAGTCTCGTAATTACTCGATCGCGTTTCGCACCGTATCGCATCGTTCTTTAAATTTCGATCGTCCATCGACGGGTCTCCGTTTGTAAATATTGACTGGAACGAATCAACAATAACGTCTTACTTAATTCTCAGTCGCGACGATTTATTACGATTGCGCGACCAAACGTTACAAACAATAATTTCTCAATCGTCGCTATCTAGATCGATGAGCAACCGCGAAGAGTAAACTAGACGCGGAAAATTGAACGCAGACGATAACAAGAGTCATCCGCGATTAATATTTCCGTTAAAATTTCTATGCCAAAGTGCGCAACAACGAGTATACCGAACGCGGGATCGAAACGTGTCGTTCTCCTTCTAACTCGACCGAGAAACGCGAAATCGGTGCACGGGGGAACGATTTGTTCGTTAATAAATCGTAATCGGTGAACGATCCAATGGCAAAAGTCGTAAAGAAGTTAACGAACACTCGAACGATACGATACGCGTGAATTGGACGGTGAAGTGCATTATTTTCGAGGCCTTAACGAGCATCAAATTTAACGAAGAATTAATGACGGAGAATACATTAAGTACTCGGATCGATCGTATTTATCAAGCACACGACAGGAGCACCGTTATTAACAATTATTATTATACAGGGAATTATCGAGCATCGAAACGAGCGAATAAAGCGACGAAAACCTGTTGTATTATTTCCAATCGAACGCACAATGTATTACAATTTTTACGAACACGCGTGCGAAATAAATCACGAAGAGACGCGCGCGTTCGTTTCGTCGATTTTCGTATTCCATTTTCGAATTCCATTTTCAAATTCCATTTTTAAATTTCATTTTCAAATTCGATCTCCTCGAAAACGAAATCTCGAAAAGATTCTTATTCCATGTTTCTCCGTTCGAGAAAACAGATTCTTTCGCGTAAGAATCGTCGCGTTTGCGATCGCCAACCATCGATTAATTACCGGTCTCGGTGCGCGCGTTTTTCAAAATAAGGTCCAACGAGCGTTAAGGGATCAAACTTCTGGGAACAATGAACCGCGACTCGCTATCGGGTTTTCATCCCCCCTTCGCTGCCTCCGTTCCGTGTTAATGCAGATAAAGGATATCGATTTGTGAATTTTTTATCTCCTCGGTGTCTGTCGGTGACTTTGAATACGCGCGAAATGTCACCAGATAACGGAAGTCCACCGTCCGATAAAAATAATTCGATCCCGCGGAACCGTTGAAAAATCGTGATTTATTTCCACCGTTGTATCGATAGCTCGGCTTTCCGCGATGATGTATTCACTAGCTGGAAAACTACGAGGACGACGACGACGACGACGACGACACCGCGTGGAATCTATTTCTCGTCTTACCCACGCATTGGTCTCTCTCGAAGATTCAAAGAAACCGGAAACGTCTGACCGCCGTAACTGTATTGCACCACACGCGCTGCTTGTTTGGATTGAAATTGCGGTGCGTGTCTCTTGGGGCGTATAACACGCTCGTATTTATTATACCGTGACTTTGTGTACCGGTGCAGTGTTCGCCGATGATCGAACGAAATGTGCTCGCGTACGTTTTTCGAACGAAACTTTCCGATCGATGTTCCTAAACTTCGGAGTCGCTCGTATCGGGAATCTTACAAGCAAACACGATGTTTTTGGTGAACATTTTTGTGCCTCGTTCGAACGATAATTGTATCGAGAAGAAGAATTTCGGCGAGATGAATCTCAATTTAGAAATTAATCTGGTAATATATATTTTATAAATACATTCTCGTTTGGAATTATAATACAATTCTTACTTGGGATTATGATATAATTCCAGATACGTTGTTTTCCATTTACAAGAATTTTAATTTATTGGTAAAGATTTTTGTGCCTCGTTCGAACGATAATTGTATCGAGAAGAAGAATCTCAATCCAGAAATTGATCTACTAATATATGTTTTATAATTACATCGTCGTTTGGAATTATACTATAATTCTTACTCAGGATTATGATATAATTCCAAATTCGTTGTTTTCCATTTACAAGGACGAATCGACGGTAGTAGTTTTATACAAGATTCTGTAATTTTTAATACACGCGACATCCGAGTTGTCCCGTAGAATTTTAATTTCGAGCGAGAAACGAATAACGTGCGTACTCACGTGGAAATCGTACGTAAAGAAACTGTAACAAGTTTGTTTTATCGTACCGATAAAAATCAACTGCACGTGTCACGGTCGTGAAACAAGACGCTTTGGGAGACCAGCATCGATTTTTCACAACCTCCCCCGAAGAGTGTCTCAAAATATGGGCCAGCAGCCGCTGAGGTAGCGAACACAGAACTTTGTACACAGGGAATAGGTAGTTCTCGTTTCGATTACTCCTGGTTGAGGAACATTCAGTGGGCACACGTGGCACAGTCGTCGAGTAGGCGTTGAAAACTTTCGATTCGGTCGACTCGTCTTCGAGTCTGCCAAACTCTCCCAAAAGTTGCCACAAAATATCGGCCAGCAGTTACCCAGTCAACGTTAAGACGAAATTCTACGCGCCTAGTATAATCGTAATTATAATTCCGCTTACTTCCGTGTTCGACCAACGTGCGCGAAATTGTACACGACCGAATCTCGTTTTGGACTTTCGATCCAGTCACCTTGGACCTCTCTACGGCCCTCAAAATTGTCCCAAAATGTGGGTCAGCGGTTAACGAGGTAGCTAAGATTTTACTTCGGCCGTTTTTATTTGACTAGCACACAGAGAGGACGCGTGATACGATCGTTCAGTAAACGCTCCGAACTTTCGATCTGGACACCTTTAACATTTTTTTCTCATTTTCCAAAAGGCTTCTCCGAAATCTAGATCATTTACCGACGTGGTCGTTAAAGGATACGCCGCGTGAAATTTTTCCTTTTTTACGTTCGAAATTGAAATTTAGTTTCGGTACGTTAGAACGTATCAGTCGAGAATTATTTTTTTCTTCGTTGACAAGCGGCTCAAGAGGTTGAACTACCCCTTTTAACTTCATCGACCGAAGTAGTTCTGCAATTAATCCTAATCTACTTGCCGAGTTGCAGAAATGTTTTCGAACAAAGTTGCTCGGCTTCGAACGTAGAACTATACACCGAAATAGAAATATTGATCGAAAATTTGTCGACCCTCCGTTAGGATAAAATAATTTTTATTTTACGAACTATAATACTTCGAAGATTCTTTTATTTTCCATACTATTTTCTATACTTTTTCGCATATTCGAAGATACCGCAATTTGATACAATTCGTTCAATTTCGATCGTGGGGGTAATTTTCCAAAGTGATTCTTTCATTCGAATAAAATTCTACATTTAAATCCAGGGAACTCTCGCGCGAAACGTTTTGTAATTTGATAAATAGTTCGAGATCAATCGTCGACGATTCTTTGGTCGTAAAAAAGTTTCTCCCGTTCCATTGAACACTTATCAACGAAATGGAGAAAAAATGTGTACTTAAAATACTTTCCGATGCTCTACAAATTTACGCCGGGTTCGAATATAAAAAAGAAAGATCGTTAACCTCGTGAGATAAGACTTGGTGTTCATGGAACAGTTTCGATTCTACATCGATCGTCCTTCCACAATATCTACACAAACCACGAGTACCCACAATTTCCCAAAAACTCTTGTACATTTCAAATCTCAATCTCAAAGTCCCGAAGAATCCTCGATTTCTTTAACCCCGAGAAACTTTCGCTCAAAGTTCAAACAAGTACACCGAAATACAAGAAGCCGAGTACAACCGTGAAACGTATTCTCGCGAAAAGATTCGTGTCTTTCGTAATTCGTGTAACACCGACCTGAGCGGGAAAATATTTGATTTCAATTAGCATAAAATTTCCTCCGTGTGTGATTCAACGATTGCGAAGATATTATTCGAGATTCTATTTCGTCACGGTTATTCGACAAGCGTACACAAAATACCACGGTGTCGCGATACCGAGGCAGATGCCGCGGAGATTACGATCCGATCGTTTCGGATGTCCCAAGAGCGTTTTTTTTTTTTTTAAAAGTCGCTCGTAAAGACGCCGGTCTCTCGGTGTACTGTAACGAAGAGAAGTTTCGATAAGAGGACGCCGCGGGTTCGCGCGCGAGACGAGCAAAAATCACGAGAGCGGCGGCGCTATCGATTCCGTCCCAGTTAGGCCGTTGGCTTCGCTCTCCAGGCGTCCGAGGAGCGTCAAGATCGCATGCACACACGTAGAACAATAGATTGACCGTCGACTAACGGCATTCTAGCGGTCGGACGACCGATAATAGGGGCATCCAGCGCGAGCTCGCGGACATTCCGCGTTTCTCCGTCCCGGGCGCACCGGTTCCGTTGCACTAACGACCGGGGCGTTAGTCGGGAATCGGCCAATCGTGGACGGTTCGCCTCCACCGTTCTTCAAAACCGTTCGCCAGTTTTCATCGAACGACCGTGAGAGTAGCGCGAGCGAGTCTGCCACGGAGTCTTCGTCGCGCCACTGAGATTTTTCCATGATTTCTTATACGGTCGTCTCGATCGTCGATAGAGTTTCATTCGTTACTTCCCCCCATATCGAAAGAGAGAATTTTTGGGTAGAATTTATATATCTGAAAGTTATATGTAGGAAAGTTATATATAGGAAAGTTATATATAGGAAAGTTATGTATCCGAAATTTATATATCCGAAATTTATACATCTGAAATGTATACATCTGAAATTTATATATCTGAAATTTATATATCTGAAATTTATATATCCGAAAGTGATATATCTGAAATTTATACATCTGAAATTTATATATCCGAAATTTTATACATTCGAAATCTACACATTCGAAATTTATACATTCGAAATCTACACATTCGAAATTTATACATTCGAAATCTACACATTCGAAATTTATACATTCGAAATCTACACATTCGAAATTAATATACCCGAAATCGATACATCCGAAATTTACACGTCCGAAATTTACAGATCCGATCTAAATTTTATAAAGCAGAAGTTCCGTCCTTTTTAATTAATTCGAAAATGATTTCGAGCGATCGAATTTTGTACCCACGTGTAAAATTTCATTCGAGGTAAGCCCTTGGGGAATTAAATTCTCGCAGAACTCTCGTATCGATAAATAAATGATATCGACCACACTGTATGGAAGACACGGAAAAATAAAAATGGAGAAAGGATCGTTCTTGAATTAAACTTTATGAACGTTCGTCGAAGAGGTCGGGAGGCTCGAGTCGGTTTCTAGACTCACCCCGTATAGAACGCTACCGGTGGTCGTGATTGTTTGTTGCGCTGCCAGTTACGAACGGTTTGTTCTATTTTTGAAAATAAAGAGAAATGAACGTCTTACGGGTATTCTTAGGATCTGATTAAGCGTTGCAAGCAAAATAGCATCGGTTATCGGTGACTATAATAGCGGTTGAACGCGTTAGGCTGGATTCACAATAACCGTCAGACAAACGTCCATCAAAACATTCTTCATTGGGTTTTATTGTACATTGAGGCGGTTAGACGGAACGATGACTGACAGTGTGAACATGTATCTCAATGTAAAATCCATTGAGCAATGTTTCGACGGACGGATCGTGAGACTCCAGCCTTAACACTTTCCATTTATGCATCAGCGTTAATACCGTTTATTGTCGTTTCGTGTGACGTACTTTGCGACTTTATTACAAAAAGCTGGCCTCGTTAGGGACCTGTACTCATCGCTGTTGAACATTGGCGTGCACCGTTCTCCAAACAAAGGATCGAGTTTCTCGATCATTTGGACAATCGTCTAAATATTTATCAAGATCGTTTAATATGTATAACAATAGTACAGTTGATCATGAATAATATAGTATGACTAAATTTTTGAGGCTGAAAAACAAGGTAAAATTTATTGGAACATAAAATTAATAAAATTAATGTATAACGATCGATACGAAACGATCGAAAGTTGTTCATCTTTTATTCATTTTTCAACATTTCTATCCAGGCATAAATTTTGACCGACTCCAAAATCTACAACAGTCTGTTGCTCGAGTAGAGAGGTCATTGGACCCGAAGAAACATAAACAACGGGGACGATTCAATTTCTTGAACCTCGTGAAAAAATTCTATCTTTAAGCGAGGTGTATTACCGTTCGTAACATGTTTCAAAATATCGTCCAACATTTGCGGACGATCGTTACGAGGCAAGTATTAGCAGATCCACGATTAAATTTCGAATTCTCTCGACTCGGTTCTATCTTTAAGCGAGGAACTACATTCGAACTATTATCAAATCGCGAACAATAATTACGGGGCTAAACCGATCCGAAATTAAATTTCGTGTCTTCTTTCCTCGATACGTCAGTTTTTCGAGACCCGTATTAAAGTATTATCTTTAAGCAAGGAACCACCATCGAATTAAAATCACCGACCATCGTTACGAGACAAATGTTAATCGATTCGAAATTAAATTCCGCATGTCCTCTCCTCGATACGTTACTTTTTCGAAACCCGTGTTAAAGTATTATCTTTAAGCGAGGAACCACCATCGAATTAAACTCATCAACCATTGTTACAAGACAAATGTTAATCGATCCGAAATTAAATTCCGCATGTCCTCTCCTCGATACGTTACTTTTTCGAAACCCGTGTTAAAGTATTATCTTTAAGCGAGGAACCACCATCGAATTAACCTCATCGACCATCGTTACAAGACAAATGTTAACCTATCCGAAATTAAATTCCACGTTTCCTCTCCTCGATACGTTACTTTTTCGAAACCCGTGTTAAAGTATTATCTTTAAGCGAGGAACCATCATCGAATTAAACTCATCGACCATCGTTACGAGACAAATGTTAACCGATTCGAATTTAAATTCCGCGTCTCCTCTCCTCGACGCGTGTATTTTTCGAATCTCGTGTTAAAATTCAATCTTCGAAATTACAAACGAAACTTACAAACGATCATCCTCGGGAGGCAAACGCGAACCGATCCACGTGAATTCCATATTTTCTCGCGTAAGAAGGGGTTGGTGTTGGTCGCGTTGCGTCGTCATCGCTCGCGCCTCAGCGTCCCGATTCCGGCGTGTCATAACAGGGGAATGAGCTCCGCTCGGGTGGCCGGCTCATGGCTGCGCGTCGGAATTATTTATACCACTTGATTACACGCGTTGCGCCGCGCCGAGCACCGCCGAACGAACGACGGAAACGTCCGAAAGCGTGTCTCGCGGCCGAAGCACGCTCGGCCAGTGTATCGCGCACGCATCGCTCTATCGAGCATCGATGCGAGGAATCCGGCATACTTTGCCCGCTTCCGTGATACAGAGCGCACGATAAACAAGGACAAGACGCGCCGGGAGCGAAAGAAAAAGGGTACGAAGGGAACCGTGCGTTCAGCTTCTTGCGATGTTTCGTTTTGCTTTCTGGTCGGTTCTTTGGACGGTCTAGGGAGCGGTAATTGGGTAATTGAAATTTCTACGCTCGTTTAACACTCGCCCGATGGTGGCCTGGGCTGGTTTTTGACCCAGGGACCGATTTTAATCGCTCGAGTCGGACACTCGACGCGAACCCGACACGGGGATATGTACTTTGCACGGGTATTCGATAAATTCGACGGAAGATCAATACTGGAACCAAAGGGGTCCATTTTTTACTTCTTTTTAAAATTGTTAACGGTGTATTTCTCTACGATAGTCACGGACGGTTGTCGAAATGGATAAGTAATTTTAATCGAAAATTAATTTGCCCTTTTCTTAACTAACTTTGGAGATCGGTACGTGATCTGATAGAAATAGTGATATGTCATCGTTGGTAGTTCTAGTGTTAAATTCGTCGTCCGAAGTACATACCGGGTGAGTCGTTTGACTCTTTGAGGCACAGTTGCTGAATGCTGAAAAAAATACATTAATTAGATATTTATTTTAATTTTTTACGGTGGATTGAAAAATATCTTACCGTGCATATTAGGGTATTGAAAAGGTGGAACATTTTTTAACTGTGTCCGAAAGAGTTAAAACAGATTGATCGAATAACTCGTATATTTTTAACGGTGATATTCTTATTGCGTGAAGGACAGTTCAAGGTCATTATTTGTTTTATCAAATCTCCGATATATTTTTCTATTTATCCTCGAACAGTATATTTTCTTTTGTAACAATATATACCGAATAATAAAAAATAAATTGACATTCTAATCTACTCGAATGAAAATTTAATCCTCGAAAGGTATTGCATAAATTGATTTGTTGCATCGATGAATTATAAAATATTACATTTTGTAGTAATTCGAAGAGATTCGTGTTTGACGAACGTTGAACGAATTGCTCGAAATAGTGTAACAATATTTATCACCGTCGTGGGCAAATATTTACGAGAACGAGTAAAAATTGTATTTTACTCGTACAAAAAAATATCCTCACCAATGAAGTTCAATATTATCATATTTATATACGTAACACACATTCCGGAACAATTGAACGTCATCAGATTTAGTACGAGAAACGTACGTTTCGAGGAAGTTAACCATTATCGACCTCACCTAAAAAAATTCACATTCCGATGATTCGTGCCATTAAGCGTTATCGTATTCGTACAAAAAAAAAAAATGAGTACACATACCGAGGAAGTTGGATATTATCGTACTTGGGTGAGAAGAAAAAAAACAGTCACACTGGAAGTTCAACGTTATCGTACAACGATATTATCGCATTTATATAATTTATTCGTCGTTTTCGACGGGAAGGAATTCTTTACGCGCGTGAACCCGTGTACAAAGGAAAGAGGCGTGAAAGCTCGACTCGACTCGACTCGACTCGACTCGACTCGACTCTACTCTACTCGACTCTACTCGACTCGACTCGACTCTACTCGACTCTACTCGACTCTACTCGACTCTACTCGACTCTACTCGACTCTACTCGACTCTACTCGACTCTACTCGACTCTACTCGACTCTACTCGACTCTACTCGACTCGACTCGACTCGACTCGACTCTACTCGATTCGACACGACTCGGCTCGACCCGAAGCTCGCCAGAAATGTTCACTATGAGTCAGAAGTGACTCAGCATCCGGTGTGCACGGTCCACCGTTCGAGAATTAATCGTATCGATTGTCGCGCGTGTTCCTCGTTGGTTCTAGGAGACGTTCTCGAGTCTCTGATAATCGTTCTCGTCACGGGGAAACTCCGTGGCCTCGTCTCCGTAGATACGAACTTTATTAGCTGTCGCGGTTAACAACGATACCGTTCCCCGTTACCACGAACACGCGTTCCCTCCTAGCGCGAAACAGTTTCTTGCGAGTTTCTTCTTTCACCCGAATAAAAACTTACAAACACCAATTAGGACGTTTCAATATTTATGAACGCGGGAGAGCCAGCCGTTCCGACCGCTTTAATTCGCGGATTCGCAATCAGCGAGAAACCTGTTTGTTAGGTGTATCATGATTCGTTATAGAAACACACGGCCGTACGTTGAACAAATTTATTCCGCTTGATCTCTAAGACGATCCGTCTCGAAATTTTTTACGCTGTCCGCCGCGCCGGAATCGCGATAAATATTGCTTTTTTTTTCTACTTTTTTCTTCTTCTTCTTTTTTGCGAACAAATTGGTACGCGGGACGTCGGCGATCTCGCGAACACGTGTACCGATCGGTACACCGAGCGAAAACAAGAACAAAGTAACAACGCGAAACGAATTAATCTTCGATTAACAATTTTCCACCGGTCCCTTTACTCGATTAAAGTAATAGGTCGATCGATAAGTTTTCTCCTTCGATGAGAAACGGAGTTATTAAGCTCGTTGTTTTATTTCTTTAAAGATAGTACTTCCGTTCGACGAACGTGTGCGAAGTTTAGATACGTGTAGATCTCGTTCGTGTGTTTACAGTTCAAAGTTGAAGCGTATTTTTTTTACAACGGAAAAAACGACAACACTTAAAGAAACATTCTGGTAAACGATCCGCGGGAACGTGGATGAAATCGTCCAACGACGCGATCGGAAAATTGTTAAACGACGCGACATCTGGATGAATAATTACTTTCCTTCCGCTCTGTGACGAGGAAACGATACACGTTTAAATATATTTACATCTCCGAACGCGTATCGCAATTAAGTTTCGCGAGTCTAAGAAGTTTACGACCGAAACTTTAAACGGTTTTTGCGTCGTACGTGTTTGCGTCGTTGGTCGGTTTCTTTTCCTTTTTTTTTATCTGTATCGACGATTAAATGTAACTGGTCGTGGAAACTCGCGGACTCCGCGTTCGAGATACAAATTTTCCGATGTCGAGCGGATCTGAAAACCGGTCAAATTTCGCGCGGTAGTGAATATATTATTGAGTAAGACCGTTCGGTTTTCATGGTCGATCGCAAACGAGGAGGACGGTTCTCGAATTTATTCAAATTGAGCACGAGATACTTATTTCAGAAGTAACGCGAGCTCCAAGGCCGTATCGCTCGTAAAATCTCTCTCGAACGCGTTAGAATGTTTCTTGAAAGAAAAAAAAAAAAAAAAAAAGAAAAAACGAAAAAAAGATTCTCGCTCAGGTGGAGAGTTTCGCGTCTTGTCTACGATACGTCGCGTCGTAATTAGCAGGCCACTCGAAGACTATTAATTCCCCGGTACACGCTGAGTCCCGTAACTCTCGATTCGAGGCACCGAAATACGCCACGGTGACCTTGCCGCGTTATTAGGCTACGCTTTAAACGAGATTTTCAGCAGCGTCTTGCTGTTCTGTCGATAGACCCCGTGTCTGTGAAGATATATTTAGCTTCGTAGCGGGGTATCGCGGATCGTCGTTGCAGAGGGGCGCTCCGACTCGGAAACAGATAGACGAGCAGATAGATAACGCGAAGCTATGTAGTCCCACGAATATAATTCTTGTTTCTCGGTAACGTTGCTCGCTCGCTCGCTCGCTCGCTCGAAAAGATCCGCACCTTTTCGAGCGTCGACTTGTACCACGAGGCGTTCCTTCGACGCGCGAAGAATCGGCTACGAAATTCGATGGAACGAAGAGATCGAAGAGCTTCACGAGGTGTGGTTCGAGCGGGGTTCGAACCGAGGTCGAAGCCGGATATTTTGGCCGCTCAAGGCCATTGGGTCGAGAAAACAACGGAGCGCGGTGATCGAAGATTTTCGTAAACGGTATTTTCACGTGGACGCCTTGCTCGGCGTTCGATCCGAGGTTTGAGCCACTTATTTTGGCCGTTCAAGGTCACTGGGTTCAAAAAACCATGGAGTAGAAAGATGGGAGATTTTTACGAACGGGTTTTTCGTATGGACTCTCATTCAGGGTTTAATGTAAGGTTTGAGTTATATATTTTGGCCGTTCAAGGTCATCGAGTCAAATATTTGACGGGGTAAGGATACTGAAAGTGGATCTAAGGTTGAAGTCAAATGTTTTGGCTGCTCAAGGTCATCGAGTCAAAAATTGATGCATAAACTTTGATTTATTTTTGATTTCTTCCACATAACAGATACACAACTGTACTACATTTTTCGTATTAGATCACAGTACACGTACGTTCAAACTTTGATATAAATCTGCATCTAATTCCGAATACAGGATGTAACAAAAATTACGCTTTGCTAGAGATTTTCTACGCGTATCGTTTTCACGAAAGGAAAACTCACCTTCTATCGCGCAAAATAGTTATCAATACCACGTACGAGATACGATTCGTTGTAGATAACCGAGTGAAATCGATTCCACCTAAAATCGTTTCTAATTCGTGGGCAACTTCAAAAGGGTCAATTCTCCAAACTTTTCCATTATTCCACTCGGTCGAACCGAGCGTACGAGTTCCACTCGTATTCCACACCGTGGAGCGTTCATTTCCAGCGGCAGCTTTCTTCGTTTCCCACGATCGAGTTTAACCATGTAAGACGCTGCGACTCTCGCTGTCACGAACGGACTGTATTTCCTGCGGATAAAATGGATCCACGAGGGGTGAAGCAACTCGTAATCCTAAATCTCCGTGATCGTTCGTGCATTTCTCGCGAGCGTACGAACGAACAACGAACAACGGGAGAAAGGGGGAGCGGGTCTTCGAAATAATCGCGATTCATGATCCCCGACTGCCCTGTCGTCGCAAATATTCCTCGACGCGGGTACGTCCGATACTTTAACGCGAGCTGTAACTCGCGTTGGCGTGGTACGCGGCCCTCCGCGTCCCTCTTGTTCCCCTTGCTCCGTTCCAACATCGCGGTCGGTGTTGTTGCCGTCCGGTCGGCTGTTTGCGATCGCCATTCCTCGCGATGCGACCCCGCTTTACGACGCGATAAACCACCGTGTTTCTCAGCTAATTTCCACTGTGACGAAAAGTCGTTCCGGCCGTGAATCCTCCGGTCGCTGCGACCAGAAATATCGCGCCGAGTGTGAAATCTCCACGCGATTTCGAACTTCTCGTTGTCCACGCAGGGGGAACGGTCTTTCGACGGATGTTGAAAAATTTAACGTCGTCAATTGGACTTGGTGGTATTACAGGGAGAAAGAAAGATCGATATCCGAGTACGGGGGAAGTGTGGACAGTGTCGAGGAGGAATTTTTGCTCAGGTGCAGACCAGACGAAGGCTGAGTAATGTGTACGAATTGTGTAGGAATTGTAATTTTTTTCGAGATTGTTTTTCTTTCTTCCATGAATACACGAAGTATTTTAAGCGAGATGTATTTTTAGAAGGTGATATTAGAAGTGTAAAGGTACTTTTGGGATCTGACGATTGGGTGATCAAACGAATGTTGGAAATTCGATGGATGGTATTCTAGGAAGAAGGAAAGATCAAGCTTGGATCAAACGCAGCGGTGTATCACGAGCAAGGGGGATGTGAACATTATCGAGGAATTTTTATGTAGGCGCAACATGAATTGTAATTTCTTTCGAGATTGATCTTTCGTTCTTCCATGAATACACGAACAATTTTACGTAAAATATATTGTTGCGAAGGTAACATTACAAGAGTGAGGGTACTTTTGGAGCTTGATGGTAGAGTGATCTGACGAATGCCACAAATTGGACGGATGGTATTGTGGGGCGAAAGAAAGATCAGTCTCCGAGAAAGGGGAGCGTGGACACAGTCGGAGAATTTTTGCTTAGATTCAGACTTTAAAAAGGCTGAATAAAGCTTTCGACCCAATACCAATTGCAACTTCTTCCAAGATTGACCTTTCTTATTCCCTACACGAACTTCGTGAGCTGTATACACGCAAAGATAGACATTAAGAGTACAATGTTAACGATGAGAGCTGATGAGAATATTCCTGAAGGGTACCACGAGTTCAAGGAAAGAGTTCCGAGGGAACGCAGCGAGCTGTCGCGTATCAACTTTGTTGAAATATTGCACAATTATTTATCGACCCCCTCCACTAACTACACCGTAATTTGCTACGTTTCAACTTTGAGGGAAACCCCCTATACCGGAGCCACCGATTTTGTTTCTACTCGAATAACTCCTAACCTACAAAAAGTATTGAAAAAACTTCCCAATAAAATGTCCACCATTTCCAGGACCCTACCGGAAGTAAAATCATCCGTTCATCGTCTCTTGAATAAAATCCAATTCTTTCAAATATCGTGTGCCCATTCGTGAACATTCGGTCGTTCTCGTTTCGAAATTGACTCGAAACCGAGGAAGTCTTCGGTCGAAGATCGCAATACGCACGATCGATGATCTAAACTTGCTCTTCAGTTGCACGAAGAAACCGAAAGAATTAATCGCGCGCGCCATTGAAATTCCCTCGATCCTCTCCTCCGAGACTTTCATACAAACGGAATTAGCGGCATCGTTCTCACGAGCAGAAACGCTCAGTTTCAATCAGACGTTGGGCGCGTAACGGCGCGTAGGTGTCTCGAAAGCGCGGAGAGCCATAAAGACACGTTATTGGCTCCCCCCTCTGGCTCCCCCTGCCCTCCCCGCATCGGTGTGTTTCTTCGAAGGGGGTGAGCGAGACAAAGGCGGCTCCGAGTGGCGAGAAAGAGAGAATAGGCTCGATAGAGGGGTTTACTCGGTTGCTTTTCCTTCTCGCGGAGGACTTTACCGTGGAAAGGGGGTGGGCGAGGGTCGACGAGCTTGCGGGGGTGGAGGACGCGTAAAACCTCCGGCCGCAGATCGATAGGAAGGTCGGAGGTGTGTCGTGTCTGTTAGAGTTTGGCCCGAACTCGCGATTACGTAGCCAAGCTTTGCTTCTGGTGTTAACCGCGCCGCGTGTACCGTCGATATTCTTCGATAGATCCGTGGGACGAGCGTCGTGGATCGTCGCGTTCAACACGCGGCGTCGCGACGCTGCGAACATTCGTCCACGGCGGTGATAAACGATTTTCGAATCGCGTTACACCGTTGGAGCGTGTTTGAACATCGTTGTTGAAAATGTTGAGACAATCTCGATCTCTATGACTTCGAGTAATGTAGTTAAGACAATGTTAAGACACTTTCGATGTCTGTGACTTCGAGTAATAAGATTAAGACAATGTTAAGACACTCTAGATGTCTATGACTTCGAATAATGTAGTTAAGACAATGTTAGGGTACCCTTGATCTCTATGACTTCGAGTAATGTAGTTAAGACAATGTTAAGACACTCTAGATATCTATGACTTCGAGTAATATAGTTAAGACAATGTTAAGACACCCTAGATGTCTATGACTTCGAGTAATATAGTTGAGACAATGTTAAGACACCCTCGATCTCTATGACTTAGAGTAACATCAATTTCACCTCCACGTTGAGAGTTCTTTTAGTTAATCTTTCAAAGGTAATAGAATCGCAAAAAATAGTAGGATTGGTATTATCAACATAACGTAGCCAGTGATGTTTATTTAAGCGGTTATCCGCCCGAGAGAGAAGGTTAAAGTAATTTCATTGAATCCGCTTTATGTCTACGCTGAGAGTTCTTTTCGTTGATCTTTCCAAGACAACAGAACTATCTTTCAATAGTAAGATCGATACTCTCGAGGTAACATTGTCAGTGATTTTTATTCACGCGCTTATCCGCTCAAGAGGGGGGCCTAAAATGATTTAATCGAAACAACATCGTCTCCACGCTAAGAGTTCCTCTCTTCGTCAATCTTCCTAAGAAAATATAGCCATTTTTTAATTCTAAAATCGATACTACTTGTATAACGTTGTCAGTGATTTTCATTCGAGCATTCATCTCCCCAAAAGGGAGTTCTAAAACGATTTAATCGAAACAACATCGTCTCCACGTTAAGAGCTCCTCTCTTCGTTAATCTTTCTAAGACAACACAATACTAAAATCAGTTCCACTGGTATAACGTTGTCAATGATTTTCACTCGAGCATTCATCTCCCCGAGAGGGAATTCTAAAATGATTTAATCGAAACAACATCGTCTCCACGCTATGAGTTCCTCTCTTTCCAAGACAACACAGCCATTTTTCAATACTAAAATCGGCACTACTGGTATAACGTTGTCAGTGATTTTCACTCGAGCATTCATCTCCCCAAAAGGGAGTTCTAAAACGATTTAATCGAAACAACATCGTCTCCACGCTATGAGTTCCTCTCTTTCCAAGACAACACAGCTATTTTTCGATACTAAAATCGTCACTACCGGTATAACGTCGCCAGTGATTTTTATTCGAGCATTTATCTCCCCGAGTGGGGAGGCTAAAGTGATTTTATTGAAACAACATTATCTCCAGCAAGGGTGACGGAGATGTCAGCCGGTTTATCTGCGACAAAACGTGTGTTGTGGGAATTCTTGCGTTAATATCTCGCGTACGAGCTGTCGGCATCGCCGACCAACTGTATCTTTAATGTTTTCATTGCCGACGAATAATCTTCGCGCGGGTTTATCTGTCCTCGCGGCGACGCGTTCTGTATTTTTAATCTCGCTACGGCGTACGATACGCGGCGTTCGTTTTTCGCTAATTCGCGCTCGTTCCTCAGCTAATCGATTCCTTACCGAGGGTGAGCGTTCCGCTCGTGGAAATTCGTCGATTTTTCCATGATCCGCGACGACTCGCGCGCGTGTGTGTGTATTCGGAGCGAGAAATAAAAAGCACGTGGCGTTCTCCGCAGCATTATCGATCAAGTATTACCGGAAGCCGTAGCCGTGCACAAAACGCGAGCAGAACTGTCGGATATATCGCGACGAGTATCCTTAATTATCGACGTCGCGCGGCCAACAAAACGTACGACTACAAACGTAATAAAGTGGACGTGGATAAATCCTAAGAGACGAACAAGTATTCTCGAGCGCTGTGCACCGCCTCTGAAACATTTTTCGTTCGCGATTATTCTCGTTCTCGATCTCTAGTTTCATAAACCGACGCATCGAGTGCAACAATTTTAAACACCGATGCAGGATTCTTCACGCGGTCGAACCATTGTAATTTTCTAGTAACGGTATGTAAAAATATTTCGATACGTGGATAGAATATTTTGACGCTTCGAAGTAACGGGCAGGCATAGTTTCGGTTTCGCGAAATGTTCGCAAACCTGGAGAATTTTAATTCGATTGAAAAAGTTTCAGAGAGCGGTTCTCGAAGGAATATTCCCGAGTCGATGAAACCGGGATACTTTTGGAGTTTTACGTCACGAGAACTATGCAAGATACCGGTTCGAAATATCCAATCGTGATTCGTGTATATTTTCCCGAGTTGCGTGTAAATTTTTTCCGTAGAAAAATACGCAACGGTGCGGTATAAAGACCACTCGCGCGATCACCGATGGAGGAAAGTGTACGCGATACGATTTCCCAGCTCCCGGTAAACCGGGTACGAAAAACCAAAGAAATGATTAATCTATGTGGGTATGTAGCACGTACTCGTGGTAAAAAAAATATGAAAAATCATCTCGCGGCCGGAGCGGATGTTGCGCAAGAATCGCGAGTATCCGATCGAGTGGGCTGGAGAGAACGAGTATTTTACGCATTACGACCCAAATGTACGGATTGGAGGAAAAAGAAAATAAAAAAGAAAAAAAAACCAAAGAAATGATTAATCGATGTGGATATGTAGCGCGAACTCGGAGTGAAAAAAAGGAAATATACATATATATATATGAAAAATCATCTCGACGTTGAGCGGGTGGTTGCGCAAGAATCGCGAGTATCCGATCGAATGGGTTAGAAAGAAGGAATATTTTACACATTACGACCCAAATGGAAACTAAGAATAAACCGTGTAACGGGCCGAGACACAACGGTTGCTCGTTATTCCTCGACGAAATATCGAGCAGAAGCGAGCGGATAACGATCGGGAGACGAGGAGGTTCGCGAGATCGTTACACCGAGAGCAATCGCGCGAATCTATCGCGAATTAATATGCGTATACGGGCCGATTCGTATGCAAAACGACGCAGCGGTGTTTTTCGGTGGCGACGGGCCGTGTAAATAATTTTTCGGAATCAATAAACGCGTCGCGAGAGCCTTCGTTGTAAATTCGGATCCGTCTGCACGGTCGACGTTGTTGCAACTGTGGATCGCGATAATTAATAACGTAACCGAGCGCGTACACCATCGATCTTCCATTTTGTTCTCGTTCAATTATGCACCTGGAGTTTTTCGCTTTTTGTACGCTCGTCCGGAGAATTCTGGAAAATGTGCAACCGTGTTAGTCGACTGAGGGCCATCCGATCGAATCTCACGTGATACTCGATTTTTGATCGATTCCTGTATAATCTGGACGAAAACTGGCCGGTCGAAGTGCACGCTGAACGATTCCTTGGCCAAAAATACATCGAAAATGCGAAATAACATTTTTCGACCCGAGCTCTCGTTTTCAAGATAATTGATTTCAAACATTGTTCGGGGCACGTGATCTTGGCTCGCGGGTGTCTGTCTACTACTCGTTGTTTCTACTTACGTTCGCGAATATTGATCGTGTTTTTCATCGAGTTTTCTATTCTTTTGATTGTAGTAATTCTAAGAGTGGTAACTTTTACCCCGGATTCAAGAAACGAATCGAATTTTAATCAAGGAATATTCGAAATTTTAGATTTCGTATTATTTCGTCGCGACAGTATTGCCAATGGATCGACGAGGGCTTCTCGCTGAAAATGTGTCCAAACACGATCTGGCTCGTTGTTTTTAATTACGCGTAATACGGATCACCGGTAAATTCCGGGGATACGCGCTATTTCGAATAAGGTCGTGTTTGGACTCGTTTCCATCGTGACAACCTCGCTAATCCATTGGCAATGTTTTTGGTAAAAATTTCGGGGAAAATGTACAAAAATTTAGTTTGGAAAATTAATAAACACGTATTCGCACGGTTATCGAACTATGGGTATCGTTTTTGTGTTCATAAATATCTATACGAAGTTCGTGTGTTGAAGTTAGAGTTTACAAAAATATCTGGGGTGACTGGAATTGGAGAATTCACGTCTTTCGCGCTCGATACACGTGCTTGCAAAATGCTTAAATTTAGAACCCTCGATTTGAAAATCTTAATTATTGTCTGAAGAAAAAAATTAGTCTGAACTAAAATTAGTTTGAACTATTTTACAGAAATTCTCACGTTTACAGATCCTTCGCCTACAAATCTTGATTCTCAAAAAAAAAGTTACCCCATTTTCACTATTCTGTAGAAATTTTTACATTTGCAGATCCTTTACCTATGAATCTGAATTATCAAAGAAAAAAAAACTTACCCTATTTTCACTATTCTATAGAAATTTTTACACTTGCAGATCCTTTACCTATGAATCTGAATTATCAAAAAAAAAAACTCACCCCATTTGCACTATTCTATAGAAATTTCACAATTTACAAATCCTTCGCTTACAAATCTAAATAATCCAAAAAAAAAAAAAAAAGAAGAATACACCCCATTTCAACCACTGTACAAAAGTTCTTCCATTTCCAAAAAAAAAATAATAAAAAAAAAGACCTTACTCCATTTGAACAATTCTACAGAAATCCTCCTACTCACCGATCATTCGCCTACAAATTTCGATCCCCTCCCAAGAAAATTAGCCCAGTTGAATCGTTCCACAGACCCTGGTCGCCTCTCTGAACACCGTCAAAATCCAAGGTTCTCTTGTTCCTCGCGCATAAGAGGCACACCGCGCGGAAAGCCGAGAGAAACCATCGAACGTATCGTCGAAGCACCGATCGATCTCTCGCGAATCGTGGGTCGAATCCCCCCCCCCGTGTCTCCGATTCTCATCTTCTACCATCGTGATATTAGGATAGAGCTCGTCCGCGTAGAGGCGGGCGGATTCGCGTTGCGTTTCGCGCGGACGACGAGCGGTAACGGCGAATTTGTAACGAGCCGTATCGGGCACGACGCCATAACGGAACAGCCGTAAATCATCCGGGCGTACTCTTTCGCAATTAAATCGCTCGCGCTCATTTTGAAGGGAAACATATCAGCCGCGAGGGGCGCTGTAAATCACGGAACGGTTAATAAAGCTCGTTGCTCGTCGTGGCAGGGGCGTCTACGTCGTCCCGTGCCCTCCACGTTCGCGAGATCACCCTAACCGAGAAATCATCCTCCGAGAAATTCGAGAGGACTGAGAACCGCGCCGCGAACCGATCGGTGACTGGTTGGATCGTCTTTGTTCAATATCCAACCGATCGAGAGGAGACAGCTCCGCCACGTGCACCGTGTTCACGTCCAAGTTTCCTGCATCGCGATCCGCGTCAAGACTTTCGGCCTAGACGACGCCAATGACGTGGGGTAACCTTATACACACTGTCGACAATGTCGAGAAACATCGTTGGCCAAGGTTTTGTCTCGCGAACACACCGTTGGCTGAGAGTATCGGCGATGCTGCCGGATGATGAATCGACGTTGGAGGAGCTCGTTATCCGTGGAACGACGATCCGGAACGTGGATCGCGAGTGTATAGGTGGGAGCTGGAAAGATGACACGAAGGGAGGGGGGAATCTACTGTGCCAGAGATCGCATGTGGTCGAGTCTCCGAACACCGAAGGATAGAACGGTGAGGGGATTAAAGCTTTCGCTCCGCCCAAGGGATGTTCAGGTACTGCGAGATCGCGTTCCATAGGCGTAGGATCTCTGTATTTGTGGGAAGTTTACCAACGAGTATCGATTATTTGCCTGTGTGTGGCTATTTGTCAAATTAAGGGTATCTTTTGAGAAAAATTTAGCATACTCTGCTAAAGAAGAATATCAAAGAGCGATCGATAGAATATTGATGAGTTATTTTTTTTTGTGGTTGAAGAGGTTATACGCTGAAACCTCGTGGGATAGTTAATCTTTGTCACGTGGTGTCGAATGATCTATTAAACACGGGAAGAAAAATATAAATGTACACCGTACGCTAGACATTTGACCACATTTTCGAAATAAAACATTCAATTTCTTCTTTCTCCGGGAAAAAGAATGGAAATTTTCCTCAATCGAGAGACACTCGGTCTACGACAATTCTTATCCCGTAGAATTTATCGGGATCGTATCGCGAAAGTTAAGGTAAATTTTTTATTCCGGATCCGTGTCTACGCCAATGGGTTTCAGTCGTCGCTGGTTCTCGCTTCAGCTCGGTTTATTTCGATTGTTCTTCCTCGCGACTGTGTCACTCGATAGTATATGTAATCGCCTTAGCCGGTAACGGAAATGTATGTAATTCGTGGTGGGGTGACTAATCTGATTTATTTGACAAGTTGCGATCTCTGCATACCAGCACCATGTTTAAGTTGGCAACTTACGATCACTGCATAGCAGAACCGTGTTTAAGGGCGATGCGGAACCATCGTGCGATTTTTGTTTCTTCGCGGACCTTCGAAGGCTGACCGGATACGATTCATTTTTTTCCAGAGGTCGACTTCACAGTGAAGAGAAACACTTCACGTGTTTCGAGAATGTTCGTGAATAGGCGAAGATCGCTCGAACAAAGAGGTTTCCTTTTGGAATTCCACACGGAGGGGGGCGATTGTTCGCTACCTTTTGACGAATTAATTTATTATCGCTCATTTGCATCGAACAATAGGTTTCGATCGGGAGATCGAATTTTAAGTTTGACCTTTTATATTGTATTGTTTGCGATACTGGAAATTTCATTCGTTTTCACTGGTAACGCGTTAGAAAAGAGCTGTCCATCGTTTTTGTAACATTAATTCTACGGTACGGAGTATCGTGAAATGTCCCGGAAGGAAACGATCGAAATGTACCGTGTGTTCTATGAGTGGAAACGAGAAAATATGTTACAAAAACGTAGATCTCGTAACGAGTTTCTCTTACAAATTTTCTAATACAAAATCATAGGTGTTTATCAGCCCTGTTAGAAGCTAATTTGCGTGCATTCCAAGACGAGAAAGTATCCTAAATAGAAATGAAAGAAATTACCTTTCTTTCTTTTCTAATCGATACACCTTAATAACTAATAGTATCGGTAACACTACCAAAAAGACAATCCTTGAATATTTAAAACATCGAGGCTAATTTTCGTCCTCAATTCCAACGCATTCCTCTTTCCAGAGTATTGATTCGAACCTCGAACAACACATTAAAATAACATTCCTCGTACGATACAACACGGTTGTGCGTGAACAATAACAATATCTCTTACAATACACGTACAACTGATCGATATTTTCTGTTTCGTTACAGGTAAGCGCCCCATGGACTTTTCCAAAGCGAACAGACTCGGATACGTGGGTAAGCTCGAGCGATCTTCGATTCGCCCAAAACCTGATCATTCTCCCGGTAACTCCCTCTCCGTGAAATCCCAAATAGAAACGAACAAAGTTTCCCAAAGTTACCCAAACGACGCCACGAGACATTTACCGAACAGGGCTCGTAAAAACCGCGCGTCCATCAACGTGGTCCGCGGTTAACAATGGTAAAAACCGCGAAGGTTCCGGCACGTGCGATCCGTTCTCGTAGGCCGGTGTTGTAAACTCCATCGCGAGATATTCAAGATACAAAGACAGGGAAGTGAAAACATTGTCTCCGTTGGTTTTTGATCTTCGTCGTCGAGAGAAACTTTCCGTAGACGCGGCCGAAGACTCGAAGCCAAGTCGCCATCAGGAAGTTGCCTCTTGTGGGTAAAGTTCACGAGACCGTGCCGACACTTCCACCCACCCCACGCAGCCATCTTCTTCTTTCAACCCGTTCGTGGCATCCACTTCCTTCGTTCGTAATATTTCTTTCCTCTTCTGGAACACACGTTCGTTCTGCGTTTGGTTCACTCTCTCTGGTTGCATCCTTCGTATCTGTCTTTCTATCTCTCTCTTTCTCTTTCCGGAACACTCGTTCGGTTCAACTCCTCATCCCTTGGTTGCATCCCTCTTCTTCGTTTCTGTATTGCTCTCCTTTTCTGGAACCCTCGTTTACTCTGCGTTTGGTGCGTTCTCTCGCCTTTTCTCTGCAACCCCCTTCTTTTCTAGATTTCTCTCCCTTTTTGGAATTCTCGTTCCTTCTGCGTTTGGATCATCCTCGAGTCTCTTCGGTGCAACCTTCTTCTTCTATATATTTCTCTCTCTTTTTAGAATTCTCATTTCTTCTGCGTTTGGTTCACCCTCTCGTCCCTTCGGTGCAACCCCCTTCTATATATTTCACTCTCTTTTTAGAATTCTCGTTTCTTCTGCATTTCGTTCATCATTTCGCCCCTTTGGTGCAACCTCCTCTAGATTTCTCTCTCTTTTTAGAATTCTCGTGTCTTCTGCGTTTGGCTCACCCTCTCGTCCCTTCGGTGCAACCTTCTTCCATAGATTTCTCTCTCTTTTTGGAATTCTCGTTTCCTCTGCTCTTGGTTTACCCTCTCGCCCCTTCGGTTACCCACCTCTTTACCCACAACCTCCTTCTCTATATATTTCCCTCTCTTTCTAGAATTCTCGTTTCTTCTGCATTTCGTTCATCATTTCGCCCTTCGGTGCAACCTCCTCTAGATTTCTCTCTCTTTTTAGAATTCTCGTATCCTCCGCGTTTGTTTCACCCACTCACCTCTTCGGCGCAACCCCTTCCTTCTCTAGATTTCTCTCTCTTCCTGGAATCCTCGTTTTCCCCGCGTTCGGTTCACCCACTCGCCCCTCCGATGCATCTCTACGTATCTCCGGAACGTTCGTTTTCTCTGCGTTCGGTTCGTCCTATCGCCCCTCCGGTTGCATCGTTTATCTTTATACATCTCTCTTTTTCTAGAAACGCTTCTTCGAACGATCCCCTCACCCTCAACCTTCCACCCCTCCTCTTCCTCGCTATATTTCTCTCTCCGAAACGCTCGTTTTCTCCGCGTTCTACCCCTTCGACCCCTCGGTGCATTTACCCTCTTCGTCCTTTGCTTCTCTCTCTTTCTGAAACTCGTTCGGTTCATCCCCTCGTTTCTTGGTTGCAACTACTTTCTCTCTCTCCCTCTCTCTCTCTCTCTTTAAAACTCGTTCGGTTCATCCCCTCGTCCCTTGGTTGCAACTCCTCTCTCTCTCTCCCTCTCTCTCATCTTCCACGATCCTCGTTTCCTCCACTTTCGGTCTACCCTTTCCCTTCATCCCCTCGTTCCTTGCTCTCATCCACCTACTCCGTTCCTATACTTCGCTCTCTTTCCGTAACGCTCGGTCGGTCTGCGTTCGGTTCATCCTCACCCTCTCTTCGCAGTTCGGATCCTTCTTCCACGTTCTTGCGTCTATGTACACGTCTTTCCAACCCCCTCTCTTGCGCCCTCGCGCATCCACAACGACGACTTTCATGCAAAGCGACCCTCCACTCCCGTGGAGTCGATGTGCGAGCGCGAACGCGTTCAGAGGCGCACGGAGGGCGAAAGAGGTCGAAGGGAATCGATATTCGGCGGCGTCGCGACGCGAAAATCGAGCCGGTGGCCCAGTCGTTTAACCCCCTCGTCGCGAGAACACGAGGTGCTAAAAACCCTGACTGCCTGGTTGCCGCCATCGGTTCTCACGACGCGTTCGCCGCGACGCGAATTTTAAACGATCCCTTATTGCCGCGCAATCTGCGACTCGGTGGTACTTGGGGGCGGGGGCGGGGGTGGGGATCGGGAGTGTTGCACCAGCGACCAGCCAGAACCTACTCGAGCAAAACGAATCGACTTTGCGACGATAACGATCGGTGTATAATTTAAATTATCGCGCAGGGCGTTGAAACTGGGACGCGAACCCTTTCGCGAGAGGGAAGATGCAAAAGAATTGATACGGAGAAAAAGGTTTAGTGAAAACCAGGCGACCTTTTCGCTACAGACGGTTATTTTTACACCGATCAAGATTTTTTGGATGGAAATGCATTTGTTGCTCGATGCAGAGACTCTCGAACGATGGATTGGTATTGGACGAAAGAGTTTATTTAAGAATTCCGGGTTTGTATTATTTTCTTCGTTGAACGTTTTTGGGTGAAACGTAGCGGAGCTAGGAGAATCAGTTGCGCGATAATATGAGATTTTGTATTTGGGAATTGTTGGGGAATATTGGATGTAGAAGATGGGTGCAAAGAATTGTTAGTTGTGGAATAGAATTTTTTTAGAAAGGAAAATAACAGTCCAGGGATTACGATCTAGGTGTTTAGGGAAATTGAAAAGTAGAAGCTCGGTGAAGAAATTGTAGTAAAATTGTACAATAGAATTTTGTTTGTACGGTAATCGAGGAATTACAATTCGAATGTTTAATCGTGTGGTAAGTTGTACGAAGAGAGAACATTTGGTGAAAATGGTACGGTGTTGAACGTAATTACTCGTATACAGAATTTTCTCGTATTTCTCGCTGAATTTATTTGATGAAATTTGATATTTACTCAATTTCGAGGATTTTTCTTCGCACGACCGTGATACCGTATATGGAGATAATGTTTCTCGTCTGCTCGAGTCTGAGAACTTTCTTCGGTGGGTGTATATATTTGGATAAATTTTTCGACAGCTCGACGAGTAAATCTTCTCATTTACGCGTTTCAAAGTGTACACACACACCTTTTGTTCGAAAACTCGGGGCCATTATTCGTCGAACGAAGGGCATACAGGGCGGAAGAAACAGAGGTACATAAATTTCCAACCATACTTTCGTCCCTTTGGAATCTACGTCGAACCAACCTCGACATTCTTCGTCGCGTTTAGTTTCGCTTTGAACACGGAACTTCTACCTCGTCGAACTTTCTGAAAGTTGTTTGTATACCATAACGCTATTTCTCCGCGTCGAATGTATCAAAATACGGTGCTACCTCGCTAACTGATCGCGAATCTAGTCCGGTGTTGCTCGTTTATCGGATAGAAGACGTCGATACTCGTTTTGTCGGATACAGAATGGTAATATTCGTATTAGAAGATAGTAATTTTTCTTGCAGAAAATCGACTTTTTCAACGCGTTTACCGTTACGTCAATTTTTTATTATCTAGTTTGTCTTCCGCTTGCGTCAATATTGTACTATCTAATCTGTCTTTCGCACGTGTGCAAGTATACGTATTCAGTATTTTTTTATTTTTCCAATATCTCCGGTACCTTATGTTCAAACGGTCGGAAATATTACAATTTTAAAGAAACACAATTTCCAAGTGATCATCGTTTCACTTAACGCGTTAGTCCCTCGTTGAGAATCGCGATTTCGAATTTGCATTTTCATCGTCGACAATAGTGAGCAGGCGTGTCGTCAATTTGGGAATTTTCGAAGACCGAAATGAAAATTAGGATATTCTTCAATAGTTAAACATTGTCATCGAGTTCGAAATTATATTTGTTTATCTTACATGGTTTTTTTTTGTAATAATCGGAACCTCGAAAAGAAATCACAGGCTCGACAGTATTAACTGTCCACGCTCGTGTCGCGAAATCTTGAAACACCTAAACTAGTGCAATGTATTTGTAAGACGACTACGGAATATCGTCGAAACTTTAAATAACAAGTTTATCTTTCACACTCCAACGGCCGCACGTTTCGCGTAAAAACTTCCACCACGGGGGACTTCCGCGACATTTCTAATTGAAATCTTCCAAACTATTCGTTAGATTCAAACTTCGAGATTCAGCATTTAGTAAATATTGCAACAACGCTGTTCCGTGTTTCTGTCGTTCGTATTCGTCCAATCGTATTCTTCCACATCGTTCTAGAAATATCGAGCAGTGAATAAATCTCGTACACGTCCTCTCCTTCTCTGCAGACATTCTTGCAACAATAAAATATGATAGAAAAATTCCATTGTTTCTCTAACACGCGTTCTAAATATTCCAATCCCCTTACTTTTTCCATTTCGAGTATTGCTTCAACAAAATTAATTATTAACATTCAAAAAAATTCCCACATTGCTCGTTAAACTATAAATAAACGTACCCACCGAGTTTGAAACTTGTAAGTTCGATGGTTCTCTTTGAAAAAAGAAAATTTCGATCGTCGATTTTTGGAACGTTCGTGAGAAATACTTGTACTTTCCTCCGTGAGAAATATTATTTCTCGGAGGGTGGATAAACGCATCGTTTGCATCCTTAAACGACTAATTACACGGTTTGGTACGTAAATTGAATTCACCGTTAGGAGATAAGACAGCCAGAACGAGAACGTTTCAATACACGCGGCTGGACCCGCGCGAATTAGCGTAGTTCGGTAGCTGGAATAATAATGTTCGTTTCGAGTTAGGCCACGTTGGACGTTAAATTGCACTCGTTTCCGTGTCCGAGCGTGCTACGAGCGAAGAAATTCGCACCCGAGGCTGACTGGCGCGCGGGTGCCGGTATCTTTTTTAATTAAGCGTCCACCCGCCCGAGCGTCTGATGACATAGTTGAATAAATGATAACTAGGAATAATCCCGTGGACCGTGTAGGCCGCGCGACGTAATGAATATTTATCCAACCTGGAGAACGCTGCCCCCGAGAAATAAATATTTCACTCCGGGGTATCGGTGAACTCTCGACACTGTCTCGAGGTATTCCAATGGGCATTGGGTAATAGCGACGATTACTATGGTAGCAACGAACGAAGGAAATAGTTTTACCCGAGGAGTTGGGCGTTATTGATACAGTGGCAAAGAACGAGTAAAATATTTTAACTCGGGAAATTAAGTGTTATTATTGTAGTAGGAAAGAACGAGTAAAATATTTTAATTCGGGAAGGTGGGTGTTGTTACTATTGTTGCAAAGAACGAATAAAATATTTTAACTTGGGAAATTAAGTGTTATTATTGTAGTAGCAAAGAACGAGTAAAATATTTTAATTTAGGAAGTTGGATGTTATTGCTATGGTAACAAAGAACGAATAAAATATTTTAACTTAGAAAGTTGGGTGTTATTGCTATGGTAACAAAGAACGGATAAAATATTTTAACTTGGGCAATTAAGTGTTATTATAGTAGCAAAGAGCGAAAAAAATATTTCAATTAAAGGAATTGGGTGTTATTGCTATAGTGACAAAGAACAGGTAAAATATTTTAATTCGGGCAATTGAGTGTTATTATAATAGCAAAGAACGAAGAATATATTTCAACTTGGGAGGTTAAGTGTGTTTCTTTTTTTTTTTTCTCTCTTTAACGCAGAAACCATTATTCGGGGTGCTTAGAAAAGAAATACCGTCCTCCGAGTTGTCGCGTTGCCATCCCCACCGCTTCCTGGAAGGACACTAGTTGGCACTGTTTCTCGGTGTCCCAAATTTACTTGGCATTGTTTCTCGCTGCATTTCTCGATGTGCATTTTTGGTTCCAAATTTATAATACAATTTTAGGGGAAATGTTGTACAAGTTGTCACGCAGTAACATAATCGAAATGTCCTGCGGGCGAAAACGAGGGAAAAAAGATAATGTGCATAGGTGCAGTAATGCTTCATAGAGAAATTATAACGAATGGATGTTCAAGTTTTCCAGTTTAAGTATTTATCATCCTTACGCGTTAATTCGCGTGTGGTCTAAAGTAGAAAAGTTTCCAAAATAAAAGTTACAATTAAAAGTAACACAACGGAACTCGCAACGTTCGCGTCATTTTAAAAGAAACGTACCCTTGGTAAGTAATAGTATATTGCGAGTGTATAAATATTGGATATTAAAAATAGCAAGATTATGTATCTTGAAATTAACTTTAGCCTTCTATTCGACTCGTTTCCACTCACCAGGGTATTGATTTCTCCGAGTAAACGCAGTTTCGTTACATTTTGGATCGATGGCGAGACAAAATTATACAAAAGTTCCTTCGATCTCGATAAACAAAAAATTGCTACATTTCTCTCCACAATGCGCACAGATTCTCGCAGTGTGCGCTCCTTCGCGCTTCCGTGCCGATACAACGACCCAAGAACCCGCGATCCCGATCCCCGTTTCACCCCGCATTGAACTCTCTCGCGTTTCTCCAATTTCTCGAAATCGAGGAGCAACTACGATCCCCTTTTCGCTCTCTTGAACGAAAGAAACGTCCCTGGCGCCTCGAAACTTGTTCGTTTCGGACACACCGCACATTCCTGACCAAAACTTAACCTCGAAACGAGGAATCTTCGCGTCGACCGGTCGAACGGGAAACGATCGGTTTCTCGTCTCACTTCCGATGTTTCCAATAATCGTCTCGACCGTGTTAAATACTTATCGCGCGAAAAATCCGGGCGTAGGTCTAGCAGCGATGTCTCGCGTCCTCTAGCGGGATTCCAGCCACGAGGGATCAAGAAACAAGCTCGGTGGTAACCGTGCACCAACGGATAACTCGCGTAATAAGAAAAGCTGTAAATTGCGTGGTTCCCGGAGCTCGAAGTCTCCCACAGCCCGGTCAGTTATAAATTTCCGTGAGGCACGTTCCGTTCGTTCTGTTCTGCCTCTGGCCACTCCGAGGACCAAGGAGTTCGGCGATGGTGGGCTCCTTTCACGGTGAAAACAGTCCACGACGACGGTGGACGCGAGTCAGGCATCGCGCTGTTTGTTCAATAATCAATTCGACGCCCCGATGGGAGTCGTGCCAAGGTGCTGAAATATTTTGCAGGAAAGCTGGCTGACTGGTTGGCGCGCGACGCGAACGCGCACGCCGCGCTGCCATCGGCTCGCAACCAACCAAGCAAGCAAGCACCCCAGAATTTATCGTCGCGTCGAAAAGTGGACCCAGGCCTGCAAACCTGACCACCGCTCCGATCGATCTGCGTTTTCTACCCTGTCGTTTCCTTTTCTCTGTGGTACGGTGCATCCTGAACTTTTTTCGAACGCGTGTCTCCACCCTATGGGGATGAAGAGAAGATTTTCGCGGATGAGCGTTACGTTTCAGCGACGAAAGAAAGATAGAGTTTTAGGAGAGGAGTATTTACGGTTATTAGTTTCTTTAATTAAGAGTTAGCTATCCGGGGGTGTTTATTATTGAGAGATATGAGTTTTGAAATGGTAGGAAAGATAAGATGGATTTTTCTACGGTTGTTGAATTCTGATTAATAGTATGTTTACTGTGATTGTGGAAAGGTAGGTTTCTAGGGGAACATTTGATAAAATATGAATTTTCTCCAATTTGCTAGCACTCGTTCTTCCTACGATCTGAAACGGTCGCTTTCGTATTGAATCGAAGTGATTATCGCGATTTCGAAGATGGCGCGAGTAACGTGACGTTTGGTGAAAAGTGATCGCGAAAACGGATTTCCCTTGGCTGTAATTTTTCCCGCTCTCGAGACCCAATTTACAATCCGTACCTAACCTCTCTGTGTCTCGTAACAGCGAATCGATCGTTTCCTACGGGAATATTATTTCCCCTCCCTTCCTCGCTCGGTTTCGTTTCATCGTTGTCCCCGTTGCTTGCGATTCGTCGCGCGAAATTAGTCGTTGCCTCGTAAAATACATTACGCAACACGAGGAAGACGCAACAACCGCCGCTCCTCCGATGAGTACCAAGAGATTTGCAAACCGGACGATCCGGTATCGAATTATCAGTGACGAAAGCGTTTAGATCGGACGGAAAGCCACGTCGCCTCGATATGCATAATTCTCTCCTTAAAATTCCTGGCCGAGTAACTCGAGCAACAGTTTTCTGAATATTCACGACGATCGTTGCGCGATATCGGCGTTGCGCCATATTTATTTACCATCCATTCGTAATCTAACGTCGTCGAACGTTAATACGGTGACGACGGTGGTTTGCGTCTTTCCGCCAGGATTGTTCTTTCTTTCTTCTTCTTTTTCTTTTTTTTTCTCTTTCTTCGAAAAGTCCTCGACCCGTTTGTTCCCCAGGCGGTCGTTCTTTATCTTCCGGTGTACGCGTTTCAACGCCGCGCGGACATTGTCAAGCTTACAAAACCAGCGCGGTGGATAGTACCTAGTGTAAAAATTTGCATGCGTATTGTAACACGAGCGCGATGTAGCGCCTTTTCTTTTTGTTCAGCGTTCCGCGTGCCCGAGGTCAAGGCAGTCGCTGATAATAGTCCATTACCGCGGACCCCGGTGAACGCTTTAACGGGGGACGCGCTAGTGCAAATAAAATTACATTCCGCGCGAATCGAGTCATTTCGTTCGATAATCGCGAGGACCGATGCACTTTTCGACAAAACGATGACGTGGGTGGATCATTGATTAGTTTCTTTTTTTTTCTTCTTTTCTTTTTCACGAATTTTATTACGCAACGACGTCTGCGCTCTTTTCGAACGAAATTGCGTGCACGTGGCTCGTACACGTGGATTTATTTTTGGCACGATTTTTCAACACGATTTGTACAAAGGCGCGCAAAAATGGTATTGTTAAAGAACGTTGGTGTACGTAACTTTGTTCACGTCGTGACTCTCGATCGTTGTATTTTCTCTTCGATGTGAGTCTAAAGATAAGGGAAGGGTAGACAGTTTTTATAGTAATTTTATGATCGTAATTTTTGTAGCAACTTAGGATGATTGTAGAAACTTTCATTGTGCATAGAACAGGTGAATAGTATTCTTCCTTTGTTCCTTGATGTTGTAAAATGTGATCGAAAGCTATCGAGCGAAGATGGTACGAATTGAGTGTATGTGAATCAGGTGTCGTTAACCTGAACTTGAGAATAATGTAACAAGGTTGCAATTAAAGAAATCACGAGTAAATAAAAGGGAAGGGAGAAGGAAGGAAAGGGGGAAACGAGAATTTTATACATAAGATGGTAATTACGTTGATAAGAAAGCGAATCGATACGAAGAAGAATAAAACGAATATATACACGGCTAGAAAGTATCCACAAAGACGTAACCAGCATTTACTTAAATTATTCCTTCGCGATAAACTGCCAAAGGTACTTCCTTTCGGGACGTACCAAGTGTGAAACTCCCCTCGATCTATAAACTCATTGCAAAACTGTAACCTATTTATTTTTCCTCTCTATAAATATTATTAGACACTATCGACGTCTTTCTACCGTTGCATTTCTACGAATGCAGTTCTGAATACACATTCCTCGATTTTGAAATAATCTACTTCCAGAAGTACGTTAAAAAAACAAAAAAACAAGTGTATCTCTGTTATATTATATACAAATATTAAATACACCACGATTGCGTTAATTCTCCACAAAATGTATTTACAACGAGTGAAATAATTATCTGTCGTGAATTAGTTTCAACTTTCGATGAAAAAAAAAGAAATTACGCGTAGGAGTTAAAGATGAGTCACGAATACCAAGGAAACGAATAATCGTAATCATCGGTACAGTCAATTCCCTACGAGGAGAAAGAAAAATAAAGAAGTAATAAAAAAAAATACCCCCGCGAATGTACACGGTCGCGATTACGTGTCGCGTAGGGTTAACAACAGTTGCGGTATCGCGGGGTGGAGCGATGAAAACGCGCGGGAGAAGTTTTCAAACCGTACGCGCGCTCGATGGAGGGGAGAGCGAGGAGTTGCGCACGCAACCGTCTACGCGCCATAAGGGTTGCCCCGCGTATTTGTCGCGTGCGTGTACTTTCGTTCCGCAAATGGGATCTCCCACGTTTACGGTGAATAATTTCACGGTCGGCTCGTGAATTATGCGCGAGCATCAACTATGTCGCGCATACTGTACCGACGACGCTGCTTGGTCGATGCGAAATTAATACGTCGAGAATATCATCGAGTTTCTCTCCCCACCATTGCACGTAACTTCGAACCGACGCAACGTTCGTTTCATGTCTCTGCTCTCTTCGCGGTCCCAACGCAATCGTTCGGTCCCCACGAGTTGCAGTCAATTTGTATCGAACCTTCTGAACCTTCTGAATATTTAAAAGGTTACGTTCTTCCTTCTAACTTTCGCGATAATTCGACGACGTTTCGCGGCATCGTTCGATGCGCAAGGTGTGAATGAATCATGGACAAACGTTTTCGAGGTTAGAAACAAAACAGAAGGGTGAACGTTGAAGTTAGTTCAACGTTGGAGAGGGTTGGAAACACGATGTTGTAAATACGTAATGGAACAATTTTAAAGGTATCGCGAGCAGAATTAACGATCCGGGCTCGAGTCGAGGGGAGCGTAATTTTTGTTTATCGGGAAGCCGCGCGATGGCTGACTACAAAGACCATGTCTGACCCAATACGACACGCGACTACCTTTCTTGAATCGATCTTTTTTTTTTCTTTTGCGTTTGTCTATATTTTTTCACGAGCGACGCGGAAACACCTGTTTGCCGCGAATACGGTCATTTTTACCCGATTTGTCCGGAATTGTACCGATTTATTTCGAATTTTCCCGATTTGTTTCGATTTGCTTCGAATTGTCCCGATTTGTTGTGATTTGTTCCGATTTGTGTCGAAGTGTTTCCATTTATTTCGAATTGTCCCAATTTGTCTCGATTTGTTTCGAATTGTCCCAATTTGTTTCGATTTGTTTCAAATTATTCCGATCAGTCCCGATTTTACCCGATTTATCTCGATTTGTATCGAATTGTTGCGATTTACTTCGAATAGTCCCGATTTGTCTCGAATAGTCCCAATTTGTCACGGTTTGTTTCGAATTGTCCCGATTAGTTCCGATTCGTATCGAATTGTTCCAATTTATTTCGAATACTCCGATTTGTCTCGATTTATTTCGAATTTGTTTCAAATCGTAACAAAATGACTACGTACGCGCAAATTTTTACTAGATCGTTAACACTGAAACAACCAAAAAGGCTCAATTTGGCCTGTTTCCAATTTCCTTTTAAAATTACTCAATGATTAACACGGTCGAATAAAGATCATCGGCCATTTATCGGAATCACATCGGACCAGTAACGGTCAGTTATCCACGCGTTGACATTGTTTGCCGCATACCTAATGTTTCGTGTCAAATCCGGCTCTCGACTCGACCAAATGTATCTTGGTCAGATCCGGCACGATTGGATCGGATGTTTCTTGTCCAACGTAATAATTGACACGTGTCACACGCCAAGTTAATCTTGCGTGACCGATGAATAAGGAGGTTTGAAATCGCACGTAATGCGCAATAACACGGTTTATTAAAACTCAACACGATACAATGTGAATAAAACTTGCCAGGGGAACAACAGAGATAGACGACGATCGGACAATCAGATCAGAATCTGCGAAGGTGTTTACAGAGGAACAATTGAGAAAGAAGTCCAAAGATTTCGTAGATTTTGTGTCTTTAGTCGTAACCTGACACTCTTGTTGTTAATGGATGGAATCAAACCCACGAAGAACGAAATTAGCAGCGATAGACGCAGGATCGAGTGTTTATGCAAATATAGAAAAATTATAGAAGTCATAGGTTGCGTCTGAAGAAAGATCAGGGATATAAAAATACAATCGAGAAGATTAAGAAAAAGGATGCAAAATAATTGAAGATAAAGGGACAAGGTTTCAGAGTGGTAATCCTAATTTATGACTGTCACAGTGTCTCTAGGCTGACGCGGAGCTGATTTTATAGTATTTAAAGTGTTTCCAAATGCGTTCACGCGTCAAGGGTTTGCAACATCCACCCAACGTATCGACATCGATACGACGACATCGGTAACACATTGGCGTACTGCGTAACATTCCGTGAAAAGAAGTACGTCGGAATTTAATATCGAAGAAATGGCAGTAATATTTCCTCTGATATTTCGCGTAGAACTTTTCCATCGGTTTCGGTATCGCTGTATTTCGAACGACTTTGGCTCGCGTGAAATTGGATACCCGCGATTTTATTAATTCTTCGTCACCCGTCACGTCGAGAACTATAACGCGACACGTTACAGGCGACCAATCGCCTCGTTGCCACCGAACAACACACGATCGACATCAGAACGCCATCTATCCGACGAAACGTTCTCGTCGAGAATCTCTTATCGGGGATAAACCTCGATAAAAGTCCACGTAGGAGTTACTAGATTGTTCTCTTAAGTTTTGTCGTTCGATGAAACTTATTGAACAATATAGTATTTTTATCGAACGACAAAAGTTATCGAACTATCTATTACAATACAGAATGGACCATCTAATTCGATCTGCTCAATTGTGTTTTTTTGCAATCAGTGGACGAACGAAAATTGTTTTCATCGCGTACGATACGCTTTCGAAGGACCTTCGAGATTATGTTTCCGATGTTTCGTGCGACCCTCTTTCGTGCAAGTTTACAAGGTTACAATTTTTCACGCGTATACTGTAATTTTAATTTGTTTCGTCTCTCAGGTAACTGAAAGACGTGTCCAAATAGCTAAAAGATAAGCATCGAGGAAAAAGGATTACACAGGGTTGTGTGTAAAAAAGTTGAAGGTGACCGTGACAAATTTAGGCAATAATATAAGTTTGTACGCGTCTAATTAAGTCTCTCGCGGGCAAGGGCAGACGTCGCTGCCCGGTGGGCATTCCGCCTCGTGGTAAGTAGCGAAGAGTGGGGCTCAATTATGGTAGCGAGGGGACAGTGTCGTAGGCTTCGGGGGACCTTCTGTTCCAGAAACCTCAGAAGAGGTTCTTCTTTCTCAATTTTTTTACCCAAACATTATTGGTAGCTTTCTTAAACTTGACAAATTTATTTCTGCAAATTTCAATGGATCGTCCAATTTCTCGTCGGTTATATTCTCGAAACGTTTTATTTATCATAGATCGACTCTCTTTATTTCTCTTAATTTCTTACGAAAACTCCGACACTAAAATTACACACTTACAGGAAACAGATAGATCAAAGAATAAAAATGATCCGAAATTGTGCAAAGTAATTTATCTATTGCCACGCAAAAATAGAGTTCCAAAATTCACATCCTCTTTTTGTTACATTTCGAACAATATGTCCCTGATTCGTACCAAAAATCTCCTCTTCCTTTCCAAACACGATATCTCGAGTCATATTCAATGATCTTTGCCCAAGAGTTCGACGCTCCATTCTGTACAAAAAATGCCTTACGCACTACTCCGTGTGTCATTTCGTTAATAAATTCCATTAAAACAAACTACCAAACGAAAATCGAACCTACTTACACCCGACCAATAATTTCTCTACCTGTTAATTTCTCTTGTTCTCGAGTTCGCGTAAAATTTACAGACGATTCGCGAACCGTCGAGTTTCCGTTTGAAAAATGCACGGAACGCAAATAGAGAAAAAATAGCGCGTGGAGGGGTGAGGCGGTGGGAATTTCGATCGATATAGTCGGTTTTGTCGCGGGTTCTTCAATTTTCCAACGTTCCCGTTTCCGTGTCCGACTTTTATTTACGCAGCGAAGGGGATTAACGATTTTTTTCAAGCTGCAACTTTAATGCCGAAGGGGCTCCCGGCGAGTTCGGCGAAGCGCGGAGCTTTCGCGTAACACGGAATTCACGAGGATTTCTTGACGTAGTCGGCGCGCGCACATCGGACGCTCACCGTATCGCGTATTGTGCCGTTTACGCACGTTACGATCACGTGATCCCATTATGCCCGGCTCCGCGCGATTTGTTATTGTAATTACGAGAATCTGCATATCGAGCGACGAAAGTCTACGGCTGCGCTTGTGCTTTGTACCGTGACACGCGAAACTATCGTGCCCCGTAATAGTTGACGCGACGATATCATCTAACGGCGGAATACGAAACCGATCCTGCTTTCGGAATCGGCAGAGGAGAACAGATGGATTCGACGACCGCTCCTCTAGAAGACCAACGGGAGTAGGTGGAGGAGGAGGAGAAGGTGGAGAAGGAGGAGGAGGTGGAGACCACCTAGATTGTCTACAATTATCCATAATTTTCATCGGGAAACTGTCTCGAGAAAAAGTACCTTGTGAATCCACCTCGTTGAGCCCATATTATACGCAATTGTCGATCATTTTCTTTAGGAAACTGACTCGAGAAGCAAGTACCTCGTGAGTATACCTCGTCGAGCTTAACTATCTGGGTTGTACGTAATTAATAAGAATTTTTTGGAAATTAGTTCGAGAAACGAGTACTTCGTGAGTCTAGCTCGTTGAGCTTAAATATATGGGTTATCTGTAATTATTCAGAATCTTTTGGAAATTATTTCGAGAAACTAGTAAACTTTGAGTAATAGTGTTACGGTATTTTTGGAGAGGAATAATGGAAAGAAACAGGACGTACCAGTGTCTTTGGTAAATGGAAACTTTTTCGATTGAAAACGATAAATTGCCGTGCAAGATCGAAAGATCGAGAATCTTTCTTTACATTCGATAAACAATTTTACTAACGAACTCGACAAACCAAACAATGAAACAATAACCTACCCCGCGTGTGACTTTGAGAATGTTAGAAAAACGAAATAAAATCACGGAGCATACAGAATTGTGATTAACAATTTGAAAATGTAAAAAAAGTTACTACACGGTTTTCGTAGTAAAAAATAATGATCAATGATCGTTTTGCAATTTAGGACGATTTTCTACCGTTCGCCAGCAAACGCCCCTTCGTTCGGGCTCGATAAGGTCGTTATACAGGGGTGGAAAAAAATTAGGTCAGAAAGTTGGAGGTCCACTTCCGCGACTCCTTCCCATCGGAAGATGCGCCACTGTCTCCTCGATCCGGTCGAGTCTTGCGCCCTTCTTTCTCGCCCCATCATCCCCTTGGCCCTCGTTGAATCGTTCGTTGCGGTTCGTTGCCCGCTTAGAATCCGGACGTGAGCGAGAAAGTTGATCGTAACGTTGCCCACGAAAGCTCCGATAATGGGGACCGTTTGTCGTCACGCATAGCGAGACTTACTATTCGCAAATAAACTCATCGTAGTTTGCCACACACCTTACCATTTGAATTTTGGGACGTAAAAACGAAATCGAAGTAATCTGCACATTCACTGAACGAATCGATCTAAGTCAAAGATATTTTCGTTATCATATTTTGAGAACTAATTTTTAACGCGAATGTTACAATCAAGTACAGAGAACAGGGTTGCTTTCAGCTTTCGTGGTCTTCTGCTCGAGTGACGCGTCAGTAATTTATAACAGGACGCATCGAAAAGTAAAATTGTTTATAATTTTTATTGTATCTTCACGAGAATGTAATTAATCAATCGGCGAGATTCCGCCGATGAAAACGAGCCCAAACACGACCACTTTCGAACTGTCTTTAATTATATTTTTTTTTTCGAGTCAATTTTGAAAAATTTGAACCAAGTGTGATTGAAGACCGAATGTAGTCGTGTTTGGACTCGTTTTCATCGGGAAAATCTCACTGATCCATTGGTGACACTGTCTTGTAGATGAATTAAATGTGTGCAATATTTAATTTTCATTAGTGGGTCCAATTCGGTGATAAAATTAAGTCAAGTGTGATCGTTTTAACATAATGTAAAAATAGAATAGAAAATTCACCAATATTATTCTTTTATTCTTGTCGAACAGATTTTTGTTACTGTCAGAAGAGTCTTTAGTACCTGTCTTCTCATTGTCAGTATCAAGCGTGATACTATGCAACTGCACAGCTTTAATCGTAGTTTTAATGCATTCGTGGGGCGTGGATGATCGGTCTTGGAAGGAATTGCGAGACCATATGGGCTCGAACCTTTTCGGTCCGTCTCTGCGATGCCTTCGACGAAGCAAAAATTATTCTACCTTGTTAACTCGGATTTGAACTTTCCAGCTCCCCGGAGTATTTATAACTTCTGAACGTCGACTGTCGTCCGAAATCCAGCTCCTCGAAATCTCGATCCTCAATCCCATTTACCACGAAAACGAGGACCAGCTACGTCCAAAATGGGGTAGTTCCTTAAACAGCTCACGGGGACTTACAATTTGTGGTAACTCTCCTCGTTAAATTTCTCGCTAATGCGCTCGAATTTTGGCGCATAATCTCACCGGGTGCATCACGAGAGTCACTCTTTGTCAGCGATATTTCATTATTCGACAATGGACTTATTACCATTATCTCGAAAAAGTTGTTTCGAATCGACGTTTGCCAGGAAATTTTACCGTGCGTGAAATGTTAACAATGTTGCCCTCGTTGAGTGTTTAACTCGCGAGTGATAACACGTCGGAAGTACATCGTCAGATTCGAGTATAACAGGTAACCGAATCAAATTTGTATCCGGTATGCAAAATACTCGTAACACGTGCAAGTAGCTCTTGTTACGATAGCACTCGTCCGTAGCTCGATCTTCTGGGGATTTCACGCGCGAAAACATATCGCGAGTAACATTCTCAGGTTCGACTGTACGCAGAATCAACTTTGCATCTGGTATGCAAAGTGTTCGCAACACGTGAACGTAGTTTTTCCTTAATTACGATAGGAGTCGTCTTTAGTTCAGCCTCCAAGGATACCCAGGTAGAGTCTTCTATTTTCGAAAGATCAAAATGACTGCAATCTTGAAAACACGTTATGTAGAAGATCAACATTGTATTTGATACGCAAAATGATCGTAAAGTGTAAATCAAACTCTTTCTCGATTACAATTGCACTTTTCGTCAGATCCAAGAATCCTCATACTCTGACAGATGTCTGCTATTTTTGAACGATCAAAATGACTGCACTCTTGAAATACACATTGTGTAGAAAATCAACATTGTATTTGATATGCAAAATAATCGTAAAGTATAAATGAAACTCTTCCTCGATTACGATTGCACTAATCGTCAGATCCAAGAATCCTCATAGATACTCTGACAGATGTCTCCCATTTTCGAACGATCAAAATGACTGCACTCTTGAAAACACATTGTATAGAAAATCAACATTGTATTCGATATGCAAAATAATCGTAAAGTGTAAATGAAACTCTTCCTCGATTACGATTGCACTAATCGTCAGATCCAAGAATCCTCATAGATACTCTGACAGATGTCTCTCATTTTCGAACGATCAAAATAACTGCGCTCTTAAAAACACGTTACGTGGAAGGTCAACATTGCATTCAACATGCATAATGCTCGTAAAGTGTAAATGCAAATCTTCCTCGATTACGATTGCAGTAATCGTCGGATCGGAGAATCCCCCGAGACACCGGTAGATGTGTCCCCCATTTTCGTACGATCGAAACGACCGCGCTCTTAAAAACGCGTTACGTGGAAGATCAACATTGTATTTAATATGCGTAATGCTCGTAAAGTGTAAATGCAAGGATACTCAAGGAGATGTCCGGACGCCTCGAAATGATTGCACAGGTGAGAAACACGCCGCGAGAAAGGCAATAGGCAGCCGAGTTAAATTTCGTATCAAGTATGCAAAGTGCACGCGATGCATGTGCATGTGCAAGCTCGCGCGCGCGCCACGTATATAACCGAGTGGAAGTGGGTGTACGTCCCGATGAAAAAGTTGCCGGTGGTACGGCGAAAAGGACGATCGTCTTGAAAATAGCGCGACACGATCTCGTATCCGGACCTCTCCAAGGACTTTCGTAATGGAGTTGTATCAATAATATAGGGGCGTAATAACTTCGGAACCAGGGGCTGCCACACCCTATTAACCGCATCGCTTCCACCGCAATTACAGTACGCCATCGTACACTCGTGGCTTGACACGATATTACTAGGCACTGATAATAAAGTTATATAGAGATAGCCTCGGTGATGGTACACAGTTGTTCACCGTGCACCTGCGACGGATAAATCGTTTGTTAATTCCACGATCAGAAATCTTCGACCATTCCGGTTTAATCGGAATTACCGCGGTAAAAACGAGACCGCGATACGAATAAATTAAATTTATCATTTATTGCTCGTTACTTGTAGCTACTTTGTAATTCCACGGTAGAAAAGATGTTCGAAAATATTGACTCGTGCCACGTTCATTACCATCGTGTTATCGTCGCGATAGCTAAATTGATTCCTTTTTGTTTTTGTCAATTTATCAACTTTAACACGTATCTTGAGAAAGAATTCGTATGAATTGCTCGCGAATAAAATATTCAGGACTCTTTTATTACGTTCCGGTGAAACGGTTCTCTTTTCAATTATTCCCGAGTTGCGTCGAGAAACAATATTGAAACTACGTTTAGATAAATTTTCCGTGGTTTTTATCGTCCAGGGTTGGTATAATTTCGCAACAAAATTTTAGTCCTACGTTGCATTCCAGAGCATCGAAATAGGTTAATTCTTGCTGTTTTTTTTTTTAATCGAGCTGCTTCAAGGCGCGTAGATTTTTACAGTTACGTGTATTATTTCATCCAGGTAATTTTTACGCAATTTTTTACGCTTCTTGATCGATCGGTTTCTAACCAGATTCGAAAGAATCAGTTCTGGGAGTCAGAAACTCTTCAAACCCTATTTTTACAGGTTCTTCGCATCGGGAACAGTTTATTTGGTAACAAATTATTCCGATGCTTAAAACATGAGAATCCGTTGGCAGAAGATCGGGGTATTCAAGAGGATACGGTAAAATTTCATATTCTAATTCACTGAGTTTTTCTATCCTCAGTCTTGACGCACACGATTTTGCATAATCGGGCATCAAGATCCGTTTACAATTCGTTAATGCGGCTTCTGTCCCCGATAATTGTCGATAATTGTAAATGTTTTTTAGCACGGGACATTCTTTCGTCCGTGACATCTTGTGGAATACTTATCGACAAACGTATACAAGTATTTAACAATCGTAAATATACAAATACTTTGCAGTCTGATTCTCATACAAATAGGCTTGTTAATCTATACAAATTGATTAATAACACTTTCCCTAAATTTCTCAATTTTAGCTAAGCTTGAAAGAACAGTGTCGATGACTGAAATTTCCATGCCGGAGGTTTGTTTACACAAATTTTTAATCGCACCGTCACCTGTAACTTCCCATTTCTAATTTTTAATTATTTTTCACATTCAGTTTCTTTCCCTCGCAAAGAAATATCTCTCCAAACAAAGATTACTCGCCCTATCTTAAAAAAACAAAAAAAAAAACAAAATAAATTACACCTTTTTATTTTTCACATCCACGAATACACCCAAAAACGATTCCCAACTATAATTAATCACTCTTCCCTCCCCGTACGCGTAAATTAATCGCAACGATGCTATTAATATTCACTTTTCAACATCACCTGCGTGTGTAATCGATTCCGTCTACTTTGTTGTTCGGTAATCCGTACCGATATTGAAAATCCAGGCTCGTAGAAATCCTCGCGAAAGCAGCTGCGAGAGAGCAGCTCTCCCCTATCGCGATGAAGATCGCGCAATAAAAAAAAAAAAAATTATACTTTCGCGGCGATTTCCGGTGCATCGTTTAAACCGGGAAAATCGTTGCATTCGAGAGCGAGCGAACTCGTAAAAATTTACCGAGCGGTGATCGGTGCTGGACCTTTTGCTACAAAGTCCACGGTAATTAGGGTACAATATCGATGTAATAACGATCAACGATAAGCGTATTAGGTATGCGTGAGCCGCGAGAGCCAACGAAGAGGAATCCATATTTCTTCTCGGGCAGTTCGGATCGCCGCAGCCTCCGCGTTGCATTTACATTTGCACGAACGAGTATCGTAATTGCATCTGGGATCGCGACACGCGAACGGAGACGAGACTCGCGCCGCGAAAAATTATTCCGCGTCCGGATTGAAATACCGTGCCCCGTTAAACCGCACGCCGGCTAATTTCTCTCCTCTTTGCGACCGTCTGGATTTTCGCAAAAATTAAATTACGCCGCGTTACGTTCGGTCGAGCGAAGATATACTGGCAGCGGAGGAGGAAGAGGAAGATAGAGGAGGAAGAAGAGAAGAAGGGGAGGGGATAGCATAGACGCGAAAAAACCTTGATCGATCATTTTTTTTTTTTTTAATTACTTGTATCTCCAACTACGAATGAGATTGGAACGTGTTTAATTTGTATAATTTAAATACAAATGAATCCCTCTTTTAAGTGTGCAATGGTTGCATTTGTGTAACTGAAGAGGGAGACTACTTTAACGACGAGATTAGTTTCCTCATCGCGTGGAAATTTAGAAATGTAAATAGAAACGAATCGTTTTTTTTTTTACCAGTAGTTGTATACAGAGAAACAGGGCAAGTTTTGTTTAAGGGTGAAAGCATCCCTTGTATCGGTTCCAATTCTTTATTATTTGTTCTTAGATAGTTCTTTCGTCGCGAAAGATATTGAAAAAGGAAGCTTGTCAATTGTTATGGAAAAAAGTGTACGAAAGAATTTTATTTCTACCGATTGAGAAGATCGGCTCGTGACACTTTGAATTATCGTTTAAATTAACGAAATGACGTATAGAGGGAATGATAAATCGTTTCGGTGGATTGAATGAATCTCAACCGGTATGTATATTTTTTCAGTAAACCGGTACAGTAACTTTCGTTGAAATTGTACCAAGTACCGACAGCTGGAATATTTGTGCGAATTTTTTCGAGAGAGCTTCGGTGACGTTTTCTCTCGTCTTTGGTACAGAATTGTCATTTTTTGTGTCGCGTTGACACGTCTTACGCATAGATGGTCAGCTGAAACATCGATCGCTCCGTATCGAGAGCGTATTACATACAATGAAATGGCAATTGTAACAGCATCGCGCGTCGGCCGCGTTGAATTGATATTTATACGTCTACGTCTAAATTAGACCAGCTTATAAATACGCGGGCCACAAATAGCGTTCCATCCGTGACACGTGCGACCACATGAGATGCGCTTCATCCGCTGTTTATTATTTACTGTTTACCCTCCGACACGTCGTCCCCCGATTACGCGACATCGATGCAAGCGGGTTCGTCGTCGAACTCGAGTAAATTCGTTCGTTGCAGTTAGATTGCAGCCTTCTCTGGAAAAAAAAAAAAAATAAAGAAAAACGATTGTTTCGGTCTTAATTAACCATATCCATTTAACGTTTCTGTACACGGGGTTCGAATTGTCGGAAATTAACCACCGAAGAGATCCAAGAACAGATTGTAAATAAATTGGAACGAAGAAAAAATTGAAAAAAAAAATAGGAAATATAATACTTAGGAAGGTTTACTTTTGAGTGAGTATTTTTTACAAGAAGCTAAAGATAGCGATCTCGTTTCGCAAATCGACTTTTTTTTATGCGTGAAACATGTGTTCTCGAAAAGTCACAATAGAAGATGTAAGTGGTATATTTTTGGAAAATTTTGTTACTAATTACCACAATAGTACAAGTTCTCTTCCATAATTTTAAATTGCATCGATTCCAATTCGGGAGGTATTCTAAAATTAATTTGCAATTACTCCGTTGGAAAAGTTACGCACTCGTTGTTACACAATTGCTAGAAATTCTTACCAAACGTATTATAAATTTCAAAACCGACGAAACTGTAACAAAAATATTCGTGAATATCGTTTTTCAGAATTTCGTCTCCCAAGATTCTAAAAGATTGAAATATAAACCGATGGAAATGGTTCCGTTTCACCTAACCGGGGATAAATCGTTTCACGTAACCGGGGGTAAAATCGTTTCACATAACCGGGACCATATTCAAGTAGAAAGTAGAACTTGAACATTAAATATTAAATCGAGACACAAGTGCTCACCTAGAAGAGTTGATATCGCTGTAAGAAGAAAAGATGAGTTCCCAGGTTAAGAACAATGTATCACCGTAAATAATCGGAACGCGAAGAACATCGAGTAATCTTTACCTGGTCGTAAGCCTCGCGAAGCCCGACTAAAACGTCTGACCCGATACGACTCGCGATTCCTTCCAGGAGCGATCTTTCTTTCTCCGTACAATACATTCACACTGTGCTGCACCCTAGCCGAAAGATCAAAGAGCGTCCGCTTTACCTTTAACGCGAAAGGGCCATTGTAGGTCTCCTTCTCTATAGTAAACATTGAAATGGAAACGAAATAGCATACACGCGCGCTCTCGTTATATATCCATGAAGCGATTAACCCCTTTGTTGCGAAACGTGTCGAACGTAAAGCGCTCGGTGCTGGTGGACTCACGGAAACTGTCCAGTCACGTTGGTTTTGATGCGTGACAACGTTCGTTCGTGCTCCCACGGGTCATAGATACGCCCTTCGCCGCGTAAAGGTTAACAGTCTCGCGATATGTACAAGACACGGTTGAAAAATGAAGGAATAAATTCGCGTTGACTGTCTACACGATAAGAGCTTCTCTCGCATCGGCGTAAAAACTATGCATTGAATACAATGTCTTGTTCGAGGAAAAAATATTTTCACTGAAAAAGGGAAGTTAGGTCTTAGTTACTCCTAGGTTAAGTCTACCACGGTTCATAGATACGCCCTTTACCAAAGTTTACCTTACCAAAGGTTAACAGTCTCGCGATATGTAGCTTACACGTTTGAAAAATAAAAGAATAGATTCGCGTTGACTATCTACACGATAAGAGCTTCTCTCGCATCGGCGTAAAAACTATGCATTGAATACAATGTTTTGTTCGAAGAAAAGATATTTTCACTGAAAACGGGAGGTTATATCTGTGTTGGTTCTAGGTTAGCTCTACCATGGTTCATAGATTGACTATCTACACGATAACAGCTCCTCTCGCATCGATTTAAAAACTACGCATTGAACGCAATGTTTTGTTCGAAGAACAAATATTTTCACTGCAAAAGTGAGGTTAGGTCTGAGTTACTCCTAGGTTAGTTCTACCACGGTTCGTAGATACGCCCTTTACCAAAGTTTACCTTACGAAAGGTTAACAGTCTCGCGATCTGTAGAACACACGATTGAAAAATAAAAGAATAGATTCACGTTGACTATCTACACGATAAGAGCTCCTCTCGCATCGACGCGAAGACTGCGCATTGGGCGCGGTGCTCTGTACGAAGTATAAATGTTTTCGTCTCAAAGGGTGGGAATAGGGCACTGTTCTTTTCAGATTTCGTAATTTCCATTGAGAAACAATGAATTCCACCGAACAAACGGCGACGACACGTCGAAAGAGCGAATGGCTGCGAACGGTCTTCGTGTTTCGAGGATTAAAAGCACGAGACGGTCGGCGAGAGCCGGCTGATATTTAGGTCGTGTTAACAGTTGCGTCGCTAGCGGAGAGTGTCGTTAACGAAACGTAACGCTCAATAGAGCGGCGTATCCTCCCACGCAGGAGGGAGCTCGCGCGCGCCTCAAGGTTACTGACACGCTTCTTCTTATCTTCTCGTAATTCAGCGCGACGCTCGATTTTCCGTTCCCCGAGCGGACATTCATCGTACCGAGTAATATCCACAGCTATAATTGATCCAAGTTTTCCGATCTTTCCACCGTAGTTTCCAGAGAACATTTACAAAACGCAATGTTCCTCGAACCGTGGAACCGTACCGAATGTGGCGTACAAAGACACTGATTTTAAGCGAAAGTATATCGTGCATTTGTACATTGTAATTTAATATAAAGTTTCCAACAGATTTTCGTCGTATGTAATATTTATGTAGAATTTTGACCCATTGAATTTCTTTTGTTGCTTCGAATCTCACGGTAGAATTTAAAGACACATTAATATTCTTTGATCCTCAGAATAGTAATAATAAAAATATCGGATATTTTAAGCGAGGGTATAATATCCAGAATCTCGATCGTTGGAATTTTTCTCTTTCTCGTATCGTATTTTTTACTGTAAATAAAAAAAAGTACCACATTCTTCTCAACCCAGGAGCGATCTTTCTTCCTTCCCGCAATACATTGTGTCTGTACTGTATTATATCAATAATCTCCGCAATAATTCCAAACGATAAACGCAAAATATACTCGTTGATAAACTACATTCTCGCGTTTCTGCAAGCTGGAAAAACACGGTAAAAAAATATACATCGATTGCAGTTGATTTTTTCAAATATTTGTACCGCAAAAAATATGTCCTCCGTCGATTCTTCGGCCGTACATTTCATCTCTCGGTTGTTTCATACGTTCGCCAGCAGATGTCGCGCACAGTTCACGCTACCTCTCCCCCCCTTCCCCAATTTCCTCGTGTTATCTCTCTCGCCTGGTTCGAGGGAACACGAGTGCCCCACTCCGAGTACGAATTGTCGCTCGACGAACCAACAACCGTGCCCCCACCGGCGTTGCGTTTTCATTTTCGGAGGGATGAAGAGGAGGAGGAGGAGGGGGGATGGGGGTGGTGGTTGAGGATGAGTTGAATATTCATTTACTCGCGCGCGACCTGGCGAGGTATTACTTCCGGTCGAAGTGGCGTAATGTCGGCCCCAAGTTCCGTAAACTCGCGGGGTTTGGTCGTTAGCCGATTTTGGGGGGTTAAATCGGGCCCGCGGCAAACTCGCCGATTAATTCGCAATCGCTAAGCGGGAGAATTAATCGGTCGTGCGAATTCTTCGACCGTGATAAAGAGCCGTGACGCGGTCAGGGGTGAAGCGAACGCGAGTGCCATAGGGAGCGAAAAAGATGGCGCGAAAGGGTGGAGGAAGAGTGCCGGGTGGAGGGGGTGGGGGCAGGGCGAGTTGATGAAACCGAACCGGACGGGAATGAAAGTCGGGAAAGATTTATGTCCGCGTTAATAACTGCGTCGTCGTGGCATGGCGTCGCCGTCGACAGGCTCGATTATGTTTCGCGGCGGCGAGGAAAATCGGCGTACCCTTCAACGGCTCCCTCTGGCGCGAGGAACACGCTCCTTCGCGCGTTGAACGCTCCTGTTTTACACCGGGCCGATATACAGCGCGTTGCAAAGTACGCGGGCATAATTTCAACGGCGAATTTCACGCACCGGAAGGAGAAAAGTTTGTGTAAACGTATAAAGTCCGATACGACCCTGTTTCGAGCGTAGAACGGTTCTGTTTTACACCAAGTCGATATACAGGGCGTTACAAAATATGTGGGTGTAATTTTAAAGGCGAATTTGGCGCACCGGAAGGAGAAAAGTTTGTGTAAACGTGTAACGTCCAATATGACTTTATTTCGTGGGTAGAACGCTTCTATTTTACACCGGGCCGATATACAGGACGTTACAAAATATGTGGGTGTAATTTCAAAGGCGAATTTAGCGCATTGAAAGAAGAAAAGAAGTTTGTGTAAACGTATAAAGTTCCGATACTAACTTCTTTCCTGCGTAGAACGGTTCTGTTTCACACCAAGCCGATATACAGGGCGTTACAAAGTATACGTTTACACGCGAGCCGGACAGATTGAAATTGAGGAAGTCCATTAAGTAATGAACAATTCATTCGACTAACCGGCCGATTAATTGTAAACTACGCCCAACAGTCGCTCTGTACATTCGTAGCAGTGCTTATTTTCTTCGTAAGAGTACGCTAATTAATAAGCTCGAGGTTTCGGTGACCGTTCACAACTCTCTCGCAAACAGCGAGTACCGACTATCGATTTCGTATCTTGCTTTCGCATCTTATACTTTTCGTTTCGTGGTTATTTATAGTCGAGGTTCGATATCCGCGGTGTCTCGTTGCCTTAAATATTCATCCACGGTTACGAGGATATCCTACCGGCAGGATGAATATATTTTCCTTCGAAACAGCGAAGCGGCGCACAGTTTACGTCCTTTTTAATCGCAGGAAGAAGGAGCACGCGTAAATCCTGTACACCTCTTCTTCTACGGTCGCGTTTATCAGCACCGACGCGTTTAATAAACGTCGCGCGATGACGTTAATTTCCGCGCGGGCTCGCTCGCCTTTTTTAACGAATTCCCCGGTTATTAGCCGAGCTCCGTTTTATAGAAACGCGAGCGATACGCGATTTACGGTTTATCTCGTTCGAGAGCGAGCAGATCAGATATTTTAGGAGACGGATAAGCCGAACTAAATAAGGGCGTTACGCGATTTACGTATGAGGACGAGCGGTTGATTAAACAGAAACTGTTATTAATATTCAACACGGGACGGTTAAAAGTATCGTGATCGAGGCATCGGGGGTCGCGTACGCGAAGAAGCGATAATGAGAACTCGCTCGTCCCCGAAACGAGAAACACGATGGCGATTCTACGATAATTCTCAAGGTTGTCGTTTTGGAGTTTTCAAGGCCATCGGTGAGTTCTCTTTTTTCTTTTCTCAACGCTCCCCTCTTGTTTCTTACGGTAATGAGAATTTGAAGACGAACTTACGCGTTTCTTTCCACTCCTCAACTTTTTATTCTTAAACTTCTTTTATTCGTGACTTCGCGTTTTGAGACATTTCATTTTTTTTACACTTTCCTCTCGCTGAGTTCAAATATCGTGATACAATCGAAAGTGGTTCCAGCTTTTGAAATATTTGCGCGCGTTGAGTTCGATTTAAAAAAAAATAAACTATGCTCGTTAATATTGTCACCACTCTGGGAAAAATATTCCAAATTTTCAAGTTAAGTAGATTTTTAAATTTTGAATGTATTTCTAGGATAAGATTATTAAAAAATAAATGGTGAAATTGATCATTCAACAGCCACGATTTCCATCGTTTTGGTTCTTAAATGCGAGTAATGAGTCTGTGTGCTTCGAGTATTGGGAAATCTCGTAATTTCGACTCTTTTTTTTTAGAAAAGACGCGCGCGAGAAGTTTAGGAATAAGTTGACGTATCTCGTGACGCTATGGGTAATTAAAAGTGCTCGGAGTAAATTCAGGAAAGCTGCGGAGCGTGAAAGATCGATCGCTCGCTAGAACGGATTCTACGAATTCTTCGTACAGGGATTAAAGAATCACTCTCCTACTCGGGGAAGTTCGAAGCGATCGTTGAAACTTCGAGGTCCATTCCCCGTTCCAAGGAGCCTTGAAAACTTCCACGCACGCACGTCGCGTCTAATATAAGAGGACCAATGATGGACTCTAGAATTTCTTTAATCCGTCTTTATAACTGTCTTGACAAAAAATTCGTCGACAAATACACTCCCAGTGAATACACTGATTTCCAAATGCAACTATTGTCAGAAAATTCAAACTTAGGTCGTCGTGTTTAGTATAAAAAAATCAACTTGGACTCCAGAATTTCTTTAATCCATCTTTATAACTGTCTTGACAAAAAATTCGTCGACAAATACACTGATTTCCAAATGCAACTATTATCAGAAAGTTCAAACTCAGGTCGTCGTGTTTAGTACAAGAAAATCAACTTGGACTCCAGAATTTCTTTTTAATTCATTTTTATAATTGTCTGGACAAAAAATTCGTCGACAAAGAAACTCCCAGCGAATATATTGATTTCTAAATGCAGCCAACTCTCAGAAGGTTCAAATTCAAGTGGTCGTGCTTAATATAAGAGGATCAGCGATCGACTTCACAATTTATTTAACGAAAAGATTCGAACGTACCTGCTTACGAAAAATGGTAAAAAGTGTGGAGAAGTCGAGGAAGCGAGGCGTTACAAGTTTGAAGGATTTCGGCCGAGCCACATCTGCTTGTTTATGCATTCCGCTTTGTTTGAAAATAAAATCGAGTTTTTGGTCGTCTTGGGTCCCCCTTTGATCATATCTTCGCGTTGACACACTTTTAGCAGACGCGGCGTTGAGTATGTTAAAATATAGTCAAATATAATTTTGCTCGACGTTTGTCGAATAATCGTAAACTCGATGAATTATGCACACATGTATTGGAATTTTCACTCGGTGATTTCTCTTGGATAATATGTATCATTGATTTCGATCGTTTCTAATTCCGCAAGAATTAAGAAATAATTTAGAAATACACTTGCAACGCCCAAAGCTTCGAGAAAATTTAAAAGATACGTCCAGAGTCGAAATTTTAACGCGTTGACAACTGAAACAATTCTTTATCGAACACGAACTCAAAATCTGTTGAATAATTTCAAGATTTTCGTTTCGATTCGGATCGTTTTTACGCGGACGTACATTAATCTCACGACTTACGATTTATTTAAAACGAAACGCGCGCCGTTCTGATTATTTAATTTTATCGCGACTCTGCGCGCGCGACTGTTACGAAAGAAATGTTATCTCACGAAACAATACCCACGGAACTGTTACGATAAACAATTGCAAAATTACCTCGTCATTTGCTTTAAGTACTTTGTTTGTACAAATTAGCGGAAATTATATTCCCGAATGTGTTAACCAAACACTTTAAATATTGAGTTTGACACAGTAGACACGTACGAGCGAAGCTCGTTCCACTCTGGGGGTTGGTGCACCATTGGACAACTTTAGATAAATGTTTACTAGTGTATAACAATCAAGATTGTTGAGAAAAATGATTAAGGTGCTTTTTATGTATTATAAAGATGAAAGGCAAAGAATCCTTCATCCTCTACTTCGAGAACACTCGTGGAGAGTTCGGGAGAATATTGACACCGGTTTCGAGTATTATTAAATAAATTTCTACAATTGAATTATAATAAATCAAGTTTAACGGAGAAATGACTGAAACATTTTTTCATCGACTTGTCATACTTGGCAAGGCAGAAAAGTAGGTTTCCTCCGCGATGAGCATGGAGCAGAATCCATAAGTATCGACATTACATAAATTCCTAAAATTAGTATGCAATGAATCGAGAAAAATGGGGAAAACCGCTCGAACATATTTTTGTCGACTCATACTTGGCAAGACAGAAAAGTAGGTTTCCTTCCCTTCGAGAAGGGTGGTGCAAGATCCACGAGTATCAAGTATCTTCGTATAAATTTCAACGAGTAATTTCCAATAAATGGTGGAAAATTGAAAAACGACTCGAATAGTTTTTCATCGACTCGTCGTACTCGACAAAACAGAAAAGTAGGTTTCCCTCCCTTCGAGAAGGGTGGTGCAAGATCCACGAGTATCAAGTATCTTCGTGTAAATTTCTACGAGTAATTTCCAATAAATGGTGGAAAACTGAAAAACGACTCGAACAGTTTTTCATCGACTCGTCGTACTCGACAAAGCAGAAAAGTAGGTTTCTCTCCCTTCGAGAAGGGTGGTGCAAGATCCACGAGTATCAAGTATCTTCGTATAAATTTCAACGAGTAATTTCCAATAAATGGTGGAAAAACTGAAAAACGACTCGAAGGTTTTTTCGTCGCCTCGTCACACTTGGCAAGGAAAAGTAGGTTTCCCCACCCCGTGAGGTGGCGCAGGATACGGGAGAATATCGACGCGAACAAGAGCGTAGAGTTTTCTCTCGTCTGGCGAGGCCTGGTGCACTCTTCGCGATGCGAAATTGCTCCGGTAAAGGCATCGGTTGCGAGAACTCGACCGAAACAGCTCCCTGGGATCCCGTCTCGCATCTATTACGACTTACGTGTACACAATCGGTAGGGGGGATGCGAGTGGGCGGTAAGGTAAACGGGTGGGGGCAGGCTTTCTCGTTTTTTTCTCCGGCGAAAAATACGAGCGTTCTGGTTCCGCGCGAGGCGACGGAAATGTCTACATTACCGCGCGCTTTCTCCGCAATTTCCTCGCGGCCGCACGATACACCGCTCCTACGGTACTCTCGAACCGCGCCAAGAGCCAGGGTTACACGTAACCTCGAAATTTATCGCGCTGCTGGCGAGGGAACCGAATCCAGAGTAAATCAATATATAACACACGCTCCCCGGAACAATTTTTATTTCGAACAGAGTAAGAGAGAGAGAGAGATAGAGAAAGAAAAAAGAAACAACGCTACCGACACGTCCCCTTGCTCCGAGTCCTCGGACACGAACAAATCGAGGTTATGTAAATCGATGTGTAACACGCTCTCTGGAACCATTTTGACTTGGGAAAAAAATAATGTTCCCGAGACGTTTCCTTGCCTTGGGCCCATGTCAGAACGGTTTGAGCTTGCGTGGATTAATTGGTAACACGCGACGAGTCTGGAGGATAATAAATGGCGGAAACGATTGAATCTTCGATTCGAAAATGTTGGAAAGTTCAATTTTAATATACATTAAACGTTAACACAAATTGGTATAGTTTTGTCGTGTTTGTAGCTAGTCGAATTTCAAGGAATTAATATACATAGAATAGAATATTTGGGAGGTTTTTTATTCGGACAAAAAATTCGATTAACTCCTATTGAAAATGTCAATACTTATCAAACTTTATTTATTAAATTTACAAGATTTAAATACACGAATACTGTATCTAACATATAAAAACTCTGTCACGATCTACGCGAACTCCCATCGTAAAAATTCCAATACCCCAGCGACCTTCGTGAAATTCACAAGAATAAATAAATAAATATCACGTGCAATCTGCACACCGGTGGTGATTTACGGGAATTCCAACCGGGGAATGCCGATTTCTCATCGCGAATTTTCGGTCGTGGAATCCTCCTTCTAGCCTCGAGGAACCGTAGCTCGCATTCCGCGTCGCGACGCGACACGACGCGACGCGACGCGACGAACGCAGGACGCTTGATGGAATATCGTATTACATCTGCGACAGACACGGTCTCGTTCGAGATACGACGCAGGTACAGGGGTTGCGGCGGATGCTCACGGAAACGTAGGACGCCCGATTCGCTATTAGAGGGTAATACGTATTATCGATTTTGGAACGAGGCGGAGGTTATCCCGGTTCAAATCATGACAAATGTGCACTGGTGTGCGGAACCTCGGTTGTCCGCGTGCTCTGTGTGCGTCGCGGTGCCACGACCGCACCCTGGAAAAACTTTTTCCAATCTTTTTTCTCCGACCCCTCCCCCTCTCCATCAATGCAGCGTATTTCGCCGGTTGGAAAACTGGTCCCTCGATTAGCTTGTCGCGCGTGGGTCTTCCGGTGTGTCCGTGATCGAATTTTGTTTTCGATTTACAATTTCCGGGAATCACTGGGAGAAAGTACACCGGGCGTTGGGAAAAGCAACGATCTACCACTTGTTCGTATTCGGGGGCGAATGAGAATTGTAAGAATATTTGTAATTTTGAATAGAAATTGGAATTTTAAATGGTAGGAGAGCGAAGAGGAGGTTTTGTAACGATTGTTGTAGGGGAAGATCATTTGTTATTGGTGATCGTATCGAGTTCGAGATCTCGTCTTAGGTAGCAGGTGTGTGATTGGTGAATTAGATTCCAGGTTCGTTGATCGATTATAGTTTTTTGTGGATGTTGATCGGTGAATATGGTAGGTAATTGAACCGAAAGTGATATCTCTGGGAGGAAAGTGTTTGCAAAAGTGCACCAATTGCGATAAAATTTACATCAGGAGTATGAACCTGTGTGTGTAGATTTCGAATGTTTCGAATTCGAAGTGTTCCGCGTTTGGTTTCGTATCGCGAACATTTAGTTTTCTGGGTTAAAGAGATTAGGTCTCGCGGGGCTGGTTTACGCAAGATCGATCGAAAGGATCTCTCGATTAGCGCGATATGCTTGCAACGTTACTAAAAAACCTCCACTCTGACCGTGAGTCCGAAGACTTACTTGGAAGCGTTTCATCCTTGTGTCGGGTAAACGGCTATCAGAAGGTGATCGATTATGTGACAGGTAGTAATTGATCGCAGCTTACTGGATTAAAATTAAAACCCTTTGTCTCCTGGACCATTGCTGTATAGTCATTCTAGTTATCTGAGCGTCTTTCTCTCCGAGTCCAATATTTCGTACATGAAGTCAATTGTAGACGTTGGCTTAATTTTTTCTAAATTGTGACACGTATTTAATCTCTGGCATCGTAAATTTTATAGTACATTTGGATACTCGAAATATTATGAGAAACGAATTTTCGAGAAAATTAAACGAAACCGCCCAGTTGTGTCGGTTCTGAGGGCTCCAGTCACATCGGTTCGGAGAGCTCCGGTACTATCTAACTTAACGAACTCAATCTTTTCCTTACTAGTGATTCAAGCTTTCAAAGTCACATTTAACATTTTTACAGATAACACTATAATACTTTTTACTCGTTAGAATCGTCTCGATACATGTCAGCCGATAGACAAACAAAAAATGTAAAATCGTGCACCAAAAGAAGACCTTGAAAAATTACATAAAAAAGAAGCACGCGAAAAAGTAAATGTCATCACCTCGAAGGTTCTTCGAAATCGTTTCACCATTATAAAAAAAGAATTATTCACTGGATATGAGCAAAAATCAAGCCGGCCAAGTTTCTAAGAAAAAATTTGCTTCGTCCACTGATTATAAAACGAAAGAAAAATGAGGAACAAATCACCGTGCAAATTTTCGAGGAAATTGAACATAATAGTGCGCTTCCATCCGATATACATTCCGGTTAGGTCGGTTCGGGCTCGAGTCGCGTCGGTCCGCGAACGCAACTCGGTCCACTCGTGGTTCCTCGCGTTACGTTCGGTTGTCCAGCGTCTCGAAGAGCGTGCGTAAACCCAAGATGAAACGATGGATCATCGTACCGATTTCCAGGTCTGCCCGGTCCACGGTACGCATCGCGAGTCGATCGACGCGTTTAATGAGTTCTTCCCAGCCATAAGTCAAAGCTCTGCAAACCTCTGTTGGCCGCGATAAACGATCGTCCCGGTGTTATCGCGATCGAACCAACCGCATCGACGCGTCGCGAAACGCATAGACTCACGTGCCGCGCGTCACCCGATTCGTGCTGCGAGATTTATGCGTGGCGCGGTGGAGACACGAGCCTCGGTGAGATAAAACAGGCTGTCGCGACGGAACGAGCGTCGTCGTTTCGTTCGCCGGTGGATGCCGCTGGTACCGCACAAAGACACGGCGGGAAAAACCGTCGCCAGTATTGACAGCCACGGTGAGAAATTGCCGGGTTAATTGCGAAAGAAACGGGGGAACGGAACGAGGCATCCAGAGCCGCGAGTTAAATACCCAGCGCTACCGGTTGCCGGGCTCGTGATCGTAGGAAAAAGCAGCGAGTTTAAAGGACTTCGCCTGCGTTTCGCCTTGACCCACGAGCAGAATGCCGGGTTCTCCCACTTTTTTCGCTCGGACTCGGCCGCTCGTTTCTAATGGGTGAACCGCGGGGGACACGCGGGAGGGATTTAGAAGTCGTTATCGCGTTCCTTGTTTCTTTGCCGCGGCATCGATTCGCGCGATCCTCGTTGGATTTTCTACGTGGGTGGTGTAGAAACGCGTTGAACTCCCCGATCGCGAGCGTCGAATTATATTTGGTTGTTCGTAGCGTCGTAAGGATCAAGTGTACGCTCGGAACCCAGTCGATCGTTGTGGAAAATATCTAGTGGGCGCCAGTCGTGTCGGTTCGGTGGACCCCGGTCGCGTCGGTCCGCAATCGAGACTCGTCGCAGTTGCGTATCCGGGTTTGCGTTTGCTTGTTTAATGTACTCGAGATCGAAGATACGTTTCAGAAGCGATAAGAGCGATAGGAGTGAATCTTTGCGTGCACTTTTTGAGAAAATTGAACAGTGGCGCCCGGTAATATCGGTTCGGTGGATTCCAGTCGCGTCGGTTCGACCGGTTCTAGTCGTGTCGGTTCGGTGGACTCCAGTCGCGTCGGTCCGGAGTCGAAACTCGTTGCAATTGTATACACGGGGTTGCATCGGCTTATCTAGTGTACCAAGGATCGAGAATACGATTAAGAAACGGTAGATCGTCGTGTAAATTTTCCGAGGCTCCAATCATATCGGTTCGGTGAACTCCAGTCACGTCGGTCCGCAGTAGAAACTCGCTTCCGTGTTACATTCGACTATCTAGTGTTCTAAAGAGCATACTTTGTTGAGTAAGTTTCTAAGCCAAAGGCAGGGTGTTTCTTTGGAATTGTTGCTAGGATATGAATATAGTAACGTCATTTACATTCGTTAGGAAAGACACACTTCCATCGACCTTTATTTTTATACTATTTAAGTTCCTCTGCCGATTCCTTCGGAGCAGACGTCTGGCAACTTTTAAAATAACATTATTTGAAATATTATTTTCGAGATAAAATTACATTATCCTGTCTAGTGAAATAATTCCGAGAATAATCATTCTGTCTTTGAAACAACGATACAGTGAAATCCTCCTGGAAATAGCCGACGGGTTTTGTAAATATGCAACGTTTCGAAATCCTTCGAGAGATGAAATTGCAAATCTCTTTGCGGTATTAAAACGAAGGGGACAATTCTATCATTGTTCATCAATGTATTTATAACCTTAAATACACGATGCAATAATGATTTATATAAATCACAAATTTATAGAGCGTTTAATACGTTTCTAAACAAATTTCAATCACGAATGCTCATTCTTCGTTAAAAAGCTACCAACATCTTACTTGAGAATTAATTAATAAATGTTTTTTTTCATTTACGAATAAACGACATTATTTCTTATTTTTGTTCCATCCAAAATTCGCCAAGTCTGTTTCGTGGACGTCTCCCCTAATGGGTGCAAATCCACTTGGCCGCTCAAGGCTATCGAGGCATTTAACCCCACCATAAGGTTCAACCACTTTGCTGTTCTGTGTCTCGTCTCTTCGTAGAAACCTACGTGCTCGCGTTATGCGTCTCTCAAATATGAAGGTAGACAGCATAAAAGACGAGGTAGTTTGTAACGTCATTCACGGTCAGGGAAGTGGCCTAGAGCAACCAGGTGAATCTACGTCCACTGTACTCGTTATTCTATTGTCTCTCTTAATACGGTATATCCACGAAGATGCAACGCGTGTGGGTGTTCACGGAACGGCGGTGTAGCTAGACGTTAAGGCGAGGTTGCCCCTCGATAGCCTTGAGCGGCCATTTGAAATACGAGTCTGCTAGGTAGCCTTAACGACGAATCCTCCGACACTCACGACGACTTTCTTACAACCGTACAATATTTATTAATATATTCCCTATTTCTAGAAGCGGTCGTGTCTTAATCATTTACATCTTCGTACAGAATCCTCAATGCAATATCAAATGTCCCTACGTTCAAGATACAAGTCTACTAAATAACCCGAGGCGTTCGCTATTTCATCTTCCCTGCCTCGTTCTTGCCTCATCTCGACACCTCTATTGCGACCGAGGCCTAGTAGATTCTTCGTTCCAATGTTACACGTTCCCCTATATTGTACAAGCTACGAGTCTGCTAGGTATCTTGATCAATACCTCACCACTTCCTCCCTATGTTCCTTTCCTTCTTGTCTCATCTTCTCGACATCTCTGTTGCAACGATACACCGGTAGAATTCGCTAGAATTCAAACAGCGACTCCATTGCGTCAAGGCTTGGTAAATTCTTTATTCTTCGTGTCAAATGTCTCTATGCTGGAGGTACAGGTCTGCTAGCTATCCAACTGACTCCATTTTGTCCCTGCTGTCCCCCAATCTGTACAGAGTTCAACTGCCACTACCCAAGATCTCTCCATCGTTCAGAACACGATGGGACCAAGGTTTAGTAGATTTGTTATTCCTAATATCAACCTTCATACTGGAGGTACAGATCTGCTAGCTATCCAATTGGCTCCACATCGTCCCAGCTTTCCCCCAATCTGTACAGAGTTCAACTAACCAAGACACTCTCCGTTATCCAAACCACCGATGTATTCTAGAGTAAACTCTAGCATCGTTAGGATCACGACTAATCGAGGATTCTCCTTTCTCGTTTCAGCAGCAAAAATTCGTGAAGAGGACGGCCGAGGAGTTGGAGCCAGCCGGCGGCGGTAGCGGTGACGGCGGGTTCGGCGAGCCCCCGGTGAAGCTGCAATGCACGCAGGCGCAGCATCAGCACCAGCAGGGTCCCGGCGGCGGGGGTGGAGGCGGGCCTCATCACGGCCACGGTCAGCATCCGCCTGGAAACGGCGCGAACTCGACGGGTCCTACCCACGGTGGGGGCGGGGGTGGTGGTGGAGGTGGTGGGAACGAGGGCCTGACAAAGTTCTCGGTGGAGATCGTCCAGCAACTGGAGTTCACCACGTCGGCCGCGAACTCTCAGGCACAGCAGATATCCACGAACGTGACGGTGAAGGCGTTGACGAACGCCTCGGTGAAGAGCGATCTCCTGAACGCGTCGTCGTCACCGAAATCGGGCCCGGATACACCTGCCTCGGCCACCTCGAGGCCCCAGACCGCCGGGGGCGGTGGACCGGGAACCGGTGGCGGTGGCACCGGTGGCCCGCCGAGCGGCGGCGGGATCGGTTGCGTGGACATCGGTAACCTGGTGGAGTGCAAGCAGGAACCGGACAACGAGTTCGTCGACCTGGAACAGTGCGCCGCGGCGCTGGAGAAAGACGCCGCGGCGAACGGCGCCGGTTTCCCCGGTTTCTCGGACTTCATGGGCGACGACACCGGCGACGAGATAATCACCTCCGACGCGTTCAAGGATCTGATCTCCGAGATCTCCGATTTCCATCCGGAGTTCATGAAGGACTTCGACTTCGAGGAGAAGATACCGGTCGAGGCGTTGGCAAACAACGCGGCGGTGGCAGCAGCTGCCGCCGCGGCCGCCAACAACAACAACAACAACACCATCGGTACGAACAACGGGCAGATCAAGATCGAGGACGACAAGGACTCGTTGCACCAACAGCACGGGAACGCGAACACCAACAACGTGAACAACGGGACCGGGACGAACAACGGAAACGCAGTGCCCGCCAACTCGAGTCCAGGTGGTCTGGGCTCCGCTCAGTACTCACCGGCCAGGTTACCGTACTCCAGTCTGGACTTCAAGTCGGAGATGAGCCCCGCCGCTCAGACCCTCAAGCAGATGGCCGAACAGCACCAGCACAAGAGCCAACAACTCGGTCTGGGTGGTTTCAATCCGAGTGCTGCCGCGGCCGCGGCTGCCAGGGGTCCCACCGCACGGTCCCCCTACGCGGAGTTCCCTCAGTTCGGGGGCACGTCGGATTACCTAGGCAGCCCGGGCAGCAACGGACCACCGGGTGGTCAGCCCCAACCGACGCCCGGCACCGGTTCTTATCACAAAAACAACGGCGCGTCCGGGTTCCAGAGCCAACAGACCAACGACATGTTCGTCAGCTCGCAGACACAATTCGCCACGGGTCTGGCGGACATGAAGAGACCGCAGCCGGCTGCTGGTGGTAAACCGAGCATGCTCGGACCTAGCGGTGGATACAAGCAACAGTACTCGCCGTACGGCGGTAGCCCGGGATCGATGCCGAATCACGGTAGCCCCGGTTATCCGCTACCACCCAGAGGCTCCCAGGGAGCCGGACCCAATCAAACCGGATCCCAGGGACCCTTCACTAGCTCCACGCCGCCGAGACCTCCCTCGGGACCGGGCACATCCTCCCTGCAGATCAACCAGGCGCAGCAGCTACACATCAACAATCCCGGACATCAGATTCAGGTTAGTGGAACCATTCGATTCGTTTTGGATTCGTGTGTTGCATCGTCGCGAATACGATTCTCCTCGAGTTCTCTTCGAGGATTCCGGGTGTATATCGCGTCCTTTTTAGACCGTGCTTTCACGTTCGATAGGGTTCAATTTAGTAGAGATCCGATGAAGATCTGTATAAGGTCCCTAGTTCCGACGAGGGTTTGTAGGATTGTCGAGCAATCGGAAATTAGGGATATTTGAGGCTTCTTAACGGTGGTACCCAAAGTTTAAGGGACGAAGTTATCTCGTGTAGAGTTTTACCTCGTGATGTTATCTTGAAAATGATTGGAGGTAGAAGCGAGTTTTATAAGAGGGATAATACAAGTACTTAAAAATCACGTTGACGGGTCTGTTTTTTGAAAATTTTTGAAAATATTTTTACTTCGAGTTTACAATTGGTCGTATAGATACTGACAATTACGAACAGAATTAATAGTTATAGTGATTTCTTTTAAACGACAGACGGTAGTTACTATTTGACGTGACTTTTTGGGTTTCATTTATATTGAGGGTCAATAATTATACGGAATTTCTTCCGGTAGAAATATTCAGTGATCTTGTTTCTTTTTCTTATGGCACTCGAAAAGTGTAAATATTCAATGACTTAGGTAATTCACTTTATAAATAATGTTTTCTCTATAATGCACTCAAATTGCAAGTCTATCGACCAAGTAATTTTTAAGATACCATACACTCGTTGCACAAGTATGATATTAGAGTGTCAGATCATTCGTGTTAAACTCCCATGACCCTGCCAGTATTTCGAATTCCTTTACAATCTCTCAGAAAAATTCTTTCGATACTCGAATGACCAAGCGGTCCACGCAAAAATAAACATCGGTCCTTCAAAAAACTCCTGCGGAAATAAAAAATCACTCTCCCGAAAAACTTCCTCAGAAATTAAAAACCAATCTCCCGAAAACGTCCCGCAAAAAATAAAAATCTTCTAAAAACTTCGTGAAGAAATAAAAATCTTCCAAGAACTCTCTCAAAACATAAAACTTTTCTAAAAAAACTTCCTCAGAAATTAAAAATGAATCTCCCAAAAGTCTCTCTCAAGAAATAAAAATTTTCCAGAAACTCCCTCAAGAAAAAAGAACTCTTCCAAAAACTCTCTCGAAAAATGAAAACCTTCCAAGAAACTCCGGCCGAAAAATAGGAAACCGATCTTCTATTTTCCCTCTCTGGAACCATCACTTTAGCTTCTCGAGAAAAAAAAATAATTAAAAAATAAAAAAAAGAAACTTCTTCAGCGTTCTCCGTCACCTTTTCGAATCTCAATCCCCATAAGACGACTCATGAGCCACCGAATTCGATTCCCGCGATCGCGAGAGATCAGGAAACGATGTCGGGGAGTGGACGGAGTAGTCAGGACGAAAAGCCCAGCGGAATTCCTCGCGCGCGAGTCAGGCGAGGCCGAATGATATCTGTTGCGTCGCGACGACGCGTCTATTTTTGTCGGGGCGGCATTACGGAGTCGACGACGCCGCCGCTGGCTGCGGTGGGTGGCGGTGGAGGCGACGTTGGCGGCGGCGGCGGCGTCGGCGGCGGCGTCGGCGGCGGTGGTGGTAACGACGTCGGCGTCGGTGGCGTCGGTGGCGTCGGTGGCGAAGGGGCGCGCTAGCCAGCGGCGCTAACGGTAGTGGTGGCGTTCGGTGCGAGAGAACGCGAAAGGGAGAAAACGAAGGGGGGTTGGTTCACCGGGCGTCACGAGGGCGCCGCGACGCGCAACAAGTAGTCACTACCCCCACCGGGCGCTCCCTCTTTATAAATTTTCCCTCTCGCGGTGACTCCACCCCCCACCTCTCGGCCGGAATCGGGCCGCGGCGCGAGACGGAGTGGGGAGAGTGTACGATCCGCGGTGAAAGGGGTGGGGAGAGAGTACGATCCGCGGACAGAGAAAGGGGAGGGGAGAGAGCACGATCCGCGTGGACGAGGGAGGGGAGTGATTACGATTCACCGTGCGGGGGCCAGGGGAGACGCTACGATCCGCGGAGGAGAAAACGACCAGGAGGAGGAGGAGGAGGACGAGAAGGAGAAGGAGGAGGAGGAGGAGAGCTGTGCATGGCCGCGCGCGCGCCAGGCGTCGCGACGCCGCCACCGTCTGCTCGATTTAACCTGCGCCTGCAATCCGCGTCAATACGCTCGGAACCGGTAGTCGCGAGGTTGCACTCTCGCGACGAACCGCGCGACCAAACGACTTTGTCCTCGTGTATTTATTCTACACTTTTATTTAGAACGAAATCCACCCGGAAACGGTCAAACGCAACGTTTTCGGGACACGTATGGCGTAATACACGCCACGCGACGCGAAGCGACGCGCTGTTCCGAACGGAAAGAACCCGTGGAATTTTTCTCGACGTTTAATCGTACGTTCTCAACGCCACGGATTTATATTTAGAAGAGCAACGAGTTTTATTTCGTCCACGATCGCTCGGGTACTCGGCTTCTTTGAACGGAGCGATACGCGTTATCGGTTTTCTATTTCTGTATTCTTAATCGTAACTTCGAGATTACTTTATTTCCTAGTTCCCCGGCTAATGCGTACCGGATTAACCGCTCGAATTCTACAACACGTCGATGACAACGAGGTTCACGGATAATACGCGGGAGATTTCGCGCGTAACGTTCTCCCTCGTTTCGCTGGTTCGTTCTACAAAGAAAATCGATAATTGTAAACGAAACGGTTGATTTTTACGAATATCGATCGTCATCGTTGAAATCTGACGTAGATTTCAAAAAGTAGAGGAAAAATTTGATAAAATAAAATTGCAGTAGAATTTCATTGTTTACGAGCCATTGTACAACCTTCGAGAATAATTCTTTCGAAATTAATTATTCTTGACGCTATCGTAACTTACGGATGGATCCGAATGAGGGGTTCTCTTTCGTATTACGAACTTTGTAACTTTTTTTTTTTTTAAATACTAATTTAAATACGGAAACGAAAGAATGTATCAGATTGTATTGGAAAGAAAAATAAGACTTGTTCGCGTTAATCGAGTACATCTGGACTTTGCTTTACGAGGGTACGATGATACTGTGGTATCACAATATCGGAACGTAACGTTCTGTACAAAGTGCGGATCATCGACGAGGAAATTCGAATTATTCTCATACCTACAGAGGAAAGAATACGATTAATGGGATCGCGAGCCGCGTACCTACTTTCGTAAGTCAGACAATGAAAAATCGGATTTCTCCTAAGACGTCTATGCGGTTCGCGAAAGTTAATAAGACCCAATAAAAGGGAACATCTGATCCATTAACGAGCTTAAGGAGTAACGTAAAAAAAATGGAGTGTTGTTTTACGATCGTTCGATACATTGTCGCGTATTTGATATTGGAGCACGCTCGTAGCTCGAGCGGGGGATTTTATTATGCAACGACGCAGATGCAACAAATTTATGCTCTTTCTATCGTTGCGTCATACTCGGAGTATACAGGGTGTTTACTCCGTTATTAACTTTCATTCGTAAATAGCGAATGTTGGGAAAAAAATAGAAAGAGGAAAGAGTTTTATAGTCTTCGATAATGAATACAACAGAGCACACGAAGGTGGCTTCTTATCGAGTGATCTTATTAGTAAAGAATTCTTATAAACATAATCCTACGAAAGGTTCCAAATATTTCTTTCGTTTTTAACTTTGGACGTTCTTGAAGATCGTAGCACATGGATGAATTCGTTTCGAAAAACGTTTTAATGTAGCACAAAAGAAGAAATACACCATATTCTGTTTAAAAAATCCAAGTCTTCATTTCTGAGAAAATATAAATATAAAAAAAAGATGTTCGTCACAGAAGACTATAAATATTCTTTCCCTTCCTTTTCGTATTCTAAACGAGGTGGTTCTATACAAGGTGTCCCGTAATCTTTTGAAATCCACGTTGATTGTACATCCACAAATTACTAGACACCCTGTACAATACCTCAGTATTACGAACGCTCGTAAAAAATCAACCGAAAATCGTTCTGGACCATAAGATTCGTCATCGAAGAAAAGACGAAAACCCTACTTTGTGCTCTTAATTTCCAATCTCGATGCAGCAACGGAGAACGAGAAAAGACACCTAAAAATGACCAGACACCCTGTATAATAGCTCGGTATTACGAACGCTCGTAAAAAATGAAACGAAAGTCGTTCTCGACCATAGGGTTCGTCATCGACGAAGAAAAGACGGAAACCCTACTTTGTGCTTTTAATTTCCAATCTCGATGCAGCTACGGAGAACAAGAAAAAGCTTCGAATGCCAATGGTCGGTGGGAGGAGCCACCGATCGAGGAAACCGAGTGTAACCTAGCTCCCCCCTCGAACGACTACTCGATTGTATAAAATCCTTCGTCTATTGTGACCGTTTCGAATAGATCTTATCTGCTCGTCCCTCCAAACGCCTTCGAGCACCGAAACGTACTCTCTGTCCCAATCGCGTATGGACACGTCTGTCCCTCGTAAATCACGCCAACCACCGCCGCGTATTTGCATCTGAATGCACCGAGGCGAATGACGCTCACCACCCCCTTGCCCCTCCGCCGTGCATTTTCCGTCTTCCGTGCTCGAATTTTACCTTTCTCGTTTTCTTCTTTTTCTTCTTTTTCTTTTTCTTCTTTTTCTTCTTTTTTTTTTTCTTCTCCTATTACTCATCTCCGTTGCGTCTTCGACTTTGCTTTTCCGTTACCATACGTAATTACTTTCGTCGCGAACCAACGAGACACTATTGCACATTGGCTGTAATTTCCACGAAATTACGATCAGGTGTATGGGTAAATTTCTAAGGGTTAATTTATCGCGTAACTATTCGCGAACGGACCTTTTTGTAACGCTATCTATATGGAAAATATAATTTCCACGAAATTACGATTGGGTGTATAGGTTCCTTTAAGGGTTAATTTATCGCGCAACTGTTCGTAAATGTACTTCTTATTGAGGGATTTGTATGAGAGAAATTATTGTTATCGAGAATAATTTTTGAACGTTTTTCCGCGAAGAAGCACGTTTGAGAAATTGTATTGTAATTTTAATGAAACTTTGTAACCTTGAATGGGTGAATTTAATTTTTAAATGGTACTTGAAGATTTATTATCGAACGAAGAAATCGGTACGGTAATAATAAAAGTATCTAATGTACAACATACTCTCGAATCAGTTTTAAATATTTGCAATACAACTTAACACGCTGAAGTTTCAAACAGTTATCCATATTTGTAGCTCCCCGAGGGAATATAATGAAACAATGTCTCTCTTTGTGAATTTATTTTTATTTTTCAAGAACCGTCGGTTACAATTTTATCTTATTAAAATGAAACAGTTCCCACCAGAATGTACTCAATTCGCGGTTCGAATATAAACGTAACTCTTTTACAAATTTATTTTGCCACGTATTACACATGTAAATAGACACTGCGTAAAAAACCCACCGTTTAATATATACATATATACAATAATTTTTTATAAACGTAACACCGCGAGTATTTCCCGATAACGAGAGAACCGAACGCGAATCTCTTTTTATCCGGTTAAATGATCTTCTAGCGATTTTAACGAAAGAAAAATATTCACTCTGCCCATTACCGAACAATATTCGCGGAGCTGGTTAATTAGAAGAAAAAACAAATCGGGCACGAAATGCGTGCGAGAACGCAGTCTCGTTAATTTCGGACTTATTCGATTATCACGTACACGCAATTTCGTACAATTTTACAAGTCGTTGATGATTATCGTAGGCTCGAGCGCGACGCAAATAATATCGTTGGTATTATTTCCAGAGAATAAAAAATCGCGAATAGAAACGAAGTTGACTCGCTGGAGAATCGCGTTTTCCAATTTAATCGGAATAACGTAACACGAACGGGTTAACGGTAGCCGTATACTACACTTCCGTGAGACATCGAGACGCGTTGAAAATTTCAAGCAAGCTGGCCAGGTAGCCAGGTATCGTTCGTTCGTGGAATGTTATCTCGCGACGAATTTACATATCGTAGCTCGCGACACCGAAAACCGTCCATTTTTTCCCACGTTGTTGTTTCTTTTTTTTTTTTTTCTTTCTTTCATTTTCTACGGGTTAATCGACACCGTTATCGCGACGGAAGTCGAAAAGGTGCCGAAACGAGCCGCGGTTAATCGGTCGTCGTCGTGTGCCCCTCTCCCACCCCTTTCTCTCAAGTTCCCTCCTGTTATCGAACGTGTACGCTTAACCCGCGCGAAAAGCTGCTGGAATTATAACGATTACGCATTGTTATCGGATTCAGACGCTAACGCGCGGAATGTAAACGACTTGAACATTTGGGTCACCGGCGTTGTTGCATCGCGTTGGCGTTCACGCGTGACTCCGCGTGGAAATGGATTAAGTCTAGAAGAATTAACGCGATCGTTTCGTGGCGAAAATAACTCGCGCGGGTGTTGCGGTGCCCCCGTGTTTCCCCGCGCGAGACGCGAGGAGAGAAATTTTGACACCGTTGAATCTATCGAAGGTATCGTTGCCTAATCTCTTCTCGACGTTGATAACCGCGATTATACAAATTCGTAACGCAATCGGGATAATACCGAGAGTTTCACGGAGAGTCGATCGAATAACGATGGAGATACAGGAAATTTGACAATGGATGTGAGAAAATAGGGTAAATCTGACCTCGGTTTTTTATTTTTAAATTTCGAGTTGACCACTCGTATTGCGTTCGTGGATTTGGTATAGACGCTTTGTATAATACACTTCGTCTTTTACCATCGAAAAATGTGTATTTTTAAAAATATTTTTATAATATTGTAGTATCGCGTCTTTTTTGGGCAAGTGGAAGAATATACTTAATCTAGTTTGTATCTAGTCGAACCTACCAAATCGAATATCTAGGTTTTACATTCTTTACGCAATAGGAACTTTGTTGTTGTTCTCTACTGGTGTACAAGGAACTAGTATTTCGATTTCAAATTATTTCCTCCTTCAACGCGACGACTTCACAGCGCTCCATATGCTTCGTAAAACTGTAAGCCAGCGAGTAACGCACCATATGGGACGCCCCTCGTTTTCGTCGAGTAATCGTTTACCGTACGTGACGAATGTATAACAAGAAAATTTGTGCGACAAAAAGTACCACGCCGAGAGAATGTTTTCAGCTCGGAATAACACAACTAAAGTGCAACGATTGCACAACCGAACGTTATAATCGGTAGGAATAAAATGTTCAGTAGCTTTGTTCGTTTCATCGGCGATCGGTCTTTGAAAATTTTATCTTTGAAATTTCAAACGCAACGTTTCGATCCTTTAATCCTCGTCGGATGATCCGACACGTTGCTTGCCACGAATACGTGAAAAATGTGTATTAAATGCGCGGTTAATTGTGTTTCAACTGTTGCGATAAAGAAAGAAAAAAAAAAGAAACAAACAAACAAACGAATCGCCGTTTAAACGAACACACCGCGTCGGTGAAATTTATTTATTTGTGTCGGTTCAATTACGCCGACCGTGGAGACTCGCAACAACTATACCCGGCTATAATCGCGCACACCGTGAAATTAATCGAATTAGTTTCTCAGCCTTGAGCGTCACGACGAAGGTTACAAAGTTTCGATCGGCGTTGCTCTCGATTGCGATACCACGAGTCTTTTGGAGCGATTCCAACCACAATGGATCAGAATATCCGGATACGAGTGTTTTCCTCGTCGCGCTTGTTAATAAACGGACACGCGCGTGTTGCCGGAAATTGACCGTACGCGCAAGCGCCTCCCGTTCGAGTTCAAAGGTTACGTAAACCTTCGATCGTACGCGTTACGAGTACGCGTTAACACGCGTTGTAATTTGTTACGTGTTTCATTTTACTTATTGTACACTACGTCTCGTTTACTTCTCAGCTTCTTTTTTAACTTCGAGCGGTGCTTCGAGGTTAGGTTTTACATCACAATGGCGCTTCGACGCGTCGTACATTGTTGTATATTATTCTTTCGTATCGTGTTCTAGGTGACGTTTAATTTTTAATCTTTCAGCGCGTCGTAATTTTTTTTTATACTTCTTTCTTAGTATGCTCTACGTGTCGTTCAATTCTCAATTTTTTTCCTTCAACTTTAAGTACTTGATTGAGGTTAGGTTTTACGATACTGCACTTTAACCTCTTATGTACTTTTTATTTTTATTTCGTACCACCTAGGTATAAATTTTGCTCTCTTCGTGTATCTTATCTTTTCTGTTTCGTAAATGTGTATTATATTGTATCGGTGATTGCGAAAAATTTTAGGTTAGTTTGTTCTTTTATTGCGAACAGATTGTATGGACTTTTTTTTGATCAATTCCCTTTTTTCTTTGGATAAAATAATCCACGATGATCGAAATATCGTGTTTATAATAAAAAAAAAATGCTCAACGAAGATCTTTATTGCGCGAGATTACCAAATAATCTACAAGACGTTTTCAATTTACTTCGATACCTACGAGAAAAATAAGTAGTCGTTAATTTTTGTTTTGTTAACGTTATCACGGTTGATACGTACGTGAAATAAAATAAATAAATCGAATAATTCGTATCACAGATACTACGAAAGTGCCGTCCGCGTTCGATTGTCAATCTTCTTGGAAATCAACGTCGTATTTATCGCGAAGTGTAAAATTTTTTGCGAAATTGAGAAAACTGACGCAAAGCTGAAAAATCGTCCATGGTAGACGTATTTTTACTTCCAATTGGTGGAATGCCATTGGATGGGCAAAGTGATTGCCTGTGACACAGACGCATTGTGTCAATCCTGATAAGTTATTTTATATCTGCCATACGATTCCTGAACAATCAATTTGGTAGCCATCGTACAGTTTGACATCGAGAAACGCAGATTTATAAACTATTAGACTCGACGCAATATTTTCTCGTTTATTGCCAGTTTTCCATAAAAACAGCTCGAAAATATTCTCTACGCGTGAACATACTCGCGAAACGAAAACTATATTCGATATTCCTTCAATTTTTCTTCGCGCAAATATCTACGTACAGATTACTTTAACATCAATTGCTTTTCAAGTATAGTAATTTATTTTTCAATTATTGTTCTCACGCATAGACGTTAACCTCGTAAAATTGTCCTCAGAAACCGACAAATCTTTTCATTGAATAAAATTTCAAAATTCGTTTCCTAATACTCGTATCTCAGACACGTATAACAAAAGGTAAGTGAAGAAATTGATAAATTGTATCTTGTAAAACGAGTCTTCGTGTCGACTCAATCTCAAAATTCCTCTTTCGACAATCCTAACACAAAAATACGCTCAAAAATCAAAGCCGCCCAAAAAATCTAACCTAATCCTCCACGAAAGTTAAAAAATATCCACCCGTTGCTTTCTTAAATTCGAATACTACAATTACCCTCTCAAACTCGAACAAACTCGATCAAACTGGAGCGCAGCGATCGAAAGGTCAACATCGTACCTCAAAACGTATCCATACAATTAAAAAAACAAAACAAGAAGAAAACATCAATACAATCCGCTAAAGAGAGAATCTTTCTCGCAAATGAACCGCGCGCAAGCGAAGGATTCGTTCCGATCGATCATTTCCAAACCGAGGAGACGAAACGCGTCGGTAAAAAGCGAGGGGTTCGCGGAATTTGATTCGCGTCGTTGGGTAAGCGACGAATCTCGATCGGGTGGGGATGGGTCCTCGTTCCCCCACTCCGCGGTAAAGGTTACCGCCCCTCTTTCTTCTCCCCACTCCACGAATCCCGGAGCAATTTCCGCGGTCGAAAAATCGAGGTTAACGTTGGAACCGAAAGGGAAGGGCCAGATTGTATCTTTCCGGGGCGAGAATCGGTATCGATCGTGTTCGCCACGGATGGAAATAAATCGCCGCCGGTTGGCGACCCTGTCTCACCTATGCAAATCGGGCATCGGCTTAATTGACGAAATATTCAAATCGTCAGAAGCCCGGTGGCGCATTCGAATGATAATGGGTCTCTGCGTGAACGTATGCGCGCTCGTTCGTTCGCGAGGATCGAGCTTCCATCTTTTTTCCAAAGGTGGCAACCTTTTTCTTCCTCCTCTCTTTTCTCCTTTATCTCCTTTCCTTTTCTTCTCTTCCTTTTTTTTTATTTTTTTTTTTATTTTCTCCTTCCTTCCATCCTCAACCGTTTTCCTCGTCGTTGTCGTTCGCCGCTGCTAGATCCGCGCGATATGCGCAGCTCGTCTAAGCGTTTCGGTCGTTTGTAAGTTAACGCGTTCATCGTCGAAGGGTTATCGATCGACCCGCGTCGATCTACATATCCGTAACCCGGTGCTCGAGCAACAAGGACGCGTTTCCTTTTTCGGCGACCTTCATCTTGACCCTTTTAGCTCCGTGAGTCGCCGCGCGTTAAATATAAATCGGCGTGAAATTATTGTTCGGTGTGGAAGGAGGACCGGACCAGCTTTCGACCTTTGAACCGCGGTAACGCGGGCTTTCAATTCGGAGCGTGCAACATGGCGGGCGCAGGTAATCACCTTTCTATTGTAATCCGGTTACGTGTACCTGGATCCGTTGCCGATAATTAGGGGACCGCGATTTTCTACAATTTTGTAGAAATACGGGTGTTTTGCTGTCCGTTTGACGATCGTATCGGATACACGGCAAACAATGCGATAAATGTGGTAATATTTGTACATCGAATGCGTAGCGAAAAAATCGGTCAATTGTTACGAAATTTCTCTCTACGGTATCTGTTTTATTTCGAAATAGTCGAAAATGTCAGAATCGACGATTCGGAGATGGAAATTGCAAGGTATGAATAATTTCTTCAATCTTCTTCGTGCCGAAGATTTTTCGTAGAAACATTATTCTCGTACCGTTCGATACCATTTTCAGTGTCTAATTTATTATACATAACGCGTAGGAGTTAAACGAGTATTTCTCGCGTACGATGCGATTATTATTAAAATACGATTCAATTCTTTCCTCAACTTTCGCGGATCATCGTCTGCAGAAACCTCGAGGTGATCCGAGAGCAGATCGGAACGTGATTTAAACTATTCCCCCGTTCAACCTTACTTTCGTTCTCTTTATTTATCCACACTTCCACATTCACAGAAAAAACAAACTCTATATCGCACATACGGAACACTACGAAATGTCAGCGTTCTAAATCAGGAATGAGCAACCTTTGTTCCGCAGCGTGCCAAAATTGGAAATCTAATATTCCATACGGGCTGCAACCGGCGCGATATCAAATACTCGTATCTATTAATTTAAAAAATTCAATTCGTAGCCTGGAATTTGTCATTCTCCATCACGAAACCTTTTTTTCGCAATTTCTTTATCCTCTCGCCAACATACTTACGTTCCGCTTGCACAATACTCGTACTTAAAAGAAATTCGTTAAATATCTTCCAAAATGATGCAACTTTTATCCAATAAGACAAATTCCCCAATAATAAAAAAAAAAGAAAACACACGACTTGTTTCGACTTTCCATGGTTCGTTTCAACCAGTAGTACCCAGTGTCCTCGGTGCTGTTATTCGACCCTCCTAATAATAAATTCAATCTTTTCCGTTCGCTTCGGTTGAATAAAGTTTCTCGTTGGTCGTTGTTCTAAACGATTCACGAGGATCGAAACTCACCGCGTCGATAATCCTCCCGCTCCTCGACTCGCGGTAGTTTCTCGTTTTTCTCCGCTCGAGGGGTGGCGGTGGCTGCTGCGTTTCCGCGCGAACAGGTAAATTCGATATCGAGTCCATAAATATTCATTTTTCTGGAGGCGTCGCGTAAACAAGGATTCCGTAGGCGGCTTCCCGGCCGCGGAGGGTGGTCTCGTCGCGCGTTTCTGCGCGGTGTGTACATCGCTTGAAACGTGATTCGATAATGAAACAGCACTCGGGCTGTAGCTGACTTTCGCGCGCCGGACCGCAGAACTGTCTCGCGTTGTTCGAGCGTCGCGACGTGCGGTCCAGATATTAACGCGACCGTTCGCGACAGCCCACTTGCGCAACACTCTCGACACCGTGTTGTTTTCTATTAATTAACCGGCCGCGATCCACAGAAGCCGAGCACTTGCTGGAAATCGACCTGGTGACGATCGGTGAATCCCGTGTACGCGTATCCAGCGGCGATCGCACGATATCGGAGAATTGCATCTTGTCCGAGGTGGATAGAAATTGACACCGTGGGACCACCCACTTTGCCACGGGGTAAATTATTCCCTCTCGAGTACCCGACCGCGTCCAATCTCGATGTTTCGTTCGAATTATAGCGCGGGAAACGTTCGATGCTCGGGGTACTTGGTATTTATTTCGTAGCATTGGTTAACCTTGTGTAACAATTTACATAAGTACGGTAAGTCCTCGAGTTACACGGTTTAGTTGCGCGATTCTACCCCCTCCCTGTTCCTAGCTGGATGTTTCGCGAGAGTGTGTATTTATCCTGTTGTGTTTCATTTCGCAAAGTGCATACCGACTTGGGTGATCTCGAGGATCGAAATTAAAATTGCGCGGAGAATGTACCGTAGGAATACAGAAAGGTTTTGGAAGGAATATATGTGTGTGTATTTAATGTTTTACTTATTTTCGTGAAGAAATGGGAAGGTGGGTTTGGTCGCCCTTGGGTAACTTCGAAAATCGAAATTGGGTAGAAAAGGGAAGAAAGAAATGTCACTCCTGCTAGGAATTGTCACTTATGTACATATTTCGTATGTGTATATACTGGGTTGTTATTGTGTATAGAATAAGTGTTGTCGTTTTTTCCATCGTGAAAGAATACCACGACACTTCAATTTTGAACTGTAAATATACGAAATTTCACGCACGTTCATCGAAGAATAGTACCATCTTTGGAAAAATAAAACGACGAACCTACCAGCGTCGTTTCTCATCGAACGTCGAAACTTATCGAGAGATCTGTTATTTATTCTTTTGTTCGTTTTCGTTTGAAGGTACACGTGGTTTCGTTTGCCTCGAGTAACCTTCGAGATTGAAATCGTACAGGAAACACAATCTTCCGTCGCGAGTTGCACCGAGTTAAGAGATTTAGTCATCGCCGTGTAACCGGCTAAGCGAATACCATCCGACACTGTCCATCCTACCCTTTACTCATGGAACCGCATTATTCTTAACTCGAGACCGATCTTTCTTCCTGTAATGCATCAACTTACGCGGAAAGCTCCGGAACGAATTAACCGCGCAAATCTAGGACTTACGGTATCGAGTTAGCCCTGGATTACGATAACAAAGGGTTAGGTTAACCGAACGATCCACCATACTCTGGAACACGAGGGTTCGAGTCCTCCGAAATGGACTTGAAAAGGTGTACACTTCGAAAAGTGTAGCGTACATATATATATATATATATATATATATATATATATATATATATATATATATATATATATATATTTTAACGATACACGTGTCTCGAAATATGTTTCCCGCCTAATTAACTTCGGTGCTACGAACCAACTCAGCGATTTACTCCATTCATTCATATAACATAATTTTGGAACAGTCAGCACTCGTGCGATGCAACGTCATCGCGCGCGTAGCAGTATTGCGACAAAACGAGTTTCAGGCCTTTTGGCAGTGTTGCCCCAACACTCGATCGGCTTTGGTGACAATATTGTTTGAAAATAAATCAGAATTGAGCAACAGCTGAAAGATAAGTCTTGTTGACGATATCGATACACCGACGGTATCTCTCCGTAGTCGCCGAGTTGTTTAAAAATCTTCCTAAAGTTAAACAATGGCTCGCAAACGACGATTCCGTTCTTATTCTGTCAAACGATCCTCTTCGAAACTGATAAACTAAATCCTAACAAACGATACAACGAAGCTTTCCAATAATCGATTCTCTTTACTTCGAAGAACGATTCGACCTCTTAATTTTACTCCAATTTATTTCGTAACAATTATAAATAATACACCCATGTATTCTACGAATAACGTTACTAGAGTTCGCGTATAATTCGTTACGAGCGACAGATAAATACTCTATTATTTCAACCGTGAAATTCCAACGTTCTACTGTTCCACTCTGCTAAAATTACAAACGATGCATTCTTTCGCGCGGGCGACAGTAGCGTTTTTCTCGCGCGGCAGCGGCAAGGACTCGAATGTTCTCTTGGCGGACGTCCCGACGTCCGCGTGAGACGATGTTTCGTACACAATTGTAGGTCCACGGACATCCTCGAATATCCTATCGAGGCGTTCGCGGTTCCTCCGTGCGGCGAGAGCCGACAGAACGTTAGAAGGTACATTCCACAACGGTGCTGCGTACCGCGCTGAAATCGATACCCATGTCCCTCTGTTTGTAACCTACATCGTGTCTGCTCGGGCAACGCGCGTACAGTCGGCTGCAAAACGCATTGTCTCGTTGTCTGGCTACCAGCTCGTCTATTCTTCGGGCGATTTGCTCGAATGGTACAGGTCGATTCAGGAACCGCGTCTGAACGTTTTCAGGCGTAATCCGTCCATCAGAATTAACTCCTTCCCGCCGCGAATTAACTCGGGTTCACGGAGTCGGGTAACGGGGTTTATTCGAATAAATAACGATGAAATATAAGCGTTGTTTCATCGCGCTGGAATTGTAATTCTTTCCGAAACGAAAGTTGATCGAACGTTGCTCGACTTTTATTCGTCGATAGAGATTATTTTTCCACGTAACAATTTTACACTTTAACAGTGACAATCTGTAGAAACAAATCCATCGATTTGCAACGGGCACAAGTACAGTGAAATTTATATTTCACTGCGGAATACGATATTGTCATTTTGTAATTTTAAATACATATTGCAATTTTTATCGTGCAAATATCGTACGAAATGTTTAGCTTTCATTCCTGGGAAAACACGTTTCGGATAAATGTCTTTATTCGATATTTTTATATAGATTATTATTTTCTTTTTTTTTGATTTGACGATGCACTTGGTATCGTTGTGTACATTTATCTCTACTTTTGTAAATTCGTTTCTCTTCTTTTCTCACACGGTATTCTATTTTCTCGCGTACCACGTGGCTGGAACGGTAACGTATTAGCGTCGTTATTATCAATTTCATTCGATTTGTGAAAATGGCGTGACTCACCCTGTATACGCTATCGGCGGTCATCGACGCGAACGAAACAAGCGGATTCGATTTTTGGTTTCGCCGCTTCCATTTCGGAAGCGATGTTCGCGGGGTGGCTGCGACACGATTCCACTGCCGTGTTCTGCATTCAGGGGTCGCGACTTATTTTTTGTTTCGGGGCTGAACACTGTTCTCTTTTTTTATTGCCGCGGTTGTTTATCGAAGGATATCTCAGCGTGGATATTTTGCTATCTTTTTTTTTTTATGAGTTTCGGAATTCGTCGACCAGCGGTTAGAGTTGACATCGAGTCAAAATTCGAGTCGAGAACATTTTTACACTTAAAGTTACATTCTGCCGATTGTATTATTTCTCTCGAAGAAAAATTCTTGAGAATTTTTTACACGCTAAAGGATTCCAAAGCAACCTGTATCATTGACAGTTTGGTCCACAATACATACATATATTTAGATTGATTTTCAAATTTATTTTTCCCAAAAACGAAGCCTCTCGCGCAATTTTACTATTCTCAAACTTTGACCCGTAGAATCTCCCCAGTCACATTTCTACCATTAATTTCCTATCACAATATATTTACACATGTATACCAAGTGCAAATATACGCATACTCGACTCATCCCCAAATTTATTTTTCTCAAAAACGAAACCTCTCACGCAATCTTACTATTCTCAATTTTCGACCAATGGAATCTCCCCGGCCACATTTCTACCACAAATTTCCTATCGCGATGCATTTACACGCTTTACACTCATACACCGAGCGCACGCGTACCGGACCGATCCCAAAATTCATTTTCCTCGAGAAATGAATCTTCCCGCGCGATTTCGTACCATTCTCAACGTTCCTCTTCTTTCGACCCGTGGAATCTCTCTAACCCCGTTTCGACCGTGACTCACCGGCCACCGTGTACGTACACACGGTGCACCACTTCTAATACGCGCGGGAACGATTACGTTTCGCTTTCGAATCGCGGGTTCGACGTCGCTACGGAGAAACGGTCCCGTAATAATGCCCGCGACGCGAAAACGTTGAAATCCATTTGGTGTCGGTCGTATATACGGTAACCATTTCGATGCTGGCTCGTCGACGCCGAACAAACTTAAAGCCCGTATCGATTACGCGGGTTTTCGCGCGTGCGGCGCGCGCTGCCACGCGAGCTGGCACGCACGTACACGCGCGCCGCCATTCATTACCCGTTTTATGCGCCACGATATAAATCACGCATGGACCGCTTTAATTTTTCCGCGGCGCAATGACAGCAGTTTTTTCGGTCCTGCCCGTATATTTGCATGTAAAACACGACACTGCTCCCAAACCCCCTTCCTACCACCGTCCACTTCCCCCTCGAACTACGCCCGGAGTGTAACGCATAAATATTAACCGATGGCAAAGTGTGCCCACCGTAACGCGTCACAGTTGCGCTTATAAAAGTCTTCCGCTTCGTTGATGCTCGAGAATTTTCGTTGACGAGAATAATGCTGGCGAATAACACAAACGAGTTCCCGCGCGATATGCTCGTGTTTACCGTATTACACTCGATGGTAAATTGTGGCGGCAAAGAGTGGAATTGTCGAGAGTCTTGCACCGGGTAATGTGCGCGATTTTTATGGAGCCTTAACGGGGTGAATACTGATCTTTTTTTTTTGTAGTTCGAGGATTTATTCGAAATCGGGAAAAATTATAGGGTTACGCTATTTTTCTTTTTTTTTTCAGTTTCGTTTCGCTTTTATATCTTTAGTTTAGTAACTTTCAGGTTAGGTGCGAAAACTTTTACCTCGACGATGGAATTTTTTTTTTTTTCTCTCAATGGGTACTCCTTTTATAAATGTGTAGGAGCAGTAGGATTTATGAAAGTACGATAATATCGTACGTATCGAAGTTTCCGATGCGCGTAAAACGAAGATCTTGCTCGTTTTTCAATTAATAAAAGCTACAAGTTTCTACGAGATCTGTACCATTCAAAGAGTTGTATTTTATTATATCGATAACTGGAATGGTATAATTACAACTTCTTCTTTCTTATTTATTTTCTCGTTCGTTGATGAGAAAATCGTAGTTGTCGCTCTTCCAGTAAATTAGACACTTTTCATCGTTTTGTACGAAATTAACGAAACAAAAAACTCAGCACCTCTTATCGTATTACACTTATGGACAGTATGTTAGACTTTTTCTACAATTTTATTTGACATTTTAACAAAACACTTCAAGATGACAGTAATCGAGCAGATGTTAGTCACCTTCGCGTTAGACTTTCGCCCTGTATAATTTTACAAAGTTTATCACCAAATAAACCCTGAAAACGAACCTTGAAACGCGAATTTTAACGAAACAGTTTAAGGTGACAGTAATTGGGCAGATGGGAGTAAATGGGTTCTTCGATCTTCTTTAAACACACGTTAAGACGTAAGTGTCGATAATAAATAAACCGTGACATTGTATCACGTGCAAAAAACCGACCGGAGCAGGTCTGTTGCGAAATCAGTGTCGTCGTTTATTAATTAAACGCGTGTATACGCGATCGATCACGAATCGCATTTTTTCTGGAAAAATTACACCACCTTGGCAACGTTCTCCATTTTGATCTCATCTCGAGACGCGGAACATCCCCGATTCGGTTTCCACCGATTTACCTTCCACCCTGTATAACTCTTTTCGAATTGCACGCTGCACGTGACGCGTGGTATCCGTGATTCCGCGAATCGTCGTTGAGTTTCTCGCCGGACGAATTAAAAACTCGCCCCGTATCTCGCGGCGGATCTACACCCGTATAATTTTCACGTGCAGCACACGTTAGGTCTCACCTATTGTTCCGATAGGGGAGAGACGTTGACCTGTGCCGAGCACATATTAAGTAAAGACACGGGGCCAAATTAACACGATCAAAGCGAAATGATTATGATAATAATACCTCTTTTTATTGCAACGAGATCTTATACGCGGCACGGCGCGTTGTCGAACGAAGAAAGAAGAGAGATGAAGAATTGAGGAATAATAACGAGAGGTTAATTTGTTTCGTAACGGTGCGTCACGTGTCTGTTTTTGTTTCTACGTTTTGCGAATCGGAAATTGCGGATCAAAGAGGCGAAATGAATGATGAATAAATAATGTACAGCGAGGGAGGTTGATTGATTTTTTTACCTGGGGTTGTTTCTAAATAATGATAATAGTAATAATTGTGGAATTGTAGCACCGAGCGATGTAAGAAAGAAAGAAAACGATAGTAAAAAGTTACTATGCGAATGTAAAAATAAGTGCGGTTACATGTTGCTATTAATCTAATCTTGAGAGCAATATAATAAGATTGTAATGAAATAATAGATGTAGAATCGGGGGAGAGGAAAGGGGACGAGAAAGTGAAGTGGAAAATAAAAAATATACGCGTATAATATGTAGAAAAGATTGCACGATTTTATAATACACTGAAACGAAAGTTTTATTTAATATGAATTGCAACACCGCCTCTCGAAGCACAAGATCACGATCGACACGAATAAAAGTATAGTGAGATATCAACGCGTTACAATTGTTGGCAAAAGATGGACAGACTTTATTCAGAATCGGTGCATCGAATTTATTAACTGACGATAAATAAAACGCATCGAACGTCACGATGGATAAATCACGTTTTTTGATCGGATATTTTATTATTTCAAAAACATATATTCTAGAAAAGAATCGTTAACATTTAAGGTATTTTATCTTATATTACCTGTTTGGTATTAATTTGGGCTCGTATCGATTTTTTTTTATCTCTATTATTACACGTCAAATTTTTTACCGAGAACAAATTCTTCGTCGATTAACCTTTCCTGTAATAGCGTTGATTTTCTAAATTGTCGATAACCTTGGTGAAAATAGATATCAATTCCGATATATGTGAATGATGAATAAATAACGTTCTTACGTTCATTTTGTACGTTGGGTCGAGAATAGATTTTTTTTCATACTCATCCACAACTTTCATGAACTTTCACGAAGCTCTTGTATCGATAATTTCAAGAATCATTCGCCATTGTGCACATCATCGCTGATCACAAAGCTCCTGCTAATTCTCGTGTGCGAGAATTCTTTGTCGATTTTGATATTGTACAAAGAGAATCGATCGTACAGTTCACTGGACAGAGATTCAAACCTGGTGCATTCGTTTGCCTAATGACTGCTCTATCAATTTAACTATACAGACCGTCGACCTACATCGGCTCCATCTTTTGGCAATGGATTAAAAAGAAATGTTAAACATCGTTAAATTTAACTAGAACGCGGTACAATTTTGTAAATATTATTCGCAAAGTCTCAGGTAACAGATCAACGTTGAAACTATGACAAGTTCTGTGCCAAGTGTGGGGAATCTTTTTTGTAATTTTATGAAAATTATGAAAAGATACTTACCTAAATATAAATCAGTTTATAACTCGAAGACATAAGATATATAATTGAAATACGAAAAATATTTATATACGAGTACAACAACAACGTTTTACGTCTTCTCGCAGACGCATAAAAATTGCAACTCGTGTTAAATCAGTATACAAAAAGTTTCATAAAATGTACACACAGCTTCGAAGATATATTCAACGCGCAGAAATAATAAACAAACTTTTTATACACACTTATCCTGTTTGACATTGTTACCGGCTTACGAACGTTCCTACGTTGTATCAGTGTAGTTGTTTGTACAGTTCTTTTCTGTCGATTATTATTTATAAATTTAGTTTTCCACGGACAATATCATACCAGAAATCACGAAACGATCTGGAGTCTTTCGACCGCGTAAATTCCCTGCATTTCATTTATTTTATCATTAAATGTTCACTTTTTCAAAAATCACGCAAAGAACTTCTAAATATTCTCCTAAGAACACCCTTTGTACGACAACAAAATAAAAAAAAAACCCTAAAAAATAATCCATCTTTGCTCTCGCGTTCCTACGATTCGAACTCCACAATATCACGATTGCAAAGAACTTCTAAATATTCTCCTAAGAACACCCTTCGTACAAAACCAAAATAAAAAAAGAACCCCTAAAAAATAATCCATCTTTGCTCTCGCGTTCCTACAATTCGAAAACCACAATATCACGATTGCAAAGAACTTCTAAATATTCTCCTAAGTACACCCTTCGTTCAAAACCAAAATAAAAAAAGAACCCTTAAAAAATAATCCATCTTAGCTCCCACGTTCCTACAATTCAGAATCCATAGTATCACTCTTGCCATTCCCGATTCAAAAATAACCATCGAGAACAATTACCGTTAGATCCAAAAGAGGGTTTCTCGAGGTACTGTTGTCATTTCGTCGGGCGTCGATCATCATCATCATCGACGACGACGTTGGCGCGTTGTTCGTTCGTTGTCGAGAGTGGGGTATACGTATTACACGCGGGGCACACGAGCATCGTAGTTTCGCCACGGCGTTGAATTCGCCGTGCAGGCGTCTCTCCGCGGCTCTCGTCGCACCGGAGAATCCGGTTGACTTGCTAATTTTAACTCGACCATGACACCGCACAAGTGCACTATACCGTCCCGCGGTTTCGTACGTACGTGTACGATTGTCTCGTAGCCGGTAACAGGGGGGCCGGAGGGGGTTCCAGCCAGATAAACAGGAAAAAGCCCGGACGGCGTTCCGCGCCGCGCGTCGAACGGGTTAATTAAACCGTCGGTTAATTATCGCGATGTATCGTCGGTTAACGCGCGCCCCGATCGCTCCGGTGGCGGACTTTCGACCAGCAGGCGGCGTCGGCGGCGTCGGGCCGCTCCGTTCGTTCGTTCGTTCGTTCGTTGGTTCACTTCGGTTCAATGAATTTCGCGAACGCGAAAGGTAATTCGAGTGTCGCGTATTCCGTGCCCGGACAATTGTAATTAATCGAGCCGGTATAAGCAAAACGCTATCGACGCGATCATTGTTTGCCAGTAACAGCGACGCCCGGCGTGCACGCAACGTACGCTTCGCGAGCCCTTTAACCGATTCGTTTTTACCGAGTAGCGTTACCATGGAGCTTGCACGGATTTTCGACGAGACGAATTTACACGCGGATTTAGTCGGTTTGTTATTTTCGTACGGGCGTTGTTCGGTGATCACCGACGATCACTTAAACTTAATGCTCGTTGTTCGTACGCTCGTGATCTTCCGCTGGAAAAACGACGCGTGTTCATCGAAACTCGGGTTCTTGATTTCAGCGAGCAACGAGGGGAGGAAGCACAGGGGGGTTACCGTGGTGTCTGTTGTGGTAGGTTTTGTTATAGGGTTGGAGCGTGTTACGGGTCGAGAAAGACCCGAGAGACGCAGTAGAGTTACTCGGGATGGAACTTGTATTTTAATTTTATTAGGTAATGAGAGGACTGAGGAGATGTTGGGGAATACGATACTGTCTGTTATAGAAGGTTTAGTTGTAGAGGAAGAATGTGTTACGGGTCGAAAAAGACCCGAGAGACTCAACAGAGTCAATCGAGAAATGAATCTTCTTAAGTTTATAGAGCAATGAGAGAATCGAGAAAATGGGAGGAAATACAGTGGTGTTTCTTGTAACAGCTTTGGTTGTGGAAAAAGAATGTATCACGGGGTCGAAAAAGACCCGAGAGACGCACTAGGGTCAATCGAGGGTTTTGTAAATGCATTTTCAGTTCCATCCGATTTTTTGCGTATTTCGAAGATATTTGATCTTTGTATACGGAGCGATTACTAGCATCTAGTCTCTTCTTAACGAACATAGAAAAACTAGGGGGGCGTAGGTTTCGTTTCAACGACTTCTATTAACTCGTTATCAACACCCAAAGTGTACATTTTAATCTATTCGAACGTGCACCTGTTCGACGAACCTTCGCAGCACGATTTCCTGGAAAGAGAAATCTCGCACGAGAAAGTGTCATTGTACGTTTTCGAGTTATTTTTGCACGAGGATTCATCTCTTTCCCGATTGTGCCAAGTATTACATTTAACACCACGAATTACTCACATTACGTGATATAACTCGCACGTTCTATTTCCAGATTTCTTAAAATGTTTTCGGCTTTGTCCGATTATTAGTTCCTCGGCTCGAGCGTTCTTACGACGCGTTCAGTATTAAACAAACACCACACGCAAACAATATTACGTACCGCTACTATACCACTATTGCTATTACCATACCTACCACCGGTACCACTACCATTTCTATTGATCTACCATTGTTTCCCTGACCAGTGAAAGTATCGTTATTATTGATATCACCGTTATTGCAATGATCGCGTTTGCTCGTATCTTTGCTCCAAATATAACACGTTGCTTAAAATTAAACAAACTCGGAATCCCGTATTTCCAGCACCCCACCGCCCACTCCACTCCCCCTCCCGCTTTGTTGCATTTTCGCGAGTGGATTCTTGGAACGGTGACGTCATTTCCAAGAAATCCCACGAATTAAAATCGTCGACAGTTTGGCAAGATACACCGGTCGATTTTGAAACGCAGATAGCGAGAGAGCCGTGATAACGCGAAAGAGACGGCACTGTTTCGCGAGATTCTTGGCACGTGACGTCACCTCGAACAAATCCCGCGAATCGTTGATTTCATTTTACGCCCGCTGCTATTTAATTCACGAATTTCGGAAACTCGATCGATAAACGGTGAAATAGGAAGGGGATCCGATCGCGAAACACTCGGAATACTCGTATTGTTATTTCTCGACTCGAGTGACAATATTGTTAGAAACAAACGTACCGGTACAGGTACGCGATTACACGTCGTGCGTTGCGCGTTATATAGACAATTCGAGGACTTACCGGACACCTCGACGGTCTTTAACAATTTTTCAATGTTCCGCGTCAGAGTCCAGAGTTAAATAGATCCCCGAAATAACCACCACCCCTGTATACACCCCGCCCCGCCCCTGCCCCATATTGGCGGTCTCCGAACGATTGCCACTTGCAAATGCCGTGTAGTTAACCGGTGTCGGACGATGTTGTTCACGTATATCCAAACGTTTGCAGAAAATACCATTCCCGATGTCTGCTGGGCCTGTAAGCGTTGCGTTCCCAAGAAACGGCAATCCTGCGCGTGCTAGTAACGGCAACACTGCACACACTGTAAGAGAAACTTACTACATCTTCTATAACTTTACCGATTTCGTGTGGTCGGGGTTGAACATCACGAGTCAACGTATGACTCGTTCCGTTTCGTTCCGTTCCGTTCCGTTTCGGTTGAACATCACGAGTCAACGTATGACTCGTTCCGTTCCGTTCCGTTTCGGTTGAACATCACGAGTCAACGTATGACTCGTTCCGTTCCGTTCCGTTTCGGTTGAACATCACGAGTCAACGTATGACTCGTTCCGTTTCGTTCCGGTTGAACATCACGAGTCAACGTATGACTCGTTCCGTTCTTAAACATAGTCGTCGAACCAAGACCGGTCGACCGCTGCGAATCGGGGAGTCACCGCCACGGAACCACCGCCTCGTTTAATCCGCGCGTTTGGAATCCGTGCGGCCGCGAGGGGGAACCCCGTTTTCGCGTCGGTTCGATTCGTGTTCGCTCGTCGGAGAACCCGATCCGTACGACGATCACGGGATCCAGCCACGAATCCACGAAACCGAGAGTCACGCGCGTCCCGCGTGGCGCGACGATTTTCTCGATGGCGGTCGCGTGTCGGGGATCCCCCTTAAGCGTTGGCGCGTCGCCGAAAATTCGCGGATTCCTGATGCCGTGGTGAAGACGCGCGCGCGCGCTCGCTCGCGCGAGTAGCTCGCGCAACTACGCGTATTTTTGGTCGGTCCTCCGCGGCACCCTGGCTAATAATGACTCGTTCGAGGAACTATCGGCCGCCTTCTGGAACTCATAACTATATATTTGATCCGGGCCAGATAAACATCGCTCTCGAAAATAGTAACCGCGCTCCTCGCTCGTGCCGTTAAGCCGCCGCGATACGTCTTCGTAAGGTCTCCGGTTTTTTCCTTCATTTTTTGACGAACGAAGACAGAGAGCTCGAGAAGACGAAGAAGAAGAGGAGGAGGAAGAAGAAGAGGAGGACGATGAAAAAGAAGAGGAAGAGGAAGATGGAGAAGATGGAGGAGGAGGCGGTGAAGGAGGCGAGCAGCCATACCTCCTCGGGCGAGCAACAGACGCGCTCATGCGCTCGAGATCTCTCATCTGCTCGTTCGATCTGCTCGTACGTTTCTTTCCACCGGCCCGAGATAGCTCGCCTCTAAAGATAGGCCCGCTTGTTCTACACGCGTTTCGTATTATGCCGCCATTATCGATAAACCGACCGGCGAGTGGATATTTTTGGCCTCTAAAAGGTTCTTCTCCGCGAGGCGTTTCGGGGCGACGCGCTCCGGGATATCCTTCGCGGCTTGAATCGCGCGCGACGACGACGATCAAGACACCGGGACTTTGAAAACTCGAGGGGATTCCCCGATTGGGAAATCTCCCGAAAAGGGAGGAATGATCCTGAATGATCCCTGTAATAATAATAGTAATAAGTACGCTCGAGCTTGAATTTTCGCTGTAACGAAATTGAGACCATCTCGATAGAATTTATTGTAAACGTCCGATGATTAACTATTTCTATCGGAGTATAGAATTGTCTAGGACCAGATGATAATTATTGAACGTACAAACGTTTGGAGATCAATTTTTGCGAGTTTAGGAACACATTTGGAATATTGAACCTGAAACCTCGAAATTGAGACCATCTTGATAGAATTTATTGTAAATAGTCGGTGATTAACTATTTCTATCGAAGTATTGAATCGTCTAGGACCAGATGATAATTATTGAACGTTCAAACGTTTGGAGATCAATTTTCGCGAGTTGAGGAAGACACTTGAAATATTGAACCTGGAAAGTTTCGGTGTCGAAATTGATCAAAAGCTCGCGAAAAGGTTTCGAGGTTCAGAAATTTACAGAATGAAATTTGAACCCACCGGTTCATTTTTCTGCACGTCTAGTGGCTAACTTTGTCCATCTAAGGACCAGTGAATACCTAGGACGTGATAACCGTTGAGCATTCGAATGTTTGGAGATTAATTTTACGAGTTAAAGAACACGCTTGGAATAACAGACCCAAGAAGGTCCAGTGTCCAAATATTGGACCTAGGTAGGTCCAGTGTTCAAATATTAAACTCACGAACGCACGAGGATGATAAATCCAGGAGGAAACCGACCAATAGACGCTCTCTGATATTCGGAGATTAATTTGCACGGTTAAGGAACGCGTGGAGCATTGGAGCCTAGAAGGGTCCATTGTTTAAATATTTAATAGACGAAACGTTCGAATGTCGAGAATCCGGAAACAGTTGTGCAACGAATGTTCTGACGATCGGTGACTATTTCTCTCGGTCAAGGAAAGTGTAGACGTCAGCCTCTTGAAATATTCGGCCCAGGAAGGAAAGATCCAACGTCGTTATGTATATTCAGAGTTCAACTTCCTCGATTAAAGAGGATCGCTAATAGAAGAACCTAATCGCTTGGAATATTAAACCGCGAAAGATCTACCGACGATGTAGACGGTCAGAGATCAATTCTCTTGGCGCAGGGATGTTATAACGAAGGTGATAGTCATCAAGAAGGGAAGATCCGACGTAAACGTGGTTACTCGAAGTTCGACTTACTCGATTAAAGAGGATCGGTAATGTAAGAACTTGGTCGTTTGGAATATTAAACCGCGAAAGGATCTATCATCGACCTGGGTGTTCGGAGATCGATTCTCTTGGTCGTGGAACGTCGGAACGAAGCTAACAATCACAATATTATTCTCGGAAAGAAAAGATCCGTCGACGATGTCTACGTTCGAATATCAATTCTCTTGGACAATGGAGATAATGATAAAATATTTGGAGTAGAAGATCTACCAACGAAGAATTTACCGATTAAGATAAAAGATATTCATTGTTCAGAGATCGATTCTCTTGGTCCGGAAACGTTACAATGAAGCTAAAAATCGCAGTTAAAAATTCTCCGAAAGAGAATATCCGTTTCGATGGATGTCCACGTGCAAAGATAAAGTCTCTTCGGTAATGTAACAGTCAGATGTTTGGAGTACAAGATCTAGGATCGAAGAATCCACCAACGACCAGGACGATGGCTCCTGGAACGTTAACAACGAAAAACCGTATTGTTCGAGTTTCGAACACTTTCTTCTGGTCGGAGCATTCGTTCCAGTGTCGGGTATGGGAGTTATGAAATGCGGCGTAAAGTATGCGATAATCTTGTCCTCGATGCGCTGTTTAACCATGGCTCTGGTCTCTCCTCTTTGGCGCAAAAACAGACCGTGATCCGCGTGCAATCGCGCGACTGCAAATAACTCGGTTTCTGGCCGACGTGGGATGCTCGAAGTTGTAAACACGCTGCTCGATCCGAACGGCAGGCTCGAAATGTTTTATTCGTACCACCGCGAGGAAAAGAGACCCCGAGGCTCGCCCTCGATGAGCAATTATTTATTTATTTATTTATTTAATCGCTCGAGAGACGTATGGAAAATCTACCGAGGAACCGAGAGCTTGAACGCGTAATTGTAGAGAATACGCAAAGTACGGGTTGGTTTTTTTTTTTTTTTAATAAATTTGTGGAATAAGTATGCATTCACGGAAGAATTCAAGACGGACGAAGGATGGAAAAAATATCGAAAGAGTATTGCACTTTCATACGAATCAATTTGTGCCTAATCGTCGACCGCGATTTCCCTACTCGACGCGTCACAGGATACTGCGTTAGCAAGTTGCAGACTCGTTCTCGAACACGACCGTCACATGTTAACACTGACGGCCGCGTGTTTCGCGCAAAGATCGCTGTCTACCGCCCACGACTTTCGCGAGAATTTCAACGCGACGAAAGCCCTCACTGTTACCGATCCGAAGCAACGCTTTCCAAACTCGTTGGAACCTGGACCTAACTCTAAAAAAAAAGAAGGAAATTTTTATCGATTTTTATTTATCGAACCGTTCGTCGAGTCACCGGTTGAATCAAACGCTTGGAGAACTTTAGCACCGATAAATAAATTATACATACTGAATTCTGATAACACGTCGATATAATTTTCCCGAGGCAACGTTTATTGAGCATTCACCGTTGCTGAACGAACGACAGCATTTATTTAAAAAAACAAACGTACTCCAACGGTCGTCGAACTCCTGCGATCGAAACACGTCGTTGGAAAGAGATTCGAAAAGTCTATATTTCTCCACGTTAAATATTATCTTTCGCGACCCTACTTTGGGATACTCTGGACACGCGAGTTAACCTCGGTGACCCCGCGAAGTAAACGTTCCAAAACGTGGTCCCTGAATGGACCACCTAAACGCGATCCGCGACGAGACAGTGCAGAGCGGCTGCACGCGAACACGTACGCGGCAAGGGACACCGAGTGAATCGCGCTTACGTCATCCTTTATACGGGAAGACTGTCTCCGATATCATTGGGAGCATCTCTTCGTCGCCTCGCCACGCCTAATTATCATCCCTTCTACGTGCAACGAGCAGCGTGAGCGTCGAATCGGCCACGAAATATCCACGTAACGCAGCACCGTTCCCTCCTCGAGCGCGACCTCTTTTCGTCTGCCTCTTCGGTATCGTTGTCCCACGTATCGCGTGCGGTTCCGTGCGCTGCGCGATGCGTGCGCAGCACGCAGCTGCGCGCGCAGCTTACCGGAACTTCTGACTCGGTATGTCACTCGAATCTGGTGTGTCAATCGTTGCGTCGAGCTGCGCAAACCAAGGACAACGTTTCCGTGTTTACCGATTAAAACGACGAACGTTAACTTTCACAAAATATTTTACCATCATTGCTATTATCGCAGAGACGAACGATTCGTAGACAACGCAACGACGAGCCTGTCCGGGAACTATAAAATCGGATACCGTCTCGGTGAATGATTCTCGGACTTCTAATCGTTCGTACAGCCTTCGCTAACTTCAATATTCGAATACTTGTTTCGTCCCAAGCAACGTTTCACGCACTCGAACGTATATCGGTAGTTATTACCATCCGATTCCTGAATTAGTTCTCATTATTTATTTACTCGAGGTTCTTTTACCGTGTTCGACGGTGGAAGTAACAGGCGAACGAAAAATCGAGGAGCCATCTTCGTTCCAGCGATTGATTCACTCCCCGCGCCCTCGATCGGTAATGTCTCGTAACCTCGAATATGAAATCGCGTTAATTCCGACGTGACGGATCCGCGCGAGTAGCTAGCACGGTCTCGTCGATAACGACGGAAAACGGTGTTTGCAGAAAAGCGACGCGGAGGAATGACACTGTGCTAAATTCGTGATTTACAAGTGGAGCGGAAGTGGCTATCGCACAAAGCCGTGGCGCGGACCTAATGCAGTCGTAAACGAATTTTATTGTCGCGTGGTTGCGCAAACAAGTAGCCAGAGTCTGGCGTGGCGGAAAATAGAGCTGGTTGTGTGCGGTGCGGCTGGCCCCGTGGACCTCGGTACCGAGTCGATAGCTGAAATCATGTTGAACGTCCGAACTCGAGAGTCGTTTCCTCCTCGTCGTCGTGACATTAAATGGCGTCTTACCACGGTTACGTACCTCCTCCGCGTTAACTTCCACGCTCGGCGTTCGAATTTTTACGTTAGACGAGATTCCTTCGCGACGAATCGTCCATCTCGAACGAAACTTCATTTACGTGACAGAGTGAATTTTTGGCTATTATTATTATTATTATTATTATAGAATCACCATTATTACCGTAACCGCTCGAAACGAAGTCGAATCGAAATTATACGCGTAGTGATCGTACAAAATGTATGGAAACCTTTATTACAATTACCGTTATTACTATTAGAGCTTAAAACGAAGTTGAGAAAATTTGTTCATCTTTGAAATTTATCTAAACCAAAGATCAATTGAGTACATTTTAATCTACAGTTGCTTGGGAAATTTTCGACAGTCAATTGTTGTATTTTAATTTGTATTATAATTTTAGAACGTTCCGAAGAGATACGGTTCAAGTAGGTCGGAGACGTTAAAAGCAAACCGGCTACTCCGAACGAAACATTACGATTTATCGGCGAGCATTGTGTCATTGAACGTATCGTAGTCGAATACTGTTCTAATAAATTTCAACGAGTAACTTTCGAAAAGGATCATTATCGTGGACTGGCGATATTATTTTTATAAATAAGGGGGACTCGTCGGTTCATGGAACCGAGCTTCGTAACAGCTGTATAACGCCGCGTGCGAAGTTCGGTATGTAACTGGAATGAATATTGGCAACATTTCGTTTCCTAAAATTAGAGTTTCGTCCTAGGTTGCTGGTGAACTCGTCAGCAAAGACTCTCCAGCAATGTTTGCCGAGCAAACCACTTAGCTCGACTATTTAAATCTGTAGTTTGCAATATTGATTCGGTACCGATATGTAACCGATAGAATGAAACACACCTGTACGATTGTGATCGGCTAAAAAATACAGGTAATCACTCTCAAAAAACTCTAATCACCGCCCAGGACCTGGATTACGACATAAAAAAATTCTGATCACAGTTCGAAATGTGTGTCAAGATAGGGAAAAAAATTATAATCAGTGTCCAAAATGACTACTGTTTAAAAATAATTACAAGCAACGTGTTTTACGACTAATATTCCGTTATTATTATTCCACAATCGCGTTTCCTTTGCAGCTAGGGAATGAATAAATACTTGGAAAAAAAATCTTACCCGATAGACGTCGTGTCACGAGTTCGATTCAGAGAATACCAAAGCGTTATGATTTTTATTCAATGTCGTTTTGTGTCTGATATGTGTGCAGATTATTCGCCACGTTGATTGGCTTGTAAACAGAATGATGAATGGATCGAAACGATGTAAAAATTCAAAACGACGTTTAATCACTTCGGAATGAAACGGAACCGGTGATGATGTCGTTAGGGAAAATACAATATGTCGTGTCGCTTGGACGTGTTTCGAATAAATTACGAGTTCGAAAAGAATCTCTCTCTCTCTAGAAGTTTCGCCGATAAAGAGACCAATACGACCGACTCTCTGATTCGTATTTATAAATATGAATTATCAGCGCGAAGAAAGCAGCCTTAATGAAACGAAATTCGTTCATTTATTTTAATGAGTGCGATTACTAATCCCAGAAACGATACAAAACATTCAAGTACGAGTTTCACTCTTGCAAATCAAAGTCCGAAAAATTGTCTTCGAATCACTTTCACTGAGACTGACTCACGGACTCCGCGGTCAAAAATCGGGGACACTTATTTTTGTTTAAAATACACACGACCACGCGAAAAGAAAATTTCGATCGTTAAACATTCGAAATTACCGGATCTTCGAACGATGTCGATCGACGTTCGCGCGTTACGATAAATTTTATCGATCGTATTAATCGTACGAAACATTTCGTAAGTCTACGCTTACTTTTATTTAAATAAACCACCTCGAGATACGCGGAATACATTAATCACTCGCAGAGTGGTTGTTTTCTCGCACGATGTTTTCCTGGCAATTAAATTCAATCTCGAAAAGTTCATTTTTCGAAAACTTGTTCAGCGCCAATATCGATGCATCGAATCAGTTAAAGATTTTGATTTGTAAAAAGTTGTCTTATCTGTGCGATAAATATTACCGTAAATTTTCTCGATACAATAGTTTAAATAAAATATTCGAAAAGCAGCCTAATCGAATTCGAAAAGCAGAAGTCCAACGACTGGTACAATTCGTACAAAACAATTTTATACGGTTTCCATCGATGAAACTACGTACATTTAAATTACTTACATTCATCCGACGAGTTTTTACAATGAAATAAGTCTTATAAAACTTATTAATTATGTAAAGTTGAGTTGCCGAGAAAGAAAACAATCCTACCTTGTTGAGAATCTCAACAAATCTTAGAAAACGCACGGTCGGAGAGTCATCGAGTTTAATCGTTCGTCCGAATCATCGATCGTGGAGCATTCTCAATAATCTCGCGATAGCGTGTCCATAAACGCTCGATTACGTCAACGAATTACGTCCTCTTGACGATTAAACGCGATTCGTAATTGCGCTCTTCCTTGTTCGGGGTTGTAAAAATTAATCCACGTCCGACGCCATTGTCTAAATTAGTCCACATCTTGAATAATTAGGTTACCCGCCTAGCAGGCTAATGCGAAACCCGATGCCGTGTTTGTCGCGAGTTTCTGAAATACACGGACAAGGTCGACCGCGACGTTATCGCGCGGAGTGCCCCGTCGATATTGCATAATAATTTCTTAGATCGGGCCACGTGTGTGTCTGTGTATGTGTGTGTGTATATCGCTTATCGTTGCATATTTTCCATCCGTGGCGATTAATTGAAAATGCCTAATAAAATCGAGGACGTTCGAAATCACGGAGGCTCTCGTGACCACCGACGATCGATCCGCTTCGCGTACATTTTGTGTGTGTGACCCCCCTCCCCCCATCCCCCTCATTATATGCTAATGCCTCAAATTGATGCAACACGCGTGTCGCTTCCACCGACGCGCGAAACCGATGAAGATGAAAGCGACGAACGTACCCTTGTGACGCCATTGCTCAATTTTAATTAGAAATACTTAACCAGGAAAGAAATATTAAATAGAGTGGAAATGTTTTCTAGTAGTTAGGTGAAGATGAAGGCGACGAACGTACCCTTGTGACGCCATTGCTCAATTTTAATTAGGGTTACTTAACGAGAAAAGAAATATTTAATACAGTGGAATTATTTTCTAGTAGTTCGATGAAGATGAATGTAATCTTGTGACGCCACTGTTCAATTTTAATTAGAAATATTTAACGAGGAAAGAAATATGTAATGGAGTGGAATTGTTTTGTAGTACGGAAGATACATGTTTACAAATTCGTTGAGATTGCGTACTGGGAAGATGATTCGTGAAAAATCGAACAAAAAAAATACATTCTACAGCGATGTCTCGGGTATTGATCGAATCTGTTGCTCGGATTCGCGATCACAAGTAATTCCCATCACTGTTCGTGTTTCGATAACTCGACGCTCGCAGTCCTCCTCCGATAACTCTTTCGATTTCGTTCAGTTTTGACGAAAAATTCGTATATCGATAATTGTTGGTCCCTATTTTTAAACACGAGCTGAACAATAACAAACAGTTTCGTGGTACACTAGGAAAGATACGTATACAGGGTGGTCCAAAAGCAAGACACAGTTCTACTATTGATCCTAACCCGATATAAGTACTTTAATATAACCTTAATGCTAATCCAAACATTCCAGTCCATGAGGATCAGTTTAAAGAACCTATCGCGAAATTCAGCTCGAGATTGAAACTTTAAATCGAAATATTTTTCATTTCGAAGCATTCCACTCGATAAAAGGAGAAAATATTGTAAATGAACTGTACGTGCGCGAACAAACCTAAAAAAAAAAGGAAAGTTGCTAAAGTCTCGACCGATTAGATTGCACGGAGTCGCTTCTGGGAGCAAAACGCTTCCCCCTCTTTGTCTCCTGTTATTGTGTACACAGTACCGTTCACGAGTGGAGGCCCTTACGCGGCTTCATCCTTCACTATATGCGGTTTTGTTTCCACGATGCGCGCGCACATAACGCGTCCTCGCCCCGCATGTAGCAAAGGGAGACAAAGTGGGGGGAACTCGTTGCTCTCGGCAGCTACTCAGCGCAATATAATTGGCCAAAACTTCAACCGCTCTTGCGAGAAAGATGTTCGTTCGCGAGGTATGTTCTTTTTTTACATTTTTCTCATTTCGTCGAGCAGAAGTAAAAGTAAACCTATCCCCGAATTCGAAGGTCGAAATAAGTCTCTCAGCTGGATTTTCACCGGTCCGTGTACTTTACGCAGTTGTACATTTTAATCTAACTCTGGATACATTTTACATAATTCTTCGTAACGTATCGCGTACAACCTCGGTGCAATAAATTCCATTGCGTATTATTCGTTCGTGAAATCCGTAGCAATTGTTTTCGCAAGACTCGACGAATATCGTAGATCCGTTCACCCTCGTATTTTATTAACTACCTCGACCCGTAAAGTGCGCAAAAATACCCCGAAAATTGCTCTCAAAAATGCCTCTCGAAATAAAAAAAAAGAAAAAATAGAATTCGAAATCGAAGCAAGCTTCTCGGCTGGGTTTGTCGTAAATGTATAAATTTTACGTAATTGTATATTTTAATCTGTCTCTAAACATCGTGTTTCACTCGGTCCCTCGAAACATCGTTACGTACAATCTCGACGTAACAGATTCCGATCCGTATTATTATTATACGTCCGTGATAACCGTGAGAAATATATTTTTTCTCAACCCTCGATCAAACCTCGATATTTAAACCATCGAATCCCAACTTCGCTCGTGTATTTTATTAACCACCGCGACGCGACGAACTAGACAAAAAGTCACTTCTAAAATCGTCGAACGTCCCGAAAATTACTGTTAAAATTGCCTCCAAAATAGCAAAATCGATATTCGCCAGACAGCGCGAGCACGGTAACAAGATCGAGCGCGATAATTTCGAAACGCTCAATCGATCATTCGGAAATACCTCGATGTGTGCGTTTCTATTTTTCTTTTTTTTTTATATTAACGACGTCCACTCGTTTCTAATTAATCGTTCGCGATTGCGAGAGTCGCCGCGTTTTATACGCGGTTGGCGGAAAGTTACTTTCGGAAATGGACGGTTTCAGTCGCGAATATAACCAACGGGGGTTTCGTGGACCAAGCAGACGAGATGGAATGGCGTCGGCGGACTGACAAGCAGGGAGAACGAACGATGAACAGAGAAGAAAGAGAGAAAAAGAGAGAGAGAGAGAGAGAGAGAGAGAGAGAGAGAGAGAGAGAGAGAGAGAAAGAGAAGCCGGACGTAAAGGGAGAGACGCATTGTTTACAGTAATGAAGGCGTAAATAAGTGATGAGCCGCGCGACGCATCGATCTCGGCCAGGGCCCTGCTCTGTTTGATACGGCACTGTTCGCGGGGTGGCTACCCCTGTGTGCCAGCCACCCTATCCGGCTGCGCACAGACGTCGAGCGGGTCTTTTCCCGCCCGGTCTCTCGGTTTAATAATCTTTCTCCCGGTATCGCGAAGCCACGATAAGAGAACCGACGGCGTCGACGTTCCGCGGATCATCGAGAAAGTGCGTCGTTAATGAATAATTAAAATTTCGGCCAATCTCCGCGTATCTCGTTTTCCGTTGGAATTAACGCAGTTTCGCGCCCGATTACCGAAATCGAAACGAGGAGCGAAGAACTCTACGCACTCGATAATAATTAAACGTTCTTCGTGTTTCTTTTTGTTCAAACTGGGTGTTTTCTTTTTCAATTCGGACACTGTGCACGAATAGTATACTCCATCGAATCTTTGCTACGCTAGTTTGATACAAATTTCGGAACACCCGGTACAGAACGATCGCAAACTCGTCCAAAGGTGGCTTCTCTGCTCGAAATTTATAGATAAGGATTGCGTTCGATGTACTCGTTTTAATTATGAATTTCGTTGGCTCGATTGATTTCGATTCGGTTAATTTATAACACTTCGAATAGAAGAGATTGCCGGAGAGTAATCTCCGGTCGAATTATTTTAATTGGTTGCAAAACACTCGCGGTAGTAAATAAGTTGGACTTATCGCGTTGTGCACGATGCGAAGAATGCGATAGGAGTATTCGAGTAATTTGTATAATTTTCTTGAACGCGTAAGAATCGGGGCATTTGGTAAACGAGATACGCGACGTGCATAATTTCTTCGAGAATAGTGTCCTCGAATGTTCCGTAGCGTAGAGTCTGAGAGTATTACCGGTGAGTTCATTTCGGTCGAGCCAAGAAGTATCGGCCGGTCAAGGTCGCTGGGCGACTATCCCCACCACTGCATTTCACCGTCCCATCTATCCTTTTCGCTCCGCCTCTGTGCCTCTCCAACGTTACACAAGCTTCGAGGAAAACATAATCCGTACTACCACAAGTACCCTAGACTCGTAGCCAATCAACCTAGGCATTTACGTGTTCATAGTATGAGCAGTACAGTATTAGAATCAATAGGATGACGTATCGAACGTTCTGATAATAGAACAATTACTCTTTCGACATCAAACTCGAGTTATTCGAATAGCAATAAAAAGAATGAACTATTAACTTCTCTCTGAAAATGAGGTTAGCGTGCACTCACAGACAGAAAAGTGGCCTTGAGAGACTAAATTCTTCTCTCTAGACGCTAGCGTGACCAGAACCGAATACGTTCTTCTCGACTTCCACCTTTCTTATCACTTACCCTCAAAGTGATAATTCCAAAGTGATCGACGAACATTGAGCAGACACGCTAAATTCATCCCCGAAGACACTAGCATCGAATACGTTCCTCTCGACTTTCACATTTCTTACCACCCACCCTCAAAGTGATAATTCCAAAGTGATCAACGAACGCTGAACATACACGCTAAATTCGTCCCCGAAGACACCACCATGACCAGAATCGACTACGTTCTTCTCGACTTCCACTTTTCTCCTCGTTCTTATCACCCACCTTCGAGAACTGCCAAGCGATCAACGAACGCTCGTCAACCAGCCACGCGTTTAACATCCTCTGTGGTCCCCGTAGCCACCTGGACTCTCGAAGATCATCGGTTCCGGTGTCGGTAAGCCCCCGATGTTCCCCGAGTCGATGAGAACCCTGAACCGGGCGATCGACGTACGAACAGTCCCGTCGAACTATTTTATTAACGAGAGGGATCCAGTTCGCTGCACCCGCGGGAATCTCGACGAAAGGTATCGGCTCGGATGGTGGCTGAAAACGTGGACGGCCGCGATACGCCGGCTGCACGGTGAATAATTTAGGGGCGCAATTAAAAGGAACGACGCGCCTCTCCTACGACATTAACGTTCATTAATAAACCACGAATGGATGAGCGAAGAAGCGAGAAGTGGTTAGCGGTGGAAGAGGCGGTATCGCGAGAGCGAGAGGCGGCGTTTTCAATTAAAATGCCGACATCGCCGCATTGCAGCAGTCGGCGTCGGTCGGCGTCGGCGTCGGCGTCGCGCGTTATGTGCACGACGTTGGCCCACGCTCGCCGCGAAACCGACGACAGAGCCACGTTTATCCGCTTTCCCAGTCTTCGTCGCCGCGTCCTTTTGTCCGACGCCACCCCTGCACCCCTCTGTCTCTCTTTCTCTCTCTCTCTTTCACTCTGCCCCCTCCTCGCCCCCTTGGCTGGTCCGTATCCGTCGCCAGCCACTGTTTCTCCGCTTTTTATTACCGCCCTCGAACATTGTCCACGCGTACTTCGCTGCCTCCCCTTTCTTTTTATCCGAACCACCTGAAGCTGGAGGATTCACCAGTGCAGCCCCCCTCGAGGTGGTGATTGCAGGGGAAACGACGTTGGAAACGACGTTGGATCTCTCTCGTCGTCGTTTACGCGAAAGAAACGCGAGAACCGGCTTGCCGAATCGCAATCTAGAAACCTATCCTCGAAGAGACATACGAGAAAGAACGATACGATGCTTTATTTGGAATTTTCCTTCGATTGTTTTCGAAACCTGTCCTCCGCGGGAATTTCAAGGGAAAATTCTGATTTCTTTTAAATCGTGGTAGCTTCGTTGTCCACGTCTCTTTATCTGAATGGATATGGCCTCCATGGCTGAAGGATTCGGTCCTTGTGTTTAAACGAAGGAAACGTTATGGTCTACGTGTATCTTTAAAAGTAAAAAATTGAATTAAATACTTCACCCTTTTCTTTTTAACTACTCGGGTCTTTGCTCGAGAAATTGGAAATCAACCCTTTTCTATATATCTCTCGCAAAGCGAAAAGTCTAGGGTACCAAAGTATCTACGCACAGCCCTGACACGTAATTTTCCTTCCGTTTAATTCATACTCTGTGCACGCGAATACATTTCTACATACTTTTTATCCTATTGTCTAATTTACACAGTAATTTACACAATTCGTATCTTCTAAATGTTTATTCCTTAAAATTGTTCAAATCATCGAGTATCCGAGCAAACGTTCCAACAGATACGAAACATTTTACGGTTTCCCATCCACCCACGAAGTCTCGTTAAAATCGATGCGTTACACCTCGTGCGATCTTCTTTCAGAGCGACTTTTCAGCCACGTCGTTTCATCCTGATCGTATTTAGACGTGGAACGGTCCAGATCTATCTCGTCGCGAGACGAGAAGCGTCAACGGAATCGGTGAAATGCAAAGTGGAATTCGTTGCGATTCGATATGCAACGACGATGTCCGGAGTCGATTAAACTTTTATCACCGTCGGACGAAAGTCGCGCGAGAATCTCGATCGCTGAATGCTTATTGCTGCTCCGGCTTGGCGAGCGTGTCCTCGTTTAACCGATGCTACCCGAGATCTCGAGAATAACGTCTTCTGATAGATTCACGATCGTCTCGTGGCTAAGGACGACGGTCACGAGTTCGAGTCACGTTCCAGCGGACGAGATTCTCGAATAACCCACATCCGCGCGTCCTTCGTCCAGTTTCCTTGAACCATTGTTGGCAATCGGAAATCTCGTTAAACGAAACTTCTCGGCGAAGTCTTCGATCGTGGATAATTCCCGCTTTCGAGATCGAGCGCCTCGTGTTTGTAGTTTCGGGCGTTTCTTTCTCGGTTGTAGATCAAAATCGCTACCAACCCCGCTTTCGAGCGAATCTGCTCTCTCGATCTCGAAAGCGTGTAGATAAAAATCGCTAGCAACCCCCGCTTTCGAGATCGGGACGACCGATTCCCTCGAAAACGGGGTTGGTAGCGATCTTGATCTACTACTGAGAAAGAATCGCCTGAATCTATAAATACGAATCACTTTCGACGCTTTAACGAGGCGCGGAAGTTATTACTCGAAAACGAGAATTTTTTCAGAGCGATTAGAATCTTTGCAAAAGATTATTTTATTACTTGCCATTGGCTAGGATGACCGAACTGCAAATCTGAGCCATTACCATAAACGCAAACAACGAAAGGATGACTTTAATTAATTTTTGAAAAAGGTTATTTCACTACTGACCATTGATTCTATTATATTCTTCGTCGATGCGCGCATTGTTTCGCAAATTGAATATTAAAGTATTCGCGATTGCCGCGATACGAAGCAATAATTGTTATCCATTATCTCGTTAGTTGTTCGTTACCCTGTGTGTATTTCGCGTGCGATAAAGTTCCGGGTGATCTTCGTTCGGGAACGAGCGCGGTTATTTTTCAAAATACTCCGACTCCGAATCTCCATTAACGGATGCGTAATGAATTTACGCTACATTTATCACTATTAATTTATGTTGCGTTTTAATCGTAACTCGTGTATCGCAACATTAATCGACAGAGTTAAACGTAAAATCTACGACAGCGTGAATTTTCCATCGCGATTAATTTGTAGTAAAAAGCACCACCAACGGTGGTGGGGGAGAGCGATGGCGCGGGTGGGAGAGTGGTGAGGGGTGGGGGTGGGTGGTTGACATCGATTTTGGTTCCCCGCGCGGAAATCTAAAATTCCCGCGAGCGTTATTCTTCTCGTTCGGATCGAACCGCGTGTTTTATATTCATGAAATCGGGCGGAAAAAATGATATCGATGCTTAAACGCTTGTTTGTCAATGACAACGCGGCAAATAACCGATCTATAACCCTGTCGCCAAGCTTCCCGACGATATGCGGTTTTATAGGAACGATTCGTTTCCACTCGCGGAGAGGGGAAAATACATTTTCTTTTACACCCGGCCATTTTCACAACGCCGGAACGTTGTATCCGGTTTTTGCATATTTACAACGCGATCCTCGCGCGCGAACAATTCGAACGAAATAACCGCGCCGGAAAATAACGCGAAACGTCTTCGTAAATAACAATCTTGGGCACGTTGCTCGAAGTGAACGACACCGGGACAATTATCGAGGGAAGAATCCGATCTATAAACGAGGTAATCGAAGAATCTACTCGTATCTTAACTAAACGTTTAGAATCGAATAATTGATTCATTTTGTACAATTGACTATTTGTTTTTTACTTTATATAAGACACTCTGAAATGATTTTTAACGATATACAATTCTAAATAAATTCTTGGAAATCTCGTGAATATAATAATTGGTGAAAAGTTGACGAAGAGTTACATTTTCTCAATTATAGTAATCTTCAGTTGTTAATGAATGTCTATCCGTTTCGAATGAATCGCAAAACCGAAAAAGACGAACAATGATCCAAAATAATAACAAAACTTGGACAGCCGGTGTTCGTACCTTGGTAACGAGGTTAAATTTGTGGTTGAATTAAATGGGACGCGTGTTTATCACGGCGATTTTTTGCTGTTATTTTTCTGCGCCCTGATTCCACCTCTGAAGTAGCGCCCACATGTTGCAACGCACCGTGCACAGGTTTTATCTGTCCCTTCGATGCGTTTCACAATCGAAATTTTCCAGTTATCTGAACAAACATAGACGGAGCAGCAATTTGGGTGGAAAGTTTCAACTCATCCCCTCGGTGTTTGCCTGCGCGAACCCCTGCAGATTATCGTTTATTTATATCGTTGCAAAATTATTTGCCTGGCCAAACACACAATTCCTCTGGAAGGTTAAAATTGAACGAACGACGTTCCAGTACTCTCTAATGCGGCAGTAATTCTTATTGACGCTAAAAACTCCGCGTTCGGTATCGCATTATTTCGATAACAATGCACACCGAATGCATCGCTACGTTGCAATAAGTTACGCGTCAAATGGCAATTTAATCTTTCGTCGATCGACCGGTGAAAATTATACAAGCGACGAAGACATCGACCGACGTTGTCGAGACATCCAAAATGGTCGATAACTACGATTACTGGAACAAATAGAATTTCTTTTTTTTTTTTTTCCCTCCCCTCATTGTTCGCAACAGTGCTTCTTGACGTCACAGAAGAGGGAACAATGAATGTGGAAATTTTACCACGAATCTGTATTAGAAAGTAACTTTCTCATTAGTCACCACCTCGAAAAGTCTTTGGACATGGAACACGACGAACGAACAATGATACTTCGTTCGTCACGTACGGTGTACAAATTTCTGCGAACCAAGAATGACATTTATCGACGACACATGGAAAATTTCAGGTGCATCGCTCTGAAGACTACAAACTTGTGAGATTTCGACAACAATATTGGTACATTTTTTTCGAAAGAGAAACGTTAATAATAAAACAATGAAATTTTTTTTGTTTTACTTCTTTTTTTTATCTTTTCTCGTGCACGAGCACACTTAGGTTCCATTTTTGGGATAATTTTCTTAGGTTTTGAAGGGAATTTCTATCGATTACATCTGTGAAGTTTCATGTAGATCTGTCGACTCGTACTATATTTATAATTGTTCAAAGTGTCATAGTATGTTTTTGCAATGGAAAAAACGACAAAACTTATTGAAGAACCTAGTATAAGTCGCTTCGGGTTCGCGTTGCGCGCGAGGGTCGATCAGGTGGTTAGGAACAAGGTATGAAAAAGAGTCGGATACTCGAAAGCCGTTCGACCAACGAGGATCGAGCGCGAAATCGAGTCTCGCGAAGAATCGGGGGCTCGTTGGTTCGCTCGTCGCGTTATCAAAGCTAATCCAATTTTCCGTGGAGTCGGTTCCCGTTATTAAGCCGCGTTCGCAACGCTTACGCGCGAACGATCGATGGCAGAGCACGCGATCGATCGACGAACTCGAGACTACGCGTCTGTCGTGTATACCACCCCTTTCGACTTTTTAGAATCGTTCTCGATCGTTGGTTGGGCGGAAATCGTTTGGATTTTCCAAGAGTTTCACCGTTTTCGCGACGAAAAGAAATCGAAATTTGTTTTTCTAGAAAACGACGATTCGAAAGCTCGAGAATCATTTCGAACGAAATGTAAAAAAATGTGATAATAATAAAAATAGAATACCTGAGCAGTCTGTGTGCTGTCGGTCGAGCGTCGATTAGAATTCATTTTAGAATTAGAATTCTAAAAATTAGAATTAAAGATTACAATTAAACTCCAAAAAATGGTAAAGAAACATTTTTGTAATCTTCCATCGGGAAAGAAATTGAATGAAATTTTATCTGTTCGCAAGCTTGAATCAAATTTCACCTATTCTTGAATAATAGAAGGATTTCGAATTTTTATTTATCATTTTAGAAAAGTATTTCTGAGAGAAAATATTGGTTTCTTTTAAATTGTCAAGGTGGTGCACCCTCCCCTCGAGTTAAACGTACACTTCGCGTACGATTTCGCGACTCGGCGCTCGCGAGCTGCATGCTTCTCGATTGGAGAACGGAAGGCGACCATTGGCAAACTTTTCGCGGAAAGTTCGACGTTTTTCGTACGAGCTGGTGTCGGTTTATTTCGGGAGAACGCGACAAGTTCCGAGCGAAGGCGAACGCTTTTTCTTGAGAACGAGTTCGGCGCGAGGTTTCGATACTGGAGATTTCTTGCTGGCGGATCTCGAAAAATCGCGAACAAATTTGGAAGGAAAATTAACGTTCTTAGTCGCGCAAAAAAAAATCGTACAGTGTGTTTCCTCATTTTTTGGGATTTATTCGGTCTTATGAACCCGTTTAGCGTTGTTTCACACGTTTCCGTAGATTCGTTCGAACATTGCATGCGCGTCTTGTTTACCCATTTCACGCGTTTGTGTTTCGACGCGCGTCGAGTGTTTTTCAACCGAGATGAAAACAATTGGTCATGTGCCAAATTATATTCGAGGGATCGAAAGACTTTCGAAACTGAAAAGATGTAAACAGAACGCGTATCGAACGAAAAGATCGCACAGAAGCTATTGGTCGTATTCGTGGGTGTTTCGCGTTAGATGGCGCCACAGGTATCGTTACATTCCACGCATGCGTGATACATTCGTGTTCCACGTACTCTTCCGACTTCGCGTGAATTGCTCCAATTTTTCCAAACGCCATCACTATCGTCGATCTACTCGTTATTTCGTTCCTTTTCCTTCCAGTTGTCGGTTACTTCGTCTAAAAATGTATCTGATATTTTATTAACAAAATTACACAATACACACACAAATAAAACTTTAAATATCATTGTAAACAAATCAGAATCAAAGTGGACAAACATTGCGCCACCGTTTCGTTATTAAATTTGCAAAAATTCTCTCGTATCGACCGTCAAAGATTCTCACTTTGACAACTTCGTCGTTACGTACCCGAAATAATAATAAAAAAAAAACGAAAAAAAAAAAAAAATTCTCCGCGGTTGAAAAAGCTAAAAGGAAAATATTCTTCCGCTCGAGCGAAAAGACAAACGACGCACGATCGAAGGAACGAGGCGACAGTTGAAAATGTCAAACTCACGCGTACGTGACACCGGTCGCTAAACCACCGGCTCTCGGACTCACGTGTGCGTGACAGCGGCCGGCTACAACCGGGCAGCGCTCCGTTACGGTCACAGTTGTTCGGTATTTTGTCACCGAAACGATGCATCCTTCGTGTGGCCGTCTCGCCTTGGCCGATAGAATCGTAACGCGGGAAAGAACGCGGCCGACTCGCGCGACGGGGGTATGAGAATATTTCGCGGCAAGTAGGCCGTAAGAAATCTTAATTAAAGCCTCTGGAAGGGTCCATCCAGGCCGTGTATTTTCGGGTGAACGCCGGCTGTGAATGGCCCAGGGCGCCGACGCCGGATTCCAAGAGCAGAAGCCACCGATGAAGAAAGCGAGTGCACCGAACGCCAGTGAATTGGCTCGAACAGAGAAATCTATTCTGACCGCGGGATGCCGTGTGCTCGCGATACGCTAATATAGTATGCTTCGCAAGAAGCTAAGAATGGCATGAGGAGGACCGCCATCGGTTTCCCGTTGTTCGTTTTTTGGCCACGCGCTCGCGTGTTCACCGCGTTCGCGTTCACGTTCGCGTTCACGGGCGTGCGGGCTCGCGATGCGATTCAATTCCGAGGTTATTTTCGCAGCCGGTGAAAGAACAAGTGTAAATAGCGTAAATAGAGTATTTATCAGCGAAACGACCGTCGAGCGACGTTTTTATTTCGAAGATTTTGGAGATTCAGCTTGCCGACCGATTTAGCCGGCCGAACATCACGGAGTGGGGGTTCACGTCCACGGAGTGGAACGTTCCACGTTTCGTCGAACCTTGTATCTTTCGATCGCCTCGCGACATTGTCTCGAAATTTCGACAAATTTTTCTCACCTACCGATTGAACGATTCGAACGGGTTCGATGAACAGCTCTCCGCTCCGTGAGACTGGTATCCTGAAGTTTCACACCCGTGAATATCGTTTCGCGGAATATCGGGACAATTTTTTTTTTTCTATTCTCGTGGGTTGGAGTTATACACGATGTGTTTTTTTCAATTTTTCGAACACTATTCCGGAGTCGATCGTAGACTAGAGAACCACGTGACAAGTTTACAGACACGTAAGTTGTATATTCGTTCACGAGGTGGAAGGAATTTTTTTTTGAAAATTACCAGGACACTTGTGTTTTTCTATTTTCTCGGAAGAGTGTACCAGCTGTCCCGTCAGGAGTTTATACAACGAATACAACCGAAAATATACGTTTGTGCAAATATACGTCCCGTTTGAACCTGTTTGCAAGCTACGCGTTACTCGATCACCGTTGTTCTTTTCAAAATCGATCACCTTGCCTCTCCAAAAAAACCTGTACAAGTTTCGTCATTGATCAGCCTCTCGACGATTGCTGTTGTCGAATAAGATATTTTTACAAACCGCGCTATTTCTTGCTCGAGAGATACAGTTCGCCATGATTTACGGTAAGAGAATCTCTGTTTACGAAATTTTTTGTATCCGGTAAACGTGGACAAACAGAACGCACGTCAGCATGGAACTTTCCTCGTGGTTTTCGAGGCGTGCAATCTTCCGAAGTGGGTCAGAAAATTACGGAACACCCTGTACACTTTAACGTAGGGAGAGGTTCCACGAGGACGCGTTCCGCGTAACTTGGCCTCTCGGCCCTCTTTTTCTAACTGTCTCGATGTCGCGAACCGAAGTTTTTTTTTTTTAACAACGAAAATATGTATCGTAAGCAAAGAGCGGATTTCCGCGCACGGCGGCGCTGGTGGAACGTTGACACAACGCGCAGGAAGAATACGCGGGAGACAATGAAAATGGATGGCAAATTTTTTTACGAGCGCACACGTTGCACACGCACAGGTTGCACACGTTGCACACGATGCACACGCACGGGCGGCCGGTGTAGCGGTGTATTTAAAAGCGTGCTCTTCTATTAGAGGCGGAGATTCGAGTTCGTGTTTGGAGCGCTCGGGCGTTCGTAAGAGTAATGGAAAACTGCATAAAGCCGGATGCAGCCCGACGCAACGAAACAAAACGAAACACGTTGGGGGGAAAAACGGCAACGCGCTGAAAATTTTGGCCAATGCACCGTGGAACGTATTTTGGGGTTAGTCGTCGTGACGGCAATTCGTTCCGAAACTCGCCCATTACACTGTTGTTTTTCTTTTATCGATCGTCCATCTTTGTTCCTGTCGTGCACCACTCCCACCAGACCGCTCTCTGTTTGTCCATTGTTGCGTAATACGGCCGATATTATTATTCCTGCGGAGGGTTACAAAGTTTCTTAACCTCTTCACGAGCACCAAGTTGGCTCGAACTTTGTACCGTTCCCGAGTATACAGGGTGTTGCCGAAACAACTGCCCGAACTCGAGGAATAACGCCTAAGGAGGTGAACGATCGTTTTCGGAGGTACACGGACCTCGAAAGTTGCTCACCAACGCGCAGAGAACATAGTTATCGCGCGAAATTGTGAATTACTCTTATTGCTCGAATCCGGGGACAGAGTAACAAACGAGTACTAAGTGGGCGTTGAATAATTCGATTATTCCACGGATTGATTAAGCTCGAGGAGATCGTATTTAGAGAGTTACAAATCCGTGGACCGATTTTCTTTACAATATGTTGACGGAGAATCGCACGAGAATGGAATTATTATGTCATTACCTCGAAAGTTGCTCATCAACGCTCGGAGATCTCGAGTATCGTACAAACCTGAAAACCTTTCTTAGTAAGAACGACATTATTATTTTATTCAGCTGCAATCTACGCGAACCTCGAAAGTTGTTCACCAACGTGAGAAGATCTCGGATATCGTACAAACCTGTAAACATTTCTTATCCTGCGAACTAGGAACGAAGTAAAAGTGACACTATTATTTCATTCAGCTGCAATCCACGCAAACCTCGAAAGTTGCTCAACGCGAAAGGATCTCAGGTATCGCGCGAACCTGTAAACGTTTCTTAACGAACCCGGGGACATAGTGATGGTAAATGGACACCGAATAAGTCGAAGGTAGACCGGATTAATCGAGTTCCGGGGTATTAATTAGCTCGAGAGGTCCGTTTCACGGATTTGTAACCCCCGAAACACGATCCTTCGACGAGTAGGGCGGGTGAATCGCGCAAGAATAGCATTATTATTTCATTCCGCTGTAACCGGAAAACAGAATTTTCTTTCCCTCGGATTATTCGCGACCAACGACCACAACGAGCACCCGGGTAAAAATAACCGAAGTACTTAAACTTCATTCACGGGTTTTGTTCGCTGGTTCTACCGCAGAAGAAACCGGACGAAAGAAAAGCAGGATTTCGTAGATTCGCGGAACGAAACGCGGAACAGGTAAAGGAGAAGGCAGTGAAGAAAAAAGAAAGAAAAAAAAAAGGATAAAAAACACGCACAGAGGGGCAAAAAAAGAAGTAAATCCCCCGCTAGCGGGGGTAAACTGAAAACCAAACCTTGGCAAAGCTCTCTATGCCCTTCCGTACGGTTCCATCTTTCTCAAAGACAGCTCCAGGATTCGTGTCAAGTGGCGGGAAAAATATTTACAGGCCACACTCGCCCTAACCTTTGACCCTTTCGCTTTTAAATCGCGCATACGAAGAACCGTCACCTCGCGAGGGAAGAAGGAATCCTTGACACCGTGCAACCCAACCTTTAACTTATTTTTAAACCGTATTAAGCGCTCGCGTCGTCCTCTGTTTTCCCCGAGAATGTAGGCCGGGTCATTGTTCAAAAATCAGCCGAAATTACGGCGCAGGTGTGTACTCGCACGTGAACGGTTCAATTCGATCGCAGAACGGCTTCTTAACCCGTTTGGCGCCCGCGACGATTAATAGAAACGTGCCCTGTATGTATTACAGGGAGAAAGAAAGATCGGTCCTGGAAGGAGTCGCGACTCGTGTCGGGTCAGACGTTTCGGTAAGACTTCGCGAAGGCCTGGGGCTGAGAGAAAATCCACATTCCACCCAATTCGTGGTATCACATTCCCCTTGATCCAGGATTGCTTTTTCTTACTCCCCGCGCTACACGGAGCTTCTGACGGATACAATTATTTACCTACGTTATGCACATTGCTTGTTCCAGCGGCGTATGTATGTATTTACGTTACAGAGGTGTAAAATTCGAACCATTTTACAAATGCACTGCTCACGATACGACAAATTTCTTAAGAGATTAACCAGAAATCGAACTTTTTGACACGATTGATTAAAAATTTAGAAAGCTCAATACGCTTACACGGTGCGCATCGGATATACAGAATTCGACAAATTTTAGTTGTAAATATAGGTTTGGCGAGAATACGTACCAGTTTTTCATTCTTTATTCCGACAACTTTAATTAGGCTCGCGAGGACGCTACGACACTCCGTTAACGCCTCAAGGATTGGGCGTGGCACCAATTAGAAATCGAGGTACTTTTCGATCGATAGAAACTACAAGTAGCCCACTTTTAAAGAATCGATCAGAAATCTAGGTACATTTTAATCGATAAAAATTACAAGTAGCCCACTTTTAAAGAATTGATCAGAAATCGAGGTACTTTTTCATCGATAGAAACTACAGGTAGTCTACTCTCGAGAAATCGATCAGAAATCAAGGCACATTTTAATCGATAGAAACTACAACCAGCTCACTTTCAAAGAATTGATCAGAAATCGAGGTACATTTCAATCCATAGAAACTACAACTACCCCATTTTTAAAGAATTGATCAGAAATCGAGGTACTTCTTAACATATAGAAACTACAGGTAACTCTTATCTTTCGCTAACCGCAAGAGAGCCAACAGTCGAAGACCCTGCGAGAAATATTTCCCAAAGGGTCGAAGTCGGTGCAAGCACGAAACGTCACGAAGCTTCGAGCGTACGTTCGAAACGGTCCAGAGCAGTGTATTCAAAAGACAGCGGCCATTAACGGATTCCACGAAAGCACCCCGAACGCCACCAATGGCGGGCGTAACCCCTAACGCCTGGCTCTCGCCTCTACGGTTCTTCCATAAACCACCCCCGCGACTTGACACTCCGGGCACGTAGTATAATTCTTTACTCTGCCGTCCCTCTACGCCTTCCCTCTCCATCCCCCATCCTCCCGTAGGATGCACGACTCTCCGGTCTCCAATATAACCAGCGGCGCGGCTAGCAACACCACTGCCACCCCACGATCACCAGCACCCTCCACTCCTACCGTTAAGGTTCTCGGTTTATCCTCTCGCGTTTTCTCTTGCGTCTTCCTGTCCTCCATGATGGCGAAACGTACGTCGACCACGATTCTACAGAGAGACAACCGTTTAACCGTGAGTCTGAGTTAACGATTCAGCTCTGAGCGTTTGGAAAAAATTTCTTGTGACTTTTAGATTGTACGGTAGATTGCACATGGAGCATGGTTCTAGGAGGACAATTGTTCAACCGTGTTTTCGAGTTAACGATTCGTCTCTGAGTTTGGAAAAAATTTCTGAGTATAGTGTATATAGGTAGAGTGTTTTTCAAAAACTAAAAATGAATCTTGTGGAACGTCGTAAAAGGTAGCAATGAATAAAATTAAATTTTAATTTCTTAGTAATTGCACTATAGATGTTTCTTGGTACAGATCGAAAGTACTGTTTCATTGAATGTACAGTACGTGCCTTGGAGAAACGTAAACGCACTTTTCCGAAATAACTCCAATAGAAATGAATTCAATTACCGTTTCTTAAAATGGCCGAGAAAAATGTATCTTCGAATCGATCTTCGTTGCTCGTTACATGAAAATGAAACACGATTTGCTTAGAGTGTGTAAACATTTTATTAAATTATATATTCTCCATTCTGGAAAACAAAACAACTCTCCGAACAACCCAATAATTACCCAAAGTTATAAAGAATCGAAATTTTTCAAATTTTCACCTCGATGAAAATCGAAATTTCAATTTAAAAATTTTCCCTCGACACCGTATGATCCCTGCAAGAATTCCTCCCTCGAATCGTCCACCTGTATCTCCACGTAGCACAGTTCGGCATAAAAAGCGTACCACGCGCGCGAGACACGTCGTCGCTCCAGGTGACGAGGGGTGTTTAAATAATAATTCAATTTTCGCTAATCCGGGTTGTCGAATGCCCCCGGAACTCCCTTTCTTTGTTACTCGACGAAAAATCTCCTCTTACCCTCGTCCTGGTGACGAACGCGAACACCGAGCCGTGTAGTCTCAGGAATAAACGCAACGGGAATCGATCGCCGGAAATGCCAAACGGACGTTTAAGGATAAAAGAAAAAAGAGGGGGAGAACGTGGAGGATGAGGGGGTGGTGGTGGGGGTTTAAGAGTGGTTGGTTCGTTCCACGACGAGGCCTTCGAGCGAACCAGAGCGAAACGCGGTTACAGAAGTAGAACGAAGGACATGCATATCGAGTCAGGGACGAAAACGGGGGAGGAAGCGGTGGTTGGCGGGTGGTGAGAATGGGGGGGAGGGGGGGGCTCGGTGTGGAGAAAGACGACAATTCGAAGGCTGACGGGGCGCGTTGTGGAAACGGGTCGTCGAGGGATGCCAGGACGTGAAATGGAAGAAGCCCCGAGGACAGCGTGCCACCTCGTCGGCCCGCTAATGCAACATGACGCGATACGAGCGGACTTATGGTTCACCCAGGGGCTGAAAAACGAGAGAAAAAGCCGTGGCTGTCGGTCGGTGCCACTCGCTCTCACCTAGCAGCGTTGTGCGCCTGTCTCCGGGAATGTTTCACCAATCAGGAAGCACCGCAAGGCGCGCCGTTAATAAACGAGGCTGCGCCAGCGCGCATAATTCCGAATATCGTCTCGGTTAAGACTACCGGGGACCGTCTAGCCGGCGTACACCGTAACGTGTGTACGTGTAGCAGGTAACGCGCGCGGTGTGTACCCCATCTAGGTCAGATGTGATTTCCCGCGATCGTGCCGCGACACTACCGTTTCGTCGCGCGGTGAGAGGAGGCCGCTAAGTGGCGGATCGGGACCGTACCCGAGGAACCGTACCGAAATCTTTGGGAATCCCCCGATGAAGTTCACCACCGCGCCAGCACGAAGATTGAATATTCATCGTTCGCGACTTTCCGTTTCGTTCGACGACGCCCCGTGAACGAACCGCGATCGTCGAACGGCGCGTTCGAATATTTCTACATTTTTCTTTTTTTTCTTTTTTCTTTTTTTTTTTCTTCTTCCGCCAAGTTTCCCCGTAGTGAAACACGTTCCTCTCGAGACGGAGTGGAAAAACATTTCGGCGAGAGTTCGATAACTCTCGGAGGTTCTCGCAAACTCTGGACGGTTTTCGTTTTGTAAACTTGTACTTATTATGTATAGTTTAATACAAGGTACTCCCGACACTTTGCGGAATCTTTTCTCGCGGCGTTGTTCCGGTTTCCGAACGTTCGGAAGCGTTTCGTTCTTGTTTCGAACTCGTTCGGCCGGTATCGTTTACCGCGGTGTGCAATTTCGGTTCTACGATATTTAGAAGCACCTGTATTTTCGAAGTTGGGTAGAACTATAGCTTTTTTCACGGTGTGTCGTTTTGTGTTTCCCAATATTTCGAAGTATCTGTTCTTGTTTCGAACTCATTCGAGTGATATCATTTATCAAGGTAACATTTTGATTTCCCAACGTTTGGGAGTATCTATTCTTCTTTCGAACTTCTCCCAGTCGGTGAACGCGTTCGTAAAGTTCCGTTGTTAGCTCTTACTTGGGTTATTGCTCCGTTTAAACGGAAGATACAATCGAGGAGGTTTCAACGCCGGTGAATCAAATTTACTTCTCGGGATATTATTATAAATATACGACCGACGACACTCGCACGTAATTGGTTAAATAATCGTAGCTGTCGCTGACAGCTCCGGAGACAATTTAAAACTCGTATCCCGGTCTCGAATAGCGTTCGAATCGTTTCGAAACGTTTCGAAACGTTTCGAGGCCACCGATAACTGTACATCGTCGATCTAGGCGAGGATCGAAACTGCGTCCGATCTCAGACACAGATAACCGAAGACGTTGGGTCGATTCAAAGTCGCTGCGTCTGGCCGTGCTATTATTCGACGCGATGCTATCGAACGCGTCGATATCGTCGAGTTCTAATTCGTAATTTCGTTAATTTGTAATGCCGTTACCCCGACGGTAGGTACGCTGGAGACTACTCAAATATTGATACTCATATTTTGATACTTGGATATAGGTGAACATGGTCGCGCGGTTCGCTACTGGTCGTTGACACCAGACGCGGGAACGATATTATTAACGACGTTAAAAAGGAGTACTTCAAAATTTACAAACTTCAAACGACGGGGGTTATTTTTGTACCGTCGCGCATCTCACGAACGTGCTAATTACTTCGAATGATAAAAATCGGATTCGAAGTCCGGAGATCGTGCTAGACGAGAAACGCGCGACACAAAGGAGAGAATCTCGATTGAACGTGGATCTTGGTGCTAATATAACAGTTCCACGGTGCTGGAACAAGTTACTCGTCTACTAACGACTCTAAACCACTAACGACACCTACATTGTTCCGTCTCTATCCCTAATTTCGGTTCATCACCGCAGCCGGATCGCCCTTTGCGGCCAACAGTTTAACTATAAACGAAGTCGATATACGTCGCCGACAAACGTTCTTGTCAACAACGACGCGAGGACTTTGTTTGCTACGTCTTCCGCAAACCGACTGACTCGTATTTATGTTCCCATAAGTTGGCAATTAGCAGTCTCTTTGACCGAACTAAGACGTTCGGTAAGAAATAGTTAACGTTATAAATCCTTTAACGATCTGACGGACTCCGTCGGAATAGAAATACACTCGATAAGAATCAACCGAGAATCAAACCCGATCAAATCGAGGAGCAGGAATACTTCAGCACCCGCGAAGCAACTGTATTCAAACACACGTAAGATGTGTAATCAAACTGCGACAAACTCGATCGAACCAAGAAGCACCCTTAAGACACTCGCCGATAGGACGACAAACGTTAAATTGCACGTGAAGCAACTTTATTCAAACACGTTGGATGTGTCGTCAAACTCGAACAAACTCGATCGAATTAACAAACGACGATACCACAGCGTCGAGACATCCATTCTTCTCCCCTCGTGTACAACTCTCGTACACATAGAATGTTCACACGAGCCATCATACTCAAACACACACGACCATACCGCGCGACTTTCAATTTTTCGAAAACTTCTCGCGCATTCTACGAGCCATTCGGACCAGCGCTTCGAAGCCTCGTTGTCCCTTCGAAACACTCTCTTACAGTGAAGATCATCCCGCGTGCTCAGAAAATGACTCAAGGTCCGCACAATTCTCACGCATCGGTTGATTTCACCGATATCCCGCGAATCGAAGTCCACCGTAGCAAGGACCACGAGGACCCCCCCGCAGGGACCGAACCCTAATTTGACTAATCACCATCACCGGGTAACCTTCTCATTTACTTACCTCGAATCGAGTCGAAAGGTTAAACAATCCGCTCGCTCGACGTTAAACGCCGCCCTTGCCCCGTGAATAAAACATTCGCCCGACCATTAAATATCCAGAGCGACTTTCGGGCCAGAGTGCTAATCTGAATTTTTATTCGCCTCTCGTGGAAAGCATGTAGCAGGAGGAGAAGGAGAGAGAGACGGAGAGAGCAGAGAAAGAGAGAGAGAGAGATCCCGTGCAGGCAAGAAGGCGGATGGAAAAACGAGAGACGGAAAGACTCGAAAGCAGGCACCCCGAAGGTGCGATCTCGGTCGAAGGTATTGACTTTCCCCAGGATTGGCCCTCGTTCTTGCCGGTAGCGCGATGATGAGACCTCTCGGGGAGAGGACTCTGCCTGCTCTCTCACTCTCTCTATTCCTCTCCCTCTCTCTCACACACACACTCTGTTACCACCGAGTCTGCCCCGCCACGTTGGCAGAGCGTAGGTGTGCACGGGTGGTTTACGAGTGTGCAGGATCCCGGAACGCAGATACGCCAAGGGAGTGTTCCGCGTGTAGGTGGATAGAGACGCAGGTACCGAAGCGAGGGTGGTTCCGAGCCCCAGATACCAGCTACCGGCTGACAGAAATCTTTCCTGGAAAAAACGATCCTCCCCGTTTGCCCCACCTATGGCGGACTCTCGGCCGTCTCTCGTCTTGTAATTCGAAGGGACTCGAAGGACTAATATCTCACTCTCGTTTACCCCCTCAGAGCCACTTCTCGGGTTGATCGTTGCTCGGCTGCGAAGGTCGTCGAAAGACGCGGGACTCTCCGAGTTTTCGTCGCGGAAGATCGTGTTAGGTTAAAAGAGCGTTACTCTGGGAATACTCGGTGACATTCTTTTTTTCCAACCGCATATTTCGAATTGAAAGATGTCTATAACGGTGTCAACGATGTCTAACGGTTGACGATCGTTGCTTCGGGGTAACAATTGTCAACAGTTTGCGTGAAATATGGGATTCTCTGAGTTTTCGTCGCGGGAGATCGTGTCAGGTTAGAAGATTGTTACTCTTTTTTCTGAATATTTGGAAGTAGAAGATATCCAAGTCCATATCTATGAGAATATTGGTCGATGATTGTTACTTCACCCGCAAAGATCGTTCAAAGTTTGCAAAGGATGCAAGAGTACATTTGTCTTGGTCGAAGAACAGTTAGGTGACCAGTTGGAAGTCTTATTCCAGAACGTTCGGTGCCATTTTTTTTTTTTCTAAATATTTGGAATTCAAAGATTCACCCGTGACTGTAATGCACCTGTGGCTGCGAAGGTCGTGGAAAATTCGTAAAGGCTGAAGGATTCTTTACCTTTTAGTCGAAGTACATCTACCTTTAGTCGGATTTTTCCAAACATTCGGAATTTCGAGGATATTTGTAACTGCTCGCGGTCGAGTTCAAATCGTTTCCGGTTTTGGGGAAGTTTGCACTTGGTGAGCCGACTAACGATCAAAGAATCATCGTCAAACAGAAGGGGACTTCCCACCTGTTTTTTTATCTCTGACGATGAGTCCTTGTCACAGAGTCTCCTACCTACCTGTTTGATTTACTCCTCTGCAATCTATCCTCGCATACCGATAGTCACCAGGTCCTGTGTAAATTTTTCCACACCCTCTCATCGCGCTACTAAATCTCAAGTTTCTTTTTCCCGTATGTCTACCTACTATTTTAACTCGCCTTCAATCGATACACGTTTCATAGATACCCGTACTTTGTCTTCTTTTTGTACATATCAGCATCGTTCACGTTACGTTTAAATTAAATTCTAAGTTTAGAATTGAGTTGGGTTAGGTTGTAGAAGAGACATATTCCTTGAACCCCGACCTTTCACCTTGCTTCTATAAAATGTAATGTTTCTCGAACCAATATTCTACTCTTTTTTTTAGTTTACCCTTTCAGACCTTAGATTTAGATAGTCTCGTTCGGGAAGAGTTAATAATTTTCTTTCGAATCAGTTTTCGAAAATCTGTAAACTCCAGTGTGAAATACATTGGAAAGTATTAAAAATCGAAAAGATTAATTCGATAAACGAAGTTAAATCAGGAAAAATAAAAATAATTGTGGAATACGCGTGAATAAATCGAAACAGAAGGATAAGAATGATGAGAAAGGCTTCGATTCAGTTATCGAGGGGGAAATTTCATCAATTAACGAGGTAGTACTGTATTTGACATTTTTAAACAAAGAGAAGGGTTCGTACTTGTATTTAGACGAGTAACGAGACTCTGAAGTTTTTTAAATAAAACGCGCACCAAGTGAGGAACTGCAACGCAGAATGTGCAAAAAGTTCAGCCGTTAGAGGCATAAATAATCGACTGAACATGGCAGTTCTGTGGCATTAAATCAATTTCTAGGGCCTTGACTTTTTTCCCAACTCGACGATCGATTCATAAACAATTTGCAAACGTTATTACAATCAGTGGTCGTTATGAATAACAAATCTCGATGGAAATACTGATCTATTAAGGCTGCTATTGTTACTTGGGAAAGTAAATAAAACGTATACATTATGTAACACTGCTAAATGACGACTGACTTACATTGTTTCTCATAATCATCGATAACTATTTCCGTACGTAAGAATCATTACGGACAAGCTAAGATGAAACACAGCAGACAAAGCTCTTAACTTTATTTCATAAGTTCGTATCGATCTTATTTTATTCGATTGTGTTTCGAATTTAGAAAAGGGACACAATTACTTCAAAGTAAATATGTTATCAAAAACGTGTATTTTTTTTTTTTTTTTAATAAATCTCCTTTCAAAACCCTCTTGGAGTCTGAAAGGTTTTGTCTAGCAGATTCTGCCTCGGATACGATTTGCCTGGCTCCTGTTCCTGAACCCCTTCGATCGAACATACAATCGCGAAACGGTTAAGCAATATGTATTGACAATAAAACCAATTTAAATAACAAAGTAGTCCGATACAAACGTTTGCATATATTTACCAATCTTTTAAACGTTTCAATCGTGCGTTCGAGTTTACTTGAAAGATAATTGGAAAGATCGCAATATTATTTTACAAGAAGTAGAACGAAAACAAGATATGTAATTACGTAGACGAGAGGAGAAAAGAGAAATATATTTTTTAGAAAGTGAATGATTAAAAAAGGAGAAACCGGCATTTAAGATTGGATACTGGTTGAGTTTAAACGATACCCACTTACCACGACCGAGTTTGTAAAATGAAATATGGTATCTAACGATTGCCAGCGGTCGATGGCGCTCACGTCCAACAGATGGACATGTGGCCAACCCTACATGATGCACCATATGGTGCAGTGGAAAATATCAAGTACTTTTTCTTCAAATTGTTTCCTGCCTATAAGAAAGAGATAGATATCGCCGAAGAATAGTGACCTAGAATATCCACGAAGAGGACTCGAACCCGATATCCAAACGTTCAGAACATCGAGAAATCTATCGAAACACTTGTACCAAACTGCATCCTTAAATAGTTCGAATAATCGAGGCTATAATAATTCCAAGCTGAGCTAGTCACGAGGCCTTAAAATCGTACGACTGTAATTCGCACGATCGCAATATCGTGTATAAATACACGTGAAAAATTTCAACGCAAAATATTTATTATACAATCCTCCGTAATTTTTCAACAGTCTACGTGTACTTAACCTCCCTACACGACCGACTACCAAGACCACGTTTAAATGCAACGCAAAAGGACCGATCAAACACTGATTCGCGTCCTACGAGTACTCAGCATCGAAATACCTAAAACGTAAAATAGGTCCACTGTATAATAGTCACTGATACGTCCACTGTAAAATAGGTACATCGTAAGTAGCCACGTCCGTGGCAGGTGCTCGACTCGTGAACCTCATCGGTGACGGGGAGCCCCGCCAGTCCACCGTGTTCATCGTTTCGATTCCTAGCGAACGGTTACAGAATCCATCAATACCGGGTGCCCCGTGGCCGTAGAATCCCCAAGTTCCTTGCGTCCCGGTTCGTTATGCATCACCGAGATTATCGGTACGCTCTTGCCATTACCGGGGAAGGATCGATCGTCTCCGTGGCACCGGGGATGACCCGCGATCTGTAGTCCCGATAGCTTCGGTTATCGATTACCCGGTAAGAGTGGTCGTTAAACAAGTTCCCTACCTATTTCTGGTAGCGAAACCGACCGGCATTCCTCCGCCACGGGTTTCCGGGGATCTCTTCGCGCGAACGGTGTTCTCTCGCTTCATCCTTACGAGCCGGGATGAAAAAAGAGGGATGTAATTTTTACGCGCTCTCTTCCACCAGTTGTTCGCGCGAAATCCGCCCAAGTTCCCCGTGCCGGTGTACCTAGCTACCCACCCGTGTACACGCACACGCGAGGAACCCGCAGTGTACGTACATCGACAGTTTTGTCGATACAAGGGCAACGGGTGTGCGCGCACCGAGTGTAAGCGATGGGAGGAGGCAGTCCTCCAAGACAAGTGGTGTTGCGACGAGGACTCGGGTAGTGCCGGGTACAACATACCCTGCCATTACCGCCGCTGCCTCTCGGGTAATGAAGGCGGCAGCGGTGTCGACGAGGACGAGAGGACGACGCTGCCGGCGTCGGCGTGGCTCGCACCGGTGCAAAGTAACGGCGTGATCAATGCCGCAACGCTAATTAATTAACATTCCCTCGCGGAAGAGGTCTCTGGTAGACACACCTACACGAGCGAGGAGAGCGCCCTTTCTCTTCGCCCCCTGCGTTCTACCGACCCCCTCTATGCCCCATTCCTCGGACACTGCCTCTCTCTTTCTCTCTTGCGCTTTCTCGTTGCCAGGTTCGCCAGTCTCTTTCCACGACCAGCCAGTTCTCTCGTTCCTCTCCTTTTCACTCTAGTGACTTTAACGCCAACGATCGTTACCGTACCACGATAACGACGACGCCGGCTACGACCACCAGCCGGTAGGAATATTCCTGGGAGGATTATTTCTCTCAACGACCAACGGCCTCGGGAAGAAGTTTGAAGGACGAACGAGAGAGGAACAACCCCTCACCGATCCAAGAAGGAGTTTCGATCAGCGAATCGCGAAGATTTTGGAAAGCTTCGATCGGAGACGATCGGCTCGTCGGGTTTCCTGGTTGAGAAGAACCCGTGGATTTTGCCGAGGAAACGGTGACGAGTTCTGGTACCTCTGAGGGATACTACCGGTACGCTATCTGGTAGGCAGGGTTTCTCAAACTCTTCCGACCGTGGCCCACTTGGACCGACAAGGAACCGTGAAGTGTCCCCTCGTTTGATTTTAACGTTGCGGGTTTTCAGAGATGACAAAAACTTGGCATTCGTTTGTAGACGATAAGTCAAGATCGAGGGATGAAATTCGAGTTTCACTGGCCGATTTTATATCGAATATCGTTGGAAATGTAGGGAAGTGTTTCTAAAGAAATTTTGTACGGATTAGAATAGAAAAGTTAGAAAATAATTTCTGTTTCGTAGGCCTACTAGTTCCTGCTATAACTCTACAGTTGTCGATGGAGCAGAAGTGACCGATTTGCTCTCATTGATAGTCTCGAGCTTGTCCTCAATTGAAAATTAGACTCCCGGACGCGTCGCTTTCTAGTCGTATCGGTTCTTAGATAAAATTCTCCCCAAATGAATCCAACGTTACGTTCGGCTTCTTGGCGTGATTTCGACCACGCGTAAGTGGAAGATAGTTTAGATCTTTGTATGTATTTTGATGAAAATTGAGCAAAACCGGCCAGTCATGTCGGTTCGGTGCTTAATTTAAAATACACGCGGCTCGCCAGTGGTCCGCAGTTTGAGAAAGACTGCTCCCACGCATGGGGTTTTCCCGGATAGAGAATATCAATAACGTGCGATAACTGCTTGTTGACTCTAGTTACGTTTTCTACCGGGTATATACTATATAAGCAATTATCAGTGTTCAAATATTTACCGTATTAACGGTAACGGTGCGGCAAAGATGTCGGTCAACAAAGAAAAAATAATGTACGAGTTATCTCTCGTACGTACCAACCTGCTATTGAGTTACAATCGTTGCACTCGACGAGATATTTCCACTTGATCGAGTAAACAAACGAATAATTTAAACTACGAATAATCCGGGAACAGATGGGAAAGATTCGTAAAATATCAAACTTGACAATTATTTTTTTTCTTAATTTCTTTACATCGACTCTTCTTCAACTCATACCCACCATTCCTTATTTTCATTTATCAATGAAACAAAGCTCACACACCGAAGAGGGGCTGCAAACAATCGAAACGTTTATTTATATTACAAAATATTATTTATAAAATACTATGTACACATACTACACACATCGTGAAAAATTGTGACGCCACTCGCTCCCGGAACGTCCTCCTTTTCGGAGAAACAAAGTTCGGGGACAAATCTCGCGAAAATAAACCACGCCGGGGGGAGGGGGGGTAGACGAAAGAAAAACCAACAAAAAAGTTATCATCGGTAGGCAAATCCAAGGAAACGGAAACTTTCGTCTGAAATCGTATCCCTGCGTCCCGTCACCCCCACCCCCCGTCCCTCACCCTGGATAACGAGCTCGACGGCAAATACATTAATTAATTAATCGCGTTACACCGCGTACAACGCGGCCGAGCGCGCAACGTCCGTAGACGGAACGTCAAGAGTAACCAGACATCGGCGCGATTCAATTTAACTGCTAAGTACACGAGGAGGGGGTGGAAGGGCGGGTGGGTAACCCGGGGGGGGGGATGGTAGCGGTTACGCAGGATTGAACCGAGCAGGGCTGGGAAGGAAGGGGCCCGGTTAGAGGTAAAGAGGGCGAAGAGAGAGGGTGGGTAGTAAGCGCGCGCGCGGGTTCAGCGTTCGTTGAACGCTCGCGGCGGCAGGAAGCGGCGCGACGGCGCGCGCGGAATAGGGGCAGGTTTTTGCCTCGAGTTCGAGTGGAAGAAGCGTTTGCAGCATCCTCTCTCGATCCGCTGGCGGCGAGTGTCGTTCTGCTGTCCTACTTAGAGAGCGGTGCGCCTATATAGGGGAAGGGTGGGTGGGCGGGCGGGCGGGCAGGCGGCCGGCCGGTAGGGAGGGAGCGTGGATGCGAGCGAAGGGTGGGGGGACGGACGAGCCGCGTCGCGTATAGGTGCGCGCGCAGGACGGATACGTGTGGAAAGTGTATCCTTGCAAAGTTTCGTCTCCTGGTCAACGTTCTTCCATCGGTAGCCGAGTTGGATATCGACCGGGGCCGTAGGATGAGACGCGATTTAATCCTCCTGGGGGCACGGGAGGAGGCGGCTGAGAGCGAGAGAGACAACGGGTGACTGAGCAGGGAGGGGAGGGGGACGATGGGGGTGGTAGAAGGGGGATTGGTCACGGTAAAGAGGCAAGGCTGTCTGAACGAACGAAGAGGCGCTATCGGTTCGCGCGAAAGCGGATTGCCTCGTGAAATAGTCAGGCAACGGATGAAAAGGGCGGCAGCCAGTAGCGCGCTTTTAAGCAAATAGAGGGGATTCATTTTTGAAGAGCGACGCGATCAAGCGTCGCGCGTTACTTTCGCGTCTCGAGTCGCGTGACGCTCGCGCGCGAAAAGACCGTACTTCGGCCCCGAAGGACGTGGACGGTGTTCCAGGTGACCCTTGGATCGGTGAGGGTAGGGTAGATGTTTTTCTTGACTGTAATTTTTTTTTTTTTTTGCGATATTGTTTCGAGAACGTCGTCTGTAGCGGTTTTACACCGTTTGGGTACTTTGCTAGGCGATAATGTTACTCGAGTTAATTATTCTGTAATAAGTTTGAGGTGACTGTTACATTGGTTCTGTTTAACGAGTTTCGAGTACGTTGATGCTGTGTTTTAGACACGATAAATAATTCGAATGCAAAGATAGTCGTTTCGGTATTCAGAGGATCGAATAGGACCTTTTATGTGGTATACAATAATGCTTCACGGATCCTACAGGGGTAGAAAAGTCCTTACCATTTATTTAGGGAGCGGTATATAAATTTTCACAACTGAGAAGAGTTCTAGCGAAAATAAATTTTCATACTTTCCAGTGAATCGAGTACAATTTTTTCTGTCAGCTTCTTAACCGCGAAAAATATGGTGAAATTTGTCGTATGAACATAATTTGTTGATAGAAGTGCTATCCAAAACGGTAAATATTTATGTATCGTTCGCCGTGAATTCCAAGAACCATGCCTCGTATATTATATAAAAGATTCCACCGTATAAAATACTTAAAAAAAAAAAGAGTTGTTAGCCCTAATAGTTTCTGAGAAAATAGCTTGTAACACTTTACGCGAGCCTTCTTGCGTATGTTGGTTACCTTGTTTCTTTACGAGGCAATTAAACAAAATTGTGCAAGCATCTAAAATACGAAAGTTTATAGTCCACTCGTGTACTACTTGCTACGCGATCCTTTTTAATAATAAATCCAAGAACTTTTATAGAGGAGGCGCCGCATACCTCGCGGAAGGATGTACAATCATAACTTCTAACTCGGAAGCAATTCTGGGAAATGTGTAGTATAATCTCGAATACAGGCTACATTTAAAAATAGATGTCTCATTTTATTCGAAAATAGAATCATCGAAACTGCCTCTAAGGTTCAGACCTGAGCCGTGACAATATAACAAACAATCTAGGAAACCTTGATCGTTACATACCCAACTGGCTCCTCTTTATACATTAAGAACGAGAATAAGACACGCTAAGACAAAAACGAAGTACAGTTAACAACGATAATGATAACTCTGCGACAACCTGAGAGACAACAGTAGTGTACGTGTCTCAAAAAATTCTCCCACTCCTAATCAAAAATCCAAAAACCGTGCAACACCGATGTAACACCGGATGTCTTCTCGATTGTCCTCGAAAATTTATCCGCGGACCGATGCGACCGGAAAGCGATGCTTCCGTGAATCCAATATTCCTTCGGCATAATTTTCACTCCTAATCGTTTAAGATCGATAAAAACCACGTAATCCCGCTAGAGTTTCACATTTGCGGATTCGTGGACCCTGTACCGGTCGTAAAATAAAAGTTACGGGGGACAGGCCGTGTTACACGCTTTGTCCGAGCGAACCGCGTACGGAAAAGTTGGAGGCTCTCTGCCGCGCATCGTTTGGTGTTTCCTTCCTTCCCTCGTAACTGTCTTCGTCTCTGTTCGAGCGTTGTCCTGTATCCGTCCCCTCTCGTGCTTCGGGTCCCCCTCTCTGATATTTTGCACCCGGTCGTCGATGGTCGCGCAAACGCCGACCGTCGTCGTCGTCGTTGTTAGTTCAACGTTAATGAACAGACGCAACAAGAAAGCGTCAAGGAACTTAACTCGGTCGCAGCCACTTAATCCCTGACTGCGGACGAACGCTGCAGATCGCAGCAGGATCAGCTCTCGCGGCGAAGGAGTTTCAGAAAATCGATCGGGCTCCGTTCTAGCGTGCGTTGCTCCGTGAACCGGTTTAAAGCAGTTCAACGCAGGGTGGTTTTACTAATTGGTGCTGAGCATCGATTACCGACCACCCCCTCGCTCTACCCGTCCCGATGCACGGGACGTTTCCTCGTCGTCGTCCCCCTCCCCCTTCAATTTCTCTGCCATATTCGATGCTCCAACCGCCTATAATGCGGCCCTCGACTTCCTTCACGCTGCGTGCCATTACTCGCGAGCTTAACACGAGAATCGGTCCTCCGTCTGACTCTATATCGCGCGGTTACCTTCTCGATTCGTTCACCATTGGCCACGTAACGCCTGAACGGAAGTTTCGTTCGCGTTTCTCCATCCTTGCGATATCAACTGTTTAGACGACCATGGAAACGCCACGCCTGGGTCTAAACAGACCCGTGATTTCACCTCGCACAAATATTTTAGACGAAAATTCTATCGGTAGAGAAATTCTCTTCGTGTTCGAATACCCTAGCATTCGTTCTACTGTTGCCTCTCTACGTATAAAGTTTACGTGCAATGTATATGTATACTTTCCTGCATTCGTATCGAACGATTATCATCTACGTGAGTACCGACCGAAATGGTAAACGAAAGTGATGCAATGAAAATTATATTATTGTATCTCTATACGAAGATACCGGATCGAGAGTATAAATAGCGAAGAAAACTTGGAGGGTTCGTGTACGAGATCGTGGCGATCGATGTGTCGGTGGAATTACACGAATTGGGTCCTGTTCAAGGGCTATTCGACACGGGGTCTGTAGAATGTCTCCCTGGCAAATGCTTCGTAATGTTTGGTCCGTCGAAGAGAAATTCGATCGCTCTTGAGACAGCAGAAGACAATGGCGTAGGCACCGGAGTCTTAGTCCAGGTGTCGTTCGAGACGTTGCACGAGTTGGAAGTTTTCTACATCACCTCCACTTATTGTCTCATTGCGGAGTCTAGAAAATCTCTAACAATGGTGAAACTTCGCTTCGTACCGACCTATCTGGCAATTCGGATCGCAAGATCTTCTTTGAAGTATATTTTCGAAAGAGTATTCCTCGGAACTCGGTATTATTATCCTAGCTGAACGTTAGATAGCTGAACGTTATCCTTACTAGCAACTTACGGTATACCCCGTTTTCAAGTGACAAAATCAGAATTCTGCGTTCACTCGAAAGCGGGGTAGGTATCTATTTTAATCTCTAATTATGTCTATTATTCTATCTATAAATATATAATTATCACCCCGCTTTCGAGCGAATCGAAATCCTGATTTGTAACTTGAAAGCGGGGTGTACCATGGTTAGTCACTAAGATATTAACCGAGGTCGTTCACTTTGAAATACAAAGATCAGTAATTGCATACGCGTGAACAAGGGGAAGTACTCGAATCGAATCTTAATACAAAGTAAAAATTGTTGCTTGAAAACGGGTATAACTATATCGAGTTTGAACATGGAATACAGTCACGCAGATCGTGTCGTCGGTAAAGTTACAGTCCCAATTGTAGAACACGCGACGATCTAACAGGTGAACGTTACTTCGTTAATTCGAAGTAACGAAGGGCTGGCTTTGGATCCATTTTTGGACCGGGCGCTACGTGCCTCGAGTATCCTTGAAGATTATGCAAAGTATGCGATCAAAGGACGTCGTCGGGGACGTAGAGGGACAATTCTCGTCTCATCGATTTCCCGTCGTTACGTAATATGTATTTCGTAGGCAGATATTCCGTACTACGAATTGGGGAGGAAGAAAACCCGGCTGGGGTAGGTCAATTGGTTAGAGCAGTCGGCCGGCAAATGGAAAGCTCCGGGCTGAAACTTCGGTTACGTAAATCGTGTCCTTCGATTCTTTTATTCTCTTACATCCGTGGTACACAGAATATTTCAAAAATTACCATCCGTGGTCGTTCCGGTTGCACTGCGCTCGACAACGGACATTCGATTGTTATTCCGATTTCGTTTCGTTTGGCGTCTTCGTTGGAGCACGGTGTGGCCGAAACGTATTTTCAAACGTAACCTCAAAAATATATATAAAAACGAAACAAAAGGCAAATATAGAAACTATGATAGATAAAGATAAAGAAGAGTTGTCGAAGATTTAAAACCAGCTTCAAAAATATACATGGGAGTATATTTACGATATAAGTGCAATAGGCTTGCACTTGGCAGTGTCATTTCGCCAGTATCACGTTTTAAATATAAATTGAATCAAACTGGGCTTAGTAGGTTCATACGTGTAGCTTTAACTTATAAAACAGCTATTATTCGCCGCAACGTAACCGCTGTATGGTGTATTTTCAACGTGAAGTAGAAACTTTGAATAAACAAGTAACACGAACAGTGATACAAGGAATATAAAACAGACGAGCACAGTACCACAGGTGTATCGGACACGATGCTGAAGGATCGAGTCCAGCTCGAGTCTCGAAGAGGTCTAGATATTTTACATACGCTATTTCACGTAGACTAAGAGAGCAGTTCTTCGACCCAGCGACGAGAAGACAGAATTTTCCAGCCAAGGAAGACCAACCTGAAATCCCAACAATTACCCACAGCTCGTGGATAGCTGAACACAAGAAACCTCGACGAATGTTCGCGCGTCGTCACCGTACATGCCCGAGAGTATCCGGAGAACTTGCAACGATATCGCAGATCCTCGCGATATTCCACGCGTGATCGATCGAACGGACGGAAAATGATCAATAGCTGCTCATTAATGCCGTTCCAATTTCTCGGTATCAGCCCCGAGCCCTTCGCTGTCCTCCCCGCCCCCGTAATCGCGTTAAATCGCGATCCAGAAACTGAGGAAGCCAGTTACTCGCACCTCCGGCGCGGCGGAAACTACTACGCTTTGCCTCGACTTCATTGTTGCGCTGGAGGTGACAGGCCTCAAAACTGGGACAAGTTTACCCGCCCATCGAGTCAGGAGTCGTTAGAGGGTGGCTGGGAGCAAGAACAACCGAGGATAGAGAGAGACTCGTGGGGAACGGAGGGGATCGATGGCTGAAGGAACGAGGCGGGTCAACGATTTCGTATTCATAATCGCGATCCACGGTGTTGGAAACTAGACGTCGAGACGCCCCGAGACGCTTCATCGTTCCCTGGTCGAACCATCATCGAAAAATCGGGTGTACCTGGACCACCGTCGGTTATTTTCGACTCAACGAGAACATCGTTTCCCGAACGACAGAGGAGGAACCGGACCAGGTTCCGGTAAACAAAGGCCAACGCTGACAATAATTAATACACCGCTGGCGGGAAACGAGAGGAGGTGCGCGAGATCTTCTTGTGGAAACCGAGGATTTGATTAATGACGAGTTTACCGGCTTCCTCGCCATTGTGCCGACTAATTATGTCCTGGCCGCTTGGCGAACCTACTCGACGATGCGGGAGACCATCCCTCTTCGCGCGGAAAGTCAGGCCAAGGATGCGAACGGACCGGAGAGTCGCAGCGTGTAACGCTTGGATCGTTGATTCTCCGGTCTGGTAAATTGCAGGATGCTTTTGTTCGGTTTCGTCGCTGTCGATGTAATTGTCTTGTTAGACACCGAGGTCGAGTCGCTGCACTTTCGACACCCGAAGTAACCGGTTCACGACGTCACGGGTACGTGGCTCGGGAACGATTGTCGATTGTTCGAGATCGTTTCGAGTTCACGAGGTAACCCGGATGATTGAATTCATCGCATCGGTAGGATTATTTAGTGTCTCGTTGTGCACAAGTTTTGCACAACTTGTGAAAGAATAGATTATAGTCTTGACAATTGTGAAACTTGTAGACAGTGGTGTCTCGTATTTTTCTTAGGAAAATTTTTCTTGTTCTGAAGAAGAGCAACTAGCACTCGAAGTAACCGATCTCTGAGAGAAATTGTATCTGACGAGATTATTCTTTGTATCGACAAGATTATCTAACGATCTTGTCTAAACAAACTCGTGGAATCGATAGACGAATCGACACCACGATCGGAACATTTAGCTACTTGCAGATTCTATTAACGAAACCACTGCGAGGATACCACTTCTGAAGATGATCTAAAATATTCATACATTCCCTGAAAATCTTGAAAATCATGAGTTTTCCTAGTAAACGGTGCCGGTGCGCCCAGTTTCGTAAACGTTTCCTCGTGATATCGAAAACGGGAAGATCGAAGGTAGCGAACGATAGTCTCTCCACCCCCGTTCGGATATCTTCAAAGAACCATAATCGACGACAATTGTTCGTGAAAAGAGGGATGGTACGTCGATATTCCATCGCGAGTCGTACCGGAACAACGTCAAACGGTCCCCGATGGTAACTGCAGCAGACGTCTTTCATCTTTCTTCGATCGCTCGCGTACAACGATGATTCGATAAAATTGTTACGCGCGCGAATCCCGACAGTTTCACCGCGGGCAGATTCGCGGGATTGATATCGAAACGGTGGTCATCGATTCGAGCTGAAAGCGATAGGTTTCGAAGATCCCATTGTATCGTTACCGTGCAATCCCCCTCTCCCACCTACATCGCCGATAGTGCACCGGTTGGTTCCACGACGTGCCTCCAATTTCAGGGATTCGATGGAGGTACCGCGAGCGGGTCACGTCTCTCGCAGTGTTCCCGTTGAACGTTTGACCGCGTCGTTTCTAACATGGTCGCGGGTCGTCAATCGTACGACATTTGGCTTTCAGCGTGTCGCTTATCCGCGTACAAAGAGTACCTACTAGCTGCGGCATCGCGACCAACCCTGGCCCCCTGTCTGTCCCAAGTACCGAAATGTCAAACTTTGTCGAGGCATCGAAACGGTTGTTCCCTATTCGTGTCACCTTCCAGCGTCGTTTGACTGCAGTAGAAGCGGAGCTCGTCACAATCCACCCTCTTTGGCACCCCCCCGCGCGCACTCATCCACTCTCTCTCTCTTTCTCTCTCTCTCACTCACTCTTTCTCTTTCGTATCATGGTGCCGCTCATCATGGATACCTATACCTGTACGTCCCCATATCAGACACGTATGGGAGTAGACAGAATATACAGAGCACTAAATGCAGCTATCGGAAATCGATATCGGGGAGCCACAGCCAGCAGCCCACTCTTCGTATCCACCTCCGTGTCCCCTCGAACCCCTCTTTCGCTCCTCTATCGCGTTCAAACCCCCCTCTGGTCGTCTCCCTCGTTTTCCAAAGGTTTTCGTCCTACCCCCCTCCCCCTACCCCCTATTTTCGCGTCTCACAATTTCATCAGGCCCTACGTCGCTCCGATTCGTTCGTCCCCGTTTTGTTTCGCCGCGAGACCGTTTCTCAAAGGGTTGGGTTTCGCCCTCCTTCGCGCGACCCGCCGAATTCTTTCGTCTCTGCGCCCGTTTCTACCCTCCCTTCGTCTCCGTTTTTTTTTTTTTCCCCCGTCCCCGTAATACGTCGAGGTACGCGCGCCCACGGGCGAGATTCTCGCGGCGGGAACGCTTCTCGTGTATCGATCCGGCTTTCGATAACGATGAACGTTATCGCCGGAACACCCGGAGAACCCCGGTGGCTGGCCCCGATCGCGCGCGCCTCTCTAAAATATTATAATTGACGATATTGCCCCGCGGGCGGAGCCCATTTTCCGGCGCGATAGCTTTCCCTGGGATTAACCGTCGACAGCTGCGGCTGAATGCATTTTTGCGCGCGACGCGCGCACCTTACCGAGAGGAACTCGCCGGACGGGGGGGGGGTTACCGATAAGAACCGTGGAAGGTGGTATTTTCGATGGGATCGTGATGGAAAATTTTCTATACGACGCGAGTTTCGTCGCGAAATAATTGTACTTGTTTCGAAAGTGTTTGGAATTTGAATTTCGTCAGCACCGAACTGGTTGCAATTTGAAACGAACGTAAAGTGGCGGCTGAATGCACTTTTGTGCAGCGTGTTTCACCGAAAGGAACTCGGGAGGGGGTTACCGATTAGAACCGTGGAAGGTGGTATCTTCGATGCGATTATGTTGGAAGATTCTGTACGTAACGCGAGTTTTGTCGCGAAATAATTCTATTCGTTTCTAAAATTGGAATTTGGATTTCGTCAGCGCCGAACTGGTTGCAATTAAAAATGAACGTGAGGTTGCGGTTGAATGCATTTTTGTATCCCGTGTATAACGCGAGAGTTATTAGCGAAATAATTCAATAATACTTGTTTCTGAAGTGTCTTTGGAATTTGGATTTCGTCAGCGCCGAACTGGTTGCAATTTGAAACGAACGTAAGATTGCGGTTGAATGGATTTTTTTCGTTCCGTGTATAACGCGAGTTTCGTCGCGAAATACTTGTACGATACTTGTCTCTGAAGTGTCTTCGGAATTTGGATTTCGTCAGCGGCGAACTGGTTGCAATCGAAAGTAAAAGTTGCATCTAGAATGCACTTTTGCGCCGCGAGCGCCGAAGGGGAGCGCCGATAACGGATCTTAACAAGACGTTATTACACGATAAAATGGAATAAAATTCACCGGAACGGTAAAGAAAACCGCGAGAAACATCGCCGGTGATCCGATCCTCCCGCAATGCGTTCGAAATTGTTCGCCGCGCGTTATAAAAGATATTATTCCGGAATAAAATAAAATAGTTTCGATCGTAAAGAGAACCGCAAGAAAGTCAAGCGGTAATTCGATTCTCCTGTAAAACATACCGAATTAGTCGCCACGCGTTCAGGAAATATTATTGTGCAATAAAATGAAACAAAATTGCTTCACTCGCGAAGAAAACCGCAAGAAACTCCCGATGGTAATTCTATCCTCCGGTAATACATTCCGAATTAGTCGGCGCGCGTTAAAAAGACATTATTGCACGATAAAATAAAATAACCTCGGTAGTTAGAGAAAACCGCGAGAAGCTCGAACGGTAATTTTATCTCGCGGAGGAGACAGGAGGAGGAGAGTAGGGAGGCGTATTACCTTCGAAATTACCCGAAAAATATCTCGTCGTCCCACGAGTGGCGATAAAAGGGATTCGATTCTCGATTGCGCGCGAGCGAGCGGGTGTCTCTTCGGTTCCGTTGGTACGATTCCCTCGCAACGAGAGACAACGGATCCGATCGAAAATCGGTAGCACGCGCGCGCGTCCTTCTTGGAGACGCGCTCACCACGGTGAACGTGCAAATTGCCGCGCACGTGCGCGCGTCTACGCGCAAAATCACGCGCGCGCATTGTTCGCTAACTGCCTCCGCAAACACTGACTAGTTAACTGTATCGATCAACGCCGGTGCAACCAGCCACCGCACCACCGTTCCTCCCCTACCCTCCGAGAACGCTCGCTAGCTCGCTCGGTGATTCGCTAGCTCGCTCGCTCGCTCGCGTGCGCGCCTATGCTTACGAAAGGGGTTCAAAGGGAGTCTCGAAGGGCTAGAAAGAGAAAAGGAACGAACGTGTACGCGCCCGGGCGATGGAAGGGTACGCTGACTGCACGGAAACGAAAAAAAAAAAAAGAAAAAAAGTAGGAGAAAGGGAAAAGAAGAGCGATGGTGGGGGTAGACGCGGGAGAAGATGGAAGTTGTTGTCGCGCGCGCGGGGGTGTTCTGTTGCTGGAGGGGGTGGGGGTAGGTGGAGGGGGGAGCCGAGCCGCGAAGTCACAGAGAAAATAGCGGCCGCGTTACATTAAACGACGCAAAGACCGAGCGAGAGCGTAACGCAATGCGCTTTGAACGCGGGTCGGTGAACGATGCCTTTAATACGTCGACGATCGCGCGCGCATTTCGCGACGCGAGCAGCGGTCGCTGAACCGACTGCTTAGTCGACTGCCACCGGAATCGCGAAATTTCGTCGATTAATTAATAACCACCCGCCGACCTTTTCGCTTCTTTTTCACCGCGCCTGGAAATTAATTATTCGGGGAAAGAGAGAAAGAGGAAGGAAGAAAATCGACGCGATAACAAAATGCACGTTTGCGCGTACAATCGATCGGAAACTGATTAAAACGGAGAAATATCGTACCTCGTTTAATTCGTGTCCGGATAATGCTCGAAAAACGAAGATACAATCGGTGTACAGCGTACCGAGTGAACCGTCGAACTTGATTTCTCGCGTGACCTATGGACGAAGCGAAATTACTTCTTTTCTTTTTATCGCGGATTTTCAGTTTTCGAGGAATCTTCGAGACGGTGATGTTTGATTTCTGGCGCGTCGTTGGGCAAGTTTTCAAGAAATTAAGAATTGAAGAAAGAATTTAAACAGAGAAAGAAAGAAAATTATGGGAATGTGTGCATCACGATTGAAGATCGCCTTGAAAACTTACATAAAAGAGAAACATAGAAAGAATTGTCGTCTCGGAGATCCCACAAAATTCATAACAAAGAAATTGTTCCGTCCATTGGTTACGAAATAAAAATCGAGTAGATCGAGTTAGATGATCCATCATCCTGTATGTATTGGGTTCTTCGGAAAGTCGTTTCGTCTTCCAAAATGGAGAATATATAATTTAAGAAAATCTATATACGCTCTAAAAAAAATCGTGTTCCATTTTCACCAAAGAAAAAGAAACGAAATGACTCTCCGGACAACCCAATAGAAAGAAACGAAACTCAGCAGCGGTGTTGGTAAATACATTTTAGTTTTCTTCCCTCCTGGTTATCCTCTTCCAATTGAAACCTATCTTCGATCAACTCGATCGTAGATTGCGCGTACAAAGTGTATTTTCTACACCGTGAAAAACAATCGATATTAACGGAATATTAAATTTCAATTAACAACGTTACATTTCATTCGGGGAAGAAAAATATCGAGCTCCCGATGTTGATTTAACGAAGGAATACACTGTCGTACCATCGTTTCGAGCGGTTTCGAGATGCGATGTTTTTCGTGCACTCTCCGCGCCGTGTAGAAAATCGTGTACGACGAACGAAAAACACCAAGAGAAATACCGAAAATTAATTTCCCTCGCGCTCGTATCACCGTTACGCGGATTTACGAATTAATCGAAAAATTACCAATTTCGAAACAATTTCGCGATTCGAACGTACCGATTTACAGGGAACCGTCTGCCGTGTATTTTTCTTGTCACGAGGACACGATCCTTTCAAATTTGCGAATAATCGAGTGTCACGAAACTCGAAATTCGTCCGGTTGTCGCGCGTTCTCGTCGCGAAGATGCAACGCGCGCGTACAGATTCGCGGGACGAAACGTATCGTATAAATTTAATTAACTCTTTAGTAACACGGGGGTGGCGTAAACAGTTCACCGATACCCGCGGAGATTTAAATGCTCTTCGCGCCGGTACGCACGGTTCTAATTAAAACGCCGCAACTTTCGCGAATTTCCGGGCGAAAATTTAAAAACTAAATTAGTATCGAACGAGAGGGGCTCGGTAGTGTCGGTTCGTTTCGCAGAGATAACCCGCGAAAATTTATGCCCGCTCGCTTGCTCGCTTGCTCGCTCGCTCGCTCGCTCGCTCGGGGGAAAAAAGTGCCGCGGCCTGGCGCTCGTTCCGCTCGAAATTAACGATTGCATAAAAATTCATTGAACAGCGCGAAAATTCATTACCCGGCGCGGTCCGAGCGGATATGAAACGGGTCTCGAACTTGCTCCACATTTCCACGTTGCAGTTAGGCGTTCACCACCGTTAGTGTATCCGTTTGTTCCGGTAAGAGAAATGTCGAATCTCGTCTCGCGTGTCCATCCCGTTAAGTACATACGCGGAATTCGATTTGCCCGACTAATACCGTTTCGAGGCTCGACGATTACCAACCACTTTGAAAGCTACACTTTCGTGTCACGTGCGCGCGACAAAGGGCAAAACGGGCCTCCACGGCTGCTGTTAAACTCTTCGTTATAACCGTGACCCTAACCGAATTCGTAATAGGTGGGTAGACTCGCCGCGAGCTCGATTATTGCTTCTCTGAAATCAGAATGGTAACAATTTTACCAAACGTGTATTGGGAATTTCTGCGTTACGATCATTATTTTTCTAAAACCGGATAGTAACAATTTTACGAAATATTCTGGAAATTTCGACGCTTCGGGACGATTGTTGTGTTTCTAAAACGGGAAAGTAACAATTTTACGAAATCTACTTTGAAATTTCTGCATTCAAGTCGATTATTAGTTTTCCAAAACGGGAAAGTAACGATTTTACGAAATGTACTGGAAATTTTTGCGTTTCTGTTAATTATTATTCTCAACCTATTTAATTACCTAATTAAGTACCTATAAAGGTACTGAGCAATCGATACGTTAATACACAAATTTTACGGCAGAATTTTCAAACTCCCGTATCACGGGATCGAGCTATCTCGGTTCGAAGTACACGTGAAATGAAATTATCGACGAAACAGTTCCTCGAACGTGTTTATTTCCACGTGTCACGTACGTATCAAACGCGACGATTCTCGCGAGAGATCAACGCGACATACGCGTGACGGTAACGATCTTTTATGTTCTGTAAACATACAGAGTCTGCCTTACGAATATCGTGTAACCTAGGAAACACTAAAATAGCCAACAGACGGGCGCGAGATGTGCACGAGACTGTAACCGTGATACGTAACGTGGTACCATACTTCTCGAAGAGAACCAAAACACAAACGAGTTGTACACGTGTACGAAAAACAACGCGACCTGTATCCTCGCGATGTTTAATTTCACGGAGAACATTATTTTTTCCGATAAGTGTCCAATTATTGTAAGAAACCTCTAACGAGGAGAAGGAGAGAAGTACAACGAGCCACGAATCGATCGTCGAAAATTTTGAATCGCGACGAACGATATCGATACGCGTGACCCACGCGCGTGGTCTACGATTCAAATATTTGAATCGTGACACCACCGACCGGTGTCACGTACGCGTGATGTATTATTCAGAGTATATTTGAATATTTATTTCGACCGTTGACGATACCCAATTTCGTACGGAAAGAAACTGGCGACAACGGTGACGGTGATCCTATTATCGTGCTGTAATTTCGAAAGATTGCACAGTACCTAAAAAGGAATCCAGCTTTACGGTTAATGGATCGCGAGAACCGTACTTAGTTCTGTAACTGGGACAGAGAACAATCAGATTTCTCCTAAAGAGTTTAGATGACGCATGAAAATTAATGAGGCGTAATAAGGGTGAACATCTGTCCGAATGATCTTAAAAAGAAAGGTTAAGTCAATTACTCCAATGTTGTCGCGTTAAACCCATTTAATATCGGAGCAGAGTCGCGATCGAGATAGGGCGTACCGTGTATTTTCCACGATGTAAATCTCAGAAATTTATACCGTGCCATTTGCAACGTTAACTCGTATTGCAAGTATCTAAGAAATCGGATAATAGAAGCGTATACTAAATTAGGTTGGATCGAAATTTCGTACGGTGTAGCGCGAAGTTAATCGCGTGGATATTTTCACAATCTTGGTGTTCCCAAAGCAATATTTACAATATTACTACGACTGATAAAATATTTCACGTACGTGTACCCGAACACCAAAATCAATATTTTGAACCTCTGTCGGCTCAAAATATTCTCAACCTCTACATATTTGAAATATTTTCAATTTCTGTAGAATCAAAATATTTCCAACTTCCATAGAATCAAAATATTTCCAACTTCCATAGAATCAAAATATTTCCAACTTCTATAGAATCAAAATATTTCCAACTTCCATAGAATCAAAATATTTCCAACTTCCATAGAATGAAAATACACTCGAAATATTCTCATCTTCTACATACTTGAAATATTCTCAACCTCAATCGAATCGAAATATTTTCAACTTCTATATCAACGCCAAAAGCATCTCCAACACCTCCCAGCTCAAAATATTCCCCCCTTCTACTTACTCGAAATACTTTCAATTTCCCCCGACTGAAAACATTCACAAATCCCATACAACACGTTTCCCCTTCCATTGATCTCCACAGTCACCGAGAAGGTTAAAAATTCCAAGAAATCCCTAGGAGACCCTCGCGGTAGACTCTTAGTTAAAGACACCATTGTACTCGCCCACTTTCGCGCTACCTGTACAACGATACCCACGTCGTCGTAAGACTCTCGCCTCTGTAACGCAAATCTCGTCTCTCCCCAAGCACCTTGAATCGGCGCGGTACACCCTCGTAGTCTCCCGAAATCGGTGTCTAACCCCGTGTCGTCTCACGCACCGTGAACCGCGGCATGAATATTAACGTTGCACCGGCGCCAATTTCGCGCCGGTGTCTCCTTATCGGTCCGAGACTGTGGATCGATCCCCGGCCGACTAATTAGGCGCACGGAGGCGTCACTTTGAAATTTAAAGGGCCACGGACCGGACCGTAGCGTGGCCCGGATCGATCCGGTGCCCGGCTGCTACCCGCCTGTGCCCCCGCCCCGCCCCCGCGCCTACGCGCGCTCACTGAGCTCGGGGCTCAGAAACGCGCAGAGATGATCCGCTCGGTACGCCGAGCTCGGTCACCGGTTTGCTGCTAATCGTCGCGCTGCGCGATATCCGCACGCGGAACGAACACCCGCCGCCGCCGCCTCCGCTGCTCCCGCTGCCGCTGCCGCCACCACCGCCGCCACCGCGGTTGCACGTAGCCAGCGTCGCGTTGGATATCGACCGGGAAGCCCCGTGCAACGACGCTGCCCGCCGTGTGCCAACGACGGTGTCCCTTACCGAGAATATTACGCTTGTCACCCCCTTGACTGAACTTGTACGCGCGTAGCTCGTAGCGAGCACCCCCGCTTAAACCGTATTCAAGCGTTTCCCTTTCACGGTGTAACCTAACCTCCTCGGTTCGCTACATTCTTGCTCACCCTTTCCACGAGTCATTAACCACGCGTTAAATTGCACGGCGACGCGTCGAGTTCCCCCCACCACCGCGCGGACCACCAACGCCTCGCGCGCACGCCCCCGTTACCCCCACCAGGATCGCTGACCAACGGACACTCGACGCCGTTCGAAACATTTTTCGGCGCGCCCCGCCGTCGTCGTCGATGCAACGGAGATTCAACGATGGTCGATAATGCCCGCGGTTCGCCAATCGATGGGAATTTCCGCAACGTTGCGCGGATATTTGTGTAAACACGCTCCGCTCGAAATAATCGAAGAGGAGCGAGATTTCGGAGGCTCGCGGTTCTTCGTTGGGTTACGGTGCGATGGATATCGTTACGCGTAGGGTATCGTAGTAGTGTGATTGGTCGATAAAGAAAATTTTTCGTTCGATGAGTAACGGAGATATCGAGGATCGTTTTATTTCTCCGATGATGGTGCTATAGTTTGACGAACGCGCGCGACGTTTCGCGTAGATCCGTCGACTCGTTCGTATATTTACAGTTGTTAAAAGTTGGAACGTTGTAGTATTTTTTTCACAATGGTAAAAACGATCAATGTTATCGAACAACCTAGTATTTTCGTAGATCGAGTTTCGCGACACGTTCTCGCGCAGATGCGGATCTATAGATTGTATCACTTGTTTCACCGTATACCATTTCACCTATCGTTAATTTATAATCATTCTACTATTTACCAATCGATCTTCACCATATCGGCGTTTCAACATTTACCGTTTTATTTCTATACAGTATTTCTATTTCGATACCATTCCATCGTTTCACCATACTTCGATTCCAACGCGCGCCATTTTACCATTTATCGTTTAAAAATTCCACCACTCTTACGATTTTACCGTTTACCAATTCACCGTACGCTAACTCGTCATTTACCATATTCTCATTTCAATATTTACTCATTTTATCGTTTCACCATATCCCCGTTTCAATATGTACCGTTGTATCGTTTTATCCCTGTTTCGATACGTACCATTTTTGTCGTTTCGTCATATTTCCATTCCAACGTCCGTCCATTTTACCATTTACCTGTTTTCACCATTCCGCGAGACAGAACGCGGTACCGGAGGAGAGCCCCGTAATCGAGCGTAACTTTTGGATTTCTGTTTCACGAACTCGTCGGATGACGTTCCTCGAATTAGGTATCGTTCGACGAAGAGAAAAATCCAATTACACCGCCACTAGGTACAACGTTGATCGTAATCCACGGTACAACGTATTGCGTAACGTCTGCAAAACAACGTTGATGACGATCCTGGCACAATTTTCGTCCAGATGTCGTTCCACGGTGCGTTTCCAACGACTGGTCGAATCAACAGCAACGGTTCACCGATTTTCCACCGGCGTTAAACACGAACGGGTAAAAATATCGTTGCTCGGTGACTTAAGTACCTTCCGAGGCTGAAAACGTTGAAACATTAAGCGCCGTACATCGTGGCCCTACACGTCCAGCACTTGTTCTATTATTATGATTCACACTGTGCACGATCGCCGTGTTAAATGGCCACACTCGTGAACCCTTACAGCGGTCAATTAGTCGCCGTGCATTAACCGGCTCACGTTGTCCGGGACTTTCGAGCGGAAGGTAATTAAGCTGATTACCGAGAGGAATCCTTCGCGTATATACGTTGTCGGTCCCAGCGTTCCATCATACGAGTTGCGCTTCCTGTACGGGAACTCGAAACGAGCGCAATATTTCTGAAGCTCGAAAGATGGTCTCGCGCGGATCGACGAGAAATCCCGCGCCGGAGCTCGGGACTCGATCAACACGGTACGCGGCCGACCATCGGGCGAGTTAATTAACCGAGCATCTGTATTTTCGATTAATTTATCGTCAGAAATATTTTACTCGCCGAGAAGAAGCAACTCCGTCGGCGATTGGGAATTTCAATAATCGAAATTACAGAAGGGAATCTCGAGTCTCACCGAGAAGTCCGATGTGTTATTTCTTGCAAATGAATTACAGACGCTAGCCGCGATGCATCGAAGATTGCTTTTTTCTAGTCGATCGGTTTTACAGAATGGTAATTGTCTCCGAGAAACTTACGATACTTTACATAAACGATGTATGTACGAAACTTGAACCATGCTTGTTAATTTCTCTGGAATATTTTCTTTTCGAGAAGCAACTCTGTCCTCGATTAAAAATTCCAATAAGCATGGAATTAATCAAACTATTGAAAGGAATTAAGTTTCTTCTTCTAAGATATATTTACAAAGCAGGGCTGCACCCTCCCTTAAGTTCGATCAATACAATTAAAATAACACTCGGGGTGCTTCTTCGATTTTACGACCGACCAAAGAAAATGTACACCGCTCGAGGAACACTCTTTGAAGCTTCCTGTATTCGTTTCATCGTAGCGGTTGTTCTCCGCAAAAATTATGAGAAAAAAAAAGAAAGAAATAAGAAAGAAAAAGAATAGAAGAGCAAACAGAATTAAGTAAATTGGTATTCATAATTCCTTAATATCGCGTCGCGTGTCTATTTACATAGTAATTCGTCGGGTTTGTATTCGTCAAGTTTTTCGTATTGTTTCGCACCGTGCACACGTCCGCGTGATAATTAGCTACTTAAAACACCATCACTCGTCGACTGTGCATTTCTCGCGCGCCGGTGGCGCCCGCGTGCGCTCGTTGAATCGCATTCTTGCCTGCACGTAAATGCATAATGCGTCCTCCCCTCCCCGGTGCACCGCACCCCTCGTTCCCCCCTGTTCTGCCGCCTTCCGCCACCACCGTCGCTGTTTCCACTGTGGCGCGATGCGCAGATGCAACGTTCGGACCGAGCCACGGCGAAATTAAAATTATCACTCCTCCAACACAGCGCGGACCGTTTCGCGGAGAGCTAGACGCGCGATAACGACCACGGGTGAAAATTGAAGCGACGGGTCAACTCGAAAGCGAAGTGAATTCGTCGACTGGATCGAGACGCGTGTTATTTCACCATGGGAAATTTTCATATCGTCGATTTAGAGACACTCTACTTCTCGCGTACAGTTTACACATTCTACAATGGGAAATTTTTATATCGTTGATTTAGAGAAACTTTATTCTTCGCGTACAGTTTACACATTCTACAATCGATAAATACGTAGTTGCTCGTGGTATCGAGAAACGAAGTATTGAGTTTCAGCATTCTGTGTTCGGGTAAGACGATAGTACGGTGATAATTATTTGTATTTTCGTTTGAACAATTTATAGATTTTATCGGCACCGGTGTATCGAAACTCTCGTTTTCGAACGATAAAGCTTTCAGTAGGATTTAGAATAGACATTTGGACTCGTTGCTCGATCTCGCTGTAGAGAACGTGCAGTAATAATAGAGCGTTACTTGTAGCGTGTGATCCGTTTGTATTGTTGTTTCAGAGTCCACCGACACGGTTGCACCGAAATTATGATTTTCGTGTACGGAAATTTAGATTCGGGATATAAATTTCGGTTCGCTGTGTACTTGACGCGTCACAAAGAATTACGATCTCGATGGAATACGTACTATTGTCGGAAGAATGGAAGAGTTATTTTCGATTCGTTCTAAGTGGAATTATTAACGACTAAATAAAGCGTCTTTCAACACGGATACGTCGATACTCCCGATGGAGTAGTTCGTAGTTTCCCTGGCTTCGTACATAAACTGTATTCCAATTACAACAATGTCGAGCCCGCTAATGGAATATACACTCTCGAAAATTTATAATGCCGTGTAACGAATTCTTAGTTCGTTAACTGAGCCACATTTTCGATCCACTCGAAGATCGTTCGAAATAAATTCCCGCAGTTTCTTCACCCCCATAAGAACAAACCAACTAGACATTTCGTCAGCCGATAGAAACCCCGTACCTTCGCCCAACTCTCAGTTTTCACCCGCCATATTATCAATCCACTCGAAGATCGTACGATACAAATTTTCCCACGACTTATTTGTCATAGAAATAAACTTATGCTCGCTGGATTGCAAACGCGTCTTTAGTTAGCTCGCAGCTTCCGCCCGCCATCGAGTATTCGATCTACTTCGCTAGACTACTGCCATTCAGGTCCAAAGGGACGAAGGTACACGATTCTCGAAAGAGTCGCCATCGATCGACTAGAGTCTAGACTCGCTCCACCATAACTAAGTCCAGTTCTCTCATGGAAAAATGTCCCCCTTTCGAGTTTTCGAGTGACGCCACGAACAAGTGAAATCGCGTCGCTGCGATTAGTACGAGATCGGGCCATCTCGATTACATTAACCCGAAGATGTTAGAGTATGAGCTATATCTCAGATGGGAGGTGGAGGAGGGGTATAAATTTATCAGCGTCCCGGTGATTTCCCCGACGTATTCAAGAGGTTATATCGAGAACGTCGATGCGTTCGCCTGTTGGTTCTCGCCACTTACGCGAGTGTTTCGCGGCGGTTCGTCGAATCGACCGGGCGAGGGGGGGCGAGGCGTACGGGAGCGACGAGGAGGAGGGCAATCCGTACGTTCGAGTGCCGTGAAGAACGAAGGGAATGTAGTCGCGGCGTAACCGAGGGGGGTAGGGACTTGGGGACTGGTGGGGGCTGGTGGCGAAGCGGAGTCGGAGCTCTGGGTGTGGAGCAGCTCGCGAAGGAAAGGGAAAAGTAGAAAAGGGAGGCTAAAACAGGAGCTACCTTCGTGAATAGTCTAGAAGGGAAAACATACGGTTGGCGTGCAACGAGAGAAAGAGAGAACCGGTAGAGAGAGAGAGAGGGACCAAGTTACGACGGAGAAACAGCGACGTAGGTGCGGGTCGCGTGTGGCCTTCGAATTCTTCACGGAACTTTGCTCGCAACCCCTCTTCGTTCTATTCTGCCCTGTCACCGTCACAGTCACGTGACCACACCCTCGCGTGCGCCGGGAAAACACCCCACCGTGTTTCACCTTTTAACGTCCAGCTCGCAGACGTGTCTGCGACCGCCGCGTTCTACGGTTCTTTCTCCCCGTCTTCGTGCGAGCCGCATGTTAATGCAATACTCTAACCCGGGTATAGGTACGTATCGAGGAATTGTTTGTTCGCCGGCCGCTAGGGGAAGGTAGAAAAAGGTTAGTCGAAAGCTACGAGGGACCTCGACACAAGGATCCACGAATCCTATCGCGCGCCACGGACTCCCATGGACCCGTAGAAACGCTTTCGCTGGCGCGACCTCTTCCGCAAACATTTGTGTCAGACCTGTCTACTCTCCCTGTTTCTGTATCACCGAGGGCGTACGTACCACGGACCAGAGGGGTAGGATTATTGGCTCGTGCCCTCGCCGAGGTTGGATCGAGGTGGAAAATATTGGCCGTCCCTGGGTCATTTTACTTCCTTTTTCTTCCTTATTGACGCAATTTATTTTCTATTTCCTACCTTACTTTGGTCTCGTTCCTTTTTCAAACTTAACTTAATAACACGCCTCGCCTTTTTACCGAACGTGTAGTTACTTTTACCCGTGCGCGTTAACTTTCTTCTCTTCCACATTTCGTCGCTCGATAACGCATCGCTATTTATTACATTTTTGCGTTCGTGTAACTTCGATCGTGAGACATTTCTGCGTTTAAAATTCAACGACGAGGCGGAGCGAAGAATCGAGAGAAGGGACGAGTGTCCGAGCAACGTGGTGGGGGTAGCCTCCCGGTGACCTTGATCGGCCAATACTTTCCGTTCGTTCCACCGTGCGCTAGAGGCTCGAGACTCGAACTGCTTAAACCAATAGCCCAACTACTGTTTTATCGATGAAACATCGGTTTAATTTTTACAAAACTTGACACGAGTCGAAGGACGTCGTGACTGATAAATAATTCTAAATATCACATTTCTGTCGTCGTAGGAAGGCTTGAAAATCGACGCTATTTCTATTATACAAATCGAAAAAGAAATCCTCCTTTAAAAGTAATTAAAGAGAATACTACAATGTTCGACTACCATAGTCTATATTCATAAAATATACTTTAAAAATTTCATCGCGTCGAAGACACGAGGTACGTTTTTCTTATTATGCAACGACACAAACGGAAGGTCGTGTCACCGAAGTTCCAAAGTAATTGGAATAAGGTGAGTTGGCTTCTTTCACGGTTCGTTACGCGAGTAGTGCATCATTTCGAGGATTCTCGCGCCACCGGTGTTCCCCATGGCTCTTAAATACCGTTTTAGTTTGTAAACCCCGAATAAAGTGATACCCTTTCGAAAGTGAATTCGATCAGTTAGCGGTCGATCCGATCCGGCTTATCGAGTGGCTCGGTTAGGAGAAAGGCTATCGTGTCGGACAATAGCTACGGCTGTACTACTGAAAAGCGGCTGTTCTCGTGTCAGGCTACTCCACTGCAGCGATCCGTTCCCTGGCTCGCCTGGAAGGGCGGTTTAAAGATCGGTGGACAGAAACGAGAGCCACGGTAAGGGGAGAAACCGAGACGGTTCTCCAGCCTCCGCCAAGATTTTATTTTCTCGAACCAGAGAAACCAGTGTTCGACTAGTACGGGGCAACTTGAATCGATTTACGCGAGACCACGTACACGATACAAAGCAAACGTTGTCCGCCAACACCGGACATTTATCAATAAGAGAACACGATCATTTGTTTGTTTTTTTTGTCAATAAAAAGTATAAAATTGTAGACAATCTCTGTAACATTTATTTTGGAACGGTTAGTTATCATTTCGGACAATTTTTTCACGCGCTTACTTATTAAGGTTTCTTGACCCGAGAGGCAAGGGTTTCGTGAAAATATTTCGTTTCGAATTTCCTTTCCCGGATGTAATTTACGACGAGTGAAATAAAATAAGCCGGGTATAGCGAAAACGATCCTTCGTGTTGCAAACATTGTGCCATTTATTAACGTTTCAAGCAGTACCGCAACGATTGCAACAAAATTGTTCTTCGAAAGTATCGATGGATAGGTTAAAGGTGTCGTATCGTAATTTTGTTTCGATTCTGAAGACGAAGTTCGAATTAATTTCAATGTTTGAACGACCATCGTAGCGAAAGACAATGCTCGAATTATCACAGAGTAGTTTTCTTTTATTTTCAATTCGAAAAAAAAAACGCACGGCATTAACAACAGCGAGGAAGGATAATTTCGTCTTGCAGTAACTGCGAAATAGGAAAATGAATATAATAAAGGACTGAAAGAAAATTTCTATCTGAAAATGAGCGCGACCAGCGCTCAGAAGCCGTGGTACGGTTTATAATTTGATTCGCGGAAGAATATCCCAGTGTTCACAGAGTAAGAGGAGACTCGTTCGTGGAGTAGCGGGTAAAGAGCAGAAGGAGACGCAAGAATCTTTCTGAGTAATACGAGGAGAATCCAAGAAACCTGGTTGCTCGTTCCGTTGTGCTCTCATTAGCGTAACGTTGTGCTTTTCTTGTTGCATACGTTACGAGAGCCGTGTGCGCGCCGCGAAAACTTCTCGATGATATGGAAAAGGGTCCGGTGAAACTTTTTCAAAATTTACAAATGCGAGAAGCAGGTAATGAACGTGGAACCGCGAGCGTGAATAACGGTATACGTTAAAATAACGCGAAAATAACGAGACAAGTACGAAATGTACGCGGCCACGTTCGATATCACGCGTAGATTTAACGCGATCCGTTTCGACGTAAAAGAAATTATTTAATCTACTCGCCTGTGTCAATTAACGCAATTCCTTCGAAACGACCGAACGGATTTCGATAAAATTCTACGTCAACGAATTCGGTACGCGTATTATAATTAATTACCTCTCGTTGGTTTTTCGCCTCGCCCTGTGTACCTAGTATTTTTTATCTCGAAAAATTTTTTTAAAATGTTTCAAACGAATCTTAATGCGGATTAAAATCTACACGAAAAAGTTAAATACACGTTCCCTCTACCTCCTGAAATGAAGAAGGAATTAAACGAAATCTTATTCGTATCCGTACTCAAAACATGGAAGTAGTATTAATTCCTTTTTGTTAATTTTTGTTAATTTTCTCCTCGTAACAATTACTCGATAGTTTAGGTTTCTCGTTGAATATTCGTCACGGTCCGCGAGGAGCGCGTGTCAAAGGAAAACGCGCGCCGGTCGCGATGTTTGAACATCCAGAGGAGATGCACTCGTGAAATCATTTATGCTCGTGCCCTGAGCGCTCGAGGTGCACGTGTAAGCGCTGTAAGCAGAACGTGGATGACCGGTTAGGTGCGAGAAATAACGATTCCATGGCACTCCGACGAGCCACAGCTCACCGCGTTCACGTTCTTCCGTCTAGTTTCTTTTTCCCCTCGTTTCGTTACTGCCATTATTCCAGAGAATACACTGCACGCTCGACCTAACTAGTTCTCTCGATGGTGCTGCGTCGCTAGGACTTCGTACAGACCGTGTACGACATTGACATTTTTAATTCGGGGTTCATCGCGTATAATACTGTAGTAAATCAAGACGAATCACCATTGGAGAATAATCGTTCTTTAGGGAGAACGTAACGAGAAAATTTATTGATCTCTAACACGAAAGTTTACAGGGAATTGTTCATCGATTTACAGGTGACGCGCGTGTAATTATTGTAGGGTGAAAACCTCGAAAGGTTGAAAGAACTGGACAGAATTTAACGTTAAGAGTAATAACCCTTAATTGCCAGATTTACGCAGACCGTGTGTGTGTGTGCTCTGTCGAAAACATGTTTCACTATCGACTAATTTGCGATGAACATAATCCAAATATTTTAAATCACTAGCAATTTCCATTAATTGGTTCGGTGTTGATTTTGTATGAGTAATTTAAGATGCGTGTACACGAATTAAATAAATTGAGTATTTAGTATTACCGGTAATTAAGTGCGAATGGGTTGTTACACGCGCATCGAGCTGCACAAGTTCCGAATAATGTGTTGCAAACTCTGTTTTCTCGAAAACTGTTCCGATTAGCGTTCAACTAATAGCGTTTGTTGATATTTCACTCGACTTTCAACGGGGCTCGCTGGACTCCATTTTCCGAGAAGTTGCACCAAGTGCAATGCACCGAGTGCATTCGCGTTCTTTATCGATGAAATGGTATTTAAAGAATCTTAGAATATAACGAAAATCTGTTCGTTCTTTTTTATTCATTCTTCGAAACTTTCATCCGGATAAAAATGTTGCCTCTGTCGGACAAGGGGCGTCCAATCCTCGTTTATATCGGGGTTAGATTCAATAATACCGTAATTTGTTTTCATCCCTTGATTCTCAGGCCGTGTACAATCACGGTTAACGTTAACTTTCCGCGTGTTTTCCTCCCGGTTGCTCGGCCCGGTCGGTGGCTCGTGTATCCACGCGCAATAAAATGCGTGATTATTATTTACGATCGAGAAATTGCCCGCGGACTACGTGGCGTGGAAAGTCACGAAAGACGCTCGATTTGCAAGCGCTGGGGGGAGGTGCAGGGGGGCTTCGAAGCCTACCGAGCAAGCCGAAGCGTACGGTACCTAATTCAAATCTTCCACGGTGGCCAAGGGGCCGTAAATTCCCGCGGAAACTCGTATTTACTTCGAAGGCGGCGTACGAATACGTAATGCGAGACTGGAAGAAATAAAAGACGCGGCGTGGACGGATATATACGTTGCATCGTGGCGTCTCTTCGACGCGCGTCGCCCGGGGATTCTCTCGACGTCGTTTCTCCCTTTGTTCCCCGCGGAGAGCTGGGGATTATCACGTATCACCGGTAGCACGAGACCGGTACCGTTGTCCTATCGGGTTAACTTTTCGAATTGAATTATTTACCACCCAATGGACGCTACTTACCGTTTCCAGACACCCTGGAAATGGATTTCGGCGAAGAGGAGGACACCGTCTGGTCATTCTACTCGAAAGCGTTTCTTTTTTTGCAGTGTCTGAGGTCTGAATCTTCGAAAAATTATTCTACAGAGATTGTAACGAATTCCTTAAGTTTGAATTTCCGTAAGGAAGCACAGTCTGATCATTTTACATAAAAACAAATTTTTTTGTTGCATTTTCTAAGATTTATATCTTCGAAAAATTATTCTGGAAAGATTGTAGTGAAATTCGAAAAACTGACATTGTTATAGCACTTTCATCGAATTTCTGCGAGTGTTCTAAAAAGATTATAGGAAAATTTGGAAACCTGGCAGTACTATAAGAGTTTAAAGAGTTTCCTTAAGGGGACACGGTCTGTTATATTCGCATTAAAAAATGTATTTTTTATTCTTTCGAATATTTCAGTCTCGAAAGAATTATTCTGGAAAGGTTGCAGCGAAATTTCGAGCCAGATTTGAAAGCTCGATGACAGCTGTGATACGTGAAATGTAAAAAATAGAATACAATAACGTGTTCAAGTGTGCGGATAAAGCTACCATCGGTTTAAACTGACTTCCCGTACGTCGGATTAAAGATTCGTTAATTCTATTTTAACGTGCGCGCTGTTAATATCGGTAAACAGAAAAAGTCTGACCGTGCACCGTACTGTTTCGATTCGTGTATAAATGTTTGTCACATTTACCATATTGCCCGGATTTATTCCCTATCGTTACTCTTTTCATCCTGTAACAATATCCAACGCAATCTACATTTTACGAAAAGCTTCGACATTCGTTATCAAAAATACGTTGATCCAAACATTTTGATTGTTCGTTAAAAATTGTTACGAGACAAAGTGTTCCGATTGTATCCTGACAAAAAAACAAACCATTCATACACCACGTTACAAATTCAACCAAATATTAGTCCACGAGCTTTAATTAATTTTCCACCGTTTTCTTCTCCGCGTTTGAATTTCTTACATTTTTCTTTCTTTTTTTTTTTCTTGCGTTGAATTTTTTTACGGTAGAATGGCTGTTCTCGGGTTACGCCGTTCCCTCCGACATTTTGAATTTCTTTACAAAAATTACTCGTACTCCGTTCCAACTATCTCGAGCCACACGACTTCGAGTCTACGGTGGCTCCGCCCACCCGGCCCCCTCCCCAACGGTAGTAATCGTTTCGCGCAATCAGCACGAACGAAAACTCGAGATCCCTTCAAACGAGCGCAGTCTCACGGTTCTCCTCGCCGGATACCGCAGCGTGCTGTTACGAGTAGGGAAATCTTTCGTGGAAAGTTAATGCCGCGCGTTGTTCATATTTGTACAGTTAAAAGAGCGGGTGGAAAGGGTACACGCGCTTTAGGAACCGCTGCGGGAGAGTTCATCTTTCCTGGTCCGGTCGGGAGGCTTCCAACGGTTGCGCCAAGTATCGGGGATTCCTCGTTTCTTTCTCCCGTCTGGCTGGTGCTGCAGCTCTCGTTGCAGAGAGAGGGATTACACGGAGTAGCACGAAGCACGCCATTGTCCTACGGTGTTAACTTTTCGACCGGATTATTCCGCCGCGAGCGCAATGTTCCTAGTTTCCTGTCCGTTACCCAGCGGCCATTTCGGGACCCCACCTTCGAGAGGATGGAAACACCGATGCTCCTCCGCGAGATTAACAAAGCGTTACTGTTCTATACACGTTGGACGAAAAATTATATACCTATGTACACGCAGCGTTTCGATATCATCATCGATGTCAAAGAGGAAAACAAGAATCTCCGAGTACTGCGAATCTGTACAAAGAGAGACAATGGCTACAAACTTTTTTTTTTCTTTTTATATATATAAATTTGTAGAAAATCACTACCGACACTCGAAACCTTTCATTCGATCCTCGAATCGATACACAGTATCACCAGTCTGTAATTTTCAACGAGGAATGTATTGCATTAGATTGTTCGGAAAGTGATTTCGTTTTCCAAAATGGAGAATGTGTAATTTAATCGAATGTTTATACACTTTTAAAAAATCGTGTTTCATTTTCACCAAAAAAAAAACGAATTCACTTTCCGAACAACTCAGTATACGAATGTGAATTACTAACGAGGTGGAAGGAGCGATAGTTAGCGAGGACAGCGCTCTAATTAGAAATTGTGCAACTTTTGAATCGCGTTGGAACTACAAATCGAAGATTCTTCTGCGATACTTGCGATGAAAAATGTTAAACTCCGAAGAAAATGTTTGAACGAAAATTGATACGTATTCTTCTTCCGACACGCGTAACTAGGTATCGCTTTCGCGTAACTTAATGAAAAGCTAACGATCTGTTCCATACAACAACAACAACCGCAAGACTTTCACGCACGTTGTTTGCAAATCTGGTCCCCCCCGAATTGTAAACGCACGCGTTTCCACCGTTTCAATTTATCCGTGCATTCAGTTTCACCTTAATCCGCGGGATCAATTATTCCACCTGTGATCACGAGATGTCCCGACCCGATAAAAAGCGAACCGTGAAGCCACTGCTCGGTTCTCATTAATTTCGAACAGCCTGGTGTATTGATCTGCACGCAGCGTGATTCGCGAATGCGTGGTACCGGCGATTGATTAAAAAACGGGGTTTCCCCCTATCCGATGCAGCACGTAAGATAGGAAGAAAGATTGACGCGTGGATGAATGAAAGAGAAACCAGCGAGCTGCCGCATCGGTTTTAGGTTTTTCCTATCGGGTAAAAAAGACGTTATTTTTTATCAAGCGGTCACGGTGCAATAAGAAAGCTATCGATTCGAGTTCCGATAGGTTCCTCCTACGTCGAATACTACTCTCCAGGAGTAACAATTCGCTCCCGGTACTTGCAGAATATTACTCGGAGCGGTACTCGACTCCGACGTGTGTACAATAACGCGTAAACTATCTGCCAAGGTACTTGCAAAAGTTGCCATTCTATTAAACTTCGAGTCAACTCGCGAGTACCACTCAATGTAGACACTTGACCCTAGAACAGCTACCAAAGGTGTCAATTCGACTTGTTCCAAACTTCTTTTTAACATTACTCAATGATTGACGAGGTCTTTCCCTACAATATTCATGGACAATTATCAATGTACATACATATTGTCTCAAAGATACATATATGCGGTCTGATACAAATACCAATACGTTCACCATTGGTAGGTCTAGAAACTAACGTTGATAGTAACTTTCTTGGAAATACCTTCGAGAGACTCGAAGTGCGTGGACAAAGCTACTAACTTAAAGTGCCTTTCCGTGATCAAGGATTCGTTAAGTGTGCTTCAACGTAGGCACTGTTAGCACAGATCAACGCGAAAGATCCAAGCATGTCTCGTCCAATTCCCAGTGCAGGAATTTTTGTCTAAGTTTGGTCAGGTGGTCGATCCCATCGCTAATTTCGAAGCGTGCACTGTTCCGAAAGTTCACAGACACTAGGAGATTCTTGATCCCATCCCTAGTCATTCGTCACCGGCGGAAGGCTACCGCTCGGTGGTGGCGTCGCGCTCGTCGCGGCGAGCGGTGCCGCCGTCGGTGGTAGCATCGCCACACTGGATGTGTACAGAGTGGCACGCCGGGTGGGGGTGGGGGTGGAGGTCACCGTCCGCCGAGACTCGTGCAACTTGCCCGCGGAGTCCTCCACCTCCTTCGTTCGCTAGCATTCCCTCCTTGTTCCACCTTGCACTCCTCTCTCTCTTTATTTCTCTCTCTCTCTCTCTCTCTCTCAGTTTCTCCTCCTTCTGCCTCGTTCTCCTTGGTCTTGGACGGTCGTGCAGCTCTTCCTGCCACGCAATTGCGCGCACCGTTCCCCCGGACACGTCGGTGGAAGCGGAGGATTACCTTCTCTCGGCGGGCATACGCACGCGATGCACTCCGGATTTCTCTTTGCAGCGAGGCGGGATTCTCCGTCACGAGGTGTCCATCTCAAGGTCACACGGCTCGCGGGATGCATGCCATTCCTCTCTCGTTCCTCGGAATATTCCCGAACCCGCGGTGCTCCCAGCGAAACGTTTCCAGTGGTTCTCCGGTAAGCGCGGGGAACGTGCACGCGTCCCCTATCAGAAATAATGCGAGTTCGCGGCACGATGGGACGAAACCACGCTCGAACCTCTATCCAACCGTCACCAGAGAAGAACCAAACGGGATACACTCCGTTGGAACTGTATTCATCGACGCGCGAAGAACCTGGACGAGGATTGACACGAGCTACGACAGGAGTAGAGTACGTTTTGGATAGAGGATCCGGTCGAGCTGGTTTCATCTCGGTTTCTTCTACGTTGATGGATATCCAACCAGTGCGTATTCCACCTGGATTCAATTTACATTTCACTCGTCGAAGAACATCGTGGACCATCGCGCCAAGGGTCCGAGGAACCGTTGATCGACTTCTTTCAAACTCAGGACGTTTTTGGATTCAACGCGACACATGACGCGGATGTTGCGTTACAACACCGAACGTAAGAGACAATAGGGTGGTCGAGACGAAGCTTTCGTAACGTGGAACGAAACTACGCTCCCCGAAAAAGAATCGATTGGATTTGACCGAATGCGCCAGCCTGGACGAACTTCGCCCGACAGAGGGAATCCTCTTCCATCGGGACACGACACGATCACACGTGACAAAATGGATATTTTACAAACTGGGAGTACTCGACCGGTCCGTTCCCCGGATACGCATCGACTTTTTGAAAGTTCGCAACGTTAGGTACACCAGGAAAAAAAATTAATGTCGACCTTCGTTACGTTTTGTCACTCGCGAGAAAGGGTTCGAAAAGTTAGCAGACGGGTCGGAGCTTACTCTCCGGGTACTGTCGTATTTTCAGTAGTCTGCAATATTATTTACACGAGGGAAAAATCAACCGAATGACGTTGAAACCGTGACCTTTTGGAAAACGTGTCCGACGTTTCGTTAGGGTTACTCGGAGGTGTCTAAGTACGCACCAATTTCAATGTAATCTCTTCGATGGTTGTCTACTTCGGTTGTCTTTGCTCGTGTCACGGATTATCGACTACCACATGGTTTCCAATCGATCGACGGAACCATTACGAAATTAAGAGAAACGATCTTTCTATTAATATTTTTGACCTTTTGCTGTGGGAGTTGAGACAGTGTAGATCGTACAGCTCTGTTTTACTTACAACGTCCCTCGTTGCGTCTCTCGACGAAAAGTTACTAGATGGATCCTCAGTGTGGGAAATATCCACAAGTAAGTTGTACCCGATGTGTCCCGGAAATTTGAAAGGAAAATCGTCTTTGCTTATGGGACGATCCGATACGCCTTTGTTCCTTTCCGTTCTCATGTTTCGACATTTGCTGTTTCATAGCACAGCGTTAAGTTTCCCCGACAGAGTCTTATTACGGTTTCGCGGATCATTAGACAACGTTGGCTCGTCTTGCTACGAACGTGGCTTCGTTCACTCGCGAATACGTTTTCCCCATGACGGGAAGTTTGGTTCTGACACCCGAGGACACAGTGCCTATTCGTTCATCGAGAACGTTTCTAATTAACGGTGTTTGTTAACGAGCACCGCGCGCGAAGACTATTTTTAACGTCCAAGTGATTCGTAATCGACGAACGCGATCTCTTGAAATTCTGATCGTGCACAATCGACGTCTCTAGCCGCTTTTTTGTATCGGTTGCCTACCCGAGCGAGATTATAAACACCGTGCAAGCTCAAGCGCGAAGGAATTCGTCGCGGTTGTCTTTTCTCGTCGATGTAGTTACCGTATCCTCTTACTGTTTTGGAATAATACGTCACGTCGGTTGTGATTTATAACAACGAATGTCTCTCTCTTTCTCTCTCTCTCTCGCAGCGTGCATTTCGACTGACGTGTTTCATGACTTCATCGTTTGCTTCGGTTAGAAACGTTCCTCGAGTCGCGTTACGAAGAAGATCGTTACTCCAGAATGAACTGACAAGAATTAACAGGACCTTCTAGACAACTCTGGACTCTACAACTTCGAGGTGTAATTCTCGAAGACGTTCTACGCGCCTAACCTGTTCCTCCGTTAACCCTTTGGCACTCGAGGCTTCTTCGCTACCGGAAACCGACGCCTCGAGAAAATCCTTTAAGTCGTAAAATGAATCTGGAACGGAACATTTTTATATACTTCGCATATGTGCGTTCACGCTCTACAAAAGGTTCGAAAATAGTGCATTGAATTAGGTGGCGAGCGGGGATCTCCTCTCGAGTTCAAAGAGTTGAACAATCTTTCGATCTCAGAAGTTTCTCTTGAAACTTCAAAAATTTTCCTACATGGAGGAACCTTTCGAGAAACGCTTCTTTTTTTTTCCATTCGAATTTATATGACGGTACTCCCGGTCCTAAACTCGGCCTAAGAACCACCCAGGCCACCGTGTTTCCGCTTTAAATCCGTTCCAGCGTTGTAGCTCGGCAACGATCGAACACCAGAAGCTCCGACCCGTAGGCTTTCTAAATTCTCCCCGTCCTCTGTATATCTTTCGGCGAGCGTATTCGCAGGACTACATTCACTGGTAGCACGGACAACGGCGCGAGCGAGCTAGCGAGCGCTATGATTAGCGATTACCGCATCGCGATATTAGCCGCAACGCGATTCCTCGCGGACGCGTGAGTCACGGCCTCGTCGTGTAGCCTACGTGTCGTTCAGCATCGCGCTTCTGTGCAACACGCTAATGGCGATGGATTTATACCTACGTTGGCCACGGGTCCCCCTTGCCACCCGTGGCCTATCCGGCCCCGGGACAGAGACGCCAAGCAGCGTCGACTTGAAAATTCACGGTTCGGATTAACACCAGCGATTGTTTATCTCTTCTGTTCCCGCCAAGATTAAACAGTCAAGAGCCACAAGAACACCCGAGGCTGCTGGAGTATTGCTTCACGAACTGGGATCTCCGCCGTTAGTGTATTTTAAATAGATCTACCGTGCACACTCGAGAGTCTACCAATGACGAGACATCCTAACTTCTAAACGTACAACTGAGAGCACACGATCCAGGTGCCTGCGAGAAACTCGGTGCTTCGAGTGTAACTTCGCGGACTTGGATTTTGCACCGTTAGCCGATTTCAAATAAATCTACGTCCAAGATTCTACCAATGATAGTGCGATACACCTTCCAGGTGTAAGGTACAACCGATAATACACAGCCAAGGGCCACGAGAAGCCTCGAGACTCTGGTACATTCCTTCGTGAACAGGGATTTGTACCGTTAGTTTATTTCAAATAGATCTGCAACTACACGCAAGATTTTATCAACGATGGTACGAGATATCCAATTTCTAGGTGTTAGATACAACTTGAAACACACAGCCAAGGACCACGAGACTCGCCGAGCCCGGAGAATTACTCGACGAACAGGGATTTGTATCGTTAGTTTATTTTAAATAGATTTGCACTCGCACCTACACCACGAGTCCCTAGCAACGGTGTTGCATTTACATCTTCTATACCGTCAGGTACAACCGACAACGCACAAGTGTTACCTTCGACGATGAAATCACACTCTACGGGTAGAACGCAACCGACATTCGGACGTTCGTAAGAAACCAAACGAATACATTCGAGATAGACAGACATTCCCTATTCAACGTCTACGTGTTTCAGAGAGAGAGATGTACTTGGTTAACTCGCGTGCATTCGACTGTAATGGAAAATCAAAAATCTACAAAATATTTTTAAGCAACAAGATGACCAACGTACGAAGTACACCTACGTTATACTGTCCTTGAAAGGGTTAATAAAAGTAAAATAGAGTTCATACTACACCGTACAAGGTCAAAGGAGAAAATGAACCCTTTGCACTTGATCGTTGCAAGTGAAGCATATATACACAACCTGCACTGTCTCAACTCCCAATGCAGAAGGTCAAAGCGTTCTAAAAATATTAATAGAAAGATTGTTTCTCTTAATTTCGTAATGGTTCCATCGATCGATTGAAAACCGTGTGGTAATCGATAATCCGTGACACGAGCAAAGAGAACCGAAGTAGATAACCATCAAAGAGATTACATGAAAATTGGTGTATCCTTAGACACCAACGAAACGTCAGATGTGTTTCCCAAAAGGTCATAGTTTCAACATTATTCGTTACGAGAACCGTTCCTCGTTAAAAGACAAATTACTCAAATATTGTGCCATAAAATTGACAACCTTTCCCGAGCGAAATCCTGGAGAAACAACCAACACCGGAACCCACACCGCTCCATATCGCAATTTGATAAAACTCAAATATTGTATCGTCAAATTTGCTACATTTCGCGAGCGAAACCTCCGAGCAAACACAAGAACAAAATAATCAACGCAGTACCCGCTGAAGTGAACAGAGCGAAACACGCGATAGAAATCTACGATATTACCCCGGGGGTCATTCTTGGATAATCGAAGGTATCGCGCGTTAATGGTGATATCCAAAGCCGAACGAAGAACTTTCCATCCTGCTAGGAAAACCGAGGGACACACGCGTACAGGGCTTTTCCAGATCGATACCGCGCGCAGCGACTCGCAATCGCAGGCTCGGATGGATATTATTAATTACACGAGACGGCACTAACAGCTCGCGTAATTAATAATTAATACCCGACGCGTCCTCTAATTTCAGATACTTGGGGGGCACACCTACCGCGGATCCGTCGGTGTGTGTAACAGGTTCGGTAACCTGTTCCGCGCAGGTAGAGCCCGTTCGGTGTAGGCACAGAGCTGAAGACGACGATTACGCGAAATACACATATATATATGTGTATGTATGTATATGTATATGTATATATATATATATATACATAGGTCCCGCGACTGCAACGCGTGCAGCCGCGATACGCGTTTATGGCAACCGAGGGCCCCGACCGATCGATAAGTTGTTCACAGAGGCACGCTGGAATCGTTCGAGGAACCACGTCGATCGCTAATGGCGGTGCCGTCATTAACGACGCTTGATTGCGCTGTATCGTGATTGGAAATCCCTCGAATACTCGATTCATGAAAACCCGCTCCACCTACCACGGCCGTACTCCCGTCTCTTGCTCCGCCGTCGCTCGAGAAATATCGTTCCTTTTGTTCCACGCTCGAGCTCTGTTCCTTGACGCGTGAATATTCCTCTCGCTTCCGCGTAATGTCCGCGTATCTGGGCTGGTATAAAAACCGGGAACGATATGGATGTTTGACCGCGGGCACCGTATCGGCGCGTGAAAGAAAACGCGGGAAACGGGTCCGGGTTCCACTCGAGGTGGTTCTCCTAGTCGAAGTAGAATTGAAAATAGTCGACGCAGTCGGTCGATGGTGGCTCGGTTATCAGGCCGGAACGAGAGTCCCGATGCTCTCGATGCTTTCAACGGGAAACCGAGTTCGCAATTAGCGCGAGCCATCAATTGATCGCCGATATAATTTTCACTGTTTACGTGTAAACCGTAAGTTTATGCTGGAATTATTTTTTCCTTTTTTACTTTTCTCTTTTTTTTTTCTTTCTTTGTACCGTCGTTCATTTTTTAGGGTTCTTATTCTCCAGCGTGGAGCGTTCCGATATACCAGTTTCAGAGTTACTCGTCGTCCCGTGACCTGGAATTTCAACCTATTCCTCAATCTGTTCGACGGTGGTCTTTCCGAACGTATTGCTCCGGATTCTTTCGTAGTTTACCGCAGTGTTTTAGATCGATGTTAAGAGGATTTAATAAGACGATAATCGGATACCGGTTACGTACGACTAATGTAGCTTCGAACGCAACTTCGAACTTGGATGGACGAAAGTTTCTCTCGGATGAAAGTTACTAATACCAAGTACGAACTCTTTTCGAAATACTTATCGTCCATGAGCGACTCGGTTAATTTATTATTCGAATAAAACACAAGTTTTTCCTTGTTGATAGTCCTCTATTGTTTCATCTTTAACACTGTACCATGTAATGTGCAATGTTGAAAAATGAACCTCTCTTATTGATCTAAAGATATCTATTGCACTACGGATTAGTCAATCCTTTTCTTGCCAGTTTTCTGAACTTTGTTCAATTTCTACAAAATATCTCTACATACAAACTGTTCAACCTTTCGCATCCAAAAGATTCCTCCAAACCAACTGTCCATCCCCAACCAAAAGAACCACAGTCAAACCGTTACTTGCCATGTACGTTCCACAACCATGGCACCTCGAAGTCGTTTCATCCTAACAAGTAACCACCATCGACAGTTTCTACAAAATCCTCTACACAGAAACTGTCCAACCTTTGCATCCAAAAGATTTCTCCAAACCAACTGTGCATCCCCAACCAAAAGAGCCACACTCAAACCGTTACTTGCCATGTACGTTCCCCAACCGTGACACCTCGAATTATTCAGCCAAGTAGCCGCCTCTGCATCGAAGTCGTTCCATCCTAAGAACCAAACCACCGTCGTACGTTAAATCGTTGTCTCGCTTCTTTCGTCGACCGGTTGAGTTCCTACAACAAGCAACGTTTAACCCTATCCAACACCCAATTCACCTACCGGCGAGGCCTGGTGCACGGGGTCGCGAATGAGTGCATCGAACGCGGCGAATGCATTACCCCGTCGCGATCTTCCCACGCCAACAATGAGAGGAACAAGAGGGCCACGTGTGGTAGGGAATAAAATTAACGTCAACGAGGGACCGTCTCGGGTAGCCCCCAAGCGCGTTAAAGCGTCCCGTGTCCCATAGAAGGACGCTGACCGTCGTTCCTGCCGCCGTATTAGTATTCTCGGAGTCCGAGTAGCCCGTTCAGGGTGTCCACGGAAGAAGACCAGCCTCCGTCGTTCCCTCTTGCTCGAGTTTCGTCCAAAATGCACACCAGACCTAACCGACCAGCCCTTCCCACCGCGAAGATAACAAGACACGCGCTACGCGGACACCAGCAGCTCAGGAGAGCTAGCTCCCACCGGGACGCCCCGTCGTGATTTAGGCTAATTATGCGCGACCGGGCCCCGACTAGGTTTCTCCTTCAGGCGTCATAACTAAAAGCTACCGGTGTCGCGACTAACCAGCTGGACACGTAGCTCGCCCCGTGCTCGTCTTCCTCGCTCGGTGCACGCGCGACGAAGAGGTGGAGGAGCTGGAGGAAGGACACTCTATGAGCGTTACGTGCTCGGTTTTGGGCAGCCTCGATTCCAACCGAAACGATCGTCCCTGGTCGGTTCGTTCGAGGTGTCGTGGACAGACAACTTGGAACCGTTTTAGGGAACACGGATTGAAGATCTTCTTTCTATCGCGACAGTTTTACAGGGATATCTTTAAATACACTTGGCTGGAAAATTGGTGTTTTCGCGGTGTGAATGTGGATGTAACTGGTGAAGTTGCGATTGGGAGTGTACCAAGATGGCGTAGGGTAGAGATGCATCGAAGTCGATGGATATGTGAGTCCAAGTACTTGTTGAAACAATATTCTTCGTAGTATTTGTTTCTCTTTCGGGACGAGTAATGTTTTTTTATGATGTTTTCTCTGTTGTTGGGAGCAAACTAGATGTTCGATTTTTGAATGCATATGTTTGTAAAACTGTAACTTGTTTTTCGTTTGTATAGATACTATTGGGTACTAGCGACGTGTTTCTACTGTTGAGTTTCTGTATTTTTGTCAATTTTAATTTATCTCTTGGCCAATGTCTGATAAAATGATTTTTCGACGATTTCATTTGCAACTTCGGAGAAGAATTACGCATTGCTCGGTGGGACACAAATTATTACCATGTTTTTGGTTAGTTTTTTATCTTCCGTTGTAAATATCTCTTTTCGATATTTATCGCGCTAATTTATCTTACGCGCAACTGTTGCAATTTATTTTACTTTGTGGTACATTTTACTTTGTAGTTTTTCTCACTGGTTTCTACATTGATATTCTACAGTGTCTAGAGATAAGGGCAGGTTGAAATAACGTACAAATTATGGATTTTACGAGATAGAAGTATAGGAACAGTTTTCCAATACGATAAAAATTATACTTTCATTCGAGTTTCGTGTACAAATCGTTTCAAAGTCAACTTGACATCTTTAAATGGTATTCCATCATGTTCGAAGCGAAGCTACTAATTACGTGTTTCGCTAAATCCTTCCTAACAATCTTAAATCTATCGTGCACCGTTCAATCGACAATTTTTCCCCGAGAAAATGTCACCAAAGGAACGCAGTGATTCCAAAAAACAAAAAATACCTTAAATTGGTCTTCGAATAACCTTCGAGCAACAAAAATGTAATTTTCCATCCGTTAATTAAATTCTATGAAAAAAAGAAAGCAGATAAGATCCCCATCTTGTACCCATCTCATAAAATCTCGTAAACACCCTGTATATTCACGGTTGGTCCCATTACACCAGGATTTGCTTACCCAACGAGCTTTGATATAAAATCGTTGCAACGAGTTTCGAGAAAAGAAATGAAAAAAGAAAAAGAGACGCTTGCTAGAGACTCGTGGGGACCTTCCGTTGATCGGCGCGCGATATATTTAGAATCGAATGAACTGAAAATTTGATATCTATAGAAGACGATCGAGGCTTGGCTCGATTATGCATAGCCGGTGCACACGCTCAAGACCTTGTGACACTTAGGCAGCCACGTCGGTCATAAGTCGCTCGCTATAATGCAGCACCGACGAGGTACTAGATCGGCAATCTCCATACGGTGCGTACGAACAAAGGACTGGCGGAGACGACCAATAAGTGGTCCGAGGCCAAAGAGGAACGTCGTAAGCTCTTATTATTCGACGCTTCGCGATAGAAATTCACTCGCGGTAGAGCCGTCCGTGGACGGTCTTCGTCGTTCGGTGATCCGATGGTAATCTGGGTCGTTGTAAATTAATTCGAAGTCCATCGATTATTTGAAATAACAACAATTACCGCGCAACGAAAAAGGGAAACGATAGTTAATTGTTCTTCGACGGTGGAGCATTCCTCGGGGCGCAAGATATACGAGACGAGAAGAAAAAAAAACAAACAAACGAGAAATGTTTAACCATAGGGGATCTTAGTTTAATCGAAATCGTCGAGACGAAGCTGGGGAAAAAATGATTAAATCGTTATTGCGTGATAAATCTCGATACGTGGAATTACGTATCTGGGTAAGATATTGCGAATCTAATGATACTTCATCCGTTTCTTACTTTGTTACCGTACATGTTTAAAAACTTCGATAGATTATATATACTTTCTCACCTAGCGTTGTTGCATCTTCTACACTTTAACGGGTAACGATCCACTCGACGATTCGCCAGTCGGTTGCGAATTTTTTCACTCGGAAATAATTTACAATTTTCCAAAGTCCACTGTACACCGTGTCCACCCGCAGGAACGGGTGGAAAGAATCACTTTCGAAGTATTCCGATCGTCCTCAACTTTTCAAGAGTGTATACAGAGTGTATACAGAGCGGTGGCCGATAATAGGGTGAATAATCTGGAGGAAAGTAGAGTAGAAACTCTCGAAAGTTAAAGCGATCGGGACTCTCGTCGGGTAGACCGATGAAGAAAATTAACGACCAGACAAATATTGTTGTTGTCGTCTCTTAAAACCGAGAACTCTGTGGAATAGGAGCTGATCTCGTATTGGCTTACGAGAGGCTCAATTATCATAGGTGGTATGTTCGATGCATGTTGAGTGGATCGAACTGTATATTCCCGATGTAACAGGGACGGGAGGACTTCGTTGCAAGGACCCATTAAGGGGGTTGGTATTCATTCGGACGTACAAAACAGACAAGGGGATGCGCAAACTCGGACTAGATTACCGCGACTCGATTGCCAAGGGTCAAGAGTCATCGAAGCCGTACAGGCCTCGGTCGTGCCTTATTCTTTCCCCCCTCTGCACCCTCCCGCTCCCCCCACCACGCGTTCTCTCCCTCGACGAGTCCTTTTTCCCTTTACCGGCCGGTGGATGAGATATTGAAGAACGGTAGCCATTTTGTATCATTGCCTACGATACGAGCGACGACAGGACAATAGTCGCCACTTGTCCGCCGCTTTTTTGCCAGAAACCGAATTCCAGGCCGCCTGTGGCGAGCCGTTGTTCGGCTCTGTGGCCTCGATGAAAAGCACCGCTCGATCCGATCTACCTTCGACCGTGGATCATACGTAACAGAGCGAATCGTATCGCGCTTACAAGCCAAGGGGGATGGTGGACAATTGGAACAGCTAATAAAACTTGCTGTCACTCGCGGCAGGTATATGCGTCCTTCTCGTCGCGAATCGGTTACCGGCATGTTACTACACCCACGGTGAACGCGAAAACTTGTCATTAATGGATTACGCAAGCGTACGTTAGTGAGAGATTAATTGATTCGTGGCGCAGCGACCGAGATGCCTTGTCAGATAGACTAGTACCACTTTGTGTACAAAGTTTGCGTCCGGTGGTAAAGGTCTCCGATTAGCGGACGGTAATTATCGATGATGGTTAGAGACGAGAATCGAGCAGACACTTACGATTGTCGAGTTACTCGTGTTTTAAGTCCAGGAATTCTGGGTGCTAATGACCCAAGATGATCTTCCTGGTTGGAAACCTTAGCGATCCAACTCGAGATCCACGACACCCTAGAGACTCTACTAGTGATATTACGAATCCAACTAGAAATCTAGACTCGCTAAGTGTTCTGCTAGTTACTCTGAATACGCTAGTAGACTATTTGGTGAAGCCAGATGCGCCAGAGGTTTAACCAGTTACCTCTGATATCCTGGTCGCTCAACCAGGGACCCGTGTCATTTTAATAATCTAAATGAAAATCTTGGCCATATAGAAATACACAAGTTTGCTATAGGAAAGTTGCACCCTATTACTCTAACCAGCTGAGTCTCCCGTAGTTCTAAGCCTAACAGTCTTAAACGTAATGATCTTAAGTAATAGTCTTAAACCTAACGGTTCAAGTTGCTGCACTCACAGGTGTGCTAATAGTGTAGGGTTCAATGATTCAAGTAACTCGTAACAGAAAAATGCAATCGAAGGTACTAATCCAAGTATTATTTGAGGCTTACAAGGTACTTGTAAGAGAAAATGCGATCAAGGTACAAAATACTGATCCAGATATCCTCTTTTATATCATAGATGTCCTACCTCTAATTCTAAAAGTCTCAAGTTCGGTAGTCCAAGTTAATTACAATAGAAAATTGCGACGAAGGTACAAAACACTGATCCAAATATCCTCTTTTATATCATAGATGTCCTACTTCCAATTCTAAAAGTCTCAGACTCGGTAGTCCAAGTTAGTCATAGTAAAAGATCGCGACGAAGATATAAAATACTGATCCAGATATCCTCTTTTCTGTCATAGGTGTCCGCGGGTCAACACATGCAGCTCACCGGTGACCTGAAACCGGGCGTGACCGTAGCCGCTCAACAGGGCATGTACTTCAATCAGCAACAGACCCAGAATCAGCCCGGACCGGGTGGCCAAACCGACACCTATTGCTCGGTCTCCCAGTCTCAGACCATCAACTTCACTCAACAGAGTCTAAGGCAGAGGGCAGCGGCCGCCGCCGCGGGCGGTGTTCCTCAACCGGCCGGTGCAGCCGGTGCACGCAGTCATCCTCAGCAAGTACCACCGAATCAAGTGGATCAACATCAGCACGCGAAGCTCCTGCAACAGCAGCAGCTGATGCGCGCCCAGCAGGTATGCGTATCTCTGTTGTGTTTCGTGATCGATCACCCGAATGTTTTGCGCGTTTATTGCGCCCGTAGGGCGTGAACGCGATGGTTTATGGTTTAATTACCTAATGGCAGTGAACGATGGTTATCTATGGTAATAGAAACGGTATTCCGCTTCCACTGGGGCAGAGGTGGGCGCGATCCAGTTCCAGTGTTAACTGGAACTACGAATAGAGCTCATCGATGAAATTTGTACAATGTCTTTGAAATGTCCTTTTAGAAAATATGCGCTATTTTTAGGATATACTTTGGTGCTGACTTGCGTTATAAATTGATCGGAGTATTTATCGGTATGATAAATTACAGGAATAACGACTTAACCAGAGATGGGTGAACGATAAACGTGTTACTTTCGTACAACGAACGAAGGAAATAACTTTTCATTCGTGCAATCAAAATTAGAATCTAAATTGTGCACTCACCGGTTCTATTGAATAAATGTTGGAAATGGATAGTTATTCGGAGTTTGTATTCGTTGCCTATTATTGGAATAAAATTCTACGCGTCTCTGGTCTCGACCGAGCTCTTTGTTATAACGAGGCGACCTTCGAGTTTTAGACCACCTTCTGAAAATAGACAAAACGGTGGCCCAAGGACGAAACAATGAAAATTCTAAGTTAAGAAGGCAAATGGAAACAAAGAACAATGCTAATTGGATCTAACAGGATGATTAGTAATTTAATAAAGTGAAAAGAATATGAGAGAAAAAAAGGAAATACATTTTCACGACGCTTCTTTTACATTATTTTGCACGCTCGTTTCTTTATAATTATTTTCGCGTTCGGGACATCGATAAATCGATCGTTATCGTTTTTATTTTCAAGCTTGTAACTTCCGTTGTAAAAATATATTTTCATAACGCTTCTTTTACATTATTCCGTATACATAACGGGTTACTCTTCTCCATTATTATTTTCGCGTTCGGGATATCGATAATATATTTTCGTAACACTTATTTTACATTATTCCATACACACGTCACGTTACTTTCCTCCGTAATTATTCTCATGTTCGAAGTATCGATAAATCGATTTCGATTGCTTTTATTTTCAAGCTCGTAACTTCCATTGTAAAAAATATATTCTCGTAACGCTTCTCTTACATTACTCCATACACGCGTTACTTTCCTCCATAATTATTTCGCGTTCGGTGTATCGGTAAATTCGTTGTTCGAATTTCGGCCACGTTTCCTCCGTTCTCGGTTCGTTTGAACTCTCGATTCGGTTAAATCGGTGTTCCGGCTGGCGCTAACGGCGCTTCGTCAACCGGAATGCTTTTTCCAACGCGACGATCGGCCGATTATCAAGCAGCGTAAAAGATCGCGGCAACGATATCGTCGGTGGCGCATTATCCGAAACATTAAGTTTCGTATCCGGCGGTTGAGTCGTTCCCGCGACGCTCGCGTGCAACAGGTATCGCGCAGCTCCTTTGCAACTTCTGTTCCATCACGCTGAAAGAAGCGGCACAAATAGGAACGAGCTTCTTCCAGGGGCCGCGGAACAATGAATGGAAACTTTTTCCATGACCGGGAAATATGCGCTCGCGTGCACTTCCTGGGGAAAACGCGACGTCGAATGATATTGCATACACGGCTATCCTTGCTTTCCTTTCGTCCGCTATACAGGGTGTGTCGTTTCTCTTGACCGACTTAATACCTTCGTACCATGCGAAAACAAATCTAAGGAAGCTCACTTCGAAAGCGGACGATACTTTTTCTTCGATTCATTTTTTCCACTTTCCAAGGTCAATCGTGTCTTTCACGTATTCATTGTTGCGTTTGTCAAGAAGAACGAATTGAACTACCAGTGATACTTCGATCAGTAATTGACTCGGTTTTTCATAGAATGTTCAGTTTGGTCGAAATAATCTCTGTTAAGTATCGATTTTATTATATTTTCAAGGATTGTTGATCAAATTCTCTTCTACAGTGTCATTTAAAGATCAATATATCCTGGATATATTGTATGGATACATAATTATGATAATAGGACTTTGAAAAACAAGTCATTGATTACAATATCTATCCCAATACAACTCCCTCCTGACACAAATTTTTACATGTCGTCCAATGTAACGGCTAGAAATTAAAATGGTAAAATTGTTGTTACGCAATCCTGCATAGATTATAAAGAAACAGAAACTTCTTTTTGTTCCCTTTCTATTGCCTTGTTCGCTCTCTTTTACATCTTCCTCGCGTGTAACTAATTTTTACAAATTTCCGCGGCGCGATCGAACCGAAATGAAAAACGAAAGAGTCGGTCCTGTTCTATTTCTTTCTTTTTTATAAATAATCGTCGTACGGCAAAACATCTCCAACACGAACGCGCCGAAAAGAAAAACGAAAGAGTCGATCCTGTTCTATTTTTTTTATTTGATAAATAATCGTCGTACGGCAAAACACCTCGAACACGGACGCGCCGAAAAGAAAAACGAAAGAGTCGGTCCTGTTCTATTTTTTTTTTTATTTTATAAATAATCGTCGTACGGCAAAACACCTCGAACACGGACGCGCCAAAAAGATCAAGCCGAAAGGAAAAACGAAAGGGTCGGTCCTGTTCTATTTTTTTTTTATTTTATAAATAATCATCGCACGGCAAAACATCTCGAACACACGGGCGCGCGCGTCCCGCTTACGTTGGTCTTCTAAATTCTACGCGTGCACATTATTTTTACACCCTTCCCCGCATTACATTACACTGTTTAGGGCTTTCAATTTTTACCGACGCGTAAACTGATTGCCCTTTGTGTCGCTGTAAAAAGGGGGACGATGTTTTGTATCGCGACGTTGTTCTAGATTACCCCGAGGTATAATGTAACGCCGGCAACTTTGCAATCAGTCAACATTTGCATGCAGTCATTTACATCTTGTCCAGCACAGTGTTCTTCATCTTTTATGCATTTCCAATTTGCATCCGAAGAAACTGTGTCCGCGAGCCCCAATTACTGTCACCGAATCGTCGTCTTCCACGAATTATCCCTTAGAACGTTGCCCTACCATCGTGCTGTCGAGAAAGCGTGGTAAATTTGAATTAGGAATTGTCTACGACTCGTTCGAATCGCCATACCTAACGTAAATTCTTATCGGGGAATCGACGCACGAATAATCACGGTTGGGAGAATTGTACGGGAAATTTTATTCGTTTACTTTCGAAATAAACATTCCTTTAATACTCCATTCGATATTCTAAGTCGAAAAGTGCGGTTGTGTTTCTTATCAATTTTTTTTTTTGCCTCCATTAAAGGATAATAAAACGAACGACATCGTCGACCACTCGTTAAAATCTCCCGGACCCCGTTAAGAAGGCAATTTGATATTTAGCGTCGAAAATTAAAGGCTATTCGATATATTTTTTTACGAAGAAATAATTGAATCGGAATGGAAATCGATCGACACGTATCTCGCGTAATGTAGTTTAACGAGATGAATATTATCTAGATCAAGAATCTATAACAAGACAAAAAGTCTGCTTCAATGGCCTGCACGATTTCCGATGAACTTACGAGGTTTTAAAGTGGGGTTCGAGAATCAAGAATATTATCAATACAGATTAGTTCAAAGCTTCAGAAATTAAGAAAATACTTCGATCAGAAATATTCAGTGTTTTATTCTTTTTTTTATTCTCAAGTCTCTTGAGAAGGAAAGACATGAAAATATTCAATATTTTATACCGATGGTTCGTTCTCCAATTGACTATTTTTTCTATAAAGTACTCAAATTTCAAATAGATCGTTAAAGAATGTTCAAAAATGGAATTTACAGAAATGCTTAAAAATTTGGAGTACAAAGTACACGAAGAGTTTCTCCTGACTTACAACATTTCCAACATTTTGAATCTCGATCAAATCTGTTCAGGATAATACTTTCGAAGCTTCTCGATCTTAACAAATCTCAATCAATCTTCTAAATCTCAATGATCATAAACAAAGAATAATTTCAAAAATCAATTCTTCGTCCACAATTACTAAACTACTCTCGAAGTCCTGTAACATTTCCAATATTCCGAATTCCACTCGCACCTTTTCAAAACACTGCTTCCAAGTTATCTCCAGAAAATCAAAGAAATCAATCTTTCATTTACAATCGTTGAACAACCCTCTCGATAACCCAAGAAATTTCACGCCAATTCGAATCTCGTCCACGTAAACGATTAACGAATCTCGAAACAAAATCGTGGATCGAGTTTTTTCTTTCCCCATGATGGATCCACTCGCGCAAAGAAATCCGCTAGTTCAACCGCGCGATGTTATCGTCGATTCGCCGATCGAGACTCACTCGGAGTCACGTTGCACTCGCGGACATGCGACACGATTTATTAACGAATGACTCAGTTATAATACAACCATTGCTTTAACAACGTTAAGGTATCGAAGGCAGCAGCACTCCCGATCGTGCTCCAGTTACTAATTGTAGGTTTCGCGCAATTGGTTAGTCATCCCTCTTCAACGTTGACCTTTCGTTTCATTCATGGTTTATTTTTTTTTCTTTTTTTTTTTTTGCGCGCCTCGATCCTTTTCCGCTCGCAAATTTTTCATTTCTGCGCGGATCGAACGGGAGCACGGATCGGAGAAGCGTACGGAGAATCGATCGTACGCTCGAAGGAACCGCGATAACGAAATCGACGCGCCGACCCGATGCATAGTCCCGTATCTATTTTAATCCATTAGGATAGTTAACGTGCAGCACGCCGCCGGATGCTGCAGCTCGCGTTTGCACGAGTTCGAGGAACTCGGGTATCTAGGAATCCGTGATCGACGTTATTATCGAGCTCTGACGCGTGGGTTGTTCGTTCTGAGGAATTCGCGCGATCGAAACGTTTTTGACAGAAAATCGAACAACGAGTTCTCGTACGTACTCATTCGTGATCGTTTACAGCGAGTCTCGATTCGCAGACGCAACGATCTTTGCTCGAGAATCGAATTCAATCGAAAGTATCCAAGTAATGGGACGTTCGTGAACGATTCGAGAGATTCAATTGAATGTTGGAAATCGTGACGTTACTTTACGAAAATCGCGACTAAGACACTTGGATACTTGTATTTTTCGTTGTAACGCTATTTAACGTTGAGAACGACCTCTCCTCGCATCGGTTGTAAAAGTCTATTTTACGATTCTATTAAGTCCAATTGCCGACGAGAAGCACCGATCGTGTTCGTTCCTGTAATTAAATACACACGGTGTGCGAGTCATTTTCAATTCGATTTAGAATTTGCTAGATCAGTACAATTTTTGCTGGCTTTAAAAATTAGAATCGTGTTATAGGGTGCGTCGTTTTCTCCCTGGTTGGCTAACGACGATTATTTCTTAAAGGTAATTTTTCCATTAACGTAGAACGTTTCGAAATGTTTCAAAAAAAAACATTTCTCGGAACAATGGAGCGTGTTTCTCGTTATAATAGTGATAAGTTCGCGACAAGTGCTCGAAATATCCAACGGCCTATTTCCCAACTACGCGAAACCGATCACAATGGAACCGAAGCTAAACGGATCCCTGCGTATTGCATCCTTTTAAACAATTCACTCCGCTCGTGATAAACTAATCACGAAGATCAGTCGTGGCCGTAATTACCGTGAGAACGACGTTTCCCCGACTACCGTACGAAACGGTAGTTCGCAAAACGAGAAAGGATTTGCCGCTCGCCGGCCAAATCGGTCGATCTTTCTATACATCGGCCACGGTTCCGTCTACTATCCGATCGTTCTCGCCAAAAAGGAGCCCAGAATTCGATTACGTTTACGGGTACGCGACCCACGGAAGCGTTTCCTTTCTCTCTCCCGCGAATCAATGGGAAAACGGCGCGCGAAATTGCTACGTGCTGATTCCGAGGATGAGTTGCCTCTTCCGTTCGACGAGGAGCGAAGACCTCCGTGAAAGCAACAGGGCGGCGTTCCTGGTCTAATCCGATGATTCCTAAGGGATCTCCTTAATTTCGAGCTCTTTGCGTAAATATCGAACGATGTTTATGATTTTTTATGGAGGGAACTATCGGACGTATCGATTTCAAATTTTGTAGGTATATTTGTGTAGGGTTTGTCGAACTATGGGAATTTTTTCAAGTGGAAATAATTAATTTTGTTAAAGTAACATGGCTACGATTGAAAACTTATCCGTCTAGTTTGGAGGTCTATCAAAAAATTGGGCGGTATTTAAGATTTTTTATGGAGAGAACTATCGGACGTATCGATTTCAAATTTTGTAGGTATATTTGTGTAGGGTTTGTCGAACTATGGGAATTTTTTCAAGTGGAAATAATCAATTTTGTTAAAGTATACCGTCAAAATGTGAAGTCGATACACTCGCCGTAATTTAGGAATCCCGATTTCCAATTCAAAAACAACGCTCTTGAGCCCACGATCTTTCCCAATTTCCCCGCTAAACCCCTCCAAAACCGTTTAAACTATTCCAAAATATAAAAAAATACCCATTACGTTCATCGAAGTCTCTTGGAAAAACACTTCCACCCGTTCTCCCAAATGTTCCCGAATAAACGGGTTCTCGTTACCCCTATACGTCCAGGTATCGAAACGTCTCCACGGTCGATCTCTCTGTAAAACGTAGATACGATAGATAAGGAGATCGAGTCCGAGAGAAAATACAAGAGAAGGTATCCTCGCGTTGGTAACGAGGAAAACGGTGGCCAGAGTCTCTGGTTGCCTTCCGTCACCGTCGCCTTCATTGTCGTCGCGTTCGTAGCCTTTCGTTGCGTTCGCGTAACACCAGGAAGTGGAAACGCAATCCACTCGCGGAGAGGGACGAGGACGGGGCAGAGAGAGGGTCTGGGAGGGAAGGGACTTGTGCAACGACACCGATGGTCGAAACTTCCGTGGTCGCCGGCTCGACGACAATGCGGCTCGCAACGAGTCATCGATGCATGCCGCGCGCAGAGTCGCAATTATTCCTTCGGAATCTGTCGGTCGGCTTTCTAACTCGCTTCTATCATTGTCCGTGCCTTACGAGCCGAATCTACTCGTTCTCGTTCACTGCGCGCGCCACTTCGCCGTGGCGCGCGCGAACCGGTACTCACCGGGTGGCTCTTAACGTTTCGAGATTCGAGAAAATCGGAACAGGTGCCGGGCGAATCGTACGCGATCGAAGTTATCCTCTTTCCGGGACGTTGCGCGCGAAACTCGGATACTTGGCCAACTTTCGTGCATTTTCTTAACCGGAGCAATACTCACCGAACGATTGTCCGAAAATGAACACTCCTTACGGGGGGAATCTGTGATGAATTTTATTGGTATTGTATCGGTTCCAGTGTGGTACTTTTGCAAAAGGAAACTACTTGGTACGACAGTGGATAAATTGCTAACTTGGATTTGGATTCCAGAGATAAGAATTCGATTTCTCGGCTCGCTCTTACCGATTTGATTTTGAGTCGACTGTCTTGATTTAAATGTTGGTAGAAGTAGGTTTATTAATGTTGAGAATTTTGTGGAGAAACTTTATGTGTGGATTGTTCTTTTGATAAATAAGAAAACTGTTAAGTAAGAATTGTCCAAGTATCAGTATTGTTATTCGAGATATAAAGATTGCACGAATCTCAAAATATTCAAAGTAGGATAGAAGGTCGAATATAATATTTTTTCCGAGTTTTTATCAAGTATTCTAGGTAACGATAAATTGGGAGAAAGAATGGACTATTTTTCGTCGAAAGAAAGGTTTATAAATGTGAAATTAGAATTTAATGCAGGGATGAGTTCGATACCCCATTAACGATCGCACACTTGAAAATACTAAATTCATCTGTACGGCTTATTGGTGCTTTCGTTCTCACTGTTGACATTCTTTCGTCAGAATTTTGTGAACACAGCTCGGGTGTCGTCCTCGTGCCTTTATGTTTACTGTCCTTGTAATTACAAATATTGATCTTGTATATAGCTGAGGACAGCTATATTTGTCAAACTCGACGAGCCGTAGACGGCAGCCATTTACGAGTATTAGGCTTGGAACAAAGAAATCTATCAACAGACTCGATATCTATCGAGCAACCAATTAAGCAGAGGAGTTGTACAGCGAACGAAAGTTTCCAATTCAAAATTCCAATCCAATATTTTAACGTCTTTGCACGGGTTGTTCTTATTAATGATAATGTTCAATCTTACGAAACTGTTAAACATCTGCACTCGAAACTTCTTTCGCTACGAGACACTACGACGAAATCTTCTAAATCAAAAGTGAATACAAATCGTTGGAATATCCCTTACGTTTCAAGAGTTCGTATATCTTTCCATTTTACAAGATATATTATCTCTATATATATAATTTCAAGCCATGAAATTGTTCTGTATTGTACAAATTTCGTTAAATTAGAGAACGATCGAGTCTGTTCGTCCAAGACTCGGTTTCTCGAGTGGAAACGATCGAGTAATCCTTGAAAACGAACCGCACCGATCCAAGTCTCGATAACTCGATTCTTTCTCCGTTTAAATCTGAACGCGTAACATTTTCGCGCGCAATTCACGCTAAAACGGTCGCGTGGACTAACGTTCGAGAAACGTTAGTCGTAACACGAGACGCAGAGTGATTGAAATCTATTGTTCGTTGATTTTTCAGGTGATGCAACAGCAACAGCACATGGCCGGAGGTATGGGAGGCGTGAGACCACCGCCCCCCGAATACAAAGCGGCTGCTCAGGCCCAAATGCTGCACGCTGGTATCGGCATGGGTCAGCAACCAAGGTTTCCCAATACCGGGCCTATGCGCAGGGTTACGCAACAGCCTATGCCACCATCAGGTTGGTATTAATCGATAATAATAATACTCGATAGCATCGAGAACGTACCGCCTGCTTAATCCGGATTCCTTTGTACATTGTGTATCAGGTTGTTCGGAAAGTCGTTTCGTTCTTTTTTTTTTTTTGTCAGCTGGATGTTTAATATACGAAACTTGGTCAGAATTTTGAGTACATTATATACATCATACCCGTACAACGCGAATTACTTTGATCACCGTGCAACATTATTGAATATATAAATCAGGGAACAAAAAATGGAACATTATCTTTTCGAACTTGTTAAACGTATCTCCTTGAAATCTCGAGAGCAACTCCAAACAACTCGTCAGCAGTGTCGTCGACAACTAACAGCTGTACATCTCCATTTATCGAGGTACCCGGTGGAACATTAATAGGACACGATAAATTATTCTAACGCATACGATCAATATTTCTTGCGATTAACGGCTAACGATAAATTATTCCGTATAACAATATTCCTCGCAACTTAGCACACGATTCATCGATTGTGTAAAAATGGTTACATAGGAGCCTCGTATCTGAGAAGAAATCTGCTCGAGGAACTTCAAACCGACTACGTGTGAATTCGCGTACGCGTCGATCGCGCGTTTGCACTTGAAAACGAGCAAGCGAGTAGCCATCGCGTACTTTCGAAAAAGTGGAAATCAACCACGGCGGCGTTCGTAGGCGGTACTCTCTTCTGTTTCGCTTTTTACGCTGAAAGTGGCGATGGTGCACGTCACTTTCATATGCGTTGGCCAGAGCCGGAAGGCACTCAGGCTAATGAGAATCCGACACTGCTATCGATTCTTTCATCTTCCGTCGAAACTGGGAATGGCTCTTTCTCTCCCCCTGGTATTTTTCTCTCTCTCTATCTCGGTGTCTGTCGGTCGTCGATAGCTGCTTTGATTCACCGCGTTTTTCTTTATCGGTTGATAAACCGACAGAGGTTAAACCACGTTTAGAAGTAGTTCTCGTATCGATCGATCGCACGAATCTCCAAAGAAACGATCCGTACTCTTAGATACGTGCGCGGACAACACGTAATAGGTTGCTCGGTAAGTTTCGTAGTTCGATAAGAAATGGAGCTGTTAAGTTTGTCGTTTTATTTTTCCAAAGACGGTAATACCTCTCGAGTCATTTGTGTATTTACAATTCAAAATTGAAGTGTTATAGTATATTTTTACGATGGAAAAAACGACAAAACTTATCGAACAACCTACTACAGATTGTATAACTTTTTAAGTTGGGATTGTACAGGATGCACTGGAAAGTGCATACACAAGTCTTTGTGTATTTTGACGAAGAGAAATGGAGTTTAAAGGTATTTTTTGGAGACAGATATGCAACGAGACAGAATTGTTTTTATCATTTTTAATTATCGTTTTCCAGGCCTATAATTCGCGATTTGTAAAAATATATTTTTGTAGTTACATCAAACAAAGGATAGTAATGATTAAAGTCGTGTATGTTGTTTCGATTTAATTTTCTTTTTACATAAAAAAATGTACATACAAACGCCTCGTGAAGAAATTTGTTCGAAATTCAGACTATTTCGCAGTAGGCAGAAAATTTTAGAACCCCCTGTATAAAGAAGACGGAAAAGAAATACCGGTAACAGTTTGTTTCTCGATTCTTCGGTCCTTTTGCCACGAATACTTAATCCGATCTCGTTGAGAGATTGTTGCACCACTTTCTAATTTTACACCGTACACAAAACACGTCAGAAGAAATCTTGGAAATCATGTACTTCTTTAAACTTTTCGATCTTATCTAAGTGAGAAATTGCCGAAACAAATTACGTCGGTCCGCGATAAACATCGACTTAATATCTGTGGCAAATCTCGAAAGTAGAGGAAGGAACGAGGTATCGCCGGATGTTCGAAGCGCATCGTATTAAAAAAAACTGCCACGAAAATGAGAACGTCGAAGCTATAGAAAGCGTTTCTATCGAAAAAAAAAGAAAACAAAAAAGAAACAAGGCCGATTACCGAGCGCGAAGACGAGAACATTTTCTAAAAAAGTTCACGAAACCTTCTCGTTAACTTTATCCCTCGCGAGATCGATGAATTTCATTTTTATCCACGCTCGCGCCAAATTTGTAGAAAATCCACACAAATACGACCGTTCTATCCGCGATTAATTTTACATTCGTTCGAGAAACGTTTTTCGTGGAAATAACTCCGATTACCCAACGATGCATTGCAAACAGGAACCAAAAGATTTCACTCGAATTATTTCTCGTGTAAACAACCCCCGGATTACGCTTAATATACGAGAATTTGCTAATCGCATTGACCGGTAAAAGGAAGCGAAAACGATGAATAATCGTGAACAAATATTTTACCCGGCGTGGAACGTTCGTTCGAACAATGTTTACACGCTTCTTAACCATCGGTTAGACAAGTATTCGAGGGAAATGAACTCGATCTCTGGCTGGATCCGCTCCAGACCAGAAAGAAAGAACTCGACCGGGATAGCGAGGGGAATTAGGGGGAGGGGGTCGTAAATATCCTTATACACTGTACCCCGTACGAGACTCCTATCGATCTGCCCCGAGCTACTTTCATAAGATTCTGTCCAAACGAAAATCCAGAGAGCCGTACCCGCTCGATGCGTTTCCATCGCAATACCCGAAACGTTATCTCGTCCCGTATCTGGCTAACCTGAATGAAACCACGATCCCCCGTGATCGATGACTATCCTCTTCGATCGAATCGTGCGTTGCATTCGCGCGAGAATAAATAATTTTTTCACCGGCCGGACGACAACGATCAAATGCTACATCGACGCTACGTTGCACGCCACGTACAGGGTGTTCCACGTAACAGGATCGTCTAGACCGTTAACGGGGTGAGACTCGAGCGAAACGTTCAAATAAAAGTGGTATTTTCGATCATTTCTTTCTAATGCGAAATCTCGATGAAACTTCATTTTTCTGTAACGCAAAACTTCGATGAAACTTCATTTTTTTGTAACGCAAAACCTCGATGAAACTTCATTTCTTGGTAACGCAAAACCTCGATAAAACTTTTCGTCACTTCGCGGTTATACGTGCCAATGATTACGGTAGTGGTGTAAATCGAAAAAGAAAGAAGGAGAAAACGTTCATACTTTCGCGACATGAATCAATTTAACGCAAAATAAATGGTATTCGAAGGTATTAATTGTTTTGTAAATATTTCGAACGACCTGTATCAATTTTAAACTGTTGCTCAAAGTTTGCCTACTCTGTTCCCATTCTCTCTGCTATCCCACCCTTTCGCAAGTACAGTACATCGTGACATTACAACTTACACTTATATTAACAAAAAGAAACTATCTCTCGTTTGTTTACTTATCCACACTCCCATTGTCTTCTTACTCTACATCTACATATTAACAAAAAGAAACTTTCTCACATCTCTTCGATCCTTCGTTCTCTATCCTTCAATTTTCTCCATACACTGTTCCATTCTTCTTCGTGTCTCACTCTTCTGCAAACATCGTACACGGTTCAATTACAACTTACAGCTTATATTAATACTATCTCTCGTTTGTTTACTTATCTACATTCCCATCGTCTTCTTACTCTCCATCTATATATTAACAAAAAGAAACTTTCTCACATCTCTTCGATCCTTCGTTCTCTATCCTTCAATTTTCTCCATACACTGTTCCATTCTTCTTCGTGTCTCACTCTTCTGCAAACATCGTACACGGTGCAATTACAACTTACAGCTTCTATTAACAAAAAGAGACCAACTCTCGTTCATTTACTTCTCTCTACTCCCATTTCCCCTTCGCTCCGTTCCCTTTATTCTCTCCTCTGTTCGACCCTTCCGCAAATACAGTGTACCGTGCTATTACAAATTACAGTGTATATTAATAGGAAGAAACGCGAGCGAGTCAAGTTGCAGGGTCGTTAACGCTATCGGTGTCCCCTTCTTGCCACAGGTCCGATGATGAGGCCGCAAATGGCGCAACAGCAACAACAGGCGTTGCACGCTGCCGGTGGTAACATGTACATGGGCGGTGGCGGTATGGCTGCCATAGGCGGAATGCATCAGATGCATCAGCGTCTCGGATATCCTAGGACTAATAATCAACGGCCGCCTAACGTCAGTGTCGGACCACCCGACGGCCTTGGGAATAGTATCGCGGGCCGTGGTGCTCAGCAGGAGTGGCGACACGTTCTGATGCAGCAGCAGGGCTTTCAGGCGCAGATGCGATCGCAATTCAACCAACAAGGTCACCAAGGTAAGCGTCCAGACCGTATTACGCCCGTAATTCCGCGCGGAGGCGATTCGCGCGAAAAACGAGCGCCCGGAGTGTTGTTGCCGCTCGGGGTTCATGGTGTGGACAGAGTTGGAAACGGTATGCCTTGGTCGAGGGCATTTTTTCCGCTCGGTTAAATCGTAAAAACGAACGTAACTCGTACTAAACAGCACGTCCGAGCTACGCGAAGAGTGGGACCACCTGACCACCTCGATCGAGTCGATTTATTTTTTTCGCGACCGATGGAAGAATCGAAATTCTTCCCAACTACTTTCTACGTGCGAGAGTATTCTTTTTCTGCTCAATATTATCAGTTTTGTTCGCTCGTTACATAAAAGAATGGTAGAATTATTCGTAAAAACGTTTAAAATAACCTTCAAAACTTACCTTTAGCGCTTACGATCGAGAAATTGAGTTGTCAAAAATCGATCGCGCGCGTTTTCCAAATTTTTCGCCAACCATTGTCCCCCGATTTCGATTGCGTTGTCCGTTACGATTCTCTCCGTTCATCGAGAATTCTTCGTACCATTTTTCATTCGCGATGTTAAAAACTTTTCCGCAAAACGACTACCACGAGACGACGAATGCGTCATCGTCGAGCCCGCGACTAAATCGCATTAAATCGTTTTTACTTTCTTTGTTTTCACAGGTGGGTTCGGAATGGGCGGTACGGGCGGAATGCAGATGAACGCCGCACAGATGCAGCATCAACAGCTGATTCGCTCTCAGAGTGGTGGTATCACTGGCTCCGGTATGGCCAACAGCACTCAGATGCAGCAGCTACTGTCGCAACAGCACCAGCAGCAGACATTAGCCATGCAGCAGAGTAATAATCAGATGTCACTGCAGATGCAAATGTCGCAGTCCTCATCAGTCAACTCTGTCAGCAATACCGGCACGGGTAAGTCTTGGCCAATGATCGTTCTTCCGTCATCGTGCGGCTCCGGTCGCGTCATATGGTACAATGATCGAGAGTTTTCGAACGAAAGTAGAAAAGAATAATATTATCTTCTTTACCGGTTCGTCTCGTCCATTGTTCGAAAATCTCCTCGGCTATCGAGAGATAGCCATCTACACACCGATTTACAAGTAGATGTTATTTAACGCGGGGCTTAACGCGCGTTTAAAATCAGCGAACAAACGCGATTACCGACTCCGTATCTACGTGGAATCGATGGTAAATATTCCGTCTTCGTTTCTGAACATTGTGCACGGCCGTTCTCGCGATGCAGTTGCTACGATCGAAGGAAAATATCGTGGCGTTCGGTAGTTCGAACAAAATGTACCTAATACGTAAAATATTAAAATGTGGACGGATTGATACGATAAACGCGTTAAGATTCGTTTCGTGAAACGAAGTAGAAAGCACCGTGATTTTCGATATCGATGATTTAGTATTGGAATGCAATTCGATGGTGGAGGAATTGAAAGCTGTTGCACTTTCGAATCGATTGCTTCTCGAAAGACGTCACCTCTCGATAGATATCGCTGTACACACGTTTCACGTATACTTGTATCCAATTGAAAATAAAAAATAGTACTTCGACGTGGGAGTAAACGAAACATTGGGAACAATACGAGTATCGTGTATTTAATACGATGCAATTTTTACCGTTGAGCTTGCGTATCGTGGCAACGCTTGCAAGTAATTGGACACCTCGCAGGGTGATAAAAGTATTTGAATAGTCCTTCGATTATTCAGAGCGGTGTATTTCAATGCGTGGTAATGGACTCGAGAGTACAGGGTGATTAAAAAAGAATCGTCACTTTTAAAAATGTGATCTCACGGTCCAGAATAATCTTAGTTACCAAATACTATATTTTTGAAACCGATAGAATCTTTTCCGACGACCCTGTATTATAGGTGTATAGAATTCAGCTCTGTTTCGAGGAAACAAATGCGTAACAACAAATATTTTCTTTCCAAGGTCGTATATTTCGAGATCTCAAAGTCATAGGAACTTTTCCAAAGAAAATCGTTGAATTAGATAACTTTCCAAGGAAGATTCTTTTTATAGATATTCGTATGTATCGTCGAAAGCAACGATACGTTAGGTTCCATATTTTTCACGGTATTTTACATTTGAAAAAAAACCATATTGTCGTGATCGTTCAAGAGCATATTTCGATGTTGTCTTCGAACAAACCAATTGGGACGGTGAAATTGATTTCAACCGACTGAAAATCCTAAGAAAAATTTATTCCAGTACCTCCAACCTAAAATACAATACATATCACACGAGTCGATCGGTAACAACAATTGAAGAAACCCATTTCTCACGCTCAATTTCTCTCTTGCGTTAAAAATATTTCCAAATCAATATTAGTACACCAAGGATGACCAGAGTGTCATTAAAATCAATTCTAATGTCTCGACGACTAATATCTTTTGTTACCTTTCGTTCCATCCTTCCACGACGTTCAAACGATAAACAAATGACTCTCGAACCCAAATTCTTGAACCAGCAGATTGTTCTATATCCAAGCAAAATAAGAAACTAAACCCCAGCTATCCCTAAACTACATCAACATCACAGACTACATGCCTACATCCCTACATCCCTAAATTACATCTAAGACAACATCAAAGACAATATCGAAACAAGGCTCGAACAATCGCCGACAATATTCTCAAATCTTCACCGAGCCCAGCACTCGACATCTCGACTCTGACGAGACAACGATAACGATAAAAAATCTTCCAGGTTCGCCGCTGCACCCGCATCAACAATACGGCGCGGGAAGCCCCGGTGTGCGTAGCCTACCGCAACAACAACAACACGCGCAACCGCCGGCAGCTGCCACGGACCCGTCGGTAGCCGCCGCGGACTTCAGCCTGGAGTTTCTGGAGAACCTGCCAGCCGGAGACACGTCGAACTTCAGCGCCCAGGAGCTCCTGAATTCCCTCGACTCCACGGCGAGCTTCAACCTCGATATTCTGTAAGGCCACGCCTCTCGCGGTCTATTCGGGAATCGCATATAAAGCAAGGCCGGTTGACGATGAAAAAAAACAAAAAACAATACACACGACGCGGACCAACGTCGAGGGGGGAAGTAGTGGACGGTCGGGGAGGTGGGTTTGGGGAAAGGGGCATCGATCAACCCCCTGACGGGGCACGCACGCGACGATATATACATACATAAATATATATATATATATATATATATATATATATATATCTCGGTGGAGAGTATCCCTGAATCGCGGATGATCCGCAGGAAATTCGCGCGACTTCCTCCGTCGATTCGACGGTACCGCGAGATCGTCTCGATGATGACTCGACGCGCAACATGAAGTTAATTGAATGTCGCGCGGGGAATCGTCGCTCGCTCAGGGAACAAGAGGAAACAAAATGGAGTGAAAAACGGTCGCGTGGAATACTCCGAGATCCGTGGAGGAGAACGAGGAAATCGTTCGATATACGTATACGCTCGATGCGAGCTCGATATCTCCGCGAAGACGCGGAGTCACGATCGCTTGGGAGTACCCTCCGTGCACGGAGGTTAGTTCCCAGATCGTCCGGTAGGGTCTCTTCGATACCAACCCTCGGTAGAGGGCGCGAGACGCCCCCGCGCAACCTGTAAAATATAGTAGACGATTGTAGAAAGTTTCCTCTGTCGTTCACCTTCCGTTGAACAAGGGGTCGAACGAGTCCCGGGGCGAGGACGATTATCGTCTTGGTCGTCGTCGTCGTCGTCGTCGTCGTCCGTCAGCGGCGTCGAATGGACGTGTTTGGGCAACCGGTTCGACGTCGCGCGCGTCCACGGGCAACCATGATGGAAAAAAAATATAATAACGAAGAGAAAACCGGTCGTAGCGCATTTTCGGCAGCTATTCTCCGGCTGGCGACTATTCTTTCTAGGCAATCACGTTTTAGGTAAAAAAATTGAATTTCTTAACGGCGACCGATCCAGAGAGCGGCGGAGGACGCGAGCTGAGAAAGAGAGATAGAGTGAGAGAGAGAGCATCGCGCACACGTGGTACACATACACACACACGAACACACACAGCGTGGGAAATCAAGAGTTCGGGCGCGCGCTAGATGGAATTCCCCTGGGTCCCATTGCGGCGGCCATTTTCTCTAGGTAGTTCCAGATCGCGTGGATCCTCTCGCGCGTGAATCCTCTTGCGCGTAGATTTTCACGCACGTGGATCCTCCCCCGCGCGAAGTCTATCTTTTCGCGCGTGAATCCTCTCGCGTGCGAATCCTCTCGCGCGTAGATCCTCTTCGCGCGTGGATCCTCTTCGCGCGTGGATTTTCTCGCTTACCTCTTGTGCGTGGATCGTGTCGCGTGGATCTCCTCGCGCGTGGATCTTCTCGCGCGTGGATCGTCTCACGCGTGAATACTGTCGCGTGGATCCTCTCGCGCGTCGAACTTCGTTTCGATTCCAGCGATCCTGCGTAAAGAAATATCTTCTTCCCTTTTGCCTGCACTGGAAGTTAGAGCGAGCGTGCACGATGCGTCTAGGAAGGGAGGACTTCGATCCCTCGAGTGCATACGTCGACGACACCCACGCCCGGTGACTTCGACGTGCACTCCGTGAACGCAACGACCAACACCTCTCTTGATTTTTCACGCGGTTAGTCGACAAAAAAAAAAGGAAGAAAAAGAAAAACGGGCAACGAACGTTACGTCCCAGCGTGTTCGCGTGCTCGAGAAACCGATCGGTGGCGTCCCGTCGTGGATCGAATCGTAACTCACTGACGGTGTCGTCGTCGACAATATGGCGGACACGCCTCGGGAATCGTTGCTTTCGAGAATGGATCGGTTCGACCGGGTGCGCCGCGCCGCGCGTCGCCGAGAAGATTCGGTTCACGGCTAACAATGTTATTAAATAACGGCTAGAACGTAGTGTATTTAATGATGCCCGCGACGGCGTATCTACAATTAAACAGAAAGTCAATTATGAGATATATATTCGATTCGATGAATTCCCGTGACCGATCGCTGCTCGGGGTGTCTCTCTTACCGAGTAAACGATCGGTCGCGTCGGTAGGGTTTGTCGTGTGTTCCACGATGATGAAACACGGAGAGAATGAGAGTGAGAGAGAGAGAGAAAGCGCGAGAGAAAAAGTGAGAGAGCAAAAGAGAGAGAGAGAGAGAAAAAAAAACCCTTCCTAAGAACACGGTGTTAGTGTTGCTATCCGGGGGATAAATTAAAATCTTGACTGTAAATAGGTATACACAAGTTAGACGGAGAAAGTTTTCGAAAGACGATAAGAGTCGCAAAGTTTAGCCGATTAAAATTAAGAACCGTACGATATAGGTGAATATTATAATGATAATAGTAATTGATGATAACACGGTTGATGCGCGATAAAGAAAGAACGAATGGCCAGGGAGAGAAAGAGAGAGAGAGAGAAAGAGAGGACGCGCGTAATGGAGGAATGCCAGGGGAGCGAATGAGGGGAATTTGATGACGACGCGCGTTAGCGAATCACACGGCGCGTGTCGGGCGACGGAGCACATTTCCTCGATCGAGTGTGTATTTATTCAGTTTAGTTCCGAAAAATGTGCCGCGTCGCCGCGTCGGAGTTGCACACACACACACATACATACACGCATACGTACACGCGCGCGCGCGCGCGCATACACACATCATACATACATACATACACAAATAATCACGGTGAGGGCGCGGTACTTCCGTGTTCGGCGCGATGAACCGTTTCAACGCGAGAGAGACGATCGTTTTCGACGATCGTCGAACCTTCTCGCGCGGATGGTACGCGCGTTGTCGCTCGTACGGACGGTACAGTCGGATCGGAGCTCAATTGCTCCGGGCCACTTCCCCCCGCCACGAATCACTTGTAGCTCGAGTTACCACGCTGTATCGTCGCACAGCTTACCACTGTCGGAGACAGATGGCGCGCGCGCATACGCCCCCAGACCGCGCGGAAGAGATCGCGAGACCTCGTGGCGGGGGTAACCAAACGGTATGGTGGGGATAGCTCCTCAGTGGCCTTGAGAAACCAATTGATGTCAGACCGTCCGTTGTTCTTTCGCTTTCGATTGTTTTTCCTTTCCTTTTCCCTTCTCGTTTCGTTTTACTTAGGAATTTTCTAGCGTTTCGCGATCGCGGATACACCTCGGGACCATCGGTACGCAGCGACGAGTTCATCGTTGCCGGGCCACGGATCCGCGACTAATCTTCCAAATAGTGATACATTCCATAGATAAAGAAAGAAAAAAAAAAACGAGTAGGAATCCACGGTTCGTCTAATCAAAAAGAAAAAAAAAACTATTGTTTCTAAAAGAGAGAAAGAAAGAGAGCAAGAGAGAGAGAGAGAGAGAGAGAGAGAGAGAGAGAAGCTGGGGGTGGATAAAGATAATTTTTCGATCGACGAAGGTAAAAAAAAAGAGCGCGCGAAAGTTGAAACGAATGAACAACCGTGCGTTTGTGCAGGGACACCGCACGCGCGTTGAACAAAGTGGGGGAGAAACGCGCGAGATATGAATACAAAGATGAATAAAAAGAAAAATAGAGTATCCTCGACCGTTCGCCGAAAGTGTGCACGAATAATTCCGATTCGGAGTTTCGCTTGTCACAATACATAAGTATATTAATTATACTCGCGCTCGAGAGATAGAGAGAAAATGAGAGAGAGAGAGAGAAAGAGAGAGAAAGAGAGCGAAAGAGGTTCAGAGAGAAAGGTAAACAGAGAGTATGTGTGCGCGTGCATGCGTGCGTGTGTGTCGCGCGAAATTAGAAGATTATATAATCGTTTTTTAAAAAAAAAAGAAAAAAAATTCTCATCGGGCGGAGCGACGACGCGTTATTATTGTCTTGTAAAATATTGGGGCCACGAAACATAATCTAAACAAGAAAAACGATAAAAATGAAAATACCAAAAAAATGAAAAAAAAAAATAATAAAGGGGAACGAGGGGAGACCACACCGCCAACGGGTGCTCTAGAATTCTCGCACACGGTCGGTTAATAAGAAAACACACACACCGTATTATGTAAATCGAGAGCAAGAGAGAGAGAGAAAGAGAGAGAGAGAGAGAGAGAGAGAGGGTGAAAGAGAAGGAGAGAATCAAGAACACGGAGAGGAGTGGAGAAACAAAGTCGCCGCATGTTCCGTTCTCTTTTTGTTTTCTTTTCTTTTTTTTTAGAACAAATTTTCATTTCTCTGTTACATCCGTTTCGCGTACGAGGGAAAAAAGGAGACGTGAACGCGCGGGTGGTAGACTGGGGATTGGGTGGGGGGAACCAGTGTAGAAACGGAAAACGGGGAGGGGCAGGGGCAGGGGGGGGGGTGGACGAGCACAGTCGTCGCAGGAAGAGAGCATTAGGGACCAACCAAAAACCGGAGAGCAACGAGCGTGTGCTTGGTGGTACGTCGATTGTCGCACGGTGGATCGTTTCGTTGTTTCCTTTTCGCGGCGTCGACACGTGAGAGAGAACACGGGAGAAAAGTTTCAAGTTAGCCAGTGCCTCGAGTCACTCGTGACCGACCGCCGCGACACGTTCGAGCGTCACTTGCACAGGGCTTCGTGTACGCGTGCGCGCGGACTCGATTTCCCTGCACACAGGAGAAAGAGAACCCGGTCAGTTGTCGACGAAACGGTACGCTCGTCGGGCACTGTCTACGATCGAACGACGGTTAGGATAGTCGAAAAATGGAAAAAACGAAAAAAGAGAGAAAAAAAAACAAAAAAAAAAAATGAAAACGAAAAGCGTCGGTCACGGCCGCGGAGAATGGGTTCCGAGGTCGTGTGCGTTCATCGCGGCCACCTCGAGAGGGCACTCGAGAGACCCGTGCACACCGTACGCGCCTCGATTAATTTATATAATATTTATAACTTTATACGATACACGGGCATTTCGCATAGAATAAAAGAAGGCGAAGAAGAGAGAGAGAGAGAGAGAGAGAGAGAGAGAGAGAGAGAGAGAGAGAGAGAGAGAGAGAGAGAGAGAGGAGAGAAAAAAGAAGAAGAAGTTTTAATGTTGAATCTCGAACTGTTATTAAATAAAATGCGTTGAGTTCCTACAATTCGTTTGTTTACTACCGAATTGTCATCCGGATTGTCTCGCGTCGCGTCGATCGTCGGGTGACATCGTTCCGATCGGTACAGCGACGCGTCTCCTCGTCGCGACGAATGGACCAAAGAAAAACAAATAACCGAGAAAACTAGAGAGACTTCTCCACACGGCCCGCGCGGTAACAAATTTTGCCCGCAGCGTGTCACGTTCGCGTCGATGATAAACAAATTGTTTATATACATATATAGATACATATATACACGTGTATAGGTATGTATTGTACATGTATGTGTACAGTGGCGGCCATAAACGTCGAATTGGTCGGTGCTATTTACCGGGTCCGTAGCTTCGCTAATTGTTGGGTCGCGTTCAACCCGCGACAAATCAGAGCGTTCGTTTCAATGGATTTCGACGTCGGTTATTTACAGACCGAAAATAATCGAACCGCTCTCTCCCAGCGGGGATAGCAGAGACAACGGCCAACGAATCCCATCGATCGCTCCGCGATCAAAAGTTTTCCTTCCATCGCGTTTCACGAAATTTTCCATCGCCGTCTGGGGGGTCCTCGAACGTCTACCCGGTGTTCCAAAACCATCGAGCCTCGTGAACCACGTTCCACGGATAGAAATAAAAGGAATTTGCCAAGGTCCGTGAGCACTTCGTGAAAAGCTCTTCTAATCGAGAAATGTGAAATACGAATCTCGAACCGTTCGAATTATTTTTTATCATTGAATTGTGCCTGGTATTTATCCAGGGCAAGACGCGACCTTTCGAGAGCACGAAACATCGGTCGACGTTTTAAAATTGATAAGTTGTTGCGAAAGTGTTCGTGAAACGAGAGAACAATTTTTAGAAATATTTTCTACTCTCTGTGATTGTTGAAAGAATATCATAAACGTACACTTAGTAATGTTTTTCCAACCAGTTCCAGGCTTCTTAGGTTTCACGTTGTAGAAAGTTCCACGGTAGGCTTCTCGAGCACGGAAATCATGTTAAATTCAACCGGTACTGCAATTCTCAACATCGTTCGATGTCTAACTCCGATTATTTACATTCCACTGTCCTGTACGAGTAATAACGAATTATCGTTCCACTGACGTACGACTCTCGAGATCTGTGACTTGAAAAAGACTTGACATACAACTCTCGAGATCTGTGACTCCTCGAGTTTGACCACTTGCTTTTGAAACATCCTGTACAAACAATTTTCATCGGGTGATTGGAATCTCAGATTTGTAATAGTCGTGGCAGATTTATTAAAACCTCTTCTCTCCTACACATTGTATCGCAATTTGTCTTCGATAATAAAAACAAGAATTAAGAACCTATAAAACTTATTCTCAGAAAGAAATTGATGATACAAGATATAGCTACTAAATTTACATTTATAAACAAACTCGAAACATCCATACGTTTCACGAGCCACCTAAATTTCATTTTTGATTAACTTTTCTTTTTCGTCCCTGTATATAATTTTCAATAAATGATTAATAACACTACAGGTACCCTAGGAGAGCCTCGCACTATTTCAAATCAAGAATCGTTACTATTTCCTCGTCCCCGTACAAGCTTCTACTCGTAGAGCCCATTGGCGTAAGTTCGAAGGTTTTGTGAACACCCTGTACGATGTCGCGCCATCTATCCGATCGCGCGTTCCACGGAACTACTGTCCTCGATGGAGAAAACGTTCCTCCATCGGTTGCTCGTCGAAGAATACGCGTTTCCTTCGCGAAAATTATTCACCGAAAGAGTTCGCTCCGGATGGGTCCGCTCAAAAAAAAAAAGAAAAGGAACGAAAAGAAAAAAAGAATCTCTCCCACGAGATCCGAGCGATCAGCGGCGGCACACGCGAGAGCCACCCACGCGCCACGAACGATAATCCTACCGAAACTTCGCTCATTATCGATTCCTTCGAGCCTGTTGTTGCTAAGCGGATTCTCCGCGCTCGAAGCTAATCCCCCGTTCCGCGTCGAACGTCTCTATTAACCTGCACGCGCAGGGAGTGTACCGCGCGCAGGTTGACGACGACGACGAGGAATCGTCACGGACCCTTTCTCCGCCTCCAAACCTCCCTCCCTACCCCCGTAGCTGCTCGTGGTTCAAGGTAGCAGGGAGCCCCGTCGATGCGAAAATCCCATTGTTTTCCAAAGGCGTTCCGTGGCATCACCATCTGCGCGACGGTCCAACACTAGGTCGAACGACGGCCTAACGCGTAGCGGCGACGAAGCGGGGCCAGGGGAGGAGGATCAATATCACGGTTAGGGAGAGACCGGACTGAAAATAGGAGAGCGAGAGTGAGAGAGTAGGAGACCCCGACGAGGGATAAGGATTACCCGGAGGATCGAGCGAGAACGCGAAACGGAGCGGCCGGGGTGGGGGCCACGCCGAAAATGTCAAGTCGACGTCCTGGACTCCTCGTGAAATTACGATCGCGACCGAGGATCACTGGGGGGCGGCAGAGGGGTGGAGGGGTGGCGACGGGGGTACGGGTCGTGGTCGATTTACGCCAACTTTAACGTTCCGTCGGTTTACGCTCGAGTTTTCGCCGGATGATTAGTGTATACACTGGGTTAAAGGATTCTTAGTAACTCGAGAACGTTTATCAATTCGATTCTATAACGATAACTTTCTATTCTACGAGACGTCTTTGAGACGTCTTTGAGACCGAGTTTGGGGTGCGATGATTCGAAGTGGAGATCAACCGGGGTAGATTGACGCAGTTTGGGGGATTTTTGGTAATTCAAAAGTGTGATTCTTTAATCGTAAGGATAATTTTGTTTTGAGCCGTCTTTGAGACTAAGTTTGGGATGCAATGATTCGAAGCGGAGATTAACGCAATTTAGGGGATACTTAATAATTTGAGATCGTGATTATTCGATCAAAAGGATAACTTTGTTCTGAGCCGACTTTGAGACTCACTTTGGGATACAATGATTCGAGGTGGAGATCACCCGGGGAAGATTGACACAGTTTAGAGGATTCTTAAGTTCGACATTTTCGAAACACCTGGATTAAATTTAATTAATCCCCGACATTTCCATTCAATTTCGAGACTAACGGTGTGCCGAGGCGACTTTGAGACCAAGTTTGAACATCAGATTCGATAACTACGTTTTCGATGCTTTCGATTCGATCCAGTTCACGATTCCCTTTGAATCTTTCGATCTTCTCAGAATTCCATACGGTCGTTGTTATCATCGAATATCGATCGTTCGCACAATGTCCAAGTGATCCACGAGCGAGCACGATGAACAAATCGTGAGTTTTACAAGATTGGCAAGCTCGAAGAGAACTTCATCGATCCGAACCACAGTCGGAATCCTTCCTGTCTTTCGATCGATTTAGAATTCCGTATCGTCGTTGTTATTGTCGAATATCGATTGTTCGCACGGTGTCCAAGTGATCCTCGAACGAGTGTCGATAAAAAGTCGAAGGTTACGCAGGATCGGGAAACTCGAAGGGAATTTCATTGATCCAACACGCGAGCGCAACGACGATCCACTGGCCGACATTGACGCGCCACGCAACGATGCTCCGATATACGTACATACACACGACGATCGAATGGCTCGTAAAAATCTGTCGTGAAACGCGATATCAATTAGCTGACCTTTACGATATATAAAGAACGAGAGCGAAACTCGACGATCGTGCATCGAAAACGAGCCTTTCTCGTTTCAACGTTCGTATCTTCGACTCCGTCACGGTAAACCGAGTACGAAGTTAAAGTCGCGTACAATTTAAGTTAAATTCGCGAATCAATGCGAATTTGTCGAAACGCGACCCGTGTACCGTGTTGTATACACTTGTTCATTTTCCACGGAACATATAAACATTTCTATCCGTTCTTCGTATCCGTCGATCGACGTAGACGAATGCTGGCATCGGTTAATCGTTACCTCGGATCGAGTAATTATCCTAAAGGTCAGCGAGATCGATGGAGATCTCGTCCGAGTTCTCGTCGATGAAAAAACAAAATTTCAAAATTCCACGGGCGATGAAAAAGGAGGGAAAAATTGAATGTGTATATATATATACGAGGATATCTCAAGGTTGTAGAAAAGCAACGGTTCTCTTGTATCCAATTTATTTTATACTCGCTCACCTTGCGTAGACCGTCGACTAGATCATTTTCTACCGATCCTCTCTTCGCGAGAAATACGAGAGAAAAAAATATCGTCGAGATCGTCGCGAAATAATCACCGAGCCTCGTCGCGAGAATTTTGCTTTCGATGGTTGGTTTCTTCTAACCCTTGAAACAATTATATATATACATATATATTTCCAAAATTTTGTTAAAGTTTTACATTTTAATAAAGAACCAATCGAACTTTACGTCCATTCACGCATCCCGTTCCAATGATTTTATCGAAATTTTCGATTTTTTTACGATAACAAATATCTACGTACCGTGAAACTGTGGCGAGTTTCAATTCGAAGAGACCGTCCTTCGGGAAACGAAGGAGAGAAACGCCCGAATCGACGCTATCGAAGATCGGGGAACAACCCTCCTGTCGATTCTGGGCGTTTCCTTCGTCTCAATTTCCCCCCCATCCGTGGATAATTCGATCTGATCGGTCCATTCGCTACTTAGTTGAAAACGACACTGAACAACGGTGGGGAGATCGGTATTCCTTCGTCCTGATTTCTCCCCTACCTGTAGGTAATTCCATTTTATCGATCGGTTCACTACTTGGTTGAGAACACTGAACAACAGTGGGGAGATCGGTATTCCTTTATCCCGATTTCTCCCCGCAACTGTAAACAATCCGATCTCATCGATCGACAACCGAGAAATCGGTATCACAATCGTGCGACGAGGTCTCCAACGAGCTAGCGAGAAATATGTAAAAATGGCGACGACTAGGAAGCAGAAGACGACGACGCGTCACAGTTTCCTTTTTCCTTCGTCATTGTAAATAGTGTAGTCAGATAGAGATCGCGAGAGGGAGTTAGATAGTGACACAAAGAAAAAAAGCGAGCGAAGCACGTGACTGTAATTTTTGCGGCTCACGGATGATCGGGCTTGGGGCGGGATGGGGTTGGTGGCGCGAACGTCGCGCCACCGCCGCCATTGTAGCGATGTCTCATGGCGTTTTTCTTCTTCGAAACGGTACGCGAGAGGGGATCGAGAATGCAAAAAGGATAGACGTTTCTCTCCCTTCTCGGCGAGGAATCGCCTCGAACGGGCCATAGGATACGGCCCGTGACGGGTACGGGCGTGCACAGTGACAATCTGAGGGAAGAGTCGTTGTTGGGGATCGATTCAGTCAATTCGAAACCGTTGGCATCGAAGTCTCCATCCTAACCGAGCGAACCGAGCAATCACGGTCGAGGGTGGAATCGACTCTCGGGGTGTGATGAGGGGAGGGATGTGTCGCGAACGAAAACTCGTTTGCTCTTATCGAAACAAGGACATGTGGTATCGGAAACATTTCTAATCGCGCGAATAATTTCTAATCGATATTACAGAGACGTTTTAAGTTGAAATTATTATGGTCGAGGCTACCCTCGAGCTACGATGTCCTGAAATTCGTTTTCCGATCGCGAATGGTCACGCTGTCGTTAGTCATCGTCCAGTAGAGCAAGGGAAGAACCGCCCCGTTGAAACGAGTCGATTCTTTCTTCGATCCGACTATAGAAGTAAATGAAGAGACAGCGACGAACGAGAACAACGTCCGTGATTAAGGTCGATCTTTAATTAAATCGAGGGTGAAATCTGGGAGGCTCTTCTTCGGACGAGACATTCGCTATCACGAACACAACCGAACGAGGGGCACATTTTTTTATTTATTTTTTCTTCCTTTTTTTTTGTTATTAATTTGTCATTCCATAGAACGAAAGATACTCTTAACATTCTTCGGGCGAAAGATGCAAATGCCTTTTGGAAACTCGACTCCTATTAGAGGATTTATAGTACTTTGTAAGTCTCTCGTGCAAATGCAGGCAAAGCTCTTCGAGGATGCTGGTATATACGTCTGATCTTTAAGTCGTCTTAAATATGGAGAGAACCGCTAAATTTGCGAGCAAACATTCTCAATTAAATTTCTCAATAACTTGGCGCGCTAACCTCGTCGTAAAGTCGATGGATGTCGCGAGGTCGATGTTGGTTTAGAGTTTTCTTCTTTTTTTTTTTTTATTTAAAAAAAAAATCGCTTCGTCCCTGAAGCGATTAAATGCGAACAACAGTGGACTCAGTTGTCGGTGTCCTCGGCCAGTACAGTAGACATGTATTGGCCGTTCAAGGTCACTCCCCTCGCTATGAATCACACGCCAGAAACGTCTATATTAGAGGGACTACCAGAGACCATAGACGTAACGATTTATTGTACGTCGAGTTGACGAACAGGTTGTGCAAATTATTGTACATACAATCGTTAAGCCTGTGGCTCGTATAACAGCGTAGATAAGTTTCTAAAAAATATAATAGTGAAACTTCTGAGGTCACTTCTACGCTACGAATCGTGTCAAGTAACAGAGAGCTGAAAATTGAATGGTGGGGGATGATTCATCGGTGACCTTGAGCGGCCAATTTATTTTTCCCGTACTACAAGCGACACCGACGAGATACAGAGACGGAGAAATCGTTCGAATATTCGTACGAGCACGCGACACACGATGGTGGGGGTGACTCTTCGGTGACCTTGAGCGGCCAATTTATTGTGCTCGTACTACGAGTGACACCGACGAGGTACAGCGACGACAAAATCGTTCGAATATTCGTACGAACACGCGATACACGACGCTAGGGGTGTCGTCGAGTGTCTCGTTCGAGAGAGCTCCGAGAATCGTGGTAATGATAGGGTTCGCGCAGACCGAAAGAGGGGGGAAGGGGAGGGGGGAAATACGAAGAAACACGTCCGGGATGACGCGTGCTCGTGCTTTCGCCGCAGAAGATTCATCGACGCAGAATCAATACTCTCTTAAAACGCTATTGTTCTCAACGATTGTGATATATATATTGTTAATGCTGTAATGATAATGGTAGACTCGCTCGTTAAGACGAGCCATAGCGCGTACATAGGGGGCGCCGTTGTTCGTAGGCCTCTAGGGGACGTTCAAAATGGCCGCGGCACGCGGTATCCCGGGGACTCGAGCGAACGATCGATTTGGTTTTTCGATGATCCGTGCCCGCGAAACTTACGCCCCGTCGTTTCATTCCGTTCACGGAACGCGCGTTTGAGATCGCGCAACTGGCCAACCGTGAGACGAGACGGGGCAGCAATAATTTAGATGAAAAAGAAAAAAAAATAAAAAACCAGAACAGAAGAAACGAAAGAGTGAGAGTGAGAGTAAGAGAGCGAGCGAGAAAGAGAAAAATGGAATGAGAGAGAACGAGAGAAAGAAAGCGAGAGAGAGAAAGAGAGGGAGAGAAAGTGACACGTTGGTTGGATCGAGACGCGAGGGAAATAATGCCTGTAAATAAGAAAACGAGAACAGTGTTGCGTTATAATTATTTATGTTGCTGATCGAAAGCGGATTCGATAGTGAATTATTGTAATAATTCGTAATTTAAAAGGAAAAAAAAAAGAATGAGAACGGAGGAAGAGAAATGAGAAATCATATACACAGATTATGTAAATAAGCTAATGGGTAATATCTCCCTTGGTAAAGGATAGTTTACGGATAGTTATTTTTATTACTATTATTATTATTATTATTATTATTACGATTAAGTAACTATTATTATTATTATATTATTATATTATTATTGTCACATTATTATTATTATTATTATTATTATTATTATTACTTATTACTATTGTCATTATTAATATTATAATTATCATTGTTATCCTTCGGCCAATGATCTCAAAAGAAAGATAGCAATCTGCGTTCGGATGAGAGTGTTGCCAAAATCTGAGCCGATTTCAATTTTTTCGTCAAAGGCCACGCGGGGAAAAAGGATCACATCGTTTTCGTTGACATTCAAAACGCATTCTACTTCTTCGTCCATCTTTATCTTCACCTTCCTCTTCGACTATTTTCACTATCACTCATTTTTCTTTCTTTTATTTTTTATTTTCTGGCCTACGGTACTCTCTAAACATGTTTGTGACGCACTCGAAGCGAATATCTTCGTCTACGGTTGCGCTTCCGTTTTACGTTTCTCCTTTTCGTTTCCTTTACATTTTTTTTCTCTTTTTCGTTTTTTTTTTTCCTCTTTTTCGTATCGATCGTCGAGTCGTGAATTCTTTGCATAAAAAGTAAAAAAAAAAACGCTTCTCATTGCAGCGCGCGCGCATTCCAAAAGAAAAAGAAAAAAGAAAGAGGGTAAACACGCGTTTCGTTTTCTCTTTATTTTTCCATAGATCCGACACCATTTTCTTTCCGTTCGTTCGCGATTCGTCTCGGCTCGCTCGTCGCACTTCCGACTTTCGAGACGCGAAGCGTACACGCCTTATTAGAGAATGAACAACGTTCCTTCTGTGTGTGTCGGGCCATCGCATTCTTTCATTGCATAACAAAGAAACAGAAACCGGATGTCAACCGTTCGTGTCGCTGCAAGCCCCTCGTTTCTATTTTTTTTTCTTCTTTTTTTTTATTTTTTTTTTTTTTAATTTTTATTTTTCTTTTTGTTTCTCCGTTGTCGTTGCACGAACACCGTCACACGATTCCACGTGTCGGACAACAATCCATTTTGCGTAAACCAGCGACGTTTGAAAAAAAAAAAGAACAATTTTCGATCGCGACGAACACGCACGAACGGGGGCTCCGAATAATTCGTTTTATTTCGTCCCGGGTTCATCGATTGATTAACAGTTTCTGCGGAGACACTGGAGAATAAAAAAAAAAAAGAGAGAGTAAAAGAAATAATCGCGGTTTCAAACGACACAATTCGAAAGTGACCTATTTAAATTGATTGAATTACGTTACAACCGATAAGCGGTGCAACGCTGATCAAATTATTCATGAACATGTTTTATCAAACGAGAGTCAAGACATTTTGTCATGTCTTTGTATATTTTTATGCAATGTTGTAGAATGATATTGTTTCAAATATATTATACAGATAATGATAATAAACAAATTTATATGCCATAAGCTGCATCTCATTTGTTCCGATCCAACCTAACCTAAAAATACACCGTTCGTAATTAATCGAACGATTGTTCGTATTGGGGATACTATTATATTTTTTATCAAAAATGTTTTTATTTGCTTTTTAGTTTTGCATGAAATTTGATCCGTAAAAGTAATAATATTCTCGTTAACGGTAACTTAAATTGAGACTGTATCCGGATAAATAATTTTTGCACAGACTTCCAATAGATTTCATTGTACATTCATCCTTCGAGAATACAGTTATTTTTAGGTATTCTTTGTTACAGTTTAAATAATTACAAACGACACTACATAGATTATTCTTATTGAACAACCTATTATATCGAGAGTTACTTATTAATATATTACACCGAGTAACGGAAATGTGACCCAAGAGATAAAAAAAATTGAAGATTTAAGCTTTAATTTGCTGCTTGTCACAATAGATTCGGATAAGTACTATCAAAGTTATGGCCCATTGAATTTGACCAAGTCAATAGTAATTTGAAAATTAAATGTGACCACTGGCGACACCTGTGAGAAAATGCCCAAGTTTGTCGAAGTATAATTCTCGTTTTTTACAACTAGATGGCGCCACTACTTTATATATACCGACATAATCAAATAATTTACTTCTTTTTACCTAATACTAATCTCTAGACTTATAGTTAAAAGTTTAACTTAATGTACTTCTCGTTCAGGATAATAAAAACTATGTATATAAATAAAGAAAAATATACACCGTGGATACGTTATTTGCTTCTATCTGCTTATGATCGAACTCGTGAAAACAAAAATTACATCCTGGCGACATCTGTGAAAAAACGCCCAAGTTTGTCGAAGTATAATTCTCGTTTTTCACAACTAGATGGCGCCACTACTTGATGTATATCGACATAATCAAATAATTTTCTTCTTATCACCTAATACTAGTCTCTAGACTTACAGTTAAAACTTTAACTTAATGTACTTCTCGTTTAAGATAACAAGAACTATGTATATAAATAAAGAAAAATATATATAACTATAACCATAAAAATGTATATACATCGTGGATAAGGCTTGGCCATCTAATAGAAGAACCTTCAAACTACTTTACGTCACTAGTGGGAGAACGAGCAATATTGTAGAGAAATAATTATTGTTTTCACGAGATCGTATCACAAGCAGATACAAGCAAATAACGTATCCATGGTGTATATTTTTCTTTATTTATATACATACTTTTTATCATCCTGGACGAGAAGTACATTAAGTTAAACTTTTAACTGTAAGTTTAGATATTAGTATTAGGTAATAAGAAGAAAATTATTTGATTATGTCGGTATACATAAAATAGTGGCGCCATCCAGTTGTGAAAACGAGAATTATACTTCGACAAACTTGGGCGTTTTTTCACAGATGTCGCCAGGATGTCATTTTGTTTTCACGAGATCGTGTCACAAACAGATACAAGAAAATAACGTATCCACGGTGTATATTTTTCTTTATTTTTATACATAGTTTTTATTATCCTGAACGAGAAGTACATTAAGTTAAACTTTTAACTGTAAGTCTAGAGATTAGTATTAGGTGATAAGAAGAAAATTATCTGATTATGTCGGTATACATCAAGTAGTGGCGCCATCTAGTTGTGAAAAACGAGAATTATACTTCGACAAACTTGGGCGTTTTTTCACAGATGTCGCCAGGATGTCATTTTGTTTTCACGAGATCGTATCATAAGCAGATAGAAGCAAATAACGTATCCACGGTGTATATTTTTCTTTATTTATATACATAGTTTTTATTATCCTGAACGAGAAGCACATTAAGTTAAACTTTTAACTGTAAGTATAGAGATTAGTATTATGTGAAAGAAGTAAATTATTTGATTATGTCGGTATTTAAATCATTTGAAACACGAAACATCCCCTACTACTGCCATGTCGACCAAAGACCGATATGACCGAATTAGGTTCGTTAGATATTAATAATTATTTTACCGTTTTGAAAACTAACATTTGAGAAAATTCCAGTAGACACTCGATAAAGAAACTAAGTGACGAATCTTTCGTCGAAGATACTCGTTTCTCTTACTGTTCGTAAAATTTTCCACGAAAACTTAGTAATTACATTGATAAGATTTTGCTATCGCAAAAATAACAGTCTCCTTAATATAAAAATAAATCTGGCAATAAGAAATGCAAAGAGTAAAAAATTTTTATCAAGAGACGGTATATTATGAAAGAAAACAAAATTCTTCTCGTTCTTTTATATACCCATACGAACATCGATATCGATACTTGTAAGTTCTAAATATACTAACGAAGAATAAAAAAAAATTTGGAATAAAAATAGAAATATTTTTATTTATAAATACGGATGTAAACAAATCTGTACATCTATTTCAAATTTCTAGTTGCACCACCGAGACTAGATATTTATTCTACGTTACTTGCTACGTAAGTCTCTGTGAACGAACGTATCGATCTTGTGCATTATGAACAATGATCGATCTGTTATTATTTGGATCGATTTTGGAATATTGTAGAATTACTGCTACTGGTTTCTCTCGAGATCACAAACGCGAAAGAAACAGCCGCGATCGGGAATAAGAGACGTCGGACAACAGGTGGAACTATAGCTATTAATATAATTGAACATCGCGCGGCTTCGTGTTCTGCACGACACTGTAGAAGACTTTATTTAAAGGCACGGACTGGTGCGTTACATATGCGTATTTACATAATACGAATTCCTATCGCGCGTGAGCCTCGTAAATCCACAGATACGTGCGCGCGAGCTTTAGGAATTTCGAGTTTCGGGGGGTGTATATGTGTCTTGCCGCTGGTGGCGTCAAAGACGACCTTTCGATATTTGTTATTACATATAAACCGCGTCGAATCGCAAAAGACGAACGCGTTGTCGTCGCGCGTATCGGAAACGCGGGCGATACAGCGACACGCAGCTGTGATTGTCCATGTCAACGAAAATTGTGTAAGAATAATATTATTATCGGTCCATACCGATCATTTTATTATTTAATTTTATTATTCAAGTATAAAGATCATTTTATAATAACTTCGATTAGTGTAGAATTTTTAATTATTATAAATTTAATATTAATTTTTTCTTTATGAATTAATTAATTTTAATAGATGAATTTTCTTTTGTAGTATATAATGTTTTAATTAGTAATAAGAAAAATTTCTTTTCGAATTCGTCAATGTACGCATATTGATAAGACAACGACAAGATAAAAATTATAGAATGTATTTTAGGGAGAAAGAAAAATCAATTCAAGGAGAACTTATAATGGTCAACCGTAAAATCTGCCCCAAAACAAGGCGTTACTTCTTTCAGAACTGATCTTTCCTTCTCCCTTGAATACATTTCGGATGCTGAGACATTGCAATCACACGTGGTACAAAGATAGATCGACGAATATATATAAATCTACTTTTAATTGATTAGAATATTTATTTACAAAATTATTAGTTCATATATGCCTTTTTACAAATATGTGTATATAATAGATGAAGTAAAAAGTTCTGAGCGTTTTTTCTATTTATTTCGACGATGAAATTCACAGAGTTAGAATTTTTGGATTTGGATCAAATATGCGCCGTTTTGTTCGATAACATTTGTCCACTTGGACGAAGTCCTCGTCCCTATTGGTAAAAAACTTGACCAGTTTATTTTCAAAAGTCTCTCTTGAGGCAAGTTTCTTACCATCAACTTAGGCCACTCCCCTTTAAGCTACGCCTTCTTTCCCTTTTGACCACGCCCCCTCCCTTAAGTCACGCCCCCCGTTTATATTCGGTGATCAAAATGGGAAAAATATGAGATGATTTTTAATCGTGTATCGAGTACTCGTTGAACGGCGGAATTAAGACAAAAATGTAGAGAAATTTCAACGTAAAATAGAAAAAAAAAATGTTACGCAAATATTGCTGATGTAAACTTTTTACTTCACCTATTATTTTATTAATATTATGTTGGAAAAACGCTGTGTTTAGTATACTAAAAATATTTTCGCATTTGAAATTGGGAAGATTTATTTTCAATACTGTACTCTTTACCTGTACACACACAGCAAAACATTGTGCTCGTGACGATAGATGTTTATGTATATTTTTCATGCGTCAGATAATGGAGTTCGTAAAATCGGAACGTGATCAATCGCGATCGCAATATACAGCAACGAGAGATTACTTTTGAAGATATGGTTCGAAATAAAAATGAAAACTATGAGTTTTCACGATTAACGATTATAATTGTAAACTCGATGTATTTATAATTTAAATTACATCGATGTATATATTACTATGTAATTGGATCTTAATGATTAAAATGAATAACATTTAAGAATTCTAAAGTGGAAATACGTATCAGTGTCCTTTCAAGGAACAGCATTTCAATTCAACGATTACAACTACTTAACTAAAAAACAACGAGTATTATTGTATAATGGTCTGTTAATATGGCACGCCTTTGGAATTATTTATATTTGATCGTTTATCGCACCAGTGCCAATTTCATAATACTGTTTCGCATAATCGTATACATTGACCGAGGCAACGTGTTCGTATTTCAAAATGTACAAATCAGAACACTCTACGCTCGTAATTGTTCATCTCGTGAAAAGCAAAATGTTTCGTATAGATTTCGGAAACTTCTTTCGTATCGATACACATACGAATATTTTGCTCGTTACAATACGGATAATGGAAAATACTAATACTTCAAATATTTACTCTAAGCTGGGCTTAATTCATTCTAATCCAAGCTGGTTCAAGCCATTACTTTGTTTTGATATTCCGCTCAGAAATTGTCGATTACATTTTGTATTAACGTATTCGCCAAACGTCTAGCCTAAGGATTACTTTATTGAAGTAGAAGTGCCAGTAGTTGACCGTCTACCAGTAGTTGACACTTCTCGAAAAAACAGAAAATAAGAGAAACATGAAAATAATAGCCCCGTATACATAACACAAAAACATCATTGGACAGCCACAGTACTTGCAATACTTACCGCGTCACTGTTGAAAAATAATTGCAATACGTACAGTGTGCCCAGAGGAGAAAATAAATCTTATTTTCTTTTGTACTCGTTTCAACGAAATTGTTCATTTTTGAACCCTCGATGTGTCTTTGATTAAATGGTGCAATCGTTAAACTTCAATTTTGGAGAATCTTCAAATTCGATTAATTGTTTTATTTTACTTTCTTCGCTCTCGAAACATACTCTGCGCTACAATCCTTACAATTCTTTGCGATTATTATACGTATACATGTATTTTTTTTTTTTTTTTTATTCAAAGTAAAGACATTCACGCGCAGTTCGCACGAACGAACTGGCAAGCATCGAAACGTCTTTTCTATCTCCAAATTAAATTCTCCACGGGACTAACAAGCCTAAAATTTTCCTAAAAAATACCTAATCGTGACTTGTACTATACCCATCTAACATTACTATTTCACCATTTCGTTTCAAAAGTACCGACGCTGTTCGTTCTTCGATGCTTTCGATATTGCTTACTCTTTTTCTTCTTTTTTAACACATAACCTCTAACAGTTAACTACCGTATCAAAAACAGCTCGAGTACTTGAATTTTCGACGTTTGCAGGTGTCAACTACTGAAACGTTCTCCCAGATAATTCGACACAATTACATATCGCGTATCTGGGTAGATTTTAGCCTGGTTAGGTGATAAAGGTACAGTTGGCACGTGGTGCTACAAATTTGACGCGAGCTTTCCATAACAACTAAAAAAAGATATACAGTTTTTTGTGACAATTGTTTCCCAAACGGTCAACTACTGGTACATTTACAAAAATTAAAAATAGAGTATCAGACTAAATCTAAATCTAAATGGGCGCCCATTCGTTTTAACGCCAATATGGTATTAACCGCTTTAACCCATCGTTTCTTGATGACATACCGCTTTAATCTAACTTTACAGATCGGGTTCTCCAAAGCTGCCTCCAGCCAGCGATGCTCTAACAGTTGATCCGCAGTTGGTCTTTTCCTGGAGCAAAACAATCGATCAAAATTCCGATAATCCATCTCCAAATCGATTCTATGAGGAATAGGAATGAACCAGTAACTATTCCAACCACAATACCTCCGAAACTATGGTAATCAGGAAAGAATTCGTTTTAAAAAGATCAGTCCCTATATTTGTAATAATTTACTGGTACGAGGACCATCTTCGCTCGTTTAAATAGAAATATCAATATCTGGACAACAATAATGTTGAACGTTGGGCCTAAAAGGAGGTCTCGGTTGAAAATAAAAAAAAAATACTTGAAACATTTCAAAACGTCGACGTACTTGAATTAATAGGTATTTCAAATTATTTAAGATATTTCGTTATTTGTAATACACATATTTTGGTTAAAGTTTGAGGTACACATTTATTCGTCTATGGAAAAATTCGCTCGAAATTTACCACTGAAAAGTCGGTAGTTTTTTAACTTACATTTTCGTCTTATTTTTATCCATAGAATATACTGTCACAATTTTCATGGAAACTTGCTGGAGGCAATGCATATTCACGATTTGTATACATCATTACTGTTACACTCGTTTACTTGTTTCTTTGAATTATTATTACTTTGTCCATCGAAAAGAGCAGTTGTTTCATTATTTCGTAGATAGAATTATTATTGTCGAAGTTATTTCACGGAACGAGACACGTGTTATTTGAAATAGTATTTCGTAAATGACCAGGCCTGGTTTAAGTTAAATCTGGGTTAGTCTATATTAGGTCTGAGTCGAGTCTGCGTGAAGTCGTCTAGGTCGTCCCAAGATCTAACCAGATCCTAGTTAGATCTGGACTGGGTGACAAAAGATCTATTTAGAACAATTCGATCTCTGTAATTCTCTTCCTTCTTCGAATACGTTTCTCGTTTATGATAGGATAGCAGCTTTCCAGGCAACTACAGTGGTCTATAAATGTAGGGTCATTGAAAACTATTTTAACATCCTGTGCTTCACGGCAACGTTATACATACTGATGACGCGAATTAGGCGTACACTGATGCGAATGAGAAGTACCAAGACGATAGCGAGGAACGTACGTGCAATTACGAAAGAAATTCAATACAGGTATCAGTGCAGATCATTTTTTTTCGTTCGAAGAGTTTCTAATAAAAAAGAAACATCTCGTTCGAAGCGACGAAGACGATCTTCGCGAAGCACCTGCACCTGCAAACAAATCCTCGCAGCTTCTTCTACGCGCGTTTAATTCTTTTTTCTAAACAAAGATTACTCCGACTTATCTAATTCCGGAACCGTATTTAGGCGACAATGATTACTGGACCACCCTGTAGTAAGAGCTAATTCCGATATCGATATTTCATTCTAGCGTTTCATCTAATTTATCTAAAAGCTCCATGCGTGTTATTTTCACTTGCTCGTTATACGCGCGATACGCGTCCCCGTTAATTCCAAAATATTACGGCAATTTAGAAAGAAACTACGTGTCGCTCAACAGGGGAAAAACTTCGTTTTAAATTCCATGCATCCGCATGCTAAACTGTGTAGGACAAATGTTACATGTACACGTATTGAAAGAATCCTTTCGAATCCCTGTAGAAGGTAATCTTATCTACTGCAGGTATACGTGAAAAATGAAATTGTCCATAGTTCTGGTTTCGTGATCTTTTGTATTAAATATATAGTATAAATAAGACAATAAAACAAGGATAATATGCACAAACATGTGACCACGATGATTCCTCCAAAGGACGATGGAAAGATTGTTGCACACGCGTGTGATTATTCCACAACTTAACTTATCGTACGAGTAAAGTATTATACATGTACAGACGCATTGTACACAATAAATAGTAATCGGACTTCCAACAACATCGATTATCCGATACGCTTCCTCCGTTGCTGTCTACGAAAATATATACCAAATATATTATTCTATTACATATCAAGAACATCGTAAGCAAAACGTTCAACCTCTCGCGCTTTCTCCAAAAAAACAAACACCAAGCGGTGAATATCGTCGAAGTCGAATGAAAAACGATCGAGAACCGAAAAACGTACGACAAAAATTTACCGAACATGATTAAACGTTCTTCCTCGTAAAAAATACAAGAAATCTCGTACGACTTGATTCCAACCGATTCCCTCGAGTTCGACGCAAAAATTCCAAAATCGATCGTTCCAAATTTACCTGGAACCCGTTCGGTGTCGCGTAAGCCGGAAATCTCGTTATGTACAATCTTCGCGTAGAAAAAAAAAAACAACACAACCCGCGAAAAAAAAATAAAAAAATAAAGAGAAAAAACGACGCGTAGAATTCGTTACCATCGATCGTCCAAACGATCGCGATGTTCACGTTGCCCGAACGATTTCGTTCACTGTCGACGAACAACGTCGAGCGAGTCCAACATGGCGGTTCCAACGCGACACGGAGTAGTCCTCGGATCCCCGGAAACCGAGTCAACGGTGTATCGAGTCCGATGCGGACGCGTTGACGCCGCTCTGGGTCGTTTTCTGTTGCTTCGATTGGAAGTACTCCGCCAAAGAGTTCATCGTCTTTCTAGCAACGGAGTCCTCGCCGCACCAATCGACGCTTACGGACTTCCGTCCGACACCGGAGGGCCTGGTGGCCGCCTCGTCCCATTCCTCCAACAGATGGAGCAACAGATCCTTGGTGCTGGCCGGTTCGTCGAGGTTCAGACTCTTGTGAACGTTCCTTAACCCGGAGATACGCGGCACGTCGCGACTGGTCTCACCGAACATGTGTTTCACCCTTGGACGTCGCCAGGGTGGCGTCAGATCCATCTCGTCCGCGTTACCGGTTATCCTGGCCGTGTGGTTGTCACTCGTGGAACTGGTACCCTCGAACGGCGGTATGTACATGAAGGAATTCGCCACCGAGTTGTCATCGCTGGCGATATTCTCCTCCTGGGACGTTCTCTGGCCCTTCTTGGTCGAGCTCGTCACGTCGACGTTCTGTTTCCTCTTCAAGGAGGCGAACATGTTCCCGGTATTGGTCTCAGCGTACTTCTCGAAGCTACGGCTACTGTGGAAGGTAGTACCGTTCAGTTTACGGTGTCGCGCGATGCTCGACAGTTTCTCAGCGATCTCGTTGCATTCGGTGCCCTCGGAGGACACCGATCCGTTGCTCCTCGCGTGAACACCGTTCCTCTTCGAACTTTCCTCGACCCTCTCGGGTTTCTTGCTCCTCGACTCTGCGTCTTCGTCGTTAGATTTCACGCAAGTGCCCATCGCTATCGTACGCAGATGCTCGGACAGTTTGATTATCTCCTCGGCCAGGATGATCTGGCTGGCCGGGTCCACGCGAGACTTATCCACGGAGACACCCTCGGACGCTCTCCTCTCGAAGGTAGGCACAGCGAGGTAACTTTGACCGTCCTGCGGCGATGTGTCCGCGATTTCGGACGGTGTGCTGCAAATGCTGGCGCAAGGGGAGGGACTGTGCCCCATTAACGACACCAGTTCCTCGCGATCGCGGAACGAGCTCAGCTGGGCAAGTGTACCCGGTGGGAAGTCGATCATATAGGGACTGTTCGGGTGCTCGCGCCAACGTTCCACGAACATCCTCAAGTTGTCCTTGGTTGCGTCCAGTTCGTCCACTTGGCTCTGCAGACGCTCGTAGGTCGGATATCGCGCGGGTATTTCGGATTTCGGAGCGGTAGTCGCCACCGATTGCTCGACCTGGTGTTTGCTCGGCTTTCTGGCCAGCCAACGGTGCTCCCTGCATTGTCCCGCCGACATTCGTTTTCTGAAAGATTCGACAGCTCCTTCGTGAGGCTTACCCCGGGCTCGAATTGAGATATTTTGGTTTTTTTGGTTTTTCGATTTTCGTTTCGGTTTTCTTTTCGTTTCTCTCTTTCCCCTCCCCCCGTCCCGATTCAGGGGAGTGCCCGCGTTTTCAGCGATGGGAGCGAATGGTGGGTAAGATGGAAACGTGCGGGGCGCGCGGTGGTACCACCTTTCTCGGTTTCACGGGGGGCGGCACCTCGACCCCCTGAAACGTTTTTCCGTAACGCAGTTTTCTCCATTTGGTACGCATCGACTCGACGAATCGCCGACGAAAGAGATTCATTTTTTTTTTTTTTGTTTTTCCGATCGAATTCGTTGCACTCGGTGCGGTGAATTTTCTACAGCGATACGTCACTTGGCACTTGAAATTTTCGAACGTTCGCTCGACCACGTGAAGTCGACGTTGTCTCGTACCGAAATCTCGACGCAACTTTTCGAGTTTATTTCGTTTGTTCGTTTCTTCGGTTTTGCGTGTCTACGGAGAGCGCATAGAGCGCGACGATCGAATATTTTTCGAAAATATTAACGATATCGGAACACGTTACTCGCGGTAATCGAAGCGTTTCGTGGGGTTGGTTTGCATTTTTCTGCGCTTCAATCTCGTCCAGTAACGTTCTCCGATATCGACGATATTCTTTTTGGAAAATATTCGCCGGTCGCGTTTCACGTGCCCCGTTCTGTACATTCGTGTATTATTCGTTTCGAGTGAAAAACAAAATATCGACAATGAAGAAAGCATGCGTGGGATTAATCAGGCACAAAGGGAGAGAGAGAAAGTCGAAGAATAACCGCGGAAGAGTTGGACGAACGGTATTGAAATAACCACCCAGATAACGCCCAAGAAATCTACGTATTTGTTTGTAACGAATCTACTGCGAATAAATAGCAATCGAGTGCCTCGCGTTGGCTTATTCTCTTGACACGGTCGCTCCCAATCGTTCACTTTGGAAACCGTCAACGACAGATCGTTGTATACTTTTAATCGTGCTAATCCAAAGATACGAATGAATATAAAAACGAATAAAACGATTGAAACGCTGTCGTTAACTTTATTTTCCACGGTTGACCCAAAGTTCGAAGTACCTACGACGCTTTTCTGCACGTAGAATAATAAAAAGTATATCACTCGGAAAACATAAAACTCTTCAAAGCTCAATACAATCGATTCGAATCCTACCGTACCGGTTTCTATAGTCGAATGAAAATCAAACGGTCGCTCAAGGTCGCTCATCCCCACCGTACTACTCCGTTTCCTTACGTAAGTCTACAAACACGTGCCTCGCGTGTCTGAAACGGAACGAACCTAACGTGGCGATAAAACAGAAATTATTTACGACACGCAGCGTGACTTTGAGCGACCGATTGATTTCAATCCAACTGTGAGAGTAATCACAGCCCACGATTCAGCCATTTGCATCTCCGCAAATTAGATTCGTATTATTTCACGCGACGAGGATCCGTACGTCACGCTCGGAAATGTTTGCTATATATACACGCATATTAGACGGGCTATTTGACGCAACTCAAATAATTATAGCGGCGAATTATTTAGTCTAGAACAGGGTTTCTCAAACTATAATACACCACCAGGTACTGTGTACCGTCCTCGAGCAAAGAGATCGCATCTGAAATTACGGAGCACCCTGTTCGTTCAAGGGCCATCTCGAACGAGCATAAGATAGATATACGTATCACGTATACATCCTTTACACCGAGCAGATCACCCCCGAACGAATAGAACCCGCCGAAACACCAGATGCAATTTCCTCAAGCGCGTACTGTAGACTTCACGTACATAATTGAAAAATAAATTCTTGCAACTTGAACCTGACCCACGTTCAAGATTAACGAGGAACAGAGACAGACACGTCGAAGTGAATTTCAACGATAACTTGAATCGATAAGAGATTGACTCGGTTCAACGTTTATTCTATTCCATCGTAACGTAAATTATTTTTTAGGAAAGATCATTCGTCTCTCTTTCGTTCTCCGGTCACGAACGTCTAATCTTAGCCGTACGGGCTTCGAATCGTGAGATAATTTTACACCGATACACGAACGTTCCGTGGTTTATTTACGCGTTGCGACATTCCAAAAGTTAGCGAATCCCTGTTTCAGCGTGCGACACAAGTAGTTGATCGATTCAGAAGCTACACCGAAACGAAAATTATTGGAATAGCACGCGACGCTTCTGTCGCGTTTTCTTGGCAACGTGTCCATGTATAACGACAACGTCGTTTCTGTGTTTCGTTATCTGGGCGGTTTATATCGTTAATCTTGCGCAAAAGCCGTCAGTGTCCATGCGGGTCGACTTCTGTCGATCGTCGGGACGCAATCGTAATTAGCGGCGTTCTACGCGGATATTTTTGCACAAGTCCTCCGCGTCACCTTTCCACCGCGTAATCTCCGACATAAATAACAAGCGGTACGTACTCTTTGTCTTTCACTAGAAGACCACGGATAAAGTCTTTCGCGTCCTCCGATATGTCGGCGAAGGCGTCGTGGTCGAAGTCGTACTTCGCGATGGTGACGTTCGCCATTGTCTCGATGTCCGTGTCGCCCATGAACGGAGACAAACCGGATAACCTGGTGAACAATGTACAAACAAACGACTTTACCAGACTCTCGAACGTTCAAAAACGAAACGAACGGGAAAAAAATTTCTAAAATGGAACATCCGTTTCTGATTCGAAGGAGTGTCTCTCACTCGATGAAACAGGGCAATTGTTAATTTGTCACAGCTTCGAGGGGAAAAGAACGCTACGAATTACCGTTAGTGTAATTCTCCGAAGGGAAGAGAGAATTAAAGTTATCGTAACTGGAAATTATTTTTTAAAAGGGAAGAATGAATATAAATTATCGTAAGTATAATACAGTCACGGTAAAAGTAACGTACCGTGGAAATAATAAATTTCGATTGGAAATAAATCTCTATTCTTTCACCTCGTAGGAAATGTAACGAAAAATGATAACTAGCACGTGATAAAACCTTCGTGAGATTTGTCAACGCGAAACGGATTAAGTGCAGTGACCGTGTATTTTTAAATAAATCGCTGTCGAAGGTAGACTTACAGTACGTAACAGATGACGCCTATACTCCACATGTCGGTACCAAAACCAATCTGATCGAAATTTACGACTTCCGGTGCAACGAACTCCGGCGTGCCAAATAGAACCTGCAGTTTCTTCTTCGGATCGTATTCTCTCGCGAGGCCGAAGTCTATGATTTTAATCCTGTTCCCCTCCTTCGTCAAGCACAATATATTCTCGGGCTGCAGGCAGAGAATTTGTCAATGAGCTTGTCCCCGAATATTAAAAGTATTTCAAAAATTCGTAACGTTTAAAATATTTTCATATCCGTGATATTATTTACTTTTCACCTTAATTCGAAATTTAATTCCCCGACACGCTTAGAGGGGTCAATGTGTTCCTTATTATTCTTTTAAAGTGTCATACATGATTGGTGATAGTTGTCATGTATCCGAAATTACCTACATTTATCTCGGGTCTGTTGTTGAACTTTGGGTGGATTGCCAAAAACAATATGTTAAAGATAAAGTTTACTGTTTCGGAACACATTAATCGAGCATTAACGTTAGTTATGTTATTGTTCTTCATCTGGCATCTACCAATACTGAACATTATCTATTAGAGGACATTAACTTGCGCGTAATTGCGTATTTAATTAACTAAATATTACTATTTAAGTATTACTATTACTTATTAACTTTACTTGCATAAATGTACGCAAAGAATTTTTCAAGAAAACAAGGAAGCTTTCAGAGGGGAAAAATCAGAGAGAATGTTCGTATACGTAAAAAAAAAATACTCTATGTAGTGGCTAAAGGTGTTCGAAGTTTTCAAAAATTGGAAACGTTAAAATTCATCGAGGAATTGTTTAATTCTTCGTTGAAACTTGTTAAATTGTTCTCGTCGATAACTTATTATTGCTGCGAAAGCATTAGAAAAAGTATCGATCGTCACTGCAATTCTTTGAACAGTTAACACAGCTTTGTATTAATCTACAATTGAGACAAGTTTAGAATTAATTAAGGTTTTTCTCTTTTGCAAAACTCTGTGAGATTCTACTGTGCCAAGACATATATCTCAAGACCCGCATTTATGTAAATTTGTGGAAACATACTCCTAAAGTGGAACGGACACTTTCGAAAATATCCTACACGTTCTATCTATTTATTTTGACTCGGATAAAATTGAATCTATTCCACCTGTTGCGTAACAAGTGTACTTTTGTGCAAAAGTTTCCGCAGAATTACTTTTCCAACTTTCATCCAAAGTGGAAAATTCGAGACAAATCATGACCGATATAGAATTCAAATGTAACAAGTAGAAAAACTGGCCAAGGAACATTGATTTTATTTACAAGACATATTTCATCCTATAGATACAATAAGACCAACAAATGTAATTATTCGGAAACTTTTGCTCGTCGCTGTACAGTATCCCCCGGTTATAAGAAACTGATTCGAGTCTGCTTATTTTCGTACGTCCGAGTAAAGGAACGTTTCGAAAGTAAATCGATGAATATTTGAATCTCTACATTTTTCGTGCCTCTGCAATTGGCGAGCCCTTCTCGACGAAAATTTCGAAAAAAAAAAAAAACTTTCAAAAACGTACACTTAAAAGTAATCGAAACAAGTTTCAATTTGGGTTTATTTTCATCGGGGAAAAACTCTCCAATCTCTCGTTCCGTAAAGTATAATGAAAAATGTACAAATTTTAAACGAAATTCGATCCCGTGTATAAGGGCAGAATTGAACGACACCGTTTCGCGTGTCCCGGATAAAAGTTGTTGCGTGTATCCGGGGCAATACTGTACTCGTTTCCACCGGTTACGAATTAACATTGTTAGCGAGTATACGATAATTTCTGTGTTTCACCTTTAAGTCGAGATGGAGAATGTTCTGACGGTGAATGAATTCCATGCCCTCGCAGATCTGTCGCATGAAAACAGCGCAACTGCGCTCGGTCAACACGAAATCGTCATCGATCACCCTCTCGAATAGCTCGCCACCTTCGATCCTTGAAACACGAAAATAATTGTAGTTCGTTTACGCGTGTGTTGCCAGACAGAGCGCACTTATGGTGTTAAGAGCTTACAGTTCCAAAATAACGTAGATCTGTCTGCCGGTGTCGATGGCGTCGTAGAGCTGAATTAATCGCGGATGCTGAAGCCGTCTCATAATTTCGACTTCTCGTTCCACGGATCGTCTGTCTTCCTTTTTCACGGTGTTCACCACCTTCACGGCTAGGGACAAACCACTTGCTTTCTCCTTGCATCGATAGACCGTGCCAAATTTCCCTCTGCAAATATAGTAACGATCTCGTTTTACCTGCCTGCAGAACGTTTCTTCACCGAGAAATTTTCGACCATTTCAATTTTTCCTCGTCGTCGAACAATCGACTACACAACTTCCGAACAAACGATCCCGGTTTAGATGCCACGACCACGTTTACTCGACGCAACAAGAATTCGAATGTTATCTTCCGTCTAATCCGGTCCCGCTGTAAATTTCTACGCTGTTTGCTTTTATAGGTAGCATCAACGCTTTCGAATCAAATTCTTCGACAATTTACGAATGCATTAGCCGTCACCGGTGCGAGTTAATTCGCGACGGGAGAATAATATTTGACTCCGAGTTTTATCATCGCGTGGCGGTAGTAAGGGTCAAGAGCCCTCGTTAGAGGCTTCTAAAGATGGAGTGAAACGGAGAGCGAGAGAGAGGCTCGGCTCGATTAATGGTACAACAATGTAAAAATTGCTATCAGACTATGTGCGTTTAAACGAACGTTGACCCCCGAGCTGGAGTCATTTTCGACAAGATTTGTTTCTCACTTTGTGAATCGTAAATTAATAAATCCATAGGTGCCGTAACTTGTCTCGCTTGGTCGATAAGTGTTCGAGCAGCTTCGAAAATTTTTATTGCTGTCATTGTTTGAAAATTTTCAAATTTTAAAACGCTTAATTTTATCTTGGTATTTCTCGATATACGCGAATTGTAACATTTTGTAAAATACACCCGCGAAAGCTGCTCTATTCGTTTCCTCAATCGAACGAATTTTCCTCAAATACGCGAATATGTTCTCCTCGTCGAAATTCCCAAATTCTTAAGATATAAATAACCTCTGTATACAATTTACGTTACGTCCCCGGTAGTGTACATTCTGGGATTAATATTCCTCTCTTTTTGATTTCTCGTGCACCCCGATTGTTTTTAAACTATTCGAATACATATCGACAAGTCGAGTTCATCTTTAACTCTCTGTCTTATCCCATCTTTCGAAGCTTCGTAGCCGGAGATTCGAACAATCGTGAACGTATTGATTTGTTCGGGAAGTCGTTTCGTTTTCCAAAAATGGAGAATGTATAATTTAATCAAATGTTCATACACTCTAAAAAAATCGTGTTCCATTTTCACCATAAAAAAAGAAAAAACGAAATCACTTTCCAAACAACCTAATATCTTCACTTGCCGCGAAAACGAAGAAAATACGCGAATAAAAGGAGACGGGGAACGCGGATGGTTAAAATATTAATACAAACGGAAAATATGGGAAATTTTTCAGAACGAATCGCGATATACAATTATTTCGTATAAACGACACCGCGTGTCGTAACTAAGCTTAACACAATAAACGCTGCGTCTGCACCTGCACAAACTGTGGATTTATTCTGTTTTATTGTGCCAAGCAACGCAGGACGGAAAATACCGTCCAAAAGCGCGGTACCTTTTTTAACGGGAAACTTTCCTGCAATTAACGCGCCAAAATAATCTCCAGATTAAACGCAAAGACGGAAATTCGTATCTTTTTTTTATTTATCTCGAGTGCACAGAGCGATAAAATTTCTCACGCAGGAACGTTGACGCGTGACCGCGCGAAGACGTCGTCGTCAGTCTTCAACCTTGATGGGAGGAATTTTCATGGACAAGAAAAAATGCCGCGTGCAACGACAAAAGCCAGAGGAAGTGCCAAGTTACCTCCTTGGCTTGCTAGAACGCAGTGGTGTAACCTATAACGTGCCTGTCACAACGCCAAGTTAGTGAGTCAGTGAGTTAGTAGAGCATAGTATAGACAACAGGGTCGGCAGAACGAATTATCAAAATGGAACATCTGCCAGAAAACAGCGTAGCGCCATGACAAGCTGCCCCACCTACGATTAATCGAGACGAGTAACTCTGTAAAATTGTAAACGACTCTTTCTCTGAACACCAATGTCCCACTGATACGATTTCATCGTCAATTGCAACGACCGAAAATTTCCTCGACGAGAAAATTCAATCGTCGGACTCACTTTGTTCGAAAATTGTCACGAAAATAGTTCCCAGGATAGTATCAGTCACTGTTCTACCATTGTACTATCTCATTTATCCGTCATCGTACACGTAAATAGCTCTACGTTACCGTGCACTCTTAGTTTACTTTGATCTTTCAAATCCTATTAGAAGCCTGGCCTCTACGTGACAAACTGTAAAGAGTGACTATCGGTAACGTCTACCAGATACCCTCCGAAGCAAAATATCACCTACTGTCCGATGCAGGGTAGATATTTTTCAATTAAATTAAAAAAAAACGATTTCCATCCTTGTCAAATTTAATTCTCCGATCCCTATCAAACTTAAGCGTGTCTACTTAAGACTTAATATTTTTAAAGGTGATCTATCTTTCCTTCTTTCGGAACAAAATTCCAGCAACCAGTGTCAACCGAACACAGCATAAAATAACAAGGTTGACGAATCGCTATTGTGTAAAAAAAAAAGAAAAATGACGAATTTCTCGGAGACATTTTCCAAATGTAAATTGAAAAACGCGAGAAAACGAGCTACAGCCCTGGCTGCGAAACGTGATTCAGCCAGCGGTGCGTGTCGATGCTCGATCGAACCTGGGCGTCAAAAGCGTCGAGACGCACAGCGTCCGAACGACGTCCGGCGACTCTACGCACGGACGTCAGTCACTGCTAAAAATGCATTATTTATAGACGCGCGGAGACCTTGATTACACAGCGAACGCGTGCAACACCGACTGCATGCCGACGTTATCAAGCTGCAGGCTACTTGGAAACGTTCGTTTCGACGATCATCGATCAACCGATCTCGCTCTTCTGTGCGAGTACTCGCGATCCGACCGCACGTGACTCGCGCGAAATCGTGCTCGATGGAGAGCAGCCAATTCGATAACACGATTGGGCGAGGAACGGTGGGCGACTTAATTGGAAAGCATAAATTACTGAGAATTGGGTGACTAAAGTATTGGTCAATGATTCGGGAGGATTGCAGGTGTTACAAATATATGTGTGGAAATACTCGATCGATGCATCATTACGAACGTGGACGCGTTGAACGCGTTGGAACGAGAGAACCGTGAATGACTCATAATTGAAGGCGTTTCCTTCGAAATGTTCAAATATGAATGAACAGTAGTATCAAGAATGCTCGAGCCTAATGTAGAGCGATCTTCGTACCGACGACGTTACGTTGTATTATAATAGTTCTTACTATTGGCATCGCTCCGTTCTATTCGTCTTTGCAACAACCGACACATCGCGGAAGATCACTCGACTTTATGCTAATGATAATTTAACATAAGATCGGTATGCGAACCGAGTGGACGATGCTACTTTTTTATCAAACTGGACGTCGCCTGTACAACGCACGGTTTACGGATTACCGATCACGTAGCGTCAGGTTTCTGCATATCGTCGAGACAATGCAAACGAAAGGAGTTGCATATTACCGCGACCGTATTACTGGCATCCCTTTCTGTAATTTTAATTGTCTGGCTATTATTAATCACGGACGGGAACACCTGTGGACGTGTGTCAACAGGATGTTCCGAACAGTGCGTCGTTCAACCGCGCTGAATTTAAATGAAGTCTAAAAAGTCATACCAAAATTCCGCTCTTAATGCATTTTCTACGCGTCGCCGTATAAACTAAATTATTTTTATCCCGATGATATTTTCGAAGCGAAGCTGCAGATAGCCGACGACGGGGACTTGCAGTATTATTTCACGGTGAAAATATTTTGTCGCTGATATGTACGTATGTATATATGCATATATATTTTTTTTTCTTTCGCTTTTTATTTTTATTCAGCGACTTTATCCACCGTGTGGTAAAAAAACAGTTACAAAGCGCAAAGACAGTTCGACGATTACGATTGTTTTACAATCGGACTCGAAACTGTATCATAGTTTCAATATCGTTTATCTGTGTTCACTTAGTCGTACGAGACAAGAGAGAAGAAACTATTTTGATTTAAATAAACAATTGAAATCCGAAAGAACCGATCTAGTCGCGTGGATCCAAGCGAACTGGATCGAGAGATTTGTCTAAACCCTGCGTACGATCGTACCATCGATCCGTTGCGAAAAATCGCTCCGAATCGCGAATCGAAGTGACGTTAGGGTATTAGCGAACAGAGCACACGTGTGTTGCACAAACAGCGTGGGTATGTCACCGTGGAATTTTTCGAGACAGATTGAAATTCTTTGCCGGTGACGTCGGTCCGGCGACCTCGATGAAAAATTTGTTTAACGGTACGTGTTATTTCGAAAGTCGCGAACGTATCGCAAATATTTCCAATGCCAACGCGTCGGTATTAAAAACAGCTCGAAAATCTCGTATCGGGTATCGGATCGACACGAAAAATCGTGTAACACGCGACCCGTTCGATCAAGGGTGACCATTGAGCATCGAACGGTTCACTAATAGTTTGTCATTGACATTCAGATCTTACATTTGGCATCGATCCATTCGTCGATGGCTTCGATCGTAACGACGATACACGATCGCTATTGTGTCTCGGCATTCGCGTTGAATTAAAAATAAAAATCCTACCCTTCGCATCGTACACTCCTGACACGTATTTTGTAATTTACGTCCCGACGGTGGTCTTTTCCTTTGCACGATGGACGCACGTTCGTTTCGATTCCTTGCGTAACGTTTGCGCGCGGCAACGACAACGCGATCTATTGTTCGGCTACGAGGAACGAACGTTTCGACGTTCCGTTTCGTAAGTTTGTCGACTCGAGGAGGCAGCTGCACGAAAAGATCATTCAAGTTCGGGTCTCATTCATAATGGCGGACTCGCATAGTAACCGAAAGATTACGATGTATACAAGACGAGAATACTACGTTCGCCGGAAGGTATAAACACATCAAGGTTTCAGACTTTACCCTTCCTCCTTTCTCGATCCAGAGAATCCATCGTCCACGTTTCGGATCCTATACTCCTAACGCGATCTTTTTCATTAAACCTCCGACTATACTCGTTGCATACTTAAAACACAAACTTCTTACGATATTAAATTCGGTCAGGTTTCAAACTTTTAAACTTCTTCCTCTCTCGATCTATAGATCGTTCACATTTTAGACCCTACATTCCTAACGCGATCTTTTCGTTCGACCCTCCGATTATACTCAGTCCATACTCAAAATACGAATTTGTCACGACATTAACTTCGGTCAGATTTCAAACTTTCGATCCTACATTACTAATATATTTGTTTAACCCCCGACTATACTCGTTACCCGCTTAAAACGCGAATTTCTCACGAAACCGAGTTCGACCGAGCGTTCGATCGAAAAAAATTCCAGAACGTGAAATTCGTTTGGTTTTCTTTCCGTCGAAACGATACCCTTCGCTTCGTTGTAATGATTTCCTGCCCGTCCAAGACAGCGTATTAGAATTCCGAGACGGCTTGTATAATCGTTGCGCAATGCTAGCACGCATATCGTGTCAAATTCAGGAACAGCATGGCCAGCCCTGCGGCTCGCCGCGATATTTACAACGATCGGGCCTCGGTCGTGCATAAACAACCGTCCACGGAGTTTGCGTTGCGCGAATGTCAGCCTCAGAATGTCATCGAGCGAATTTTCCGCGTTGTTCCGATGTTTACCGGTTCTCGACGAGGGAAATGTCGCGACCTCGATCGATGTCGCCGATCGACGGGTCCCCTCGGTCGAAAAATCTTCGTCGACGATTGAAAAAAAAAGAAAAAAAAAACAAATACTCGTCCGTACGGTGTGGTGCACGAATCGTAGAATATCAACGCGATCTCACTCACCGTCCGATCTCCGACTGGATTTCGTAATGATCCTTGAATTCCACGCCGCGACGTATGGTCACGTCCCGATAAGGGAAGCTCGGCTCGACCTCTGTAAAAATACGCGAAAATCTGGCATTACACGTTGTACCTCCGCGTGGTCGGTGTTTGGAAAAAAAAAAGAAAACAAATCATTTACGTTGGTCCGCGAACGAACGAATCCGCCGCTCGTGGAACGCGCGAACCGGCGCTCGATCGAAACACGGACGACGCTGATCGTGCTGTAACTCGAGGACTCGTTCCCTCCGTCGCGAACGATCATTTCCGGCAGTCGTCGCTCGCCTACTGTGAAATAATCGCCGTCGTGTATTGCGCGTTCGTTTAACACCAACGTGGAACGGCCCCCGTTTAATCGTCTATTTTTCGATGATACCGAGTTAACGAGGGAACCCGGCCAACTAAGCGAATCCTGACATTCCGGAAACTAGACGGATGTACCGAATTGTCTCGCCGCGTATATTTAGCGATTTTTGCCGTTCGATCGCAAAATACCGGGCTTCGATATTAAACACGGCCGTTGGGCGCGTTTGGATCGCGTAAACGACTCGATTGTTGGCTAACGTGCGAACGAATAAGAAAATTGTAAGTAAGTTTCGTTCCCTTCGTTTACTTTTCGCCGTTGTTCGATCGAAACGTGGAGTTCGTCGTTTCGCGTCGACCGCGCGACCTCGTTTCCACCCCTACTGTACGTACGGCGCGATCGTGTGGAGCTACGATCGAGTCGAAAGAGACGAAAGAACGCCAACGCCGACCGAGAGAGTTCATCGGAACCGATCGCGCGGTGGTATTTAAACGCCGGGTGGTCGCGGTTCTTTCATCGTCCCAAATTCCGATATGAATCACTGCATTTATTTAAAGAAAAATCACGGTCGAAGAGCACTGCACCACTGTACACCCTTCTCCTCCCTCCCTCGAGATACCGACCGCCTGGCGGCGAGTACGAAGTCACCGAAAACGCGGCCGGTAGGTTCCGTGCTCGATCGACACCGATACGAACGGTGTGCAGAACGCGATCCCGTTCGCGAGGTTCGCGCGCCGCGATTCGTGGCAACGTAGAGTGGTGAACTCGATTTGGAACTGTCCGTTGTTCCCACTGGACGGTAACGGATCGGTAACGCGATCGGTTTCGGTGTTTGTCCACGAGCGAGCACAGTAACGCGTTTCCACGGGGCTGGCGCGTTGTTCGAGCGGCGTTCGCGCGGTGATACGGTGCCCTCTCTTTCTCTCTCTTTCTCTCTCTCTCTCTCTCTCTCTCTTACTCTCGCTCTCTCTCTCTCTCTCCCTTACCGCCCACCGGGTCAGTCTCGTCCACGCGTATCATCCTTCACTGGCTCGGCCACCCTCTGTACGTGATGCCGCGGGGGACTTGGTCGCGGTCTCCGGCGTGCACGGTGGGGAGTGTATCGGCGGTCGTTGCACGCGGCCCACGATCGCGCTCTCTCTTCGGGACCGATCCGGTGCACCCTAAAGGCAATTATTGACTATCGCGTCTGCGGTCTCGGGCGGCGAGTCCCAGTGGCCGGCGGCGGCGGGTGCCTCTTCTTCTCGGCTCGGACGGATTTAGATTTTCGGCGGACGCCGCGGATTCTGCTGGCGGGTCACGTGGCCAGTGGCGTTCCGACGGGCCGGGACCTCCCCCCTCCCCCGCGTCGCCCATCCCCTCCTCGCGCCCCTCCGCCGCGCGACGCCACGCGACCGACCAACCTTCGATCGGCCGAGTCTCTTCTACCGCTTTTCCTCGCTTCGACCATCGCGCGGCCTCGATATCGACTACGGATCGACGATAGCTCTCTCCCTTCGAACCGCGAACCTCGTGGACCTAGAGGACCCGACGCCACCATCGTTACCGACACGGCGCCACCACGCGCGGTTGAGAACCACCGCGCACGTAGACGCGTGCGAGCGTCGCGACTATCCAGGTTTTAGGGTGAACCAGTTTTAACGTTCGCGTCGCACGTCGCGAACGACCACCGCCGGAACCCGCTCCTAGGCGATTGTTTCGTCCGCGATCTAACCACGCGAAGAGCAAACGGATGACTATCGTCGTATCGGAGACCGTCTTAAACTAGGTCGGTACCCGGAGTATCGAGATTCGAAAACGAGCGACGATCGTTTGCCGACCGCGTGTCGAATTAAATACCAGAATTGAATCCAACGTTGGGAGAATGTTTATTGTTTTTTTCAATTTTTGCGCCGCGTTTCGCGAAATCGTGGTATTTCTTTTCTTTCTTTTGTTACGTCTTAACGAACAACACCGTAGAACTCTATGCGATGAATAGAACGTTCGTCGAACCTAGATTTGGAAACGGAACACTCTTACGCAATTTTTGCAACTTCCCGTTGTTTTCCCGTTATTTAGCATTTATTGTGATTGTTAAGAATTCGTAGCAATGAAACGTCTAAAGCCGAATACAATTATTTTCATCTTTAAGTATGCTTAACTTTTTCCAAGTGCCACGAACCAAATGCGTACTGCCTGTATTTACAGCGGTAGTGAGTAATCAGCGACACGGACAAAACGGGTTGCTCTGTACTGCAATCGTTCGTCGCGTCTACGTTACTACGAAATGATGAGTAACGAAATTCGTGGCATTTTTGTATATCGATACACGGCAAACTTGACATAAATAGAACAAGCATTAGAAATGTCAAAAATATCGTTTCCATCGAATACGTGTCTCGTTAGATTCGCTATATGTACTTTGTCTGTATCGTGTCAATTTTTTACGCGCAAGCCCACGGCGACATTTGTAACAAAATTTTGTTCGATGTAATTTCATTCTATAAGTGACAATTATTTGATACCCGAAACCTTCGTTTGATCGATAGTTCAACGAAGAATGAAATAAATTAACGTTTCTGCTGTAATTTTTCAATCTTAATCGATAAATTTTAAATTCCTTAAAATTATTGACGAAATAAAAATTGTCAAAAAAAAATTTTGTAGAATCATTTCGTATAATAAAAAATTATTGTTGAAATTGATGATAACAAGATCGTCAACATTGATTGCAATCTAAGTACAATTTTAAACTATTGTCGTAAAATTAAATTGTATAAATTGCATCTTTACTAGGAGCATGTACTACGAACATCAAATGAAAAGTAATTAAACGAGCGTAAACGAATGTGAATGAACCAATTGAATAACCTCAAGGCCATTGAGATTTTAACCCCACTATTCCGTTGGGTTATCCCTACCACTCCACCTCTGTTTGCACAAACCTACCTGCAACGCCCTCTATCGCTTAGTATGGAAACACATGTAAAACTGCAAAAAGGAGAAAGTAGTTTGTGACGTCATTTACAATCGGGAAAGTGGCTTTCAGCAGCTCGTCGAATTTGCTTCTACTTCATTTCCTTTGTGTAAAAGTTCCTATATATCCAACATCTCAATCGCATCTTAAGTAGCGTCTTCCTGCTAAAACGCCAAATGTTTTAAAAGAGGAAATAGCTCAACGTACGAATTAAATAATAGCTCGATTCCTTAGTAACGATCTCTATAACGTGTCGTAAACTCCTATTTCCTCGTAAAAATAACGATCGATATAGATCACTGGTTTAAACGGTACTACATTACGCATTTATAATTAATTAATCGTATAATACGAAGTTTTCAGAATATGTCAAATTGTCTTTTCTATCGTATAGAAGTAAATCAATTTTTAATCTATTTTTGTATTACACGTTTCTAAACTGACGCAGTAGTCTTTTTAAACGATTTTCAAAAATTGGAGTAATTTGCTATTAGAAAATATTTTCTGACACGTCATTTTCGACCATGTTCAATATTCTACGTGCATGTTAAAAGCCAGTAACGACGTTTATTTTTAATTTTAAATCTCTACCTTCGACATTCGCTGACTTACTTTTGGCAACGTTTAAACAATTTGTTTAAACGTTGCATTCCCCTTTATACATGGACTTTTCGAACACGAGACCGAAACGTGCTGTTTTCGGATCAATTAATATATAACATTTCATAAAATGAAACGTTTCGTGAAAATAATTTTCCTCTTTTCGTTTAGTATAATTAGTAAGAGTGACAAATAGCAACGGTATAACAGTTTTCAAATTTTATTATGTTAAAGAAAGTTACACGCTGAAATCCTTATAAATGCTTGTAAAGAAAATCTTTGGATATAATTTCAACAATTTCACATTGTTTAAAAATAGATTATTTCCCACATACTGTAAACAACAATTCTTAAACTACGTATCTCGAAAACTCAATTCACAATAAACGTTAGTTTCAACTTTTGCGTAATTTCAACGTAACCGACAAAATATATACATACTATAATAGTACGTATAGCGTGAAACAGTGTAGCGTAGTGTTGTATTTATATGCATTGTAGATGTGGGCGACGCAAAACATCATTGAAAAACATAACCTTAGAATTGCGATATTTATTAGCCCAATGAGATGATTTTGTAAGTTAGCGTGATCGAAATTATAAAAATGGCAGGTAGCATGAGACAATTAGAGGAACGACAACTTTCAGCTGAAGTAACGAAAATGCAATGGTCACCAAAAATGGATCTTTTAGCAATTGCCAATGTAAAAGGTTAGATTTTCAAAACAGTAAACAACTTGGAGTTTATCAATTACTTAAATTTTTCCAAAATTCACTTGATATTAACTAATAAGTATAATGCCCAATTTTACTTCTCATGATCATTTGTAAATCTTAAACATATTTCTACAAGTACAACAAAGAGTATTGTTTTATTTAATTCTTGTAGGAGAAGTTACCCTTCATAGATTAACGTGGCAAAGGGTATGGTTATTGAGTCCACAAGAAGAATCTGATACTTTAGTGAACTTAGCGTGGAGACCGGATGGAAAACTTCTTGCTGTTTGTTATGAAACATCCAAATTAGTATGTCTTGTAGATATTGAAAACAAAAATATTATTCATAGAACAGAAATTAACTTGCTCAGTGGAATTACATGCATGACATGGTTGCCATTGACAAATCTAGAAAATGATAGTTCGTTAAATAGTAACAAAGCAAGTATGCTACCAATGGGAGAATATCTTCCACCTTTACCAAGTTTAAATAGAAGTTTTGGTCAAGAACCTGAACGCAGAGAATTCTTATTTCAAACATTAGATATACTTTTTGTAAGTTCATTTATGCATAAATGTCTTAAAATATTAATGATGTAGTTATTATATGCAATTTAATTTTCTAGCTTGGTTTGGACAATGGAAATGTTGCAATGTACGTGTTTGGAATGTTCTACTGTGGTACAATTTCTGTTGGTCTTGGTCGAATATTAGAGATTAGCGGCGGATCTGGTAAACCAATATGGATCACATGGAAAGACAATAGTGGCATTAAAGTGAATAGATTGTGGTGTCAATTGCTAGAACAAAATACTGCATTTTTAAAGGTTGTTTGGATAATACAGTTTATAATTTTATTTTTAAAAATGATAAATTACCTACAAATTCTTTATTTAAATCTAAGGTAGCACAAGCTCAAGCTAATATAGAATATTTGATGGGTTATCTTTCACGCACGTTAATGGCAATTTCTGAAGCATGGGAAACAATTCTCTTGGAAATGGATGAAAAGCTTGCACGGTATGCAGAAACAAATCCACCTGGTGGAGTGGCTGCAGATTTCTTAGAACTATTAATGATTGGCATACCGACTCAAAATTTGGAAAATTTTCTATTGCGAGATTTAACTGAAAAAGGACTGAAAAAATTAGGACACAGTATTGAAATGTGTTATAGTAATATACAGGTATAACATAGAACTTTCAATTTTAAAAATCATAGCATATTGTAGTAATGGAGTATTATTTTACAGAAATTAGTCTTAAAAAATTTAACCAGTGTTGGAATGGCATTAGTATATCAATTGGCTGAAATGAGAGGAATGGTGAGACTAGGTGGTCCATATGAATTATTGGGACTTACAGATGAAAATGTTATAACTAATGCTCTTCATGCATCAGAAGCTTTTCTAGCAAAATCTTCTGAAATTCAACAAGTAATAGATCACAGCATGCGCGATTATAAAGCCTTTTTTCGGTATGTTTTAAAAATTAAAAATGCTATCAGTGATATCTTTACTATTTCGGCTTTTTTCTATAATTTAAGGTGGCTGTATGTTGTCATTCTGAGGCTAACAGATGAAAGAATACCATCTGAAGTAAATCGAGTCAGTCAACAAGAATTAACATTTATTGCTGAATTTTTGCGTGGTTTTGACAAAACTGAACCAAATATGGGAGGTAGAAAGGGAGTGAATCTAGAAAAATTGGGCCAGTATTTACGACGTGAAAATTTACAAACTTGCTTAACCCCCGAAGGAAGTGAATGGGCCGCTATGCTCGATGAAAATCAATGTTTTCGTGATCATCCGCTCATAGTGAAACAAGATCTTAATTTCTCATTATTGCAATCCCATGCAAAATTAATTTCTGCCATACTTAATGTTTTTGGAGAGGCTTATCAAGGCTTAGTTGATCAATTCTCTATATCAAGCATTGCTTTGGCACCATCTATAGCATTTACATCTTCCCAAATTGTAACAAGTGATGATGGTCTATTAGTAGCTACATGTGATGTTGATCATAAAATATTACGACTTTTTAAAGTTGAATGTTCAAATACAGAGCCTGTATCGCTCAGTTTTACATCAGGAATGATAGATGTAGATCACAGATCAGGTTTGTTTATTTATTATAAATATATGCATAATAATTAAATTTTAAAAACTAACTATAACATATTTTATTTACCAGAATCTTATATGAAAGTTTACATGGATGGTACTGTAGTTGATCTACAGTTTTATTCCCAGGAGTATATCAGCTTATTATTGCTAAATAAATATATCCAAGCATCATTCCTTGTGCAGTTACCATTGAACCATTCTCGAATTTTTGAAAATCAAGATAAAAATACAGTTACTTTAACTGATCTTTTAGGTAATGGTTGGCCGCGTCCTTTCCAAGGTATTTCTGCTAGGCTAGCAGTCAGTGGTGCGCGAAAAGTAGCTGCTGTTTTAAGCGAAAATAATAGGAAAATAAGATTATTAGAAACTGAAGTAGAACCTGAAGAAGAGGAAGATGAAGAAGACGAAGAAGGTGGAACTAATGATAATATGTTAGACACTGCACATGGAACAGCTGCAAATGTTTCTCAATGAAATTGCATACATAAAAAAAGGTTTAGAGTATGATCGATAAAAATAACACAAACATAGGAGCGAGATATAAAGTGAAAAATAGTGTTATTATTTTATACTTGTTAAAGTAATGAAATATTTGACTAAGGGATTTAATCATCATTTGTATGTACAGTAATGTATTATGAATTTTAATCTAAGAAGTATTAGTTACAACTATGTTATTAAGTATTTACCTTTCATGTGTGAATGACATGACTGAAAGTTTTATATATGTACATGTACATAAACAATTCATAATTCCATACGTCTTTTTGATGTGATATTTTATAATCTACTATAAAAAAAATTGCTTTGTATAATGAATCACAATGTTGTTTGTTATTTTTGCATTTGTCTCAATACTCTTGGAAAATCGATGTCAAGAGCTGAATTATCAATACCACTTTCCTCAATTATTGGTGTGGGTAATGTAGGAGCAACACTGACATTTGGTGCATATTTTGCTGGTGAATTTTCCCTTGATTCTTCGAGATCTATAATAATGATTTTCCATGATCAAATATACTAATATGATTTTTAGTTTATTTTTTATTTATGTTTATAAATTTACGCATACATACCGAAAAATCTGTGATTTTGTCTTCTTTTCCTTGTGATAATGAAAAGAACAACTGCTATTGCAACAACTACTATCATAGTTGCTGCCATTCCTCTTAACAAATTTGTCTATAAAACGAAATATCCAAAGAAATTATTAAATAAAATATGTTTATTACATAAATATATTTGAATATACCTCAAAATCATTTTCCCAAACATCTTCCCAATCTTTCTTAACAATCAACTCAACAACATGAATATTGATAGCAGAATGATCTGCTATGCCTTTTGAAACACACTTATAGAAACCAGATTCAGCTGTTGATACACCCTGCCAAGAAGACCTTAATGTATTAAAACTAAAAACATGTTATACTTATATGCATTTGTTTCTGTTCATGATTATTAATTACCCTAATAAAAAGTTTTCCAGTCAATACTTCATAATTGTACTTGTTCTCATCCATGGGGTTTCCTGGTCCAATGATGCGTCTATCATCAGTGAGTTGCCAAAACATGAAACGATGATGATCATCGCTGCTTAAACATGGAAGTTCAGCTAAATGACCAGCTGGAACCTCTGTTACAGTAATCGTACCATCAACAAATCCAGTTTTCAATAATAATACTGATAAACAGAAAAGTGTCAAAGAGTTTACATTCATCTGTAAAATAAAATCAAAGAAATTAGAAAATGATTAGTTCAAATAACAAATAAAGTATATAAATCTAAACAAAAATAAATTTTTGTATTTAAATATTATTTTAATAGTACAATTTATAATTTTATCTTCAACCTTTTTAATTTGTTAATTGTTATTTTTTTTAAATTTTTAATTCTAGTAATAATTGAACATCAAATTTTAAAAGATAGTTTTTAAATCTTCTACCTGTTGCATGTTTCTTATGCCCACACTTTCAAGTACGGTATGTATGAATACGCCTATTAAATTGCTATTACTTCAAATTATTATAACAACACACACTGTATATATTCTTTATGTCTTCACTCAAACAAATTAAATGTTAAGTCGAATAAAACTAAGACCATAATAGAAATATAAGAATACTGTATAACTATGTCACAGAACTCCTTTTACCATGAACTGTGCTAGCAAAATGTCTTATGTTGTTAGCGCATCTTATTCTATTATACAATTACATTCTAATTTTACCTTTAAGGTAAGAATTTCAATACCATAAAACAGGTTCTAAATGTGACAGATGGTTGCTAGAGCAATTATTCTATGCACAATGGAAGCAGAAGTCACTTGTCAATGAACCACATTGCATAACTGTGAAGATAACTGTGTATAGTCTCCCACTGTTTTTATGTTATACTTTAATATTTAAATATACTAGTATAAAGTAATGATAAGCATAAAAATCACTGTTTCTAAATGATGGCAGTCTTATAAACTAATGAGAAAGCTTCGATAATGAAGCCGCTGTAGAATTACTTATTTATATCTTTGTCCTATTCATTCTTGTGCAATAGAGTATTTATAGTAAGCTAGACTGGCATCTTGTGACTACCATACCATTTGAAAGTATACTATATATTTCTTTACTATGACTACTGCAAAAACAATAATATATACTCAATATAAGAGAAAACTCAATGTCAAGGCAATATTTATATATATTCAGACCTTTTATCATTATTTAATATATGTACACATATGAGTTACTACAAGGCATAACAGAATATTATTGCTACATTTTAATATATATTCATAAAGTATAAATCACACAGCCTTAAATGCTTTTATAAATAAAGTAATTACACTATTTTTTTAATATGGACTGAACACAAATCATTATTGACAAAATAAATCAGTATAAATTATATATTATAAACACAACAACTTACATAACTGATTAGCATTTAAATGTAGATTCATATAAAATATGGTGAATGTTGCAGATGTGTGAGAATCTTTAAATTAACCATAATCTAGCTAGTATCAAAATCGGTGCTGTTGTATCAAATGTATGAAAACATCAACTGCCAATCCTGGAAGAAGAATCCAAAGTGGTGCCAGAACAACTTTCGCTGGTAGAAACCAATGAGGTGCTTCCAATTTCAAACATATCAAAATTTGGGCACTTAATTTCATAAATACAGCAGTTATGTACCATACCTAAAAAGAAACTGTCCTTAACCTTCATAAACTGAAATTAATACCCAGTTCCACCAAAATTTGTTGTATATATTAAACAGTAATAAATGTTAATTTTATATTCTATATTATAATGACAATTTGTAATTATTATTTAATTTCTTATAAAGATCTTAAAAGCTAACATATTGATTATTTAAAAGAAATTAATATTATTTATAACATAATACTAGTTTTTCAAATGCCTTTCTCTCAATGTATATAATAGTAATAGTAAAATAACACAGAACATACTAAAGCACACAATTGATTAAAAAGTTTATTAATTATCAATTTTATTTGCAAATTAATTGATTGAATAACTTACAATTTATACAATAATAAGTATAATGCATATCAATTAAATGTAGATTTTTAAGAATAAATAAATTTTACTGAAACTGGATATCTGTCAAGAAAAAAGTTCATCTTTTTTCTTTTAATTTATCCTTTCTCTTACAACTTACTTCACGACGTAAATTAATAACACGTTCATTTTTGCAGTGAGAAATCATATTAAAAACTCTATAAATGAGAAGAATATGATCATATAACCACATCGGAATGAAAACTATAAACCAATTCCATTGTATCCTCTGATCGAGTCTCAAATCAAGTAAAATCAGAAAAATTAACAGAATGAACCATGTAAATAATGCACGATGTACAACTGCCATTGAAGTATAAAATTAAATGCGTAAAAAATCATGAGACAAAATGTGATCGCGGAACTATATAATCATATTGCAAATTTGCCGATCTGTTTACATCAACACTTGATATACCTAACCTCTACTATCGACGAATTTATGTGCTATAACAAGTTTCAAGATGTCGCTACTTGCTGAATAAACGAGTTATCAGAAATTAATATTATGCAAATATAATGCGGCATTCCAATATTTTTTAAGAATAAATATATTGTTAGTTTATAATGATTTTTTTAATTTAATCATAGCATTTTCTAACATTATATATACGAAAAAAGATACAATTTTTTAATCAAATAATAAAAGAATTATTATAAAAGTCATAATACAAGGGCATGATTTGATACTTTTTTCTCCGTGTTTAAAGAAAAGTGAAGTGTATTAGACAAGATATAAAACATTTCTGATTTATTACAATATTTATAAACAATACATGCTATGTAATAAACCAATATATTTATATGTATATATATAAACTATAATACTTGAATTTTTCATATGTATCACTAAAAAAATTTAATGCAAGTGTTACATAATGCAGTTACATAGATTATCGAAAGATAATATGCTATCTGCAATAATGTCCTTCTGACCTGAATATTTCATCACCCGATAGAAAAATATCAAAGTCAAACTCGTACGATCATCCAGTCAAGTACCAGTTTCAGAGGCAGAGTGCTCGTTAACATTTTTTTCTTCTACAATTTACATCAAATATTTATTAATCGTTTAAAAATGATAAATTGTTTATGTCTTTGAAGTAATGATATAACAGGTGGTTACTAAGTGCTACATTCCTGACATTCGTGAAGATAGAGTGTAAATATTATAATAACTATTATGTCTGAACCAATGAACAATACAACATTGGACAAATCTTATGTGCGTATATTTTATATAAAAAAATACCATTTTTTTTTATCAAATTCAAATATTCGCTATATCAGTATTTGTTGGTAAACAGAATGTCATTTTTGAATAACCAAAGTCATATTGTATGTTCAAATAAGGTCAAAATATTTATAATATGTAATGTACCATATGATAAATAGTTATACAAGGTGTCTCAAAAGTTTACATTTTTCTTAGTAAAGTCGAATAAATCTCAAGGACGCATAATTTTAAAGAATTGTTACCGTGATCATTTTGATAAACATTTATATTCGTTTGAAAATGTTTATCGTTAAATAATGAAATTACTTATAAAATCAACAATTTATTCAAAACAACAGAGAGGAAACATTAATAGGTGTCAATGTAAACAGCTGTAGTCAGTGCTACTATCTCTTTAGTGAATGATCCTTATAAATATGTAACAAGAATGTGTAATTTACTGAGTACCCGCTTGATCACTTGGTCAGCGGAAATGGAATTTGTATTGTTTTAATGTAATGAAAATGGATTAAACGTTATAAAAGTATAATTCACGAAACATTTGTTACTACACATTTGTAATTGAAGTTTCTTACAGATTATAATTATTTCTAATTAATATGACTTTTTTTAATAAAATTGTGCACTATAAAAGTGATTAAATGGGCGGTAGTGTTTCATTATTGAGAAATGTACTTTATACGAATTCTGGAAAGGCATTGAATGATTTCATTGTGTTATCTGTGCAAAGGTAAAGAACACATTTATCCCGCATATGTAATACCTCTGGTAATATAGCTATAAATACGTTGAAATAGTAGTACTGTTCTTAGATCGAGAGAAGTAAGATCTATTTTAAAGGGTAGCGCCCTGTGTCTGACCCCTGTAAAGCCGGTGATTTCTCGAGGCGTGCACGTAAAAATTCGGTCTAAGACGTTTCCACAAGGTTTCTTATTAAGTATACAGTCCTAGGATTGGTGCTCGTTCTTCCAATAAAAATATTTCTTTTTTTTATTAACCCCAACTGTAACCGTACTCTGTAAGGTTACGATCTTAGCCTCGTTCTCTGCATTCTTTCGCGAAGGTTCTAACCACGTGCGGTTTGAGTTACGATGCCAAACTTACGACCACTGGTAAGTTTGTTTGAATGAAAAAGGAAACTAAAATGACGCTAAATTTCGTTTTTAAATTAATTGTTTCAGTTTAGAAAAGTAATCGTTTTAGGGGTTAATAAATGACCTAGTCGAGAAATCGATTTCATACTCAATGTATTATTTTACATTACGCAAAAGTTTTGGTAGTTTCTTTATGTGTTCGGAAGGAACTTTTGAATTGTAAAAGAGATCCCAACATTATTCGTAAGCTGACATTTATGTCTACATGAAATAACATATTTGCAAACTGAAGTCTCATTCAAGTCTAGGATTTATGAATCTTTTTGTTGTAGACAATCCTTATGAACAATTTTGAATTCTATTTTTGTTTTCATTCTGATGCAATTGTTGGCTTTTATTAAATTTTTGTGATGAAAATGACTCATTTAATATTTATTAATAATTAACTTAATCCTTACCTTAAGAATCCTAATAACAATAACTTTCAAGTTTATGTCATATTCAGTAATATGTGTAACATAATAATTACAGTTGATATCTTAAGTTAAAAGTCAAACAAAATAATTACTTTATGAAGTAGTCATTCTTATAGCTTATGAAACAGTAAAGGATTTTATAATATCTACAAGTATTACATAAAACTCTTTAGAAAATTAATTCTTAATAACATAATAAGAATTAAGGAAATTATGAACTATTTTTTAGATTTTACCAGTATTGGCTGCAGTGGGAACCATAGCTATAATAGGATTAGCAGTTAAAGCTTACAAATGTTGGAATAGCGATAAAAAAAAGAAATCTCCAATTCTACTAGCTGATCCAGTTGTAAAATATAGCTTGCCATTAATTCAAAAGGACATATTAAGTCATGATACAAGAAAGTTTAGATTTGGTTTGCCAACACCAGATCATATTCTAGGATTACCTATTGGTCAACATGTACATTTAACAGCAAAGATCGATGGAGAAGTTGTTATACGTTCTTATACACCTGTTTCAAGTGATGATGATCATGGTTATGTTGACCTTGTTATTAAAGTAAGTAAAAAAGTAATAAACAGTAAAGAATTTACACTTTAATGCAGGAATTTAATATTTAAAACTTATGTTAAGGTATACTTCAAAAATGTACATCCTAAATTCCGTGAAGGAGGAAAATTATCTCAGTATTTGGAAAACTTGAATATTGGAGATACTGTTGATTTTAGAGGACCTTCTGGTCGGCTTGTTTACAAAGGACATGGAAAGTTTTCTATAAAAATTTTAAGAAAAGATCCACCTGCAGAATATAATGTTAAAAAAGTATGTACATTATTAATTTAAGTTTGTAAATGTATTTTACAATTACAAAATTTTGAAAATAAATATATAATCTTTTATGTTAATGTAGGTTGTAATGTTAGCTGGTGGCACAGGAATCACACCAATGTTGCAATTAATTCGTGCTATGGTAAAGGACCCTACAGATGAAACTCAATGTTCTTTACTTTTTGCTAACCAAACAGAAAAAGACATACTTCTTCGAGAAGAATTAGATGATATTGCAAAGAATCATCCTAACAAATTAAAAGTCTGGTATACAATAGATACTAGTGATGAAAATTGGCCATACAGTACAGGTTTTATAAATACAGAAATGATAGAGAAGCATATGTTCCCTCCATCATCTGATACAATTGTTCTTATGTGTGGTCCACCTCCAATGATAAACTTTGCTTGTAATCCTAACCTTGATAAACTTGGATATGATCCAAAATTACGATTTGCATATTAAAGCGACATATTTATTTTATGTTGCACTCAAATGTAGAATGCATTCATTTTATTAGTATGTTCTCTCATTAAATAAGATACATGAACCTCTTTGCAAAGACAGCATTTTACATTTTATTTATATTGATTACCTAGTAAATGTGCAGTGGTAGTTCAAAAATTATATTTGTGCAATATCAATAACTACAATTATTGATACTATACACAATTAATTCATAAATTACATAATGAATTGTAATGCACACAAGAATATTAAGTACTTATTTCAAATATTCAAATTTATTAAAGAAATGTTTATGATTAATATTCAAGTACGCTAAAAAGTAATACTTAATTGTTTATACAAAAATAATTATTCTTTATGGAATAGGGACAGTAATATTTTGTAATTCCATATTTTCTATAAATACGATTGTTAATGGTTTTTGATTAAATTTTTTAATTTTTTATAAAATACATCGTCAGTGCAGAGCTTTAGTGAGAAACACTATATAGGTTAAAGCATTTATTGATGTTAAACCTATTGTATTGTTATAAAAAATGATGATCACAAGTTCTTCAGAATGTTTTATAAATCCTTATCATACTTCCTTTCCAATTGGTAATGTAAGATGTGTAGTACAAAATGACTACATATTGCATAATTCGAAGGATAATTAGTGTATTGATATTAACTAACAACTCGCAATTAATATTTGTTTATTAACAAAATGGATAATACTTGCAGCCAAGTTGTTGATAATCTAATTATAATTCGTATCACGAAGAAGCAGTGCAAACGAAATTAAAGCAATGAAAGAGTACAATGGTTGCAATTAACAATATCCACGGTCCTTCACGCGCTTTCTGGGCGCCGCTCGCAGAATATCATCCACACGTAAAATCATTTCTGCCGCTTCTGCTGCACTAAGTAAAGCTTGCCTCTTCACAACCCAAGACTCTGTTATTCCTAACTGCTTCATGCATCCCACTTTTCCTTCTTGCATATCTATTAAACATTAAAATATTATTGACTACTTTTATTTTGAAAAATCTTTAATAATTATATTTATAATATACCAACATACCGAGACCCATTGTATTCGCGCCAGAATTGTGTGCAGCCCGAAGTTCACTGACAAGCTGAGCTGAATCATACCCAGCATTATCAGCAATAACGGTAGGTAATTGTTGCAGAGCTCGAGCAAAAGATTCCATTGCGACTGCTTCTTTTCCAGGAGTAGCAGCCGCTGCGCTCATGACGGCACAAGCCATTACCATCTCACTACACCCTCCACCATAAACAATTCTAGATTCGCGTACTGTAGCTGCTAATACGCAAAGAGCATCGTGCAAAGATCTTTCTGCTTCATCAAGAATTTGTTGTGTGGCACCTCTAATTACTACCGTACAGGCTTCTCCTAAAGGAACTCCAGAGAATTTTAGCAGCGTATCTTCACCTATCATTACCTATGAAAACATATTGATTTTTAAAAGTGGTGTACGATTTTAATTAAATTTTAAAAGCATACCTGTTCGATGAGAGCACATTTTCCAAGTTTCACCATCTCAGGATTGTCAAAAGTGCTAACTATTTCTCCACCAGTGACAAGAGCCAGTCTTTCAATACCATCAAAGTCGGCATGCTCGATAGCCATAATATTAGCATCAGCAAACAATTGTTCTGGATAATTATAAATTAATTGTCTATTAATAAAGACGTTGCAGCCGTGTTTTATAATTTTCTCAACTTTATCCTAAATGTAATATAATTATTAGACAATTGTTGGTAATTAAATATAAATTTTGTACTTGTGCACAGTAGTTTATATAATCACCTTCATTTTCTCTTTTTCAGCTGCTTCTAATTCTGCAATTTTTGCCATTGAATCAACTCGAACTCTAGATCCAAATACCTACAACCCAATGCACATATGAGTACTGCTGCTGAATTTAAATGTCATTACCATAAATTTACATTTCTATTTTCTTTACTTTGATTTTATCTGTATCCATAGCAGTGTTAGCTATAAGTATACGAGCATCGGTCACTGTTTGCGGTTGATGTACACCAGCCTTTTTATCTAGCAAAAATCCATCATCAAGGAAGGAAGAGGATAAAGTTGCACCCCGTTTCTTAATCACTTGAATAGCTGACAAATTGCCAGAACCTTTAAGGCGTAATACAGCATCCACTGCAAGCTTACTAAAATGCTCTTTGTATTGAGACAAAATTTTTGAACTCAAAGTGGTACGTGCAATATTTAATAAATCTTCGCGGAAACATTTAGGATCTGCTGAATTATCAGTTGCAGAATTTTTTAAAGCTTCTCGTGCCACATTAGTTGCTTTTCTCCAACCAGCTATTATAGTTTGCGGATGAATTTTTTGATCAATTAATTTCTCTGCTTCTCTTAATAATTCAGCAGCTAGAATGAGAAACAATATTTTTAAATATTAGATTTTATACTAACTCTTGGTATTTGACTATAATCTATTTAATCTAAAGTAATGCATCATTATAAATAAACAAGAAAAATAACATTATAATATACAAACCAAGGACAGTTACAGAAGTAGTACCATCTCCTACTTCATCGTCTTGTACACGAGATATGTCCACCAAAATTTTAGCAGCAGGATTATCCACACCAACATTTTTAAGAATTGTTGCACCATCATTAGTTACCTGAACCTGTCCTGCGGATCGGCCATGAGCCACCAATAGCTTATCCATACCCTTTGGCCCAAGTGTAGACTTTACCAAATCACCAATAGCTATTGCACCTACGAATAAACTTAACCTGGCAATTTCTGCCTTCTCTTCTTCCGCTTCATTCTTGAGAATCCTAACTGGATTTAAGGACACCTACAAATTCATTTTTAAATTCATATAATTATTGTTACTGTTAATTGCAGTAAAAATTTATGGTATATACTAATTCAATTAAAATGTTTTATTTATTGCAAAATTTCATTGCATCTTTATTTTTTATTGTTTAATAATGCAATGACATTAATATGCTTGTTTAATGCAATTATTAATGCATAAAATGTTTATACGCTAACAAGTGTGCTTAAACTTTAGAAGTTTAATTTTACAAAATGATTTTTTGCTGCAAGAAATGAATATGAAGCTATTAATTGAGAAAACTATTTAATTAACACACGTGCATCATTTGTCACTTCTTCATATACGAAACCGGGCAATAAAAATTAGCCCGTTGTTATTTTGATTTCTGATAGTGTTACAGTATTATTACTTTATGATAAACATTAGGATATTCAAATTACTCAATTACCATTTTGAATCACTGTTAAAATGATCAAACAATTTATAAATGAATAAAGTTACTTCAACACGACAGCAAAGCACAATTACAAAGAGTTATCGTTCTCAAGATGGCGCTTTTACCTGAAACTTCAAGCAAATACTGTCTATGTGTTTTCCGTTGTAGCGATTTCTGATTGGTTACTTAAGAGACTGTAGTGTTGGAACGAATCAGAAAGATTCTCGGGAAATAGAATGTGCCATTGAGAATTAAGTATCAAAAGAAAGCACCGAGAATTTTCTGTGATACATATATGTAGATGGCGCCATTGCTCAGTTCGCAATCATTACGATTCTCAATTTAATTCCTTTTAAGGTTCGTAAGAAGTATTACGATTGGAATTGTAACATAGATGTTTCTTTTTATTAAAATTAAAACGTATATTCTTACCATGGAGCACTTCCTATGAAATATTTTTTTAAGTGGTGTTTAAAAAAAGTTGTGTAAAGGAAATATTCTTTAAAAATTTGTTTAATAATACGTTCAATATTAGTCGTGTGTTCTAATTATTTTGCATTAGGAAACACTGACTATTATCGATTGTCATTGAAATATTAAAATGTATTGGGATCCTTGGCTTTTGTAAAGTAAAATGATTATATTTATTCGAAGTTAAAGCAAACTTTCTTAAATTTTACTATACAGATACAACATTTGCGAGTGAGAGCATTTTATGTTAAAATAGATGCTTCCTCTTGTTATCCGCACACAGATATCAATTTCCCGGACGTTAAATTCATTTGAGAATACGTTGCATTATGAAAGTTTGTCAATATCATTATCACGGCTGGATGTATAGTGTGTTGCCAGCTGTCTAACTTGATTACACACACTTTATGTACCTTCATGATAATATTTTATGGTGTTCATAATTTCATGCAACAACTTGTTAAAACGTAATTCTTATTATGTAATTACAAAGAAAAAGGTAAAACAATTATTTTTTAAATATGTTTGTTTAAAATTAGCCATAAGTACAATACTTTTTATTATATTTAATTATAACATAGTTTTAAAAACATTGTTCATTATTCAGCCAGTCTCTTCGGAGATTTAAATTTCACTGACCAATCTGGCCAAACGCGTGCTCGCTCGCGCGCGCACCTTTAAATAACGGTCTGCATTCAGCTGTCCCCCATTTCGTTTGGATCTCAGTGTACAATAGGGGTCGTACGGACCCTTTGACGCTTTTATGCGACGCCTAACTGCAGACGTTCTCGCACATATGCGGCATTTCGAGACAATGCTTGGGACACCGGTCGTTCTTGAATACAGAGAGTTCGGATTCTCGATATTGAACGAGTCTACCCACACGTATCGATTATCGTTTCTCTGTGTCTCTGAAGGCATCTGCAGTCCCTTCGTTTCACATGAAGATGTGTACGCAACGATGTATTTACGCGCGAAATCAGCCTTGACATTTTGCTAAGATTTGTTTGCTGTCTTCGTGTTTCGATCATTTCGTTGACATTAATATGTATACACAACACACGTGTATCACTATTCCATAGTATTGGTAAATTGTACTCGAGATGTCGGTAAAAGTTGATTTCTATAACCAATTCCATCATAAGATGTTATTAAGCGACTTTTTCAACAATGGTATCATTACGAGTAACTTATCATTGCAATCGGTAGGTAGTGCCGAGTACATTTTGCAAGGGGTATTTAAACCTCCTACATTTGAAGAATATTTCTTTCGTCCGAGACTCCATTACTAATAAAATTCCAATGCGTGGAGTCAGCGATCTACGAAACGATCTTTAAAGGAAAAACCACGGAGAGAACTTGTTCCGCAGCGTGCAGACTTCCTTCGAGCGATCACAAAATGTATAAAAAAGTATGAAATATCGAGTATTAATATTCACAACAAATTTTCACAACGTACATAATATGTGAACCGGCTTTGAACTTTCAGGATGAAACAAATGCTGAATTATTCTGGATTATTGTAAGTACGTGTTTCGAATATGAAATATTCAGTTAATTAAATTTACATTCCTCGTAGACACGTAGAATCTACGTCAATAATATATCAATAATAATCGCTAGCTTTTATTATTATTATTTTCCCAAATGTAATTGTAGTTTTTATTCTACCCTAGGTTTTATTCGCAACTCGGAATTATTTGTAAGTAATTCCATTTCTATTTTTATAACGAAACAAACTCTGATTATGGGGAGTAAGTCGTAGCTTTAGTAACGAAAAACAGAAATTTTATCAACGATCGATTTTATATCTAGAACTTTTTTCAGGACGAGAAAATACGGTTACGTTTCGATCCCTGTTGTCTCGCATCGAAGCTTCGTGAATCCGGCCGCATCGGTAGATCGAATTGTATCGTCGATTAGAATTGTGAAAGAGCACGAGTGAAGTGAATCATTCGTGCGCACACATGTTTGGGACACTCATCACTAGAGGCATTTTACGCAGATGTCCGGAGCGGCGCGTGCCCCTGGATCCGGTAGTGGTGGAAATGCCTCCGTGGTCCGCTTTTACCGGGGGAGCTCGACCCCCGCGCGTGTACACACACACGCGTACACGAGAACGATACGGAACCGGAGTCACACCTGGCCCTTAAAAATAGCATTGGCGTGATTCCGTGACGTCTCGCGTGGCGTACGCATTGCATCCTCGATGACGAGACCTCTTCGTTTTCAGAGAATTGATAAATAATTACATATAATTTCTCCGTCCTTGCAGGATTAACTGCAAAAATTATTCCCAATTTGCGGGTACAAAATGAACATCGATGCTTCAAGGGTTACGCTCTTTTATATATTAAATTAGAATAAAATACATATAAACAGTAATGATTCGTTTCGCGTATTAATTGCAACGTAACGTACATTTCTCGTTGTTCTATACTTCGTTACTATTTCAGATCGATTGTTATAAATTTATATACCGAAGAGGACCCGAAACGATCAATCGAGAATCGTACGTGAAACGTGTTTGCCAAAAATTCGTTATTCATGGACGATTCGTTAAACGTTTAAAACTTGGAAGGATAGCGAGTAAACTTTTGTAACGCGATAGCGGGTTCGATCATCTCGGGCGAAGATATCGATCGTGAACTTCCTGTTCACGCCACTGCATCCCTAGCGCGGAGAATGCACCTAGTTACGCTTTGGCGGTTACACACGGATCGCACATGCCGGGGTGCACGGGGGTACGCTTACTGGATAGAGGTATACACCCCGTGGACGCGACAAAAGAGAAGGGGAGGAGCTCCTGTTTTCATACGAGTTGGCTTACGAGCTCGCGGCGGGGAGGGAGCGCGACTTATGGGTGGAAGTCGGAAGCGACACGATCCGAGTCAGTCGTACGCGAAGCACCAATACGTTTGGATCGATCGATGTACGAGCGCATCCAAGTGTATCGATCGAATTTATAATCTTTGCTATTGTAACGCGTGTCGGGCGCAAGTCGCACGTAGAAAATATAAACCGAGAACAGTGTGCGCGCGAAACTCGAAGATTCTCGACGACCGATCGATGATCCTTCGATCGTTCAACGATTGTTCGATAAGATCACTCGGTTGCGCACATTTACGCGTTTCGATACGTTTACCGCGTCAAGGTGCGTTCCGAATAAATTGTTACCGGTAAGAACGATCGAGCAAAGAGGATCCCATTCGTTCATCGTAAGTGCGGAAGTTCAAATGTTTTCGCCATCGACGCGATAAACGATTGGATCTCCGTGGGGGTTGCGATGGACACGCCATAAGGTCCTCCGGGCACGCGACCTGTAGGAGGGTCGTTGCGCTCTGTTGAGTCGTGAAATCACCCCTGTTGTGTCGTCGCATTGTTCCACGGCTCGTCCTTGTTGTTACCATCGGACGTGAGACTTCGAAGGGACCCTAGGAAATTTTCTTAACGGTTCTCCGTCCTTGACAACATCTTGCAAAATTCGAATCGTGCCGGTACTCGTACCGAGAGGTGATCGAAAGATGAGCGCCTTCAAGAGACACCAGAGCAAAGTATTCTGGAACCACATGGCTTCGCAGGATCTTGAGAGCGTGGATCCTTTCGCCACGAGGATCGATCTAGCGAAAGTGAGGCTGGATCTTCGACGCGAGTTCGCGGTCCTCGAAGAGGAAGCGGAGGAACGATCGTCCAGTATCAACGAAAGCGACACCATGGATGGTGAAAACATTACGGCGATACACATTTGTCCTGGCGGGAACGAGAACCGACAATACTCCGTGGCATCTGTTTGCGACGGGAACGTAATGACTCAGACGTAAGTGAAATTGAAATCGGGATGACGAACGCGGTATGCAATACGACAATTCTGTCGAACGCGTTCACTCGCCCCGTTATCGGTTTTACTTCTTATCACGGTGACATACCGTGCCGTTTCTGTATCATTAAACACTTTGGTTTTCGTAACCGAACCGATAAGCTTTCGGTTGTCAAGCAACCGTTTCGTACTTGTTTTGTAATGGAGTTTTCGAGAGACATCGATGCTTCCACTTTTGCACAGATTCTGGCGATGGTTTCGTCTCATGTTCTTAATGTATAATAATTCAAGCACCGTTGGTGTTTAATTGTCATTTTATGTTTCTATTTTTGTACCGGTACTCGATAAACGGGCGTTACCGTACCGATTCTATGGAGTTGTAAAATTTCTGTAAATTGCTTGCAGAGCCACGATGGACATAAAAGACGAGGACAAAGACGACGAAAATAATATCGTTTCGGCGAATCGATCGTGTAGTACAGTGAGCCACGACCTCAAAAGTCTGGATTCCGGCTTCTCCGATTCCGAGCGATCGAACTGCTCCGAATTTTACGAAAACGAAACACCAAGGCGTCAAAGAAGGCGAAGAAGATTCAAGGATCGAAGACACGGTGTAAATCCGACGCTTAGTTCCATTTGGTTGGAAGACGAACCTCTTCCGAATCCCACGTTCACGTCAACGCCAAAGGAATCTCGAATTTTATCTCGAAATACCGGTAACGCACATGCTGAACGAAATATGTCTAGAGCACAGAGGTAATTTGAACCTAAAATATTTCATTAACAGATAATACGATTGAAGAGGAGTTAAATGATTCAGATCGGATATAATATTCTGGACTGATCGCACGAACGTTAACGCGTAAGAAAAATTGCAAGACTCGAGACAAATAGTGAACGATCGTGAAATATTGAATTATGTAATCTTGTAGAGCACTTTAGAAAATGTAAATTTGGGTTTCTTGATCCTTTTCGGGAAAACTTTTGCGTTAATTATACTTATAACGTAAAGAGTAATCTCGTATGTATAGTAACATTCGAAAAGATATTAACTACCAGTCGCGGATCATTGAAGAAAAAACAAATTTATATTTTTCAAATTGCCCCGCAAGTCTATTTGATTTAATATTTTATCTTGAACAATAGAGAATAAATAATCCTTATACTAGAATAAAAAAAAAAAAAATACATTGTACTTGGTGCAGTAATATTTCCGCTGAATGTTTAATTTTCGAAATCAATGCATTCCGTGTTAAGGAGTATACAACAGCCATTATCTTTGAAACTGAGCCGCGCCTTGTGACAGTCGATAAGGTGGGAAGAATGTATGTTTTAAGAACTTAAATAACCACGATAATGTCCCCGTGCTGAACCAAGCGACAGGAATGCAACACGTAAGGCACTTCTCATGTTGTTCTTCTGATGTTTCATCAGATGGTTCTTCTGATAAACTCTCGCCCACCCCTACAGAATGGTTGAACATCGTGCGCGCGCATACGCACGTAGACGGGTCGTCATTCACCAGGTGCACTGAAAATAGCGCAACTCATCGTTGAGAATATTAAATATCCGCGCGAACACGCGTGTCGTAACGAAGACAACTTGAATCATAATTAATTTTATTTGTCCGCGGTTCCGCGTTTTACCTACTACACGGTCGCCATTTCAGAACTATGACAGTTATGAAATACGATCGTGCACGATGGCCGTAACGTTATCAATTACACTTTAATCTATTTATATTTTCTACAATACTTAACTGACTTCGGCTCGAGCCAAACAACAGGTTAAAATAATTGAAAAAATCGTCCATTATTCGATGAAATAAATACAATCCATTCGATATCCATTATAAATAAAAATTTCTTTAACTTTTTGATTTATTCGAACACAGCTTACGATAGATTGAACATTGACAAGAGTTGATAAATTCAAATAAAGAATATTATACAGGGTGATCCTAAAAACTGTAACAAGTTGTAAAACGAATTTAGTAGCGAACGGTGAAAAAACGACGGAGGAAAAAGTTAAAAATGATTCAAGGAGGACCAGTTTTCAATGAAAATTGATAACTGTTTACGATTCTACGTATGAAAATATTACTCGGATTGCATTGAGTTCAAAGAGGTCTGTGGTGTATTTGAAATTTTCTATTAACAAGAAACAGATACGTTAATAATTTTTTACAGTCGGATAGATACGAGTATTGGAAAATTGAAGTTTGGAATTTTTGTTAGACTAACAGCGACTTTAAAATACCTATGGAACGAACTCCTCGCTGTTTCTGCATACCTTCATAGAATAGTTCAAACAATGACTCGCACACGTATATCGCACTGTTAATATTCAGGGAGGTTAATAAAAAGATTGTCACGTGCGACAAGTACGCAAATCGTAGAGCCGATATACACACCTTATGAAACTCGCACAGGAACTTGAGTCGAATGTATCGCACAGGAAAATTCCGTAACGTGTCATCAATTAACATCGATTAATACACGTTTAAGAATATGCGACGCAAATTAAGCCCGAGTCTATACAAACACAGCAGTTAGAAGATTTTGTAACATCGTAAAAAAAAAAAAAAATTATGAGAAAGACAATCGATTTACGTACGATAATTGATGCTACTCGAGTACAAGAGTACCGAGTTTCTATTCGAAATCAAATGCATAAATATAATGTGAAGCACGGAGAACCGATCGAACAAAATTCATTCACTTTCCTTTCGTTTCGATATTACAATTTTCACACAACCTCGGTCTATATCAACAATTACATATTTAATATAGTTACACGAAAGATTCGCCCTTTTGATGAATTAAAAGTAATCAAGAACAACAAAGTCATTATCAACTCCAATTCACTGTATTTCCGTCGAACAAGTTATTCAATGTTTGAGTTAAACGAAAACATTTTCTCATATCCTTTAACGCGCACAGTACACTATGCCCGTTAATATAAATTCCTTCGCTTCGCTGTTCGGTACAATTTCAATCTGTATTTATCACCGTGAATTGATCGTAGATAAAGGTGAAAGAACTTATACCTGTTAAATTCAATCAAGTCGAAAGCAACCGTCGGCAACCTGAAAGCAATCGTCTAACATAAAGGAAGTTTGAAGAAGTCGTTACTCCAATTCAATATACGTACACCTATGTTAAACCGTTAAACGAAAACGTTTTGTCATCTTCCTTAACGCGCGTACATTATGCCCGAGCCGAACGGTATGCAACAAAGGGTTACGAAGAATTGATTGAAAAAATGAATTCACCGCGTTTCATTGTTCGATGTATGCATCTTTCAATCCGTGTTCACGATCGCGTATCCATCGACGACAGATGGCAAACGGGCGTTCCTTCGATCGATTTCAGTAGCAATCGGTCAACACCGAGCGAAGACGTGAAAAAGTCATTAGCTAATCCAGTTCGATGCACTCTCGAACCGTTAAGCGTTTCGAAAAGGTTTTCTTATCTTGGTCGCGTGTCTCTACTTTCGATTCGGTGTTCGCGATCGACGCGCGATAGATCCTACCGTTACGGTGCCGGGATACGTTTTTCTTCAACGCCCTGTAGAATTCACGCGCGCCCGTACGTGATTCAATGCAACGTGCCGCACGAGGAATACGTAAATGAAAGACCCGACGAACGACGAGGTTTGAGTCAACCGTCTGAGGTCCCAGGCGACAGCGAACCTACCAAGGATCCGAGCCGTGCAGGTGATCGCGCACAACGAGCTTAGTCAAAGAAATGGGATGGGATTAGTCATCGTGTCCGTGAGAAAACGATTCTAGTTCCGGAGGTGACCGATTAGTCAGCGTTTGTCGTGTACCGTTTTGCGTCGATTTTCATTGTTCCGGAAGAGAATCGTGTGCACCTGGTTACGTGGAATCGGCGAGTGGTTAGGCTTTAACTATGTCGCGGCGACGGTAATCGAGACTCCTGTCTCGTTATGGCACGCCTCAGGTACTGTAGATTCCGATACACGGTGTCCTTTCAGAGCTTTTAAAGCGATACCGATGTTACCTTATGATAAAGGGCCACTGGTGCGGAACCAGAATTCTGTATCAGTTCTGTCAAGTAATGTATTATTGTTACGCTTTAAAAGGCATTAAAATGTCGCGAGGGAGTTGCTTAACAAAATGGAGCAATTCGACCGATATTAGGAGCAAGCGAATATTTTCTCGAGTCGACAAATATTTTGGTTTTTGTAACTATTGGTCGCGCAAAGAAACTTCGCTGCATACGCGCGCATCGTTTTATTTGGGAATGTTCGGTACGAATCTTGCGAGGAATTTTCCCAAGATCAGAATGTTTTCAATTGAAAGAATATAGAAAGAATTGAAAAGTATATTTTGCATCGGTGGTATCTCGTTTGAAAAATGTCGCGGTACCGTGACAAGTTCGTGTTAAATACCGGAGAAAATTGATTTTAATTGCAGAGCAATGAAAACCCCGATGCGCATTGTTTGTTATCGAATATTTATAACAACTGATTAAATTGTCCTTCGAAGAATTCGTTGTTAGGTCGTTGAACTTAAATTAAGAAAAAGACGAAATTACGTTTGCACCCTTACTAAATGTTCTCAATGAATAGGAAATCAAGAATCAATGGCTTTGGTTAATATAAAAAATTACGATCATAGGTGACAAAATATTGTGCGTCATCGAGTGACGTGTTAAACAATGTATGTATACGTTTCGGTAAAGCCTCATGCTCGTTCAATTCATTCTGTGAATCAACCACTAGGAACGCAATTCAATGAGTTTATGATACAACTTAATTGGTAATAAGGAGGCCAAAACAATTTGTGGGACGAATCAGTGCTGTATAAATTTCACGGTGTACGAAGTCGCGAATATAATTACTTGCGCTATTCTAACTGTTAAAATAAGAATTACATTGTAATAACGTTTTTTAATTTGTAAACTTTACAGAATGGTAATTTAAACTTCTCAAAGAATAACTATATTACAACATTTTGCTCAAATATTTATCGTTCAAACGTAATATTTTATATAAGAATGGTATAAATTTCTTACGCTTTAAATATGAGTCATGAGAGAAATACCGTGTATCTCTTTAATAGGTATTTATTAATTTGAACTATCGTATAAAAAGTTTATTTTTCTTGAAACATCAGTATTATTTTATCTTATTAAACGTATATCATTTCTCAAATAAAAATAACATTCCGCGTTATTGTTAGATTTTTTCTGATATTCTCTACAAGGATACCTTGACGTTCTCAAGGAAGTAAATGTTTCCAAAAATTGTTAAAGAATAAAGTCGCTCGCGTGGATTCTGTAATTACGTTAACCCGTTTCGTCGATTTTATTCTAACAATGTTGTTCAAATCGACGAATTTAAGTTTCTTATACTCTCATAATCGCTAAAAAAGAGTTGTTTGTTTTACAGAACGGAAGACGACCAAGTAGATGCATCGGCAATCCCATCGTCTGTTTCTATAGAAGACGAATGTTTAGGCGATTTTCTATACGCAGCTGAACCACCAGAGGATGCGGCAGAACCAAGAAATACAAACTCTTCGATAACGATCAACAGCTCCGAGACCGAGTCATCCTGCAGATCTCTCCAGCGTTCCAGAACATACAGACAGTCGTCTTCAGTTAGAGCATGGCTTGGTGAACTCGCGATGGGTACTGAGAACGAGTGCACCAACACTCTTCAAAGCAAAGCGTTACCGCGAAGAAAAGTTCACGAGTTCTTCTCCGAGAAGGATGAAATGAAAGATTTGAAGACCCTGTCGTCCTTGGCTACCGCTGCCGCGAACAAACTGCTCGTAAGAGCGGACCAATTTGATCGAAATTATCTGTATATATTCGAGTAAGTGAATCTCGAATTTTAATTACACAAATATCCGTGAACCTGGGAAATATTAACGATTGTGTGTATTTCAGTAAAGTGGCGCATTTGGCAGGTGGTAAATCCGAGAAGGATCTTCTACGTGCCATTGAGGATGATGCCTTCTCGGTCCTGTCCGAGTTAGGTGCTCCACCTCCACGTAGAATTCAACAAAGTAACTTGAAAGGAATACTGTCGCAGCTCGAAAGTATGAAGAACTACGTTGACAGCGCTGTAGACACTCGTTTGGACTTTTATATCGAAGTACGTGAAATTGCCTTACACGACGATGAAGCAAGAAACTGTCGCGGTACAAATTAAGGACGAGAGAATCGTGATCACTTTCGTAACTCACAGATCAGTTTATTATCTGAAATTTACCATGAACCAGCAGTTGTACGCCTCTTGTACCGAATTTCGACCGTAGGGCATCTCGACGAGACGTAAGAGTCTCTTTTAGAATACTCGGAAGAAAAAAAACGGAAACTTCTCTCTTTCTATAAATATGACACCATTTATACTTAGAGTTAGTTATTTTTGTGAGTTGGTTCAATCATAGCGAGGTGTAATAATTTTATAACAATTTTTGTTATTCATCGATCACAATTACTTATTACATCGAGCATACTGACGTTGCATGGATGTAAAAGTTTGTCTTGATATGATTCACAATTAGGAAAGTGATTCAATTGGTTAATAAAGTTTGATTACAATGCAGTTTAAACTACAGCTCTTATTAATCTAATTGTAGTATTATATCGCGAGAAAGACCAATTTAATATTCAATTGCGACTCTGTGCTCCAACACGAGCGATTGAGAACATGTATGATACTAAAATCGGTATTCTTTTGCAGAGAGTGGTCAGAGGATTGGAAGAAGCACCAAAGGATGACACCACGGTAGCCAGAGGTGCTTTGGCAGCTTTAACTGCTCTAGGTTTAGCAGGACCACGAGCCGGAAGCAGTATCACCAGATGTTCGGGTATTAAAGCGCTCCTAACATCTCTGATCACTGCTGGAAAAACATCAAACGATTTTGTCACAGCTTCATTACGCGCCTTAGCGAGTGTATGTTCTTCCGCCACAGCGATAAATCAATTCGTTAAAGACGGTGGTCCAGAGATATTAACAGACCTATTAGTCGCGGAAAATTCAACTGAGAAGGAAAAAATGGAGGCAACAGCGTTGGTCGTGCAAATAACAGCACCATGGGTCAACGCTTTAGGACTACCTTACTTAGAACCTTTTGCAAAAGATTTAATGCCGCCTTTGAATCGTCTAGTTGAAACTACCAGTTGCGGGCAAACTTTGTTATTAGTTGCAGCCGCATTCAACCACTTGTCTAAATCTAGAATATGCGCATTCGTGATATTAGAGCACGACACTGTGAAGAAGTTACTGAGAAGCGTGAAGAAATCGGCCGGCAAGAATGTCTGGCTGATGGAGCAGGTGGCAGCCCTAATCAGTGAATTAGCTCGCATCCCTGAAGCCTGGTCGCACCTAGCAGAGGCTCGTGCCTCTATTGCATTAGTCTCCTTCCTTAGAATGAGGCCCCCAGGTTTAGAGGAAGCCTATAAACGTTTAGAAATTACCGCCGCAGCTGCGCTTACAAGACTCTGCGTAGATCCAGAAATTGCGAGACAGGTTGTCGCAGTTGGAGGTGCGGATTGTCTTCCATCATGTAGAGTCGACGATCTTCTGACAGAAGACGAAGAACAGATCGAGGCTGGATTGTTGAGATATACGAAGTCTTTAAGGAGAGCGTGCAAACGAGCCGCAAAAGAAATTGACATCGCAAAAGCCAGCGATTACAGTACTTTGAGTTAAGATTAACGCAAGGCACTTTAAAGTTGTAAATATGTAGTGCATAATATCTTGTATGCGATACAAAAATTTATAAAAAATAGTTTTATTACATGTATATAGAATATTTAATGTAGTTTCATGATATGTATTCCTAATTTAGATATAATTAGAAGACAAGCGCAACAAATATTTGTAAAAATATTATATTTTGTTGCATAATAGTTAATGTACTTTATACAGTGTATAATAAAAGTCTAAGTAAACACTAAGGTATTATTATAACCAAAAATTCTGTAAAAATTGTGCAATGTTTCAATGAAATTCATTTAATTTGCTATGTAATATTGTTCGTTAACTGAGTTTTATGAAATATATCTACAGTTGTTTCTAAACAAGGCCTCAGTTCAAGATCACAAGCTCCCAATACAAATTTTCCTTTGGATGGTTTAAAATAGTCTAAACCACGTCCTATTTTAATTACCCAACCATTACTGAGCCTGAAACAAAATTAAGACAGAGATAAGATGCAGTCAATTTCAGTGAATACAGTTATATTTTGAAAAAAAGTTTAAATGTTCTTACGATATTTGTCTATCGTGTAAAGTATCAGAAAATATAAATTCAAAAGTTATAGCATGAGATGTTAAACTCTGCTTCAACTCTTGCAATCTTGCTATTTGATTCTTCTTATCTTCTGTATCAAGAGTTGTGATTAAGGATATTTTGGATAATGTATGACACTTTGCCACAGCTAATTCACATAATCTCACCAAGTTTTGACACTAAACATTAATTTTAATTAGAAATAATAAAGTTAATTTTTCACTATACATTATCATATATATGAATTATATCTCATAAAATTTATATAAAGATAATACCTGATGAAACGTTCTTATATATGGATCTTCAACATGAATATGCGTAACTGTTGCATTTAAGAATCTACCAAACATAGAAGAATAACCATGTCCTATACTACCACTTTCAATCTTAGTTAATTCTCTGTATGTTCCAGCTGCTTTTTTACTGTCAATTAAATCCTTCAGTTTTTCTGCTCTGTCTAAATATTCCTTTACTTTGGTAGTGAAATATTTCTGTTTTGTCGAATGCCTTGATTCTGTATTGTTTTATTACTAATTCTTCAATCAATTCATAAAATTGTAAAAATAAGATATGTAAAGAAATAGAATAAAGCACACAGAAATTCAATAGATATAAATAACGTTTTAAAATGGGAAGGAATAGTTGATATTAAATGGATGGCAATTATAATTTACATATTTATGACAGAAAATGTCGATCACCCATACAACTATAGGATTATCGATAGCAGAAAGTTGTTGATTATTACTATGAAGAAAACAAAAAATGTACCTTTCAAAAAATCGAGAAGTATTTGTACACCTTCTTGATACAATACAAAGGCCAATGTAAATTGTTCCTTCTGATCCATTTCTACTGCTCGTTTCAAAATTGAAGCTGCTGCACTTTCCATTGTATATTTATTCTATACAATGAATTGTTCAAATATTTCAATAAATATATTCATTTATATAAGCGTGTGTTACATTAAAATATTGGAGATTTATTTTTTTGATATTTTTAGGATTAGTAGTAAAATGTTTGTTTACATTTTAAGAGTTACTGTCATTCTTTATGTTACATAGATGGTACCACTGTGAATTACTTCTAAAATGCAAAATGGCATTTCCATCATTGTTTTAAACAATAAAATAAATTTTAAATAATCATCATTTCATAAATTTATATATGTTTTATGTAGTTAAGAAAATATGATGAAATATATTCTTTAAAAGGAAAACTACTTAGAGTGAAATACATAATACAATTTAAAGTGTACAATATTAGGGGGACCGGAAAGTAATGTCGGGAAACGACATTAAATTCAAATACATAAATTTTAAATTTAATTATTTACAACTAAACAAGTCACTATAACCTCAGAATGTCTTTGCTACGACTTTAATGTACACAATGAGCTGACAAATGACAATCAAATAGTGACATGCGCAGAAACGACATTAAATTCAAATACATAAATTTTAAATTTAATTATTTACAACTAAACAAGTCACTATAACCTAATATTATATTAGGTGGATCGGAAAGTAATGTCGTTTCTGCGCATGTCACTATTTGATTGTCATTTGTCAGCTCATTGTGTACATTAAAGTCGTAGCAAAACATTCTGAGGTTATAGTGACTTGTTTAGTTGTAAATAATTAAATTTAAAATTTATGTATTTGAATTTAATGTCGTTTCCCGACATTACCTTCCGGTCCCCCTAATAGATTAGATAGACATCGACGTATCAAATACTAGGTCACGTGACATTATAAAGCAAATGTGTAATCGGCAACACTGAGTTAATATTAACTCAATAGTATTGTTTACAAATTTTTCATGATTTATCATTTTTAAAACGATGTTTTATACACTTTATAATTCAAAAAGTAAGTTCCTTTAATCTGATGATCGAACATTGTTGCCAATAATTTAAACACTTGTATAGTTTATACATTAACAATATCTAATATGAAATTGAAAGTCGTAAATGTAAATATACTAATTTTCCGATAGATAAATATAACAATGTATAGCTATTCAAAGTTGAATTTTATAACGTATGTAAAAATTATCAAAATCGGTGAGACTACTCTTTCTAAATAATTATCAAATTTTATATCGATTATAATTTATTAATAAATTTGATAACTTACTTGAAATTGATTGAAAATCGTTATAATTATCAAAAATAAAATCAGATTTGTAATTACTGTCACATTATTGTGTACTTGATAATCTTGAAATATTATCGACTATCGAATCTATCGAAAGTTCTTTGATAAAAGTGAACATGACCATGATTGTACATTAGTGAGCATCGATGCAATACAGAAGTACAGTGTCCAAGTTTAATATGATTCTAACCTAGCAAATATTTATGTCAAGTTGAAACGAATGAAACGAGATGTAATATTAATTTAAATTTTAATTCTGTTTGTATAGAATTCTCCTTTCGAGACAAAATTTTTTAAATAATCCATTATTGGGTAAGAAAAATCTGAGACTATTTTTAAAACATACAATTCTTTAATTACAGGTTTTAACTAAAATGCAATGACGTTACACGACTGTTTCGTAGCATGTGAGCTCTGTGTGGGTGTGCGTGCGCGGGATTTTTAATAGAAAAAACAGTACATGCTTTATTGTATCTCCATTTATGTGGTATGTTTTTAATGCTAAACAGCGAAAACTTGAATTTATTTTTGTTTTGGTTCTGATAAACTATAAATAATAAACTATCATATTCGTGTTGAAAGATATATTATAACAAAACTACTTTCATTACAATTTCATGACTGCATTTATGTTATTAGATGCAATTAAAAAGTATTTTCTTATATAATTAAAAATATTTTTTATTATATTCAATTTTAATCTTTTTTCTCATCTTTTATAAAGTCATATAGGAAAATAAAAACACAAATAATTGATATAAATGACAAAAAAACTGTACTGAACATAAAAGAATTTAAATTTTTAGTAGATATATTTACTATATAACTGTGTGTTATAGTTCTTATCATGAAATCTACTAAAAACATTGGAACTGGTTCATTATGGGGAGAATTACCAGCAAGAGAAACTCTCAAGCCAGAAGTCATAACTCCAGATATTATAGAGAATATTTGGAGACAAGTTATGGAAGAATCAAACAATGTAGATTGTGATTTTCAAATTGATAGACAACCTGAATATATCCAGTAAGATTGTTTACTATTTGAAAATAGGAATAAATTTTGTATGATCTTATACAGCATTTCTTTATTCATAGGCTACCAGTGGGAAATCTTCATGTGTTAAATACTATAAATTTTCATCAACAGTTAAGAATGATGGTAATACTATAAAATAATTATACCTAAATTTATAGTTTTTTGGTAATGCATATATCTTTTTATTTTTTAGGAAGAAGGAATGGTGTTGGGAAACATGACTACAATTGAGGCACAAGACTTACAAGATGTGAAAGAAACACAAAACTCATTTAATTTTTTTCAGGAACAGAAAGAAAGGTATTAGAACTGAAAAATATACTTAATATATTCTATTTGTAGAATAATAAATATGTTCTATTTCTTTAGGACTACATTTAAAGACTCTTCTACAGTGCACTATCTCACATCAGAGACAACACGTTCCATCCTGAGGCATGCAGTTATTATTCTTTTGGCCCATATTGGATTTGAAAAGTCATCAGATATAGCTATAGAAACGCTTACAGATATTGCAGATCATTTTCTGAGAAGAATGACACTTTTAATGAAAGTAGCATATGAACAAAGAGATCATGGTTTCCCTGTAAGATAAAATCATAAAAACTGTTTATTTCAATTTTATCCTAAGTATTTCTTATTACTAATAACTTTATTATTTAATATTTTATTTTTGTAGGATATAGTGGAAAGGGTTTTATTGGAAACAGGTGTTGGTGGTGTAGCTGCTCTTCATGATTACTACCAAGAATATGTTCTAAAGTTCGAGGAAAACATGAGAAAGAAGGTTGAAGCAATGATGGAAAAACAGAGGCAACTTGAACTTAATGCTTGTAGTTCTAAGTATTTAATCGCACTGAAACAGCTGTGCTATTTTGAAAAAAGAAGCATTCTATCTTTGTCAATGTTCCCTTCATTTTTAGAATGGTCTTGGACGAAGCAGCTAATAAATTACAATTTGAGGAACTTGATGAATTTGGCAATGTTTATCGTGAAGTACCGACTCTTCAACTGCTAGATCCTGAAATGGGTTTTCCTCCTAGCCTCGATGCAGGATTTCAAATGCTATACAGTCTTGAACAGGATGAGTAAGTCATTCGTGTAAAATTGTTATATTTGATAAATGGCATTAGAACGTTAATGGTTATAGGTTAAACAGCTTGGAGGTTGAAGAAGAAGAGGTGAATGTCAGTGACTCTCCGAGTACTGGACAGCGATTTGACACATCGACAGATAAAAAAAAATGTTGATGTAATTAATGATTGTTTAAATATATATAATTTTTCCTATTTTTATGTCTTGTAAGGAAAAAAGTTATAATAAATTCTTAATATAATTAATGTTTCTTAAAATTCCTGGGTGTTATTTGTATTATTTTTGACTGGGTGTTATTATTATATACATAATAGTTAAGTTGTGTGTGTGAACACACACACACATATATATATATATAATAGTTAAGAAATTCAATAATATAAAAATTTGTTTTAAGGTCATTTTTTTATGTTGTATAATGATTAAATAATTAATAAATATTTTAAAACGAGTTACTTTTGAAATTATGAAAATAGCAAGTAATAACTTCAAGCTGTTAAGTGGCACCAATATTTACTAGATCTCAAGGTAAATGAAGGTAAATTAGACTTTAAATCATACGTAAGCGACCTCTATGTATAGTGTACTGACCGTCGCCACGCGTCCCAGAATACTTTGCGAGGCCGTTGACAACACGTCAAAAATGGCAGATCCAACACCTAGTAAAAGTGATATTGAGGAAATTTTCAAAAGATTACGAGCTATTCCAACAAATAAGGTTTGTTTTGTTATATATTACTTTATTCTACGGTGCAGAATATCGAAATAACATTAAAATCTATAAGATGATAACTGACAGCAATTTCAAAGGCTACGTCATAATTTTATTTCCAACCTGTAATTTTCTTGGAAACTTTCGTTTTATCATTACACATTACACAGGGATTGTGTCAACTCATATATCAGAAATGTTTGCAGAAATTATCAGATCTTACATCAAAAGCAAACTTGAAATCGTTAATTAAATTTATGGTTTATGATTGAGCATAAATTGTTTCCCTGTACACATATTGGAATTGCATTTGGACATTTGCTTTTCTTAGACATGTTTTGATTGCAACGCAAAAAATCCAGCATGGGCCAGTGTGACCTATGGTGTCTTCCTATGTATTGACTGCTCTGCAGTACATCGAGGATTAGGAGTTCATTTGACATTTGTGCGATCGACTCAACTTGATACGAATTGGACTTGGCTGCAATTGCGGAATATGCAACTGGGTGGAAATGCAAATGCTGTTAGTCTTTTTCATTTATTATTGCTGTGACAATAACAAGTTTGATATTATTTAATAGAGTATTTAAAAGAATTGTCTATATTAATGTTTTTTTTGAATTTTGCATTTTAGAGAAAATATTTTGCACAATACAATTATACAACTACTGATGCACAACAAAAATATAATTCACGTCCTGCCATGCAATACAGAGAAAAGTTGACACAGGCATCCACTCAAGCAATGCGACGTTATGGAACAAAGGTAAAATTTATATTATTCATGTGAACGTAAACCTTAAAGAATGCCTTAGTTAATCAAAACTTTTGTAATTATAAATATGGTAATTATAGGTTTTTCTTCCTTCGACAAAAAAAAAGAAAATGGTGAGCTGTAAAACTGCCTTCACAAGGCAATATCTTGCAATTACTAATATTTGCTTGATATTTTATTTTTATAAAATAGCTTTTTAAAATTGATAAATGGTTAATTTCACACGATACTTATTCCCAACTGATGTAAAAGATATGCACAATATGTATTGTTACTATGTATATTATTTCACACATTATCGTGCATTCAATAATTATGACCAATTTTATTACCTAACTAACTCACCTAACATCTGTGTATTTTAAATGAAATATAATATAAAAGCAATTATGTCTAAATGGATTTTCAAAACAAATGATTTTTTTTTAATGGTGTCTTTTCATAGTTGCATGTAGATGAGAATTCAGCATCGATGTCTGAGGAACAAAGCGAAATCGACTTCTTTAAGGAACAAGAAAACTTTGAATTACGTCATAATGAGTCTTCAATCCATGCTGAAGGAAATTCATTCACAGCTGCCAGTCTTGTATCAGACAATGATAATTTGGAAAAAAGCAGTCTAGCAGTTACATCAGAAGTTGCTTCCAATTCTTTGGGACCGAGTGTTAAATTATCTAACACTCCCTCAAATTCAATATCTGAAAGGAAATCTACCATAGGAGTCAGAAAAATTCAGAACAAACGACCTGGTGTAAGTATATAAATGATAGTTTATTTTATTCATCACTTATATTCAATACAATACAGTTTTAGTGTTGTATTGTACAAAACATTTTTAAATCAAGTTGAACTTTGTAATACATTACTATAATATAATTTTAAGTTACTAATACAATTTTAACGTAAAAGGTACATTTTTATCTTTTTTTATTAGTTGGGGAAAAAAACTGGAAGTTTGGGTGCACAAAGAGTTAAAACTAATTTTGACGAATTAGAAAAAAATGTTGTTGAAGCTAGTAAGGAATCACAGGAGAAGGTTAACCAGGATAATACGAAAGAAGGACAAGAAGAAATTGCTACCCGCCTTGCCTATCGATATGATCAGAATTTAAGGGGGCAAAACACTGTAACAGCCCAAAAAGTAGAGGTATTTTAAAAACCAGTTTACATAAATTCTATATAATGTATTGTTTCCAAATTTTCAGGATATTTTTTAATTATTAGTTACATTAGTTGTTTTAAGAAAATAAAAAGCACTTTCAGAATTTCATTTAAAAGGCGCCATTCTGCTAGGTAATGTGCGCAAGTAAGTGCTACAATAAAATTACGGTTGTTGCGTTGACAATAATCCGACCATAAGGTGTATTTGAAATAAAAAACCAAAAATATTTTTAAAATACATAATACCTAAAAGAGATAAAAAAATTGATGAACCATAGGAAACAAAATTTAAATTAATAACAAAAAGTTAAATCTCTTTATTGAAAAAATTAAGAAATGCAATCTGAACCTTGCTGTATACGGTTAAAAAAAGTAATTTTGAGATAAACGCATTTAAAATTAATTAAATTACCTTTAATCAATATTAGAGAAAAGTTATAACAATATTGACACCTAGCGGTTCTAACACACTCAAAAGGGTTATATTACCATTGTTAAACAGAGTCATAGCTACATGTTAGCTGCTATTTTCACCATCACAGTGCTGCTAAATGACGTCTTTGATGCAAGTTTCCACTTGGTAGATATTAGTTCTATAATGTTATTACACAGTCTGTGTAATAGTGAGTTACTGTGTTTTGTCACATGTTATTGTTCAGCTCTTTCTAACATGTTGACAACAAAATGGTGATCTTTCCAAATTTCATATTATTTGGTATCTTTCTCTTTCTCTTTTTTCTGCTTTTCCACAATTTGCATGCTTTGTAGCTTTGTAGTATGCCAATTTTATAGAAATTTCGAGACAATAGCTGATGACACTCATACAGTGAAAAGAATGTTGATTGAACTCTTGACACTACTCTACACTAATGGCTCTAATTCAGCCAGTTCTAGGAGTTCTTTTCTACTTTGACACAACATTGTCGAAACGCGTATCTTTCGAAAAATGGAATAAAAAAAATTGATTTGTTTAAAAATTTACAGTGTTTTGCCCCCTTAAGTGAACAAGCCAAAAAAATAGAAGAAAGAGCAAAACAGTTAGATCCATCCAAAGCAACGCAAGCAGAGCGCCTTGGTATGGGATTCAATACACAAAGGTAACATTTGTACTTTCTGTATAAATTTATTTATTAAAACTGCATATTATTATTTTTTTTTAATAGCTCTGTGTATGCATTTCTAAAGGCTAAGTTTCCTCTTCAAGTATTAATATTTTTTAAAAAGAAATTAAATACTGTAGTAAGAACTTAATACAATATATTAAAGCATGTACAATAAATAATTTACAGTAGTGCAAGCCATTCTGCACTCGGCGATATGCGGACAATAACACAGGAAACATCATCAAAAACTATAACTGCATCTGAACCGAAAATTGTCGATGCTGGGCGAGGTTTTTTCATTAGTTTAGATGAATTTTATGAGGCCTTGTCAATCCCATACAGTAGCAATAGTAGCAGTAAGTCTCACAGTGAAGAAGTTGTTGTTATAGCAGAGTCAGAACCACCGAAACGAGTAACCCCGTCGACCCGTCCAAACAATACTAAGAATGACACTAAAACAATAACGGTAGAAGGAGAAGCACAAAAGAAATTTGGTAGTGCCAAGGCTATTAGTTCAGATCAGTATTTTCAAGATGGCAAAGATGATGATCTTGTGAGTCCATATTATTTACTAGCAATTTTTGTTACGTTTTATTTCTAATTTAAGATAAAATTTCATATTATTTTAATTACAGTGGGAACGTAAAAGCAATTTACGTCGTTTTGAAGGTTCATCCAGCATTTCGTCAGCTGATTACTTTGGCACAGGAAGTTCTACACCAACATCTCCTACGTCTTCTTTATCAATGCGTCTTAGTGGTGGAGGAGCCGGGGTTGTGGATTTAGAAGATGTTAGAGAAAGTGTACGTGAAGGGGTGAATAAAGTTGCAGGAAGGTTAAGTTCCCTTGCCAATGCGGCTGTTACATCTCTACAGGACCGTTATGGACTTTGAACGAGAACCTATTGCATTTTACTAAGATTGTTATTAAACTTATATCTGGACACTTCTTGTCCATTGTTCGAAATTGTAAATAAAAGCTTACAATTCGGCTTATTTGTAATTTTCTTTTTAAAATTATGAATAAGACACATCAACGATAATAGTAAACGAAAATGTTTTCGTATAAATGAATTCTGTTCTTAAGAAATTTATGTTCACAAAGTTTAAAAAGATGAGAATCCATGATAAAGTTTAAGGGAGTAGTCTCGTATAAAAGATTAAAAAATGGACAATCTTTGAGATTTTTTAACAAAAATTACACAACGGATTAAAATGAAACTTTTTGAGCTTATTTATACACTTATGAAGAAATAACATGGATTATTTCATGTAATGTATTTCATTAATGTACGAATTATTAATAATGTCTCGGTGCTTTGTTGAAAATGATGTCGTAAACAGCGAACACAATTGCGCGTCGCTCAGTAATTGGAAATAAAAAAATTAAACAGATTATTGTTTTATATAAGTATAGTTATCGTTCCTACCAAAATTAAATAATTCAACCAAAAATAACGAAATATTGAAAACTGGGAAATATCAATTTTTACTACAATTTTTTTTAACTTGTCTCTGCATTATAAACAAACGTTTATAATATATGAAGTTAATTCTAGTACAGACTAAAACTAGATGTTTATTTTACATATAATCCAAATTTCAAGTCAATAAGTTTGTATGATATTATCACCAGTTTAAAAAATGTAATTTTCAGAAAAACGCATTTAATGTTTTGCTAACGGTTTTTAAATATTTAAAAAGGATTTTAGTTATTTGCGACTATTCACTTACTTTATGGCTAGAAAGACCGATTTTCTCTAACCCAAAGAATTTTTGTAATTTTAATTGTGTCCATAATCAATTTTTGCCCGTTTTAAGACATAGAAAAATTTACTATCGGATTGTTATCTTGATTATCAACTATTTTTTTTGGTCATTGGCTTATCATGGCCATAATTTTTAATACTCAAGAAAACTCATACAAAGTGAATAATTAAAATTTACGTTATTATTCTGTGTTTCTCAATGGGATAATGGTTTTTTTGCTACACGATTGCATTTGTAGAAATCATGGCTTTTTGAAATTGGATTAAATTTATTACTACTATTCCGTCATGTTTTCCATATTTTTTAACTGCAACACCGATCCAGTTTAAGACATACCTTCAAGTCTTAATATTCAAAAAGAATTTCTACAAATCAGTTTTGAATTGATAAATTTTGCTACATGCAGTTTCTTTAAAGTCAAGAAATTGTTATCGGCAAGTACACGAAATTTTCAAGAAGCGTTCTCTCGTCTGCAGTTTAACATTTGCATTTATTAATGCACTTATATACATTTAATTTTAAAAAATCCGTAAGCTAAGTAAAAATGTGGGGAATAGAGCAAAGTTTCAAAACATATCTTCGCCAATTTTTTGAATTTTTACATGCTTTGTTGATAGTATATTGCTTTAAAAAATTGATATTTTTGACACGACACATGAGACTATCCCCTTAACAATTTTATAATTATTACAAGGTGGTAATAATAATGAAATTCGATTGTTTCATCATGGTGTAAAATAAAGTATAAAGAATTTAAAAGGTGATTGAGATAAAAAAATAATAACTTAAATAACTAAGGATTTGTACTACTTGATTCCTTGCATCGTAAAACTAAATGGGAATATGGTTTCCCATGAAGAAAGCAAACAAGAACGACCGTCATATTGTCACAACCAGTACCCATTAGAGCATCTGGTGCAAGACAAAGCTTTATAAGTTCTTCACAAATTTCCTCAGGATCCATAGTGTCGTTTTCTTGACCTGTACCAAATTTCGATTCAACAATATATGTTCGTACAAAGTGAACTACTTCTGTGGTTGTCATCACGTCCCAAATACCATCACAAGCCAAAACAACAAATTCCCAATCTTCTGTTATTTGATACTGTCGAACTTCAGGGAAAGCTGTAGATGTATAATTAATATTTAAATAAATATTTCTCAATAATAATCATCTTTTGATTAACTTATGATGTTACCAGTCACAATTTGTTCTTGTGGTGATTTACGGTCATTTTGTTTAAACATAAAGTCTCCAAGAGCACGAGACAATGCAAGTTGACCATTGACTCTGTTAAACTCAACCCAACCACCAGCTGCTTCAATTCGTTCACGTTCATCTTTTAATGTTGGTTTGTGATCTTGACTGAGGGATACTGCATTACCATTAATACTTGCTACTGCCCTACTATCACCAGCATTTGCCTATAAAAATCTTCTATGTGAAGAATTGATGCAAGATAAAAACAGTATGTTAAAAAAGACTTACACTATATATAACATTGTCCTTAATGAGAAGTGCTATAACAGTAGTTCCTGCTTGCTCATCTCTAAGCACTGCATCATTTTGCATTGCTTCGTCTAATTCCAAGAAACCATTTTGTATAGCTTGAACGATATTACCAGCCTTATACTCGCTTCTCTTAGTTATGTACTTATGAAGATGTTTTCCAGCATGTTGTGCCATTGCTGCACCTATTGTTATTATCTATCACTTCTTTGAGCATGGAAGCAATTAGAGTTACACTTATTTACTATAACTTCCTATTTACAGTGGTTATAACAGAACCTGAAATTTTCTCTTGAAGTACATTTCTTTAGTTTGCTTCATATTAATCAGTATTTAAACTAGATGGTCTTCATTTAATGCAAACTTTTAAAAAACCATATTTCTGCTTATAATTTTATAACATTTTCATCTTTAGATCCTCACCTCCATGGCCATCATATACCGCAAAAAATGCAGTACCAGGGTCATCTGGTAATGAAAGTATATGTACATGGCAGTCTTCCATTTTAGTACGCCAGCCTTGCATACATGAACTACCGACTCTGTAATTTGAATCTCTGCAGCATGCTGACTTCTTAGTTGTCACAGGCTCGCCAAGTGTTTGACCCATTATTTTTCTAAAGATTCTGATATCATTTATAACATATTCTTATTCAATTAGAATAATAAATATTGTATTTGTCTTTTATATTACAAGCAAATTTTAAAACCTACATAAAATAAAATAACACCATTTTCAAAAGTATTACACTAATTTTTTCAAAACTAAACTAGTTAATTGTTAAAAATTACATTAATAAAAGTTTATGTTTGCCTCTTTAATTCTTTCAACATATTTGACTTCTTTAATAAAAATAAATCAACAATTTGCGTTGCATTACGTTTATTAGATGCAACTAGATTTAGATCACAGCTGTTAATATGTTAATGGCACGCTTAAGTTATTTTCGTTTACAATTTTTTTACTACTACCACAAAAAATTTATGATTTTTGTATTGTATATACATTTTGTACAAATTCTGCATTTATATTAATAAAACGTAAAGAACTAAAAGCTAATGTCAAACACCCAAGATGATCTAACCTCTTGCAGAATTTCATACGCATCGCATCTTCCACAATTCAAGATTACGGAAATATCCCTTGAAAATAATGTTTCACTCTTATATATATAAATGTATATATGTGTATTACAATTTATCATTAGCTCTTGAACTATTTACGTGATCTTAATTTGGCATCCGATCTCACCTTCGTGTGCTGTCAAACGAACATAAGCAAACTTAACCCCCTGTATACTATCGATTTCGTGGAATCTGTTGTTAAATGCACAGTATCATACAACTTTGACGACACCGTAATTTTATTCCGTGTATTTCATATTTAGTCATGAAAAAATTTGTTAATTATTATAGCGAAAAGTTATTCTAAAGTAACCGTAACTTCATCTAAAATATTAGATCAACAGCTGATTACACCATTTGATTCGTTGATTAGATGCCACCCATAAAAAGAAGAACTTTAGGAACGATCGTTTTGATCGAACAGCTGATTTTCGACACGTGTTTTATGAATTAATAGTGTACGTGACGAAATATAAATATTAATATTTTGTTAACAGAAGAATATTTTATGTTCATAAATAGAATAATACGTAATATTATTTACGTTAGCCTATATTGTGTTCTTAAATTTAGATTAAAATATTAGAGTTAGCGGAAGGTGCTGTAAAAGGTTAAAGTAGATCTTACATGTTTTAAGATACATATTTGTAATATTAGAACTTCAGAAAAAATAGATTTATGATATTAAATTTTAAACGTATGACATACATATTGTACATATCAAATATTCTAGATATACTATAATTATTACTTTCAAACTTGTTCAGGAAGAAATTATTTAAAACATAATGGGACAAGAAAAAAATTCAGAATCAGATGGTATTGTATCTGAATCTGAAAATTTTAGCATGAGAGAAAAAACTGATGTTGCATTTGCCCAGACTAAAAAGACTGAAAAGAAGCATAAATGTACTTACTCTGGATGTGATGCAGTTTTTGCTAGACCATCTCGATTGGCTAGACATATTAGATTTCATACTGGAGAGGTATTAATTATTTTATTTATCTTTATAAATTTTAGGCAATTTTAATTTTGTATTTTCTCTTAATTTTAGAGAAGTTACAAGTGCAGTCATTCAGGATGCAACAAAGCCTATACCAATTCTTCTCATTTAAAACGTCATATGGAGAGTCATAGTATGACAAAGAGAACATATCAGTGAGTAAAATGTATTTTATGAAGTTTGCGCTTTATTTAAACATATTTTTCATCTTCTTTAATTTAAGGTGCCCTGACTGCCTATTGGCCATTAGTAATCGTCATAATTTGAAGCGTCATTATAATTTGATGCACACCAATCATGGTAAATTGACTTGTAAAGAATGTAATGAAATTTTCACTAAAAAATATCAACTTGCAACACATATGTCTACACATACTGGTCTACTACATAAATGTGATCAGTGTAATAAAAGTTTTACAAACATTAGAAAATTCAAGAGACATAAAACAAGTCATGAAATGGGAAAGAAATTGTATCCTTGCACTGTGTCAGGATGTTCTGAAGTTTTTGGAAAATGGCTACTTCTCTGTGCTCATTTAAAAACAAAGCACATAATTCGTATGTATTTTTTAATCTAATTTCTTTATGTTCAATGTTTATACAATCTTCTTAATCTTTATAAATAATAAGAGAACTCTTAATTAATCAACATATACATATTAAGTTAGCTTTTGACTTAATTTATTGGGTTGTCTGGAAAGTTCATGTCGATTTTTAAAGAATATTCAAAGGCAACACATTTAAATTTCAGTATATATTTATTGAATTATATAGTTGCCATTTTGTTCCAGAACCTTTCTCCATCTTTCATGCAATTTGAAGAGTCTATCTTTCCGAAAGTTCTTAGATTTTTCTGTGAAAAACTTTTCAATGTGATTTTTTACATTAACTAAAGAGTTAAAGTTTTTGCCACTAAAGGAATGCTGTATAAATTAAAAGTTAACGTATTCTAATCAAATCTTTTCTTAAAGATGCTTGAAATATTACCTTTTAGAATATGTCTACATGTTAATTGTTTTCAATCATTCTGATATCTTTAGTTCTGTTCTAATGTCATCTACTGAAAATTGGCACAAACTTTACAGACAACTCAATGTATAAAGTCTAAAACAACTTACTTAATGTATTTCTCTCCGAGTATGAGTGCTGTAACTCACTTGTATTATTAAGAGTTTTTAAAAATATGCCCATATCATTGAATTTTTTCTTTCTTTTTTAAATACAGTAGAACAAAAACGATAAATTTTAGCTTCAACTGTATGCGAATATACTTACTTTTTCATAATGGTCAAGTCAAATCAAAGTATATATTTCCATTATTTTTATTTTTAGATTTTAAGTGCAAGGACTGTGATAAAGTATTCTTAAGCAAATATCATTTAAAAGTTCATTCTCAAGTGCACATGGAAAATAGATCAGTAATATCTTGTCCATATGACAAGTGTCCACGAGTTTATTATTTTAAAAAGAATTTGGAGTCTCATATACAAACGAAACATTTGGGACGAAAATATCAATGTGATATATGTAAAATACAGATTTCATCAAAATTGAGATTAGCAGATCACATTCAGAAACTGCATATGTCTGAAAGAAGGATAAAAAGAACAAGAAAGTTACAGCGTAGAAAAAGAAAAGATGCTGGATTGCATAAAAGGAGTGCAGTATCTGCATTGGTTGGAGTTAACTTACCGCCAAAAGTAGAAAAGCTAGTATTAGAAAGAAATGAAAATATATTATATTTAGAAGAATTCAAAAAAGTGCCAATTGTTTAATTCATATTTATAATTTACTAATTTTTATAACACTGGAATTATGAATAAAGCAAACATCTTATACACACTTATTTTTCAAATTTGTAGAAACTAATTACCATTTATTGTCACTTCTGATTTTTTCTTTATTGTTTTCATATTTAATCTTTAAGAGTGCACATTTCACTAATGAGAGTTTTATCTATATATACATAAAAGAAAATAATATTTACAACTGTTCAACTATTTTTTACTGAAAATGGTTAATAGTTACATCTAATAAAAATCAATATATAAAAATATATGTAAAGGTTACAAAAAACTAATGAATCCTTATTCCAAATCGTAATTATTATTAATATTTATTGATTCTTTAAATTCTTAATTATATTGTTATAATATGCATGTTATTTATGCATAATTATTAGTTAGGTTATACATAATTCAATTTCGAAGTAAAATATGATCGTTCAAATGTTTTTTGAAATAAGTGAAGTTTTAAAACATGAAAAACAATAACTGTTTATTAGACATATTAATGTGACGTTGGTTTAAATGTTATTATTTGCAGTGTAGGCATAAAAAATACATTTTTCACTTAAAATTGAATTTTGTTTGTAAGGACATTGTTTCTCTTTCAGAGAAATAAATAAATTTCAAAAGAATCAAATAGTAGACGAAATTTTCTTTTTTTTTTAATCAAAAGAATAAATTTATAGTTTTATTTCAAAGAGCTGCTTATCTGCTAGTTCATTCTATACCTCGGCTGCGCGTGAGTGCTGCGTGATAACATAGAAGGCGGAAATTTTCTAATAAATTCTAAAGCATGGCTACCATGTTGAAACTGAGACTTGTAATAAAATTAGGGAAAAGTCTTTCAAGACCGTTAAGTCGAAATTTCGAGAAAGTGGTTTTAGAAAGACAATGTCTACGGCTTCCGGGTTTGTATATTTTTATGCTGTACAATTTGTACTTCTATTGTACATTGTTAATTGATCAATGTTTAGGGTTATGTAGCAGATTCCTCCTGTGTATAAACTGAATTTTTGTATGGTAGTCTTACAACTATCTTCTATTAAATTATATGTTTTTCAAGTATCTAATTTTTAATATTTTAATAAATAATTTGGATGACATTTATATATAATAATGACATTTTAAGTACAGTTGCAGCAAGTAGTCCAGTGCAATGTTTTTCTTCTCAGACTATAATTCAGACCACAGAGAACCACAATATTATAAATGATACAGAGAAAGTCACAGGTATTTATAAAAATTTGTTCTTTTTTTTATGCAATGATTTAAATTTATGCTTTGTATAATGCTGTTTGTTTTTTTTTTTTTGGTAGGTGAACAAATTAAACATGATTTTCAATCTGAAACGCAGATGCTGTTACAAATTGTTGCAAAATCTTTGTATTCAGACAAAAAGGTAATATAGTTTTTGATTTTAATGTCTAATTTATTAGCGAACATATATTTTACTTAAGATTTTATTTCTCAGTATTGTACTTGTTTATTGTTACAAGGTCTTTATTCGTGAATTAATCTCCAATGCCAGTGATGCTCTTGAAAAGCTACGCTATATTCAGTTAACTAATAGGCAGTTAGAAGAAACTGTTAGAGATAAAAAATTAGAGATTCATATTGCTACTAACAAGCAAGATAGAATCCTTATAATTCAAGATACAGGAATTGGAATGACTCGCGAGGAACTAATATTAAATTTGGGAACTATAGCTCAATCTGGTTCTAAAGTAAGAACAGCCAAGGTCTTAAAATATTAACTTTGTCTTAAAACTAATATTTTTATATTTTTCTGTAAACTTGTTTTATTACGTTTTTGTCATAAAATATACTTTATATACTACTAAAACTTTTAAATGATTCATTAAATATACGAAATATAGAATTTTTTAAAACATTGTAATTGCAGACTTTCTTAGAAGAAATAAAAGAGAAGCAAGGTGGCGATACATCTGGGATTATTGGCCAATTTGGTGTTGGTTTCTATAGTGCTTTTATGGTTGCTAATAAGGTGGAAGTATTTACTAAATCGTATTTGAAAGATGCTGAAGGGCTTTGCTGGTCTTCTGATGGGTAAAAAGAATACATTGTGATTCACAGAAATTATTAACCTTGTATGACAAATATGTGTATCATGTATTAAAATATTATTTTTCCACATAGTGCCGGTAGTTATAATATTTCTACGGCTGAAGGAGTACAACTGGGAACTAAAATTGTTTTACATTTGAAACCGGAGTGTCGAGAATTTAGCGATGAAAATAAAATAAATTGTGAGTAGTTCAAAATATGTACTCGATAAAATTGCTTAATTTTAAATAAGTGTTTAATAATGTTTATTAATGTTCCACAGATATTATTAAGAAATACAGTAACTTTGTTAGTAGTCCTATTTATGTTAATGGTCAAAGGGTTAATACTATTCAGGTAAACTTGAAAAGATTTTATTTTATCTACGTTTTTCACATTAGTGTATGTGCATGTTTAGCGATGTATTTTCTATTTTTAGGCATTGTGGATGTTGGATTCAAAGGATATTACACCGCTTCAGCATGTTGAATTCTATAGGTTTATTGGGAACTGTTTCGATTCGCCACGGTTTATTCTACATTACAAGACCGACGTTCCACTTAGTATTAGAGCATTGTTATATGTCCCAGATTCAAAACCAGGAATATTTGATATTACTAAAGACATATCGAGCAGTGTTTCTCTGTACAGTCGTAAAATTTTAATTGCAAACAAGGCAGAACACATTTTACCAGTCTGGTTACGTTTCATAAAGGGCGTTGTTGATTCAGAAGATATTCCTCTTAATTTAAGCCGCGAATTGCTACAGAATACTTCTTTAATCGAGTAAGAAACTAAAACTAACTTATCCTTTTTGCATGTACAATCCTTCGCAATTTTTAAAATTTGTTCAATTGTAGCAAGTTGCGTAACGTTTTAACGATGCGTATTTTAAAATTTTTTAATGAACAAGCTCGAAAGCTGCCAGAAGATTATAATCAATTTTATAAAGATTATGGTATTTTCCTAAAAGAAGGTATTGTTGCAAATATTTGCTCAGATGAGAAGGTAATGTCTCTTCGGCAAGTTCAACATTATATATTTTAAAGAGTTTTTTAATTACATTTCTGTTTATTAGGTAGAATTGTGTAAACTTTTGCGATTCGAGTCATCTTTAAGGCCACCCGGAGAATTGGTTAGTATACCAGACTATTGTGAACGTATGTCTAAAATTCAGAAATGTATATACTACTTGGCAGCTCCAAGGTAAAAACTACTTTTCCTTCGTACAAATTGTTGAAACAGCGTGTACATTAAACTTATTCGTTTTAGTCGAACGTTAGCTGAGCAGTCACCATATTATGATACTATGAAAACAAATGGTGTGGAAGTATTGTTTTGTTACGAGTCGTATGATGAATTAGTTTTGATGCATTTAAAAGAGTATAAATCTTATGCCTTAACTTCCGTCGAAAAAGAGATGCGTAAAAAATCAGATTCAAAAGATTGTGGTGAGTTATGTCTGTATTGTAGCAGTTTTTAAAGACTAGACATATTAAATAGATTGTTTAATATGTATTTTTAATATTTTAAATGTATTTAGATATCAATAAAACCGAAATCAACGATCTTATAAGTTATATGAGAACCATTTTGACGAAGAAAGTTCACGATATCAAAACGACGAAACATCTTGATTCGCATCCATGTGTAATCACAGTAAAGGATATGGCATCTGCAAGGCATTTCGTTCGAACCAACAGTTATGAAATAGATGAAGAAATGCGATATTCTGTTCTTCAGCCACGCCTTGAAATAAATCCAAACCATCCTCTTATTCAGAAACTTTGCCAGTTGATAAAGACGGAGTCGAAATTAGCAGATCTTCTTATAAAACAGGTAATCTGTGTATTTTGAACGATTGTGTTCTGTTTATTTATCATTTACTAATCTTATATTTAATTTGTTTTAGTTATTCAATAATTCTATGGTTGGTGCTGGTTTAATAGAAGATTCACGGATATTATTGGCGCCGATGAATGAATTATTAACTGTAGCATTAGAAAAATACTAATTCATAATTAATTTAACACATTGTATAGACCCTTTGAATAAAATTACCATTTTTTTACAATTAAAAACTCTTTTATATAGTAGAAAGAATTTAATTAAATGCTGTAAAGTAATTGTTTTCAATTTGTTTGATCATTTATAGGATAAATCGCGCACCTTATTCGTTGCACTGTTTTATAGATTAGAAGAAAATATCGACAAAAGTTGAGGTAAATTTTTAAATAATATAATATAATAATACATAAAATGTAGGCAAGATTGTTTTCTTTATTACAATAGGTTGATCTTGTACAAAGTAATTATAATCTTATAATTATAACAAGTCAAGTTCCTCACTGTCTGAAAGATTTCAAGATATCGATATGTATCCTATTAGCAGGGCTAAGTGTTACTGTGAATTTGGAAGTTGTACCCACATTTTTTTTCATGTTATTTCATTTTCTACTTCTTCACAATTATACAATTATGGCAAGTTCATGATAAAGTGAGAAGTAAATGGAACTATTTATTAGTTTGTAAATTATAATCAAGTACAAAAAGTCAATAATAAGTAGTTCGGAAAATAAAAAAGTAAACGCACACAAAAGAAGTATTATGTTTCTTCGATCAATTCCGATTGCTTGAATTGTTAATCATATTAAATCATTAAATACTACTCTTACGAGAATGTTTCATGAAAAACTTAATATTGCTAATTGATCAGAAGCTTTACAAAATATTACGTGTTCTCTTTCTTATCTTTACAACCAAATACTTTACTATTTCCGTATGATTATAAATTGATTGGTACAATATTTATGAATGGATGATCAGTTTCATCATCAGCATCACTTTACAGTCTTTAACCAATATGTGTCCGTTATTGATTTGTAAAAAATAAAACTAATCTTAACAATTAAGAATTTGCTGTGCTTCGACGCGAACTGAAACTTCCATTGCGCGTTGATGTTGATTCCGATACAATTTGTTAAGTTAAAACTGTACAATATTCTTATTTCATTCTAATATAGAATAAATTATCTAAGTTCAATTGTATCCATGTAAGTGTTGCACTGAAATTTCAGAGACGGGAGGCACAGCTGTTTCGGACTTATATAAGAACGAGACAAGTTTTTTTCCTCTTGGTCAACGCAAAAGAGAAGTCACCCTGTTTCGCATTATTATTATTATTAACGTGGTTTACTCATTTATCCCACTAAATATAGAGTAAGATGGCTAGCGTCCTTTACAGAACAGGAACATAAAAAGTGAATTTGACAGGAAAATTCTACGTGTGTGTCTCTGTGTATGCGTGTCTGTGTGTGTATGTGCGTGTATGTGTGTATAAAAACGTGTTCACTTCACCCAATTAAGCTGCCGCTAGATATTTGTTCAACTAAAAGTATCTTGTATGGAAGTACACAGTGTTCAAAAGACATTAGGCACAGAAATAACAGTTTCTTGATCCATTGTGTGTTGCGCTTAACTATACAAATTAATGAAGGGAAATGCATTGTTTGTATGGCATTAAGAGTTAATTGGCAGTTTAAAAAATGTTTCATTACAATTATGTGGACAGATTCTGACAATGAAATTAATAGTGTGAGAACTATGAGTAATTCATGGTAAGGGCATTAACGAGCTGCGTATATTTCACATCGCCGAGCAGTCTTATTAAAGAGTAGATAAAATGTTAAAGCGTGATTTAAATAGTAGCACCATGTATGCAGTTATGTTTGTCGAACTGATGGTGACTGATGGAAAGAGAAATTTAATGTAAAATAAATGGAAAATAAAAGAGAAAAAAAAAAAAGTTAAACGAACGGAACGTTGACTTAGCTTACGTACATGCGGAGAAGGATGCCCTCCGTTTCTTCTTAATTTCTTTTCTTTTATAAAACGTTGGATAGTTAATATTACAATCATTATGATACAAGTCATAGTATTTGATCATCGTATAAACATTATTATCATCACAGTAAAAATATTTCATATCTTTTTAACTATTGTGCTTCGCTGCAGTAAACGCCAGCAGTCATGCACATATATTTGCCCTAGAAGCAGAGCATTGTTTTTCACTAGAGTCAATTCATTTACTTGCTAGACTACGCTGTACTTATATTTATATTATTAAGTAGTCCGTCGGTTCATTTCGTACGTAACCAAAATAAAGTCGGTTAGCAAATAGTAAAAATACATAAATGTACCTATGTACCTTTTTGCACTGGAATTATAGTTGCGGATAACATTTAAGTTTAAATGATAGGTCATTAAATAATAGTCATTGGTCTGACGACGCGGTCGTGATTAAGTTTACTTTTTCTCAAGTAACGAATTTTATCATTAACCAAGATAACTTCTTACTTGTAATAGTTGCGCATAGTTGCCGTAATTACATATATCCGTATATATATACATATACATATATATATATAAATATATAAATATAAATATATATATATTTATATATATCCTTTTTTTTACTAAACCTCATCCCCTTTGGTAGAATAAGAAAGATTAATGTTTTACAATGGGAGAAATGATCAGACACTCAATGGTCCACGGCGTAAGAACTGTCAAAATAGAATAACTCTCGAGAATGATTCGCGTTAGATGGAACGTGTGTGATCTTGTACCAATCGTTTAAAGAATCCGGTATATATTATTTTGCCACGAACAAAACATGTAACGGAAACGGCACGTGAAAAGAAACATTGCTCCCCAGAAAAGCTACGCGGTGTTCGTTCGTTTTCACGCATATCGCTCGGTATAATTTCTTCGGATCGCAGAATTAAGTACGTTAGTACCTAAGCTCTACCTATATAGGAGATTTGAGGCACGATGCACCTACGTGTAGCAACGTTGATCGTTCGCTCGGTACGTTGGACACATACCCGTCAGCTCTTCGCCGGTTTCGCATCGTTTAATAGCTGCCTCTGTACACTCTTTTTTTCTCTCTACCTACGCTGATAATATGTATATGTACAAAATTGTCGTATATTCACAAACATTCGCACTCGATTTCTTACTCAAGAAGCACAGAAAAACCACGATCACGTTCTTCAGTCTGTTCTCAAACGGTGACACCACTATTTGTCACACCGAGGTTTGCGTGATACCGTTCCCCGATAACCACAGCCGGCCGTTGCTTTTCTGATCGGCGATCTCGTATTCCGAATCGTCTATCTCGCATAAATTGGTGGACAGGTCGCTGTTGCTGGTGGCACCGCCCAATAACGAGTTCCGTTCCTCCAGTGTTGTGATCACCGAACCGATCTCGTCGTCGTCACCCTTGTGGCATCGGTTGCGTCGGGTGCTTGGGAAACCATAAGGCACTACATCGTCTTCCTCCTCGTCGGATTCTAGTGTACTAAGACGTCCGTTTAACGGATTCGTTTCGTTCTCCGTGTCCGTGTGAATGTTGTAATGCGGCAGGTAGGAATTCGGATGACGGAGATAACTTTCGGAACCTTTGTATTTGTATTCACCTTCACCGCCGCTGTCCAATGGGTTCAGCCGCTGCGTTTCCGCGCATTGGTACTGCTCCGAGAACTCGGTACCGCATTCAGAGTCACCGACGTATTCCGATTCCTGGTCTTCGTTCAATGTCTCGATGCCCCGCGCCGGATCTACAGAGCCGTGCACTGAAAGCAAATTATGCCACGTTACGCACGATGATCCTCGCGATCAGCTCGGATCGATTTAACCCCTAACCGGTACCCACGGTAGGACAGGATAGTAGTCGACGTAGCCAGAAAAATAAACTCCTTGCGTGAGGAGTGGAGGAGGGCATCATAGACGAAGTGGTGAAAAATAAAGGGTGTTTACAAGGTTGTACCGGTATACCTCGTATCTGGTACCTACGAATGTGTGTCCTACGTACCGTAACTTTTCGAGTCGCGAAGAATTAAAGGGAACGTTCAAAATGTCCGTCTCGACAAGGAGTACACCTTAGGGTGTTCCACACTCCTTCGAATATTATCAAGTACTCTCTGAACAGTCTCAAACTTATGTCCTTAATACAATAGGTACAAGTTATTTTTCTGGCTACGATGGTAGTATGTATTTACACACTGAGCTTTCGAGCTCGAATACCGTTAATCTTTTCACCTCGATTCGTAATAAAGTTCAATCCAGAGGGTAGATTGGTTCACACGAATCGTACGAAACATTTGCTTGAAATGGTTTCGCTGTTTCTTCACAAGGAAACTGAAATCAATTTCCAACGTTTGCGAAGTGTATTCTGAATTATAAATGCGACTTTATATTAAAAGTACACGGATCGTACGATGTTACCACAGGTAACACTTTACGGCTCTACTACACGCTTTTGTACCGTGACGTATATTTATTTTCGCTTCTACGAATTGTCTTTTATCCTCTCCTGTTCTTTTCTTTCCATATCTCTTGAACGAAGATACTGGGACAATACCGTGAACACCCGTTTATTCAACTTATTCTTTTTTTTTTTAGTCAAGATCGACTCGACCGTACCAATTACGTCGCAAGTACTTCGCTCCGACAAGTTGAAGGTTAAATCGGACTCGTTGTACTACGGAGCAGGCATCGGATCTATGTTAGGCACCGTTGTGAGCACATTTCAAGTCGTCGTTATTCAAAAGAGAGAAGATAATTTTAGTGGCGCTCCTAAGAGATGTTCTACGTGACAAACTACTGGAGACAGCATGAACCGAGAGTGTTATACAACTAAAGAGTTTAAAGGTGCGAGTGTGTGCGAGTAGAAGCAATATGTCGCGCATGCAGTTCGCGGTACTCACCTGACGGTAACTGAGGAGTGTTTGATTCGTTACTCTCATTGCTGTGGAAGCTGGACGAGTCTGGAACTTCGCTTCCAGGTACCTCCGTGATGTTAGGTAGGGGGTTTTGACTTGGCCTGACCCAGTCTGAACAGTCCCAGTGATACCCTAAAAGCATTGCAGACAACAACTGTACTCCGACACGCTACATGCGACGATCCCCGTCGCCGTGATACGGAGCGAGGAGAGAAGCAGTGTTCTGGTGAAGGGATAAGATAATAATAATAATGAAAAAAAAAAAAATTGAAAAAAAAAACAACAGAAACAATCAAACGAACGAACAAAAAAAAAAGAGAAGACTGGCCGATAGATATAGGGATAGCGACAAGCGAAGCGTTACCCAATAAAACGTTATGTATCGTGATCGTTCAGGCATACTAATTTACTCGGACTTACCGCCGACAATACGAGGATCATCCTCGATGGACATCATGGAGGCAACGGAGGTCCCACCTCCATGAGGCACGCGTCGAGATGAATTTAGTAGAAGTCCTCCAGTGGTCAGCTCTGGTACCACTGGGCTCGCTCGTTTCAGGTCTGTTAGCGCACACAATACGATACAACCAGTGTTAATTCAATTCGCTACACGCCCGAGACAGCATACTGTTTCTGAACATTCGTATTAAGAAGAGGAGAAATGGAAGCACAGTCTGTCGCGCGATTTTCGATGGCTTCTAACGAGTGCAAGCGACTCGAAGGTATCGTTACGTTCTCGATGCACATCGAGATACACAGTGCTCGTAAATGCATGTCCATATTTCTCGGGGCGAGTCTACGCGTTAAAATAGAAAGAAGTTTTCCAAAATGGAGAATATATAATTTAATAAAATGTTTATACACTCTAAAAATATCGTGTTTCATTTTCACCAAAAAAAAAACAAAATGACTTTCCAAATATCCCAATATTATGAGATACTCTTTGAACAGTCTCAAACTTGTGTCCTTTCTCGTAACTTTTGCACGTTGTTCACCTGTCTCGTGTACACGATGGATTTCAAATAGTCTCACGAGTAAAAATCTAATGGTTTGGAATCGGGAGATCGTGGTGGCCATCGATTTGCGAAGATGTTTAAAAATGATCTCATTGTACGAAGGAAATGAGGCATCATCGTGCACGAACCACAAGTTTCGCCCGATATTCAAGGGTACATCCTGTAACAGTTCCCGAAGGTCGTTCAGGAACACTATCAAAGGACAAGAAGTGTACCAAAGTGTGACACTTTGAACATTTTCTTCAATCCTTCGTAACTCGAGAAGTGAGGAACATAGGACGTATGTTCGTAAGATCCTTTTTACTTGTTTCAGTGCGTGGATTCATCCTCCAAAGTAAGAATATACGTTTGTGAATCACTCTGTACGTAACTGTGGCTTCATTGTGCCATGTTGTTGCGTCGAGTCTTTCGAGAATGACTATCAAGTGACAGTACATGGTTCAAGGAACGACAAACACTGTAGACAAGAGGCTCGTGCAATGCTTCGAAGACAAATGACATCTTTTCGAAGCGACTAAAAGGAAAAAAAGAACGATCCATCGATCCTGGATCAAGTTTGAGCAACGGACAGGTTCTGTCCATGAGAAAGAATATCCTCGCGAGTGTAACGACCGTAAGTTACGCACAAGACCAAGTATTTCTGACGAAGTACTTAGCTGCAACCTCTGTCGCAAGAGTAAGCACAGGAGGGTGGTCGAGTTAACCGACCGAGTTAGTGAGACTTTCGGGAGTGACGACCCCATGAATCCGAGTCTCGAACCCGAGTCCACGGGGGGTGGTGTCTGTTGAGCCCTTGATGCGAATAGGGGTACACGAAACACACTCGAAGTATCAAGGGTGTGCGTCAGAAGACGAATAACAAGCGTTCGGTAGAATATCGATCGAAGATGTCGTCTTCACGGACGAGTCCTCTTTGGAAATACAATTTTTGCAAACCGACAGCTCCTGCGCGAAAATCTCGTACAAGGTACGTCGAAACGGTGTGATCATAGCAAAGACTAGACGTGTTAATTGTTTTCGATAACTGTATTTCTTTTTATATTTTAACGGGATCGTGAACGAAGACGTCAACGCGCGACAGACCGTGATAGAAGAGGTCGAGAGTAATCAAAGTTACAGAATGAAAGATAGAAGGGAGGGAGGGTTAATTAAGGGGATACGAAGGATGATGAAAGAGTCGAGGAAGAGAAGCTAGTTCCACCCACGATGCGTGCCGCAAGCGAAAATCAAAATGAAAAAAAGCTACGATGATGAGTCGGGGAATCAGCAACGCATACTACTCACCGTTCTTGATCTTGGTCGTATCCGTGATGAACGAGGCTAGTTGCATCTGCTCCTGCCAGCTCGGCTTATGGAGGCTATCCGTGTCGCTGCCTGTAGCGTTTCCGCCGACTGGGTTAGCGAGAGTTAGGGACGGAGGAGGTACGGGAGTGCTGCGGTTTAGGTTTCTCAAATAATCTGGCGGGAAGTTTTCCAGCTCGTCACCAGCGCTACCGTAGCTACGCAGTGTGTCCAGATTATTCAGAGCCACCGCCGCCGAGTTACTGTACGCGGCTGGCTCGTTGTTCGAGCTGGGTGTGTAGGATGCGGGTCTGGGAGGGCATTGGGGAGGTTCTCTCTGCAAAAAAGAATCACACGAAAAACCTTAAACTCAATGCACGCGTCACTCGCTGGGGAATGGGGATGCCGGTCGATGATCGCAAACCAAGAATAAAACGGCATGGAAGAAAAATATACGAACGTCACTAACTCGTCTACCGCTGGCGTGTACGATCAAAATAATTAAAAGCATGCTCGCTCTTTCGTCTTGGTGATGGACAGAAGAACCGTGTTAGAACGGCTCGTACGAGATACCTATATGGGTGTTTTATGTACCTGTATCACTTCCAGGTTGCTCAACTTCGAGCTGCGTTTGAACTCGTGCTCGTGGGATCTGGCCGAGTTCAGAACGATCTGCTTCCTGGTCTCGTTGTTGATGTTGTTCGCGCGGGCCCGGGTGCGTTTCATTCTGATCCTACGGAACGCGAGGAACACGATGATCAGGAAAACGTTCAATATCACCGCTACCCCGATCCACATTAGCTGCTCCCAGGTGATGTTGAAGTGGCTCGATATGATCGGTGTCGAGTAAGCGGGATTCCCGCAGTTCAAGCCGGTCATGTTCGGCGGACAGATGCACCTGTACGTGCCGATTTCGTTTACGCAGGTGCCACCGTTCGTGCACGGATTGGCGTCGCATTCGTTCACGTCCGTTTCGCAACGCTCGCCGGTGAAACCCTGACACTTGCATATCGGACCGTTGTTACCCTCCTCGCAGACACCGCCGTGTATGCACGGATTCGGGCTGCAGTATCTTCCGAACTCGCAGCGTTTCCCGCTCAGGCTAGGACCGACGCATTCGCAGGCGTAATCGCCACCCTCTGGCACCAGCTTGCAACGACCTCCATAGAGACAGGGCGCGGAGGCGCACGGATCCGTGTCGATGTCGCAGGCCAGACCGGCGAATCTTGGATGACACTGACACTCGTAGGTGTCGTTCCCTGAGTCCTTGCACGTGCCACCGTTTTGACACGGCTGGGAGCCGCAGATACCCGGCGGTATTAATACGGTAGCTGCGTCGCAGCTGAACTCGACGTTCGCGAAACGCTTCAAGACAGCCACGCTACTGGCGCCGCTCATGTGCAACGGTACCGATACTCGCGCGATTCGTACGTCGTCCATACACCCGACGAAGCCACGTTGAACGTCCTCGAAACCCTGTACCGCCGGATGTTGCCTCACCTCGGCACCCAAGTACAAATCGTCCGATTGTAGGTTCAGTATGTCGTTGATACCGGGCGCTGAACCGTGAGCGAGGTGTTTACCGTCCACGGTCAATCTGGCGCTGTTGCTCTCACGTTCCAGTTGGATCTCGTGCCATTGTCCGTCGTTTACGTACACGCTGCTCACACGTACCAAACCCTCTCCGCTCCCCAGATCGAATTTGTACTGCACGACACCGTTCACCACCTCGAGGATATTGTAGTCGACTTTACCGGCTGCGTACATCAAGTTCCCGGTCAGTTGCATCGTACGGATCCTCAACGACAAGCTGAGACGATCCTCGATTATCTGCCTGATCAGTGTTTTATCGATCCTGTAACGAGCGTAGCTCTTTCCGCTGAAGGATATCGGGTTCCGTGGTATGTAACAGGACTCGTCGTGACATTTCGAGATGTCTATGTCGCAGGTCTGACCGGCGAAACCCTCCGGGCACTGACACGAGTATCCCTGATCGGAGGAATCGGGCACGCACACTTTGAACAACGGACAGGGTTTCCTCGCGCAATCGTTGACGATCTTCTCGCAGTGATTGCCCGCGTATCCCTCCTTGCAATTGCACTCCATCTTGTGCTTGTGCCGCGGCGCCACGAAACTCATCACGTCGGTGGCCACAGGTGTGATCTGCGTGACGTCGAGAACGAATTTGTCCTGACAGTCACCGTAAACGCAGTAACCTTTGTTGCATTTGAATCGAACGATCTCCTCTACCACCAGCTTCGTGGACTCCTCGAGTTCCTCGATGTGCTGATTCAACGCCTCCCGTATGCTCTCCGACGCGTAGAATCCCGAGGAACCGGGCGCCGCGCTGCTCTTCTTCACCGCGAACAGTAGATCCAGATCGTTGTGAACCGCCTGACGAATCGCACGGGACTTGATCAAGTTCGCCTCGTCCGTGGACGGTTGAACGCTGATGACCACGATGTCCTTCAATCGACAGTTCATCGCGTTACGCACGGTTCTCACGAATCCCTTCCGATGGCTGAGCATGAAGTCCTCGGGACTGACCTCCCTGAATCGTACGATCACCGAGTTCTCCAGCATCTTCTCGCTCACGAGATCGACGTTTACCTTAACGACGGACGACGAATGGAATTTGCCATCCGTCACGGTGACGTTCACTCTGTACTCGCCGACGTCCAATCGCGGCAGGGCGACCAGGGTGCCGTCGATCTTGTCAATTTGAAAGAGATCGTTCGGTATCGGCGATGAAGGGACCAGACTGTACGTGAGTGTATCGTATTGATCCTGATCCGTTGCGTGAACTTTTCCAACGATACCGCCCGGATACTCGTCCATGTACGAATTGATGATCACCTCTAACGGGGTGATCACCGGTGGATACTGGGACTCCTCGATCACTTTGATCACGACCCACGCGTCGGAGTACAGCGGCGGGCTACCGTTGTCGAAAACGCGTACATGCAACACGTATTTGTCTTTCACTCTGCTGTTGAACTTGGTCGCTGTGCGTAGCGTACCGTCTTGCTCCAGTCGGAAGGCACCGCCCTCGTTTCCAGAACGGAAGTCGAACGTGTACGGATCGGCGTTCGGTTTGATGTCCGCATCGGAAACTACGAACTGCAGCACGGTGTGGCCCAAGGGTTTGTCCTCTTGCACGACAGCGGTATAATTCGAGAGGGAGAACAACGGTGGATTGTCGTTTGCATCCAAAATCTCGATGTTTACCATTACGAAGCTGGTGAGCATCGGTATACCGCTGTCGCGGGCGTGAACTTCCAACACGTAGCTGGGGGTCTGAAATGCAAAATAACGTTCAGGCGATGGACCAACGCGCGAACCGACGACGGTTATTTGTCGTCGCGTTGCACGGTGATTTGCAACTTACCTCTTCGCGATCCAGTGGCGCGACAACGGTAACTTGTCCCGTTTTTTGATCGATCGAGAATTGTTTCTGTCTGTCGCCTCGTTCGATGTAGTACGACACGTTCCCGTTTTCCTCGCTGTCCAAGTCGTTCGCGTATACCTGGAACATCGATCGATAGAAGGAACAATCGGTCGCAGTAGCGTGGAAACGAACGATCATTCTCGCGCGGTAAGTGTTTGAGCATCGGTTAACGAGTAAAGTGGGCATCTCCGAGGGAGCATTGAGAGTGTACGCGGAGTTGCGTATGCAGGAAGACGCGTAACGCGTGGGTGTGGAATTATGGTTGTACGGTGAACGTGTAGAGCGAATTACTCGGTGGAGGAGTCTGCGAGAGTCTGTAATGGAGTACAGAGTAGAGCGTAGAGATTAGAGAGTGGAGAGTGGAGAGTGGAGAGTGGAGAGTGGAGAGTGGAGAGTGGAGAGTGGAGAGTGGAGAGTGGAGAGTGGAGAGTGGAGAGTGGAGAGTGGAGAGTGGAGAGTAAAGAGTAGAGAATAGAGAATAGAGAGTAGAGAATAGAGAGTAGAGAATACAGAATACAGAATAGAGAATAGAGAATAGAGAATAGAGAGTAGAGAATACAGAATACAGAATAGAGAATAGAGAATAGAGAATAGAGAATAGAGAGTAGAGAATACAGAATACAGAATAGAGAATAGAGAATAGAGAATAAAGAATAGAGAATAAAGAGTAGAGAATATAGAATACAGAATAGAGAATAGAGAGTAGAGAATGGAGAGTACAGAGTAGAGAAAAGAAGGTACAATATCGAGTAAGTTATAGAGTGTGGAGTAGAAATTGGATCAAAGAGTGAAACGTGAAGAATAGCGAGTAAGAAACGGGACATGGAACGAACACGGCACGATTGTGTAGGTGTACGTAAAGGGACCTTGACCCGTCTCTTGGGTTATTTCGATGGCAATTAGAATCGAGCAGCATAGCAAGCGCTCGCGCTTACCTGGGTAACTTTCTCCCCAACCTTGGCGTCCTCCCTTATGGAAGCCTTGTACGAAACTTCGCTAAAGATCGGGGCGTTATCGTTGCTGTCGATCACGGTGAGGTTCACCGTGGCGTGATTACTCAACGGCGGAATGCCACCGTCGATGGCCTGAATGGTTAGGAAGTAGTCGCGCGCACGCTCGTAGTCCAACTGTTCCGAGATCGTGATAACGCCGGTGCGCGTGTCTATCTGGAACTTCTTGTGCTCGTTCCCGCCGACGATCGAGTAGTAGACGTCCGCGTTCACACCGGTGTCCTTGGAGGTCGCGAGTACTCTCGCTACCTCCGTGCCGACCGCGTATATCTCGGGCACCTTGGAGAAGTAAACCTTCGAGGCAAACTCCGGCGGGTTGTCGTTGATGTCCTGTACGTTCACGATCAGCGTGGCCAGACTCATCAGTTGCGGAGTTCCCTGATCCAGAGCTTGCACGGTAACGTTGTACATCGCTTTCGTTTCTCGATCCAACGGTTTACCGAGCGTGACGATACCGCTGTCCGCGGCGACGAGGAAATGACCGTCCGCGGAATCGACGAACTCGTATCTGATCTTGCGATTGATCCCGATGTCGTCGTCCGTCGCGTGTACCTTGGTCACCAGAGTGCCAACCTCGACGTCCTCCGGTAGCGTAGCGCTGTAAGCCTGCATGGTGAACTTTGGCGCGTTGTCGTTCAGATCGGAGACCAGGATCTCCAGCTGAGAGGAGCACTCCCACGATGGTTTGTCTCTGTCCTGCACGTGGGCCGTCAGCGAGTATCTGGCTTGGGTTTCGCGATCCAATTGACCGACGGTCTTCAGAACGCCCGATTCCTTGTCCAGTGAGAATTTGTCGTTGTTGTCGCCGGTCAGATAGAAACGCAACTTGGCGTTGGGTTCGTCGTCGTAATCGGTGGCAAGGACCGTCAACACGTAGGTGCCAGGATGCGATCCCTCGGAGAGTATCTCTCTGTAACGATACCTGAGACAGTACGGCGGGTTGTCGTTCACGTCCAGGACCTGTACCGTCACCCGGGTCTTGAAGACGTATTTGCCATCGGTGCCGACGATCTCCAGTTCGTAACGATCGATCGTCTCACGGTCGAGAGCCTTCGCCACGTACACCTCGCCGGTGGATCTGATCTGAAATTGCGATCTCAAATCGCCGGACGTTATGTAGAACTCTATCGGGGTGTTCACGTCCGAGTCTTTGTCGACGGTGACCAGCTTGACCACCACCGTTCCTGGTAAAGCGTCCTCGTTCACCGCTGCTTCGTAACGATCGTCCACGAACGCTGGGGCGTTGTCGTTGTAATCTTTCAGCTTGACGTGCGCCGAGATCCGCGCGAAGTGTTTCGGGTTCCCATTATCCGTGGCGACCACCTGAGAAAACGTTTCGTCGTGAAACATCGAAACATAATGAAACGTAACAACCGTCGCGGAAGACTCCGGTACACTTACCTGGAACTTGTACTCCGGTTGCTTCTCCTTGTCCAGCTGCACCAACGTGGATATCCATCCGGTGTAAGCGTCCACCGTGAACACGTTCGCCAATTCACCGATATCGGAACCGAACGAGTAACGAACCTCCCTGTTGCTACCCAAATCGTCGTCGTGCGCGATGATCTTCAATATCATCGTTCCTTCCTCTATGTTCTCGGCAAGAATGATACTGTAAGGATTGCTCTCGAACTTGGGAGCGTGATCGTTCTCGTCCAGCACTTGCAGCGATATCTCAGCGAGGGCCGTTAACGGTGGACTAGAATCGGTCTCGGCCAGAACCCCGATCAGATGTTTGTCTTTCAATTCTCGATCCAACGGTCTGGCCAGTGTGATCTGACCGTGGGAGTTGATCGTGAAAAGCGGCGAATCCTCGTCACCGGAGACTATTCTGTAGGTGACGGTGCTGTTGGTTACGGTTTTTAATCTCGTTATCGGGGTGCCGACCGGGGACGCTTCGGATATGAAGAATTTGTCCTCTTTTCGTTCGAAGAGCGGAGGGATGTCCAACGATCCCATTATGTAAACATTGAGAGGGACGTCGGCGTGATGCGTCGTCGCGCCCTTGTCTTCCGCGCGGATGAACATCTCGAACAGTTGGTTCTCTGAAAAATATAATTAAACGCGTGCGATGAACGAACATCATTGAAACGTTTTACATTGTGATAACAATTGATTCGATTTGTACACTTCAAATTAAAAAAGTGTTCCCTCTTACCCCAAGGTATCGCGCTTTTGCGCAGGAACATCGCCCCGGTGTCCGGATTGATACCGAACAACGTCTTCGCCTCCGAGGACTGCGGTTCGTATATGGAGTAAACGATCCTGGCTGCGTCGTCCTCGTCGGCGTCTTGCGCCTTGACCTTCAGGAACGGTGTGTTCAGTGTCAGGTTCCCGTGTATGCTGGCCTTGTACTCCCTCAAGAGGAACATCGGCGAGTTGTCGTTCTCGTCGCCGACCTTCACTCTGACCATCACGAATCCCGATCTACCGCCACCGTCGGTAGCCATCACCAACACCTCGTACAGTTTCTGTTCCTCGCGGTCCAATTTCTTCTTCGTCACGATCTCGCCGGTCAAACGATTGATGTCGAAGATCTCCTTCATCATATCGGACGCTATTGTGTATATCACGGTCCCGTAGTCACCGAAGTCCTCGTCGCTCGCTATCACGCTGGTCACCAACCTACCGGGTAGCTGGTTCTCCAGTACCGTCACCTCCACCACCGGATTCGGGAACTTCGGATTGTGACGGTTCGCGGGCAATATCTCGATCTTGACACGCGTGAAGCTCGTGTAAACGTTGTCGGTAACGGACACGTTCAACATGCTCAGCTTCTTCTCGCCGAAGTTCTGCATATTGATCAGTGAAATGATACCGGTCGACTGGTCGATATTGTACGTTTGTTGTTCATTACCGCCCACGATGGTGTACGTGAGCTTCTCGTCGACGTAATCCGGATCGCTGGCGGACACCACCGTCACGAACTGACCCCGTTCCGCGTGCTCGGACAGCGAACACGTGTAAGACGGCTGCTCGAACTTTGGCGGATTGTCGTTCATGTCGATGACGGTCACCCAAACGTGAGCCGTGCTCGCCAGGCTCGGTACACCCCGATCGATGGCGATCACCGTGAAGTGATGGGACTCGTGTGCCTCGTGATCCAACGATCTCTTCAGGAATATCACACCCTCCTCGGGATCGATGTGAAACAGATCCACGCTGTTCTCGGTGTCGTTTTGTATGGCGTAACGAACTTGTTGATTTATACCTGCGTACGACGAAGGTTCATTTTAGTCGAGACGATAATCGACGATATTTGTTTTTGAAGTTCGAGGACACGTACGAGAGGAACTGTTCAGGGACGAAGGATCGTGAAAGCTATTGCTCGGGTAGAGAAGATTCTTTCGACATACACATCGAAAAAATACGATTCTTTTCTCTTTAAACGTATCACTATACATTTTTAAGAATCTTTATTCACTATATAAAGTCCCGAATAAATCGCGAGGGATTCGCGAAAGTATTATAATAAGTGGGCGGTCAACGCCGGTTGATAAAGAACACCGGTTTCTCTTTGTCCCCGGTTCGTTCTTTTCAATTTGTTCGCGACCAGCGTATCCCGGCGCCGCGACGCGGCTACACGGGCCACTCGTTGAGAGTACCTTCACGATAATTGCAATAACACCGATCCTCCTTGAACACAAAGGACCGAGGCTCGCGTTATTTACGAGACGCGTCGAGATCCTCCTCCACTCGACGTAGATCAGAAATTTAAGGAGGCCTTCGACCTTCGTGGAGTCAATACGATCTCGTAGATGCGTTAAAGGGCCGATAGGGAGTAGGACGGGGGAACGGGGAAGCTTACCCGTGTCGTTGTCCCTGGAGTTGACTTTTAATACGGACGTGCCGAACGAGGCAGCTTCGGAGACCGAAATGTTGTACGAGTCCTGAGTGAATTCTGGGGGGCAGTCGTTCACGTCCAACACGAGGATGCTAACGAGCACCTCCGCGTAAACCCCAGACACGCTGTCCGTAGCTCGCACGGTCAGCTCGTACTGCTTCTTCTGTTCATAATCCAGCTCATCCACCACATAGATTACACCTAATTTATTGAAGAGAAGATTGTAGACCCAAAGCACTCTATGCAGCGTAGCGTCCACAAAGCCGAGAAACTTCTTCTTTTCTTTCTTTCTTTCCTTTTTTTTCTTATCGTTTCGCGTTTCGAGGACATCTCGAGGACATCTCGAGGACATTGCGCGCGAGCCGTGATCCTCTACGGATCGAATCGAGAGTTGGCGAGAAAAATAAACGAAAGCGTAATTTCCCGACGTTCGCGGAACTCTCGCGATGCAGAGTGCGCTTTCCGGGCCGATCGGGTACACGAGGAGTTGCTCGGTTTCGCGGACACTAAGGGACACTGGCGAATGCAAGTCACGTAATAAAACATGTTTGTACAAGACGTTCGGATACCGTGAATGAATCTGCGAATGCTACCAGAATGTCTGCACCTTCGAACATGACAGTGCGGTATGCGACTTAACAGGTTGACTTTCCGGGCCTGCTTCGTACGATTGGGTTATCCGGGTCTAGACTACTCGACGATCTAAGGAAGATGTGCTTTTTTTTTCTTTTTTTCTATCCAGATGCACTGTAACGGTGAATATTGGAAAAGTAGAGTGGAACGGGTGACTACTTCTTGAGATCACTGACACGTTTGTATATTTCTCAATAGAGTTACACACCTGAACGATAGTTTTGACATTTTTCCAGTCAGCATCTCAGGGAGACACTGTTGTTCCCTATCGAGACTGCAAGATTTGTTCCAGTCTTTTGCAACTTTGTTCGAGATCATTTTAAGGGGGGACACCACGCTGACGAGTCGAAAAAATCGAATTCTTTTTTCTTTCTTACTTTCTTAAAGTTTAAAGTGTGTAGAATATTATGTCGAAAAGATATTTCGAAATTAAAACATGCAGCGAGGAATAAACTTGTTTTAGGGGTAGGTACCTTAAATTTTCTACGAATAATACTTTGTGTAAAATCTTCGACGATACTCGAAGATCTTCGTTTACTCCGGTGCAACATTATCGATACCCAATTGCAACATTGTCGATATCCGAGTCGTACGATCTCAAGAAGAAGAGGAATTAAACACGAATCTATCGTAGTCAACCTGTTAAAAACGGGGTACGTTGCTATACCCCTTTCGCTCTTGCATTATGCCACGTTCCAACATGTACGACGCGCGATTACTTTCGCCTTTTTCATACGCGGAGTTTCTCAACCCTTTCGAGACCACTTTTCTAGGAAACAAATTAAAAAAAAAAAAACTCGAACTGTTCCAATACTAATATACCGTAAACAGTACATGGAACCCTCCCGCTGATATGTAATCAACAAGGAAGGTGTACAATTATAAAATCGATATATTTCGAAAACACGAAAATAAAATATTACGGTGGAACGTTTCGTGAGCCTTTGGAGTCTCGAAAGGATCAAAGATCGAGGCTTTTCGAGCGCATGGAGCACGATTCAGTGTCGCGCGTTATACACATGGGAACGCGGCGTTACGTTACATCCGATTCGAGGTGCGAGCGCGGTATCTGTTCCCATTGGCGCGATGTAAGGTGCAGGCACGTCATGCGAGCAGAGTGAAGCTGCAAGAATTTCGGTAGGTGACGAAACAAAAATAAAAAAAAAAAAAATTGAAAAAAAAGATGTGGTGCGCCGATGATAAGCCTCGGTCGAGACGTGTTTCGAGATAAATTTACTGCGGCAAGAGCGGTTCCGAAGTAACAACGTACTGCGTTTAAGCAACACTGTGCTCCAAGCCCGTTTTACACAGCTCCGTTGCTTCTATGAGATAATGAGACCGGTTCGAGTTACGGTCGGGGGTGGGAAACGGTGAATAAAAGTAAGAGTATGTTCGTGGAGCAAAGTGCACGACCAAAAGCGCTTTCTACCCGGGAAAGGAGTAACGGGGGGTTAACATGCCGTTAAAAGTTGCATTGTTATTAACGTTCAACGTTTTCTTTCGGTTTTTCTCTGTTCTCCTTTTCTTTCTTTTGACTAGAGAATTGTGCATCGTGCGATCAGGGCGGTTAAGTGGTTAAACTTCCAAAGAACCGGATACACGGGTGCGAGTAAGTGCAGTCGCAGAAGCTACGTGGGAACCGGAAGTCTCCGGAGATGGCTGTTCCAGTTTTTTGGATCGTTGGCGTTTCGTATATATATATATTCAAGCGTGTAACGGTTTCGGAAGTTTTCCTATGTACAAAATCTTGCGTGCAGCGTGGAACGATACAAAGCAACCCGATTCGACGAAGCTGGAGGAAGTAGGATACATTTAACCCTTTCGAGACACTCGGCGAAAGTAACAGAAATTTCTGTGGCAATTTATCAGCAGTGATTTTGAACGAAATAAAGAAAAACGACAAAAGTGTTCCCGTCGCGAATTTGTGTTCGTGAAAATGTGTCTGAAAGGGTCAATCGAAAAGCGGTTGGGTCCTTACGGTTAATTTTTGCGTTTAAAAGAGGTGTTACGAGAGGGATGGTTCGAAGAAACAGGTTTCGGTAATGATACTTGTTAGTAAGAATATCTATTGTACCTTGTTTTAGACACGAGCGTATTTAGCATTTGGACGAGGAATTTACGCGTACGAATCGAAAATATCGGCCGCTGAAGGTCACTCGGTGGCTAGCCCCCACCATCTCGCTCAACTACTGTTTTTGTCTCGTATATTTGATTTACGTTCTTTACGCCGTATCAGGGACCAGAAATATTGACATCTTCAAGATCGAGTAGGTTTGGTAAGTGGTAGTGGGGGAAAAAGGGGATGTAACGACCTTGGAGATGTCAGTGTATCTACTCTCTAGTGTAGCTGCTGAGAAACTGTGAGCTCGACAAATTTACACGGAGTGAAAGTGGGGGTCTCGCGTACTGATCGTAGGTGACCTTGAGCGGCCAATACTTTCTACCCAGACTTCTAAGGAACTCCGATGAACGTGGATAGATGGAAAGTAGAGCTGTACAAATCTTTGGGAAAAATTCGAACACTCGTAACCGAGTAGAGCACTCGAGTGATCGAAACGCTCGAAGTACGGTTCGAAAAATCGAGTGCTCGATTTTTGAATATCGAGGCAATTAAACATCCGTACCGTTGCAACTATTTTTTCTCGAGTCTCGAGTGTCGCGAGACCGTTATCGGAACTCGATGGTATTAAGACGAGAATTTAACGATCGGAAATATTTTCTCTCGGTACTTTAATTACGTTAATTACCCGTGGAACGTTGCAGCTCACGTATATCTACATACGTCCCCTAAATCCCATTATAGTCTCATGGCAACTCGTGGTAACGTTTCCGTCATTGCGTTATCCACAGGATAAAGCGATACAAATGTTAACAAGGCTTGAATAACGATCGTTATTTCGCTCGAAATCCCACGTTCGCCCTGCTCTAACTTATTCCGTTATTCGTGCACCCAGCCAACGAGGGGGGGTAGGGGTTCGGGGTCGATTTTAATTCGGGAATTAGCGGATGGAGAGAGAGACACGTGTTACGTCGCGAGCGATCGATGCGAGAAGAAGAAGGAGATTCGTTGTTAAACTTTGAGTCGTGCAGTAAAACCAGAGAGCAGTGCAGTAGCATCGTACAGTGCAACACAGCAGACGGATAGAACTAGTATGTTTTATACTCACAAGGACCATTGTTACTGTCGGGGGCTGCGAAACAGGGAGATACAACAAAACTTTAATTTCTAGTTCAATCAGATAAGCATTCGTAAAGAATAAATTATTGGGAGAGACAGGTAAAGAGGGGAGATTCGTGTCTACTGTCCAAAATTAAACGTAAACGGAAAAATCGTCGAACGTTCCTCGCAAATTACGGAATTGGAGAGTAAACAAAGTGAACAAACAAAAATAGAAAAAAAAAAAGATACTAAATTTCCGTTCGAACGTCGATCGGTACTGAAACTCGAACACATCGATGGTCAATCGGATCCGAACGAAGCGTCGGTGTAAATACATCCGCAGCTTGTGTTACGTGCGATACATTCCAACATCCCCATTTTGCTACCGTCTCACCACTACACCGTTTTTACTTGATTAGAGAATTTAGTCACCGGATACCATTACATGTACAGCGGAACCGATATCATTCGCTAAAACAGAACTGCGCTTGTGTACGAGGTTAAACTCGAGGTAAGCCTTCACGCTTCGAAAACGGAAATAAAAAAAAAAATAAGAAACGTATGTCGTTATGCGTCCCGCAGCCGGGTTGAGACGAGCATCATTCGTTAGGGGACGTTTAATTCGGGACTGGATTCGGAGGATGTAGCACTCTTCGATCGCACATTTGCGTTTCGAATGTAACACACGTTCGCCGCTGGCGTAACACTAATCGGGAGCGTGTTGAACAAAAATTAATCACAGAAAGATCACTCTTTCTCTCTTTTTCTCTCTCTCGAGAAAGGATACACAGGGTGAGTCTTTCGATCTCTTGAAGTGTCAACCCTTCGACGAAGTTAACATTTTCACAGGAATCGACGAGAAGACTCGATTTCATCGAAAAGAAAAGTGTACAGTGTCTGAACACTGTGATCTTTGAGAAACAGAACGCAATCGTAGAATACTTTGCAATAAAAAATCACGATTAAAATACGCAACGTTCCGTTCAATATTTTCCTCTAAAGTATTCTCCGTATCGTCGATCGTGCAAAACGTTCGAAACTCGAGAGTCACCCTGTGTATACGTCTACTCGTTCGCGTTATCGTCTCGTATGGAACGATGACGTGAAGTACGAAAATAAGTAAACAAAAGAAGAACGTATACCACTAAAGGTAAAGAACGCGACCTCGAGAAAACACGGGGCCAGCCTCTTTGAAGCCTTTATCGCGCGTATCGTCGAAATAGTTAGGTAGTCTCCGTTCACGTTGGAACTTCATCGTTCCATAACGGGTCCGCCGCGCGTTTAATACGATCTTCTGGTTTCATCGTTCGACGGTTTCGAACCAGTTCGTTCCCCGTATGAACGAACACGGGTCTCTCACCTGTGTTGAAGTCCAGGGCGAATTCCTCGAAATCGTTCCCCTTGGTTATGCTGTATATGAGCTTGCGACTCAGGGGTGACTCAGCTTGTATGGACAGTGCCAGAGGCGAGTGCACCTCGATACTTTCCAGCACGCTGTCCGTGTAAAATTGCTTGTCGAACACCGGCATCGAGCGATCTATCACCTTCACGTTCACTGGCACCTCGATGGAGCAAGGTGTAACGCCTGAAATAAACGTTCGTAGCTGGTCGAGGATCGTTCGTAACCACGGAACAACGCCAGCCACGGCCATCGGATCCACTTACCGCCATCGTACGCGGCAATGGTGAGCTGATACTCGCGATTATGACCCTCGAGGTTCTGTTTCAGGGATATTTCGCCGGTTTTCCGGTTCACCTTGAACAGCTCACCGTGCCCTTTCTTCAATTCGTACCTCACCTCCCCGTTGTCCCCGCTGTCCATGTCCACTGCGTGCACCTGTACGCGATCGTATCGAGTTTGTTTATCATTTTATTGTATACGCATACACACACCTCGGAACGAGAAGGAAAGATGAGACATTCAACCGATAGAAGAGAAACACATCGTCGATGAAATTACACGAATATAAGTTTCAAAAATGGAGTACGGTTCTCACGTTTAACAGGTTCGTGAAGACGCAACAGGTAGGACAAGTTTAGCGGGATTAAAATTCGAAGAATTACCTTATCGATGTTTCAGATTCTAGACACTTTCAGTTTTACCTCGGTCGATTACACCTTCTTCGATACTCGGTGATCGACGATCCTTCGTATTTTAATAAAAGGGCAAAGTAACGAATTGTCGTCCATTGGTTCGAAACGCTTTTTCGCAGATAGGTTTACGAGTTATTTAATAAGGTTACCGTGTTAGATAGATGACTCTCTATAAAATTCAAAGTACGAGGAAAGATTCCACGATGAGAAAACCAACTTGGAGGATTTCCTATCGGTTCTCCTGCAGAGGGGAACTTTTATCTCGTTTGTGATTGAATGATTCGCGTGATCAGGGTTTGGTAACGTTTGACGAAATTGGGATCGAACTAATCGTTTGATCTTAGTTTCTCCGAATACTATGCTATCGATATCTAAACATACTAAGTAAAATCTTTTGTTCCGATACCTAAACATACTAAAACAAACTAAGTAAAAGCTTTCGTTCCAATACAACAATCTAACAACGTTCCACCCGTGAAACTTACAATTAACGAAGCGTTTTCAATACTTCGTTACAAGAGAATTACACTGAAAAAATGGGTGCTCCGTTCTCGGAAGTTTCGCTATTCCTCCAAGTCGATTCTTTCGCAAGTCGTATCGTAGATTCGAAGCTAGACGTTTCGTTCACCTCACCAATGGTCTACAATTCGTTGGTTCTATCGATCGGGGCAATGTAATTTTTCCCCAAAATATCCACGGTTCGTGCACTCGCCTTTGTAATGACGTCACCCTTCTGAGCGTCGACGGACACGACGGAGTAATAGGGCAGATTGACGAACATTGGACAGTTGTCGTTGATGTCCAGAACGGTGACGTTGACGATCACGTGCGCCACCCTGAGCTTCTCCCTGTCCGGCATCTGACTCTTCGCTTCCACGATCAGCTCGTAATGGTCGCAAACTTCACGGTCGAATCTAATCCCCGTTGTCCTGATCGCCCCGGACGTCGATCCAATTACAAACATGTCCGTGGGGTTCAGTATACCGAAGACTATGTGCTCGTTCAGGACGCTACCGAGAACGTTCACGACCGCTATGGTCGTGATCTGCGTCGAGTTTTCCGGGATCGTTCCCTCGTAGACGTCCTTTTGGAACACCAGACCAGAGTTCTCCGACTTCTCGACCATCACATTTACCTGGGCGACGCTCGAGTACTTCCCGTCGGAGACACGGACCCGCAGGAGGTAACTTTTCTTCATGCGTTCCGGGTTATAAACCGTGATGACGCCGGTCTGAGCGTCTATGTCGAACGTGTGCCCCTTGTTCCCGTCGATGATATCGTACCTGAACCGAGAGAAACGACCACTGCCTTTAAACGAACGGGGGAAAAGAAACCAGAGAGGGAGAGACCATGCAGATCCATTAAGTGGTTGTAGAGACGCGTGCAACGACCAGAATCGTCAACCACGATGGTGGTTGAAAAATTATCCTCGCGTGGGGTGTGACAAGGATGTTGCGAACTCGTTAAATATGAGAAAAATCCCTGGGATGAAAATTATGTACGCGTCACTGACTCAACTACGGAATATTATTTGTAGATCTTGAAGATTTAGTAAATAAAAGAATAATTGCTTCAATACGTTCAGAGAGAAGGTATTATCGAAGATAGGAAGTATCTAGTTGGAAAACTAACTAGTACACTTTGCGCGAGGATAATTTTTAAGTAGACACTGTTGGCGTGCAATGCATTTTAGACATTGTACAGGAGGACTCGATCAAGAGACTTTCGATCTGTACGAGCTGTTTGACACTAGAACTACCAATGATGAACGTATCTCTATTTGTATCGGACCAGATAGGTATCTTCGTAGTCGGATAGGGAAAGGTCGAATTAATTTACGAGTACCATTAGTCGTCTATTTTGTCTATTAATCGTTCACGAGTATTGTAGGCAAAGTCACCGTTGATGGTGGAGTAATTTAAAAAGAAGTTTCGAGCAGTTCAAAGTGACTCCTTCGGTAGTTCCAGAGTTAACAAACACTCTCCTTTCAAAGGGATACATCCACATGCATACTTGATCAAGACTGGGTCAAAGTCTCGAGGTCCTTGTATCGACGAAACATTAACGAAAGCTCACACATCTCTGCGAGAGGCATGTATAAATTTTACGCAACATTTCGTCGAGATCGAAGCGAGTGTCACCGTGGTGTCGAAACACGTACGGGTCTCGAAAGACCAGAGGACAGTATTTCGAACAACTATGGCATACCTGAGCGTAATTCCCTCGGAGCTGTCCGGATCCACGGCGCTTACTTGTGCGACCGCGACGTTCTTGTAAGTGGGTAACAGCAAGGTGGTATTGTAGTCGTTCTTCAAGAACTTCGGTGGACAATCGTTCACGTCCGTGACGAGGATCGTCACCTTGGCGGTGGTCTCGGAGAGTAGCTTCGGTTTGCCCAAATCGGAGACCTTTACGTGGAACGTGAACTTCGGTATGCTCTCGTGATCCAGAACCATCACCGTTCTGATGGCACCGGTGCTCGAGTCGATGTGGAAGTACTTTCGCGGCAGATCCTCGACGATATCGTAATTCAGGAGGGCGTTCAGCTCGGAATCGGCGTCCTCCGCTTTGATCACCAACGGTGTGCTGGCGTTCGTGAGCACCAGGGATCCGATGCTCGCACCCTCGCTGATCTCGCCGCTGTAGGTCGCCTGGAGGAAACGTGGAGCGTTGTCGTTGCGGTCCAGCACGTGGATGATGACGTTGCAACGCGCGTTCGCGGCGGCCATGTTGGTCGCGGTCACCGTCAGATTGTAGAACTTCGTTTTCTCGTAGTCGAGCTCGTTCTTGATCACTATGATACCGGTGCTCGGGTTCACGAAGAACGTGTCGTCCTTGTTCCCGTGAACGATCTCGAACTGCAACGAGGAGGTGCTTCTCGCCTCCACGTGTTTCACGTAGGTGCCCAGTTGCTGGTTCTCGTAAATCTCCGCGGACAGCTCCTTCTGGATGAAACGGGGCGGGGCGTTGTCGGCCATGGTAACCATCACGTGTACCGGCATGGTGTTGGCCAACGCCGGTGATCCGTGATCGGTGGCTTTTACCAGGAGTATGTACTCCGAGGAGACGGCCAGGTCGAGTTCGCGGGCGACACGGATCACACCCAGCTGGGGATCGATGGAGAACGTGTTCCCCACGTTTCCAGATGTGATCGAGTAGGTGATCTTGGCGTTTTCACCGCGGTCACGGTCTATGGCGCATACCTGTACCACCGCGGCGCCGATCGGCGACGTCTCGTACACCTTGCCCTGTATGATCTCGCTGATGAACTCCGGTGCGTGATCGTTGTGATCGTGAACGGTGACCACTACCCGTGCGTAGTTGCGTTTCGCGGGTGTACCTTGATCCTTGACCATCACCGTCAACACGTGCTCCTCGATCGTCTCGCGATCGAGGACCTCGTTCAAGGTGACGGAACCGGTCCTCGAGTCCACGCGAAATATCTCCAAGGATGCCTGGCTCTGGGCCGCGTGTAGGCTGTAGAACACCTTCTTGTCCTCGTCCTCGTCGGTCGCGTGCAACTGGAGGATCTTCTCGCCCTTCTCGACGTTCTCCGAGATGTCCACGCGATACATACCCTCGGTGAACTCCGGACGGTGATCGTTGATATCGATCACCGTGACCAGCAGCTGCGTCATGGCCGTGTGCACGCTATCCGTAACACCGATCGTCAGATTGTAGAAGTTCTGCGTCTCCCAGTCGAGCTTCTTCGCCAGCAACACGTTCCCGTTGTCCCGACCGATGAAGAATTCGTCCCGCTTGTCACCGTCTGGAACACGCACCGAGAAGTTTTCAGGTAGGTTCCGCGATGTAGGGAAAGTAGAACGTAGGTAGAGGAAGATGGTCCGTTCCTCGAGGAACGATTCGTTACGCGAGACGCGTTTCGACGTCACGATGTCGAAGTTACGGGGTTGGAAGACGAAGACCTTCGCGATTCGGACTTCGAAGAGAATCGTGGTACTACATACGATAATTGTAGGTCGCAGTTGGAGGGATCGAGGTACGGGATGGATTCTCGAAATTGTTTTTTTCTTTCGGGAGAGTTCAATTCCACGATGAGGAATTTCAAATCGAGATTTCGTAGCAGCAGTTATTCCGGCTAGAGCTGAACACTTTCAAGTCGTAAAATTCATCTGGAATGGAACATTTTGGAGAACAGTTTTGTGGAAAACGGTACACTGAATCATTAGTGGCGAGCGAGGATCTCTTCTCGAGTCCAAAGGGTTAACGACGAAAGAAAATCAGTCTTATCCGCTACTCTGTACACGCGACTCGGTTACTTGGAGAGTTAACGTCGAGTACTGTGCAATATTACGAAAAGTAGATTGAAAAATTCAAAAACACCTAATACTCCCAATGCTACGGGTTATTCAACGAATCGAGACAGCCTGCTTCTGGAACCTCGACGTACCTCGGTCCGTTAGCTATAATTATTTTCTCGGATGTTATTATTTTCTTCTAATAGACGAATAAAAATTTCTCTCTTTCACGTCGGCTCGCTCCGTACCCTGGAGAAGTCGACCCAAAGTGTCTCCAGCCGGTGCAATAGTTCTCTCGGCATTAGGCTGGTGTCCAAGTTCCAAAACCGTACTCGAGCAACCTCTTTCCCTTAAATCTTACAATTTTAACGACGAGACGTAAATGTACGCGTACTTCCAACCGGTGCAGCCATTTTGAGACCCGAAGTTTAACCGTTGTCTACGATCCACCTCGCGAAACTTCCCAACCTTCGACCCTCTTAACTTGGAAAATGTTACTCGAGCCCCCTCTCCCACCCCCGCTAACCCCCATCTACGTCCCCCCGAACCATTTGCGCGCTGCTTGTACGGGTAACTTCAGGACCCAATATTTCGCCAATTAAAGACGACGTACCGTGAAATCTAACGAACCTTCGAATCCCTGTTAGACGGATGTATCGGTTCGCGGTGTAACTCGCGTGTCTACTCACCGAGGATATCGTACCACAGGGAGTCGCCATCTTTGTCCGTGGCCTGCACGAGAGCCACGAGGAAACCGACCTCGTCGCTCTCCGTGACCTCGACGCTTTGATTGGTCGTCTTGAAGACCGGTGGGTTCTCGGATTCCTTCGGAACATCGACAACTTGCACGAATACCCGTGTTTGATGACTACGCTGTGGTTCTCCGCTGTCGGCGGCCCTTATCTGCCAAACAGAAGCGCGCAAGTTACAACGGAAACTCGAGCCGCGTCAAAGGAATTACCATGGACGAGTTGCGATTCCAATCGCAAAGATTTTTCACAGAGTGGAAGACTCTCTACTTCGTATATCGTTTCTTTCGCGTTGAATCTCACCTGTTGTATTTCATTTCGGACGATACTCTTTTACGAGGTAACGAAGTGAGGTGAAGAGTGTAACAGAGGTTTACATTTGCTTTAAGTTTTCAATATTTTAAATAATTTTTATTTGTTTACTTACAAGTTGGAATTCTTTAGTGTTCGGATAAAAAGATATGCAAAGGAAGAAGGTACTCTTTCACAAGGTAATGTAGTAAAGTGAGTACTGTAACAAGCGTACATTTGTTTTGAGTTTTCAATATTTTAACTAATTTTTATCTATTTATTTACAAGCAGGAATTCTGTAGCGATTTCTTGTGTACTCCGACACACAAATTCGAACAAATTCGTTTTTCCGTACCATTTACGAATTATTGTACACGATTCAACAATGGCGAGATACGACGCCAAGCTGTGCAGGTTCGATTTTACTAGGATCGTTTGTCGCTTCTTTTCAACAAGAGAAGCGTGTATCCGATTTACCGGAGCGAATCTGAAATTTGTTTGCCATTCTACTCACCATCATTTCGTATTCCTGTCCGGCTTCGAAGCCACGCTGAGAGTACACCATTCCCGTGGTGGGATGGATCTTAAACTTGCCCTTGCCTCGGCCACCCTTGATGCTATACTGGATTTTTCCATTATCGCCGATGTCTTTATCGTTCGCGAGTACCTGTTCGTACACGAACACAATGCAAATATTAGACGAACATTGTACAGGATCCCGTCGTTCCCGCGTTCACATTCTCTACGAACATAGTAGCTCGACACCGACACAAAAGAGACGTTAGTATCGTGCGCGGCCATCGTATCGGAAATAAATAGAAAAGAAATCCTCGAAGATCGACGAGAATCGAGCTCGATCCGAGATTTCCCTGAACGCGTCGCGAGATCCATCGCGTGGATCCGTGGATCTTCGTTTCGTGGACGATTCGAACGACGAAACGTCGCGATGTACGCGAATGAAACGAGAATTGAAAAACAACGGGAAAAAAACATTGTCTACAGCGATCGACGCACGAAAATCTCTAACACGCAGCTCTAAGGGAAAACGTAAGACGAATGACAAGGAGGAACAAAATTTCATTCTCTCTAAGACACTTGGTTCGCGTTCTAAGATCTTCCAAAAAGAAAAAAAAGAAAAAAGATGGTTCTCCGTCCTGAACTCTTCGGACGCATCGTGAAACATTGCACTCGTGACCTCGAAGCGTAGCATTCGCACAGTCGACATCATGCGGCACGCGTGAACGAAAAAACCATAAGAGAAGAAGAAGAAGGAAAATAAGAACGAAAAAGAAAGAGGGAACTGAAGGGCGGAGGAGGACGAGACACGTACCCTCCTCCTCGTACGAGCTGCCAAATATCGATCTGCATTAAAGCGTATTAAACACGAGCCGCGTTTTCTGCGGACAGGCAGATCGATCGCGCGAACACGGAACGCTATTTCGAGCCGATGCACGCGGATTCGCGTGGCCCTTGCCCGTACACGGAAAAATGTATCGTAGCCGGTTCACCGAACAGCCAGAGCGATGCTGCTTTTATTTTTTAAGCGGCAACGTGTGCACAGGGTGGTCCAACATTTCGTTCGCTCGAAACATCTTCGAGTTCTCAATGTTTTAACTAATTTTTATTTCTTTACTTACAAGCAGGAATTCTTTAGCGTTTAGAGAAAAAGAAATACGAAGAAGATACTCTCTAAAGAAATATTTCAATATTTTAATTAATTTGTATTTATTTACTTACAAGCAGAAATTCTTTAGCGTTTAGAGAAAAAGAAACTTATTGAACAACCTGGTAGATTAAAAAGTCCACTGTATCTTTCTAAACCGTGTTTTTGTTATCTCGTGACATCGTTGAACAGAACGGTGAATTTTAACTTCTCAAAATACGGTGGTGTATCTGTTATAAAAAGCTATGGTTAAGTATTTTAACGACGACACATTGCCCGCTTAAAAGTCACAGGACACTAAAATGTCACGAAGACCTAGACAAATAATGAAAATCGTTGATACGTTTAACTAACGTGGATATTTTATATTATTAACTATGTGCGGAATAAAAAATACGTGCAAAGATTTCATACAGCGTTTATAAACAACATTTCTCGTTACTTCGAACAGCGAAGATATTTCAGATGAATATTTCATCGTACCACCCTGTGGACGAACTCCGTTTGTCAGCTCGTAACCCGCTCGAGTCTTTCGACTCGCGGTTTTCGTGCTGTTTTTTATAATTTTTTTTTCGATACTCGATTCGGTTACAATATTATTAGGTCATCCCATACGCGGTGTGGTTTTCGATCGACGAACGAAAGTGAAAGAGACGCGTTGCTTTTTCGTTCGATGGGAAACAAATCAAGAAGCTTCGTTTCGCGTAGAAGATTCGCGCGTACGAAACGAGAGGGTCGAGGCAAAATAAATTGGCCGGTCAAGGTCGTCGAGGCACGATTCCCCCCACTACGTCACCGCTTCGTCTCGCATCTTCGCATCGTCGTCCAACGTTAGAGCGTATACTTACAAATGAGACAACCTGGAAGTCGTCTTAAACGATCTCGGTTATTTGCGATCGAACGGATCCGTTACCGATAGTCTAGGGATATTATCCGGTCAAATATCGCGCAATTAAGTCTCAGTAGACCCGATACTGGTGTTCCAATATGATCGTTACGATGGAGACGTGCATGGTGGTCTTTTGTGGCAGTGTAACCGAACGACCGTTACCTCGATATTGGTATCCGTACGATAATTAAAATATAGGTAAATAATGGTCGATGATTCTCGACGAATTGCATTTGGCAGACGATTCTTGGAACGGAAGCGAAGCATCGTGACAAAACGCGGATCGGGTATACACATAGACGATCGATCACGATAGATCATCTGAACGTGAGCGAGTGTCGTGGACGATCTAAGCTCGATTGGCAAGCAAACGTGTCGAGGTTATCGACACGGTGTATAATAAATGGGATGACCTAAAATAAGCCTGTCGCGTTAATTAGCGTTCAATTCGTCAGAGAGAAAACGTCGTATTTGCCGCGAGCGTTCCCTTTCTTTCCTCTCTTCCTGTTACCGCGTACATGCTTTCCATCGGGCGAAAACGCGTCCGAAAACGCCGCGAGTTTTATTATTAGTTACGAAGAGAGAACGGAAAATGATCAGGCGACAGCCCCGTAACAGACATAGGCAAACATTCAAGTAACATAACGTGTACACATAGAGACGAGCAAAACGGGCAAAACGCGACGTAGAGATCGAGACGTACACATACACAGGGTGTGGGGTGGGCTGGGTGGGGGGGGATGGACAGAAACAGCCAAGGATTGCGTACCGAGCGAGTTCGAGCGAACGTCTCGTTATTGAACGCTCGCGCGAGCGGAGAACACCCTCGAGACGTACTCGAATCGTGTTTGCGAAGTCTGACGCGAGTACGAAATTTTCGTATAATGCATTGTTGTCTCGAAACGTGAACCTGGAAGAGGTTGAAGGTGTTGCGAAATCGAAGATCGAATATTTTAGGAAACGTTTAATTCGCGAACGAATCCGAAGAAGCTGGCGGGGTTGTTAGCTTTTTCCAAGTTCCGGTGTTCGAGTTTACAGTTTTGGAATTTCGATATCTCGTGGCTTTGGGTATCTCGGATACGTAGATACATCGATGTTTTGATATTTATTCGGATATTTTGATACTTGGATGTCTAGGTATCGAGGTAGTCAAATATCGGGATAGTTGTGTACCTAGGTACTTATGTATCTAGATAGTTACATATCTGGATACTTGTGTATCTGGATACTTATATATCTGGATACTTATACAAATATCTAAATACTTAGATACCTAGATATCTAGATACCTAGATACTTAAATACCTAGATACCTAGATATCTAGATACCTAGATACTTAAATACCTAGATACCTAGATACTTAGACAAATATATAAATACTTAGATACTTAGATACCTAGATACCTAGATACTCAGATACCCAGATACCTAGATCTAAAGCAGTGATAGACTCGCGTTGGTAGTACATTAAACGTGGTACGTGCCACGTACCATATATTTTTAAAAGAATAAACAACTCCGTTACGAAACGAGAAACAACTCCCCGGATCGATCGATTGAAATGTTTTTCCAATTCCAGCTGGTACGACGTTCGCTCGGAGTCGCGTGGTACGCTTTCAAGAGACTCTTAAAAAAAAGGGGGGTTGCATCGGGCAGGAGAGAAAAAGACGATCGATCAAGTACACGAATGCATGGCGGTTCTCCTATAAAATGGGCAGCTGGGTTGCATGAAAATTGCGGTACCATAATTATAACGAACGTACAAGTCGATATAAAAGCGGTCATAAATCAATGCAAAGAGCTCGCGTAAACTACCCCCGGATCAGTCCCGCATTTACTTATGCAAGAGTTATGCTCCCCGCGCCACGAGGCGGCGCTTAGTTTACGTGCCAACGTGTCCTTACCCTTAAGATACGATCTCCTGACAAGGTGTCGGGGCTAAATGTCTCCCAAGTTCCATTCTCTAGTAACGTATCGATCGAAAGGTCGAACTCCCGCGAGCGGTTCCTCGATTTCTGTCGAGAACGAGAGAAGTATGGCTTTTAACTTTCGCTTTTGTTTACGCTAATTCTCTTCGTTCCTCGCCGCGTGATTCTCGTCCCGTTTCGTTGAACGAACACTTCCGCTTCGACCAGTCGATTTTGCGAATGGTAAACCGTTCGAGTGCGTCCCGACGACGCCTACTACGGGCGTCGCGAGAACATTCTACGATCCGATGTAATTAACCGCGATCCTCGAACGAACCTCGAGTCGTCTCGCGATCGTTTTACTAGCCAAAATGATCGCGTTTCGATTATACTTCGTCATACACGGTGGTCCCCTCGAATATCCTCCTCTCTTCGTTTCGTATCCACGTCGAGATCGACGCCTCCTCCGTTGTTCCTGTTCGCTGTTTCTCTTCGAGGAACAGGTAATCGTAACGATCGTTCGAGAATTTTTCTATCTCGATCGTGTCTAATTGTTTTTTCAACGAGGACGCGCACCAAAGCGACCAGACCGGAGGTCCAGCGCGCATTAAAGACCGCGCACAATGGCGACCGACCGAAATTATGGAAACGAACAGCTGTAACGCGATATTCGAGTGAAATCGAATCTGACCTCGACGAAATTCGACGCTGCCGAGAAATTATATTATACATATTCCAGGGATATTGCGAAAGGTATATCACCGTTGAAATCGTATTAACGACCCTCCCTCCCCTCCCCCGCTCCTCTTTCCTCGTCGTCCCTCGGATGATATCGTTTATTACCTTATTTCCCGGTTGCTTTTCGAATTTTGCTAATGTTCGACGCAAAATACTGACGAAATACACCATGAATTTTTGCCACGTAACTCTACCGTAGAATTGCGCGAAGATTGAATTTTGCTAATGTTTAACATCATCGCGCGTGTTTCTAGCTACAGTCAATAGCGTTTTCGGTGTCGATTCTAGTCTGTGTTCAAATATTGTCGAAGAACATTGTGAATCTCTTTTTCTACTATAGAATTGTGCGAAGATAGTCTGTTATTTGTCTCGATAAAAGAATTTTTCGCGAGAACGATTCCTATTCGTTGATTTTACGCTTTTGACAACGTCAAAAGGTCACCACTGATCACTGTGACGTTCAAAGTGTTAAGGTCACAAGTGACCACCGTGACGTTCAAAGTGTTAAGGTCACAAGTGACCACTGTGACGTTCAAAGTGTTAAGGTCACAAGTGACCACCGTGACGTTCAAAGTGAAGGTCACAAGTGACCACTGTGACGTTCAAAGTGTTAAGGTCACAGCGTGGATCGTTGAGTTCGTATCGTACTGATATACGAGCTATGTTGCAAAGTGTCTGCAATAGGTCGTTTGAAAAATTCACGGTGATTCATCAGCCAACGAACTCTTCGGAACGGTGTTCCTCGGTCGTCGTCGTTCTAAAAAAATCGTGACGATCGTTACGCGGGACACGTTGCATATTTATCGACGTTACCGGAAGTCGTGGCGTTCGCGACCAGTTTGCGATCAGCTCCCGGGAAGAAGGATGCCCGCGAGTCGGGAGAGTTCGATACTCTGGAAAGCTGGAGTTTTCGCTCGTAAAAGAAGAGAATTGGAAACGTCAAAGAGGGTAGCTACTTCCCCCGGTAGTTGTCGAATTATGCGACACCGAGGCGAAGACAAATGGCCTTCTCGATTTCCGAAAATCGAAGTTTCTCCCGACCCTCGCGCATCTTTCTCTTCTCTACCTACAACCAGACTCTTTACGCGGGCTGGTATTTACGAACAGATAATTTATATATATATATATATATATATATACAGCAAATATACGGGTTGGGGGGATGCTTCTACGTGGTGTACAAAAAGACACAAGGGTGAACGAAACTGAACAGAATTGGCCCCGATCTGTTCGTTTCCTCGATTTACATCGGTGGGGGGGTAGGGGTGGTCGAAGAAAGTGCGATGCCATGTCCCAATTCAACTAGAAGGCCGGATGGAGTTACGAAGATCGGGGTATCGCCGGATGAGATCGGATCGAAGGGACCTACGTACCTGGAACAGTGGTTTGTCGGTGGACGGCGATGCGGGGATCTGAACTGTGTAGAATTTTTGCTCGAACTCCGGTCCGTGATCGTTTATGTCAACCACCGCGATCACCACGCGGGTCGTCGACGCCAGGGAAGGCCTTCCGTCGTCTCTCACTGTCACCTGAAACACAGAACGATCGATCGAACGTTTGAGAAACGGCTCGAGATTTATCGCCTCGCCGCATCCCCCTTGAGTCTACCGACGGAGAAAAATTCCGCGGTACAAAACATTCCCGCGCATAGAGAAAAATGAGCCCACTCGACTGCCAAATCGGCCGCATTATTCTCAATACGACGGTGGTGTGTTTAACGGCCGCCTCGCGACGAAAATGGAAGGAGGGTGAAATTTCCACGCGGATACCACGATTCCCTCGTACCCGCTTACTCGTAGGAGTCGATGGTGAAACCGCGACTGTTCGAATATGGAAATTTTCGGATTACGAAATGGTTCGGTTCTCCGGCGCGAGATCGTTTCATTTCAGAGACATATTGGGTTGTTCGGGAAGTCGTTTCCCTCTCCAAAATGCGAGAATGTGTAATTTAATAAAATGTTCGTATACTGTGAAAAGATCGTGTTTCGTTTTCACCAAATAAAAGCGAAATGACTTTCCGAACGAGCCAATAGTAATACGAACGATCTGTTTGTAGCTTTTCAGTTATGTTTTCAGTTATATTCAATAAGTTTTGTCGTTCGATAAAACTTATCGAAAGTATACTACTGCGTTGTTGAATAAGTTTTATCGAACGACAAACTATGTAATCTATTCTAATAGTTTCAAACGTAGAAAAAATAACACAAAGCGATACTCTCGCCAGTGGACAGAAAGGAAGTATCACCGTCTAGACACTCCAACGATAATTTCGTATTTGTATACGATAATAAAATAACCAACGACCCTGCAGTCATTAGTCAGTCGACGACTATTGTAGTCTGTGAACTAAAATAAAACATGCATAGAATTATCGCTGGCTCGACCGGTACCACTTCGAGTCCACCCCTTATGCTACGAGAACGCGACAAAAGTAGTTTAAACTCGTGGAAAAATTTTGCTATTTTCAAACGAGACCGAAACGACGATTTTTGGGACTTAATTGCGAGAAACGAAATTGTTTACAGCTCTCGAGACGCGCGATGGCAAAAATTCGCGGCGTTGGAATGAAACGCGCGCCGATTTCGAGCGTTCGCGAAACGTTACGCGCGGTGTACGCGGGCAAAGTGTGCCATACTCGCGACCATGGTAACGCAATATCGCGAAACGTTTCTCGCTCGGTATGAGTTTCCCCGACCCTCTCGTGCACCGTCGACTCTTTTCTTTTATTCCACTTACCGTGGCCGTTACCCTAATCCCGCGCACCCTTCCTCTCCCCTGTTGGTACCGCGCGGGTTTCACGATTTTCATGCGCGAATATCGCACGTGCGATCTGTGCAATCGGTGCGGCTGACCGGGTACGTCCTTCCGATCGTAAATGTAAAGAGGACAACGGAATCTCGCCGAGGACGTCGCCCTGGGGAAACTTATTCCTCAGACATGGAAACGTTCCCGCGGAGATAAGGCTCCTCCGCACCTTCTGTCGGTTCGATCGAGACTCCCCGGGTGTCGTGTTCGTGAAATTGATTCGCGAATATTTTCGTATACTTATCCGCGAACGAATATATGAAATAAATCGTTACACGCGCAATGGATGGATTAATCCTTTGGTCTACATATCGTGCAAGATTCGAGGTAAAGAAATCGTGTGAGAGATTGTAAGAGTAAGGGGCGAATTTTGTACACGATCTTACGTTCGAATGCATTTTCTTGGAGATATTTGTTTATGTGAAAAAAAAAATTTACGAGGACAATGAGAGTTCTGAGTGGAGAGCCCTTTGTCGTAGGGCAAAAGGGGTTGATCGTTTTATTATTACGATTGGTAGACAGAGAACCATGAATGTTAAAATGAAAGATAGAGATATTAAAGAAACTGGTCTTTTGGGAATTATTATCGACGCGAGAGAAACTTTTGGACAAAGTTGTGTCCGAAATGTTGACAAAATTGGGGCTGGATAAGTTTTCCACTTTTGAAATAGATAATTTTATAGCAACGACTATGAAAAAAAAAAACGGTCGTTGAAAATAATCCATCGAATCGAACACGACGCGTTCATCCGTTCCGAGTATTTCAATTTCGTGCTCTCTCGCTGAGCGAAATGAGTTATTTTAATTTCGTCTTCCTCCACCGCACGAAATAAGTTATTGTAATTTCACTTCTTCCTCCGCAGGAATAACTTGTTTCGCCAAGATGAAATTAAAATACTCGGAATAGTTCAATTTCATAAATTATTTTTCAATTTCCTTCTCGACGATTCATAGAGCGAAGTTTGTATTTTAATCTCGTCTCCAAAATTTAGTTGTCCTTTACTATTTTAATTCCACCTTGGACTAAGTTACATACTTTGGGCGGAGAAAGTGGACGAAATTAAAATATCAACCTTTCTCTATAAATTATTCCAAAGACGAAATAAAAATATCAACCTCTCTCTATAAATTGTTTCCCACTCGACACGATCGAAACGCGAATAAAAAATCTCTCGATCGTCAAGAATAGTAATTTCGCGCCCCTTCAGCAAATACAGTTTTGGAATATTTCCAAGGATCTCTTAAATCTCCACAATTCAGAATTAAAAAAAAAAAAGAAACATAAGAATTTCTTCTTCTTTAAAAAATCTCTACAAAAGAGTTTTCGTTTCGATTCATCGGTGCTCGCCCGTTACATTGGAATCGAATTCGTGCACGTATTTCCGAAAAATGTTCCAAAACCCTCTTTCTTTCCCCCGGTGTCGTGGTTGGCGCGCGCGTAACGGAGTGATTTTCGGTTGGAGATTATTTTGTTGTCCCCCGTTATCGTGTGCACGGAGCGGAGACCGGAAACGGTCCGACGTTCGTTTCTGCGCGAAACGAGAGAAATCGGGGGAAAAAAGAACGTTCGGTTGGTGGTTTTGTGGCGCGCGAAACGGTGCCTGGGAAAAGTTTGATTGAATTTACCAAAATGGCCAATCGAGAACTGTCATAGCCAGAACACGATGACGATCGAGGATAGTTTAATTACTTCGGCTCGGTTGTTTCGTTAGCCACGAACGTGACTATTTTCCCTTATGCCCATGGTTTTACATGTCGGCACATCCCGCGAAAAATAGCCGAAAGCAATATCGAGGAGGTCCGTCCGTCGTTCGTTGTATCGTTCGTAGCCCGGTCACACTGGCCAGGGTATCGATTAACCGATATCGGGTTATCAATTATCTTTAGCGCATATTGGTCGAGGGTTCACCCTCCTCCCCGAATACGCGATATCGAGATTTAAAGAGCGTAATAATTTATCGTTTCGTTCGTCCAGCAGGCGTTGATACGAATTTTCCGCGCTCGTTGGTTCGTTGGTTCGTTCGTTGGTTCGTTCGCCGTTTTTCTTCCCCCGGTGTTTCGTAAGCTCCAATAATGGCCACGACACGAGAAGCATTCTCGGGTGAAATTATTTACCAGCGCGTTATTCCACGGCGTTCACCCACCGATCGATATTTAATCACATCCGTCGACGGAAATACACAAACCCACGGACCAGAACGGGCGGGTGTTGGCCTCGTAAACTCGAATTCGAGACATTTAGAATTTACGTATTCCAGATATACCCCACCACCGCGCTTTACCGATGTTACATTTTACGACGCGAAAACTGAACGTTGCGTGTACCGTCACGGAATTCCCATTTCGCGATCGATCCCGACACGGTGAATAGAAGCGCGAAATTTAATCGAGTCGTTTCGTAAGGGAAGTATTTTCTTTTTTTTTTTCTTTTTATCGCGTATAATGTCGATCGATGCGATCAGAGATATCGCGAGAAATGTACGTATGTGGGACAAGTTCTCGTCTTCTGGCCGAGTCCTGTGATCGTCTTTTGTTTAGGTTTTAGATCAAAGTTCATTTTCAGGATCAGAAAGTCCGACGAGAGAGTGTTTTGTTTAAGTTTTAGACCAAAGTGCATTTTGAGGATTGGTTCTCGTTGAACGAGCATCGAGAGAACTCTATGTTACTTTTTACGATTTTTTCTTCTTAATTATTTTCACTAGTCACCTCTGTAAATATGTACATGTATACATATTAATTGAAACTACACGTGTCCAAATTCTCTTTCGAATTTTATTTTACTTTCGATGATTGTGCATCGAGTCGAGTACACACGCCAAAGATCGAGTAATTTCCAGTTCGCCCTTTCGAGAGGAGCAAGGGTAACGCGTGAAACTTGGGGTTGACAAATGTCAAAATAAAAGACGAGGTGTTCCTAGACGTAAATTAGTCAAGGAATCTTCTCCGAAATCCTTCGCGACTTGAACAGAGGAGTGGAGGAATCCCTCGAATAATGGTCGTGGATTTATAACGTCTTCCTGGGAGACGTAACAATTTTCATTAATTTAACTCGGGGCGGTAGGGTCGTACGGACTGTTCGTCGACGATGAGTAAATGGTCCGGAATCGCGAATAAAACGAAGACTATCGGAGAAAGAAAATTTATCGCGCTTCAGACGAGACAACGAGACCTCGTATTAAAGTAAACCCCGACAAAAATGGACCGATAAAGTGTGGGTGGTTCCGAAACGGCGGTGGAGTACAATTGCTCTTAACTTTCGAGTATTTCGGCCGATTTATCGCGAAAAGCGTATTTCGAGCGGGGAGCCTTTCATCGTTACCGGCAAATTGTTTTTACGCGGAATTAATTCCGTTCTCGTTGTCCCCGTAACGGTGATTATTATTTTTTATTCGTCAACGAATGGAAAATTTAGCGTTCAAGAGGACAGCGAGAGTCGTGACCGATCTAGTTTATTATATATGTATATATAATTCAGATTATATATGTATATATAAAGTGTTTTCGACAGAAGAGCAGAAGAGCGATCGAGACTGGAAAATTTTTGGCCTATTTGTATATTTTGTCAATGTTTCGTTCCTATGACTCCCCAATTCGATACACGCATATCCTACAATTTTATTCACCTCTGTTTCACAATAACCACCACCGGTATTATTACGATAATTCCCACGTGTAACACGCGTTATGGAAACTTAAATTATACAGCAAGGAATTAACTTTCAATCCATTGGGTTGTTCGAAATATCGTATCGTTTCTTTCGGTGAAAATGAAACACGATTTTTCCAAAATGTACGAACGTTTCGTTAAATTACACATTCTCCATTTTGGAGAACGAAACGACTTCCCGAACAACCCAATATCGCCTTCTTCGCGACGCAAATGCGCGCGATACGAACCGAGTGCAATCTCGTCCTGCACTTCGATACCTTCGAACCATACCAGATTCAATGGTGTCGCGCAACGGACCGCGTAGACACCGATTTCGAATACGGAAACACGAAAACGCGAACGTGTGTCCACCGCAGAAATAATCAGACGCGGGGATGGCAATTTCCGGCCGGTGAACGGAACGACCGAGGGGATTCCCCCGTTTCCGGCGTAAATCCGCCGCGGGGCTGGCCATTTCTCGAAGGGCGCACCGTCACATCCTTCTGGTAACACCTGCACTAAATTAGGACTAGGAAACTCCTCTGTTTCGGACACCGTGTGTCCATCGTTGGATCCCTTGGCGGTGGTCCGTGGACGACGGAGCTTGATACGAGCGATTCCAGGGTAACTACGAACCCTCGAGAAACGTCGTACGATCGAGGTTGGCGAGGAAACCGGAGGATCCGCGTGTAACGAGGATCGGTTAAGCAAGCGCGAGCGAAGCATCGTGTTGGTACGCGACGAGCGGACACGAGCGGATCCGCGCACAATCCGTGCCATTTAACAGCAGTCGCGCGTCGGTTCCTTTCCTAACGTTGGTTTTGTCATTTAATGTCGTGGCGACACCTGGGGCACGTTTTAATATCGGTAGAACGTCTCTCGTCGTTCAACGACGCGAAAACTGGTGAACCAGATTTCGTAAGAGCAATTGTGGTATGGTTTGGTAATTTTTGACGAGTGAAGGATGCGATTGATGAAAAGGGGCGAAGGTATAGGAAAAGGAAGGAATAGAAAAGGAGTGTTTTATTCTGGGTCTTGTGGCTCTTATTGGTAAGATGTTCTAGCAGGCCTTGTTTTATTGGCTGGGACATTGGGAGATTTGTAAATAATTGTATGTGATAGGTTTCTCAATAAGTTTTGTTTGATAAGAAATGGAGCTTAGGTTCCTCGTTTTATTTTTCTAAAGATGGTACTATGGTTTAATGAACATCTGTGAAGTTTCGTGTAGACCTGTCGACTCGTTTGTACACTTGCAGTTGTTCAAAGTTCAAGTGTCGTAGTATTTTTTTTACAATGGGAAAAAACGACAATACTTATGGAACAATTTAGTACACCGATTGGAGCTGGTATGGGAACTTGGGGTCAGCAATCGGTTTCTCTCTGGTGGAGAGTATGAAAGTTATTGCTACAAATTACAAATAATTAGGGAAGGAAAGGTATGGATATAGAAGTATATGATATAGGATTTACTCCTCTGCTGAAGAAGAGTAAACGATAGAAGTGATACGTGTTATATAAGGGACAAGAAGAGGGAAAATAAATACAGAGGAGAATAAATAGGAACGATTAACGAGGTGTACATTATTCTTATAGTAAATTTAAATTCGTCACTGTATCGACAAATTTGAGATATCTCGTAAAATATACTTTCCCGTAGAGTATACATTTTTCAAGTGTATCGAACACTACAGTGGCCAATATCTGAAAACTTTTTACTCGAAAAAGGAACAATGAACCTTCGAGTTGCACCGAAATGCGTTCACGAAAGGATCGAACTACCTCGAATTTCGTATCGTCGAAGAATCTGAGAAGCGATCCCGAGATCGCGAAGAATTCCCTGTGGTGGTGTCACGCGCGGACCACTTAGCGACAGAACGTTGGACCGGGCCTGAACTACACGAGGTGTATCCTGTTTCGCGGATCTCCTCGAGGAACTGGCGTTTTCCCCGTGATTAGGGCTAATGGCGGTGCACCGTTCACGGAGTTCTTTAGAATCTTCTCCCCCTGGTTCGTGTCGGGACTCCTCTCGTCTCCGCGTAATTACCCCGTCGGCCTCCGGTGATTTCTCCGAGCTTAACCTCGCGTACGCGGCTAAGCCTGCGGGACCCGCTCGCTCGACACGAAATCCGCTGCCTCTCGTCCCTGCGAAACGTTGCAATAATAAACTCCGTTTCGCGGAATGTCGTCGCTGCCGCCACCGCGCGGGAACACGCGACCGACATTACTCCTCGTTTCTCGAAACCGACGAAATATCGTGGAAACGGGGTCGGTCTCGCTGCGAGGAATCCGCACGAATCTCCGTGTCGCGAGTGGTAATTCGAAATCGATCGGGACGATATTTCGTCTACGCGTGGATCTTCAAACGTCGTGGAAATTACTTCTGCTTCGTTCCATCGAACGATAAAGGAGAAATTTTCGTCGTTGAACTCGCGAAAGTACGCGCGTGACGAATCGGGGAGGGATTCTTTCGGGATGTATTCGAGCATTCGAGAGTAACTTAGGGGTGGAAGAAGAAATTTATCGAAGGAATCACGAGTACCGGTCGTTTGGAAAGATCGACCGTGACCGCGTAAGGAAAATCGAACGGTGTATCGCGATTCACTTAAAAAGGTGCTTTTTAAGATAGACGATCGATCGTGAGAAATGTACGAGTATCGGATAACCGTTTCGTTTACTCAAGGGCTATTGAAACGCGACTTTTTCACCTTCTCGCGACGAACGTCTCTTGTTTAGGTTTCGGATCGAAGTTTCAGAGTACTTGTCCAGTACACTCATCGCGAGAACACGCGTTACGTTTTGTATTATTCGTTCAATACACCTACGTCCCAAAATCACTCTGTTCACCTTTTATTTCAAGCAACGATATCTCTCTTCCCAAAATGTGTAATCTCCCTTCCCAAACACTTGTAATTTCTATACCCCATCGATCGAAGGACAATTCGAGAAATCCCTCGATACTTGCGCGTGAACGCGACCGCTCGCGCCATTACGCGAAAGAAGAGATTACGACCGGTGTTTACGCCGACAACACGCCGCGATGTTTATCCTTTTTCCTCGCTTCAGTCACCGTTCGGTTAATTCCTCGTGCAGTTTGCGTCTCGTCGTTACGCCGATCTCTATTTTGTAAAATTTCCAGGCGTCGCCGAGCGACACTGTAGATAAGGCCTCCTTTGAAGACGCGTCTAAGAATGTACAACCTGTTTGAGGAAGTCGTCGAGGGTGCTCCAGACGAAAGGAAACGGCACCCTGGACGGCAAAACCTGCTCCGTGGACTGTGTAAATCGCCGATGGCGCCCGGTAGGCGCCATTACCTGCGCTTTTCGAAATTCCCTACGACGTCGAAGCGGTGGCTACGCTTTTACGAGCCTCTTTTCTTCTTCTTTTTCTTCATCTTTCTTTCTTTCTTTTTACGGTGGCGTTGAGTTCTGCGCGGGACAGGAAGAAATCCTGATTTTTTATCGCGACGACAAGGCAAGAGTGGCGTTTCACGGGGCTTTAACAGAGCGGAGGTATTATTTATCTTTGGACGCGGTACCAACGGTTGCTACCGATCATGGGGGATCGTCCATGGGAACGGTTCGTCGTGTGATTTGACGTAAAATATCTTTGACGGAAGATATTCCCGTGCCTCGTTCCGGGAGTTTTCGCGATGCAATCACCGGGACGAGTTTCCGTTTGAAAACCGGCAGAGTGTACACGGAGTTAATGCAATCGGATTAGAAAATTCAAGGGAACTTAATTAAGCGACGAGGAGTCTTCTTATCCGGGGTTTTTTACCTACGTGAAACTTCGTGCAATTTTATTCCGGGTTTTCATTTATCTCCGAGGGAAGAATTATTTCGGTTCTTTAATTCGTAGGGTTAGAAACGGGTCCCTTCGCGCAGTGGAGATTGAACTTGGGGCATGTAGAGATCGCTGTGGTTTGTTGTTTTTTTTTTTATACAATCGAAACGTAATTAGGTGTCGGTTAATAGTGCACAGTGTACCGTGGTTCGATGAAAGTATGGTAAAATTGACGATTGGCTGTTGCACGGTGAATCTTTGGAAAGATACGTAAGAAGATTGTACATATGCATTTTCCTAAGTGGTCGAAGGGTCATTCGACGAGTGACAAGGTGCCAATTGGCAAATATTTGATCATGGGTCGTCTCGTGTCTTCTTTCCATCGGTACACAGCAATGTCTAATAGGTTCTTCGATAAGTTCTATCGAACGACAAAAGTTTCTTAACAACCTGGTATATTCTTCAGGAAACTACTTTCTACGATACGTTTCAATTCTGTCGATGTAGTTTCGAACTTAAATTTACTACAAGAATATTATCGTTGTAAAAGTATTATCGTTTATTTCTTCATGGAATTTAAAAGTAACGTACAATAAGTCTACAAATATAGTTGCAAAAGTGCCTAAAAAAAAAATTCTAAGTCACGGCTAGTTCGATAACTTTCGTTTATCTTTAATAAAATGTATCGCACGATAAGTCCACGAATAGATTCAAAAAAATACTTAACAAAAACATTTGAAGTCACGGCTAGTTCGATAACGTTCGTTTATTTATGATAAAATAAAACGCACGATAAGTTCTCAAATATTATAAAATTTTTTTTTGTTAAGATTTTAAATTCTAATAGAATAGCAAAAATACCGAAGAAAAGAAATTGGAAGTCACAGCCAGTTCGACCACGTTTGTTTTCACAAAACGTTGAAATACCGTACAATAAGTAACGATGCTAACGATTTCGCGCAAAGTAACGAAGATGGATAGGTTCGTTCCAACCGAGATTCTTATTCATTTCCGAGTTGTTCGCGTCGAAAGAAATTCCCCTGCACGAAAAACGACGAATCCGCGAACGTTGCTCAGCGGTAGCTGCACCGCAGACCGCATCTGCGCAAACGATTGGCCCCGCGTACTTCGTAACTCATCAACGAGTACAAAAGCGCGCGTAATATCGCGGCGAGAATCGAAAACTCGAGTTCGAAGCGGTTTACTCGAAAGGTTTCACCAACGCGATTACCGTTACCAGGAGCATTACACGGATCCTGTTCCCATCGACAAAAATGCTCGAGCTTCTTCTTTTAATCGCATGCAACCGTCCGTCCACCTCGTTCGTTTCTCTGTTTACGGGTACATCGAGATTCTCCCCTTTCGTCTCACCGCGTTTCTTTTATCCACACTTTCGGCGTCCGCTGTGCCTTTCACGAGGAACACCAGCTTCCCGTTGCCGAAGAATTCCACTTTTTCGGGGACTTGTTCCGCGTTATCGATGCACCGAGTGTCCGAACTTCGTAAGGCGTTCTCCTCGTTCGTTTCGCGAATTCTTATCGCGATGCATTCTCGAGAATGGTTTGTTTGCCGGATAGTAAATCCTATAAAACTTTTCCATTCGCCGGAAATTTCAACCGTGGAGTGCTTTCGCCAGGTTCTACGCGAAAATAGGGAACAGCACTCGTGGACCGGTCCGAGATGCATTATTGCGGGATTTCGTAATGCAAGTATGCATTTTCAAACGCATTACCGTGCGTTTTCTTTTTCTTTCTTTTGAAAAAGAATTCTTATCGAATTCTATTTTTACAGTTAAGTTCGAAAGCAGCTGAGCTCGTCTTTACGCAATATTATTCCATGCGAGACGTACACCTTTTTTATTCGATAAGATATTACATTAATTTACTATAGTATTTATTTGTAGTACACATCTTAAAGTGTTTTCTGATTTACGAAGATCGACTTATTACTGCGGAACAGTATCCCACGAGAGCGTAGAATAATAACACGTCGACTGAACTAATAACAATAATCGTGACACAAACGTAGAATATTATATTCGATGTCCACTGCATCGGAACGAACGAAAATCTTGCAGCAGGCTCGTTGTAAAAATCAATATACGAAATACTTTGATCGCGGTCTCCAATAACAGAATATCGAGAATGATAACCAGCTTCTCGGCTACGTCGTATCATCGCACGAAAAGTTGCTCAAACAGAAATTGGAAATCGAAGATACAAATTGGAATACGATGCGTTTCGAAATCTCGCGCGCGCGAGATTAATACTCGACCGGAAAATTTCCAGGGGAACCGCGATCGAAAGATATCGTGGAACACCGTAAAGATTAAATTCAATACGCTCGTCGTAAAATAAATATAAAGATCGCGCGTGCGAGCGTGCGCGCCCCGTTGAACCCGGCGACGTAAAGAATCTGATTAGGACGAGTAGGGTAGTTTTTCAGGTTCGTAAACCACCGACGTCGAGAGGTCGTTGGTTCCTTCGGTCAACCTTCGCTCGTTTCATCGAAGGTACGTCTCATTTGACCCTCGAGTTTTCCCTTTGTTTTCTTTCACGACGTAGACCGACTGATCATTAGGCATCGTTCGTTCGTTCGTTCGTTGGAGCAGAAAAGCGTACATAATTCGAGTGGGGTGTATTCCAGGTGAGGAAGGAACCGTTCGTTCTACTTTCTACCGAACGGTTCCCGTTGAAAGAAGCTCGAACGAAAATAATTTCGCGGGGAAAACGGGGCTGAGGAGGAACTGCGGCGAACGCGATTCCAAATCGAGCGCCGCGTGCGTCGAATCGAATTTTAAAGCGACCGGTGTTCGGTGATTGTCAATTCATTCGGTGAATTACCGTCGACCTTCGCGCCAGCCAGGCTCGATTTTACGGCGGAATTGAATTCAATTAACTTTTCCACGCGCAATCGCTCCCCACTGAGCTTTATTATTCGCTCGACCGCGAAGATATAATTCAAACATTTTCTTCCGCGGCCCGTTCGTCGACCATATTTTCCTTTCATCTCGAGCCTGCTGTGCGCGGCGTTACGCAAAGGTATACACGCGCTATGTACGTGTGTGTATATATATATGTGTGTATTTTTTTTTTTTATTCAACGACAGCTCGAAAACGAGGATAGCAAAATGGATGTGCGCGCGTAGCCAAAGCTGCGCGCGAAACTGTTATGAAATTCGAAACGAGATCGAAGCTTGCCCGGTTCGTTCTGTTTGACCAACGATACACGATATCTGTCGCCAGGTTTCATCGTCGGCGCAATTATCGGGGGCTTTGAAGGAATATTCTTTTCAAAGGGGAAACGGTGAACTGTAATCTAAAGCGGAAGCTTTCTTTCATCGGTTCGCGAATCGTATTTTATCGTAATCTGGTTAACGATACTCAACCGGACGTTTCCACGGGGGATCGTACGATTCGATGATTCGCGAGCGACTCGATGGTTCGAGTCATCGAGCTCGACCTCGTAACAGGGCCACGGGATTGGAAGGATACGTCTCGTTTAGCTCGCTGCCGTGCATTGGAAAACGCTTAAGGTCCCAGCCGCAAGATGGTTAAGTGGCCAGATAAACGTTATCCTTTCGTGCAACGTGAGTTTCGAAATAGAGCGCAGCTTCTGCGCGGGACGTTTGAAAACGCGCGCGAGTAATACGATATTTTACGAGCGCGATAACTGTGTGCCAGAATTTTACGATTCCGTTGTTATTTTCAGAGACGAAAACTCGCGGTGCATTATTCCGAGGAAAACTCGTAACGCGATCTGCGTTCCGTGTTCGATCTAATTACCGAATTGTGCAATCGTTACGTAGGTTTACTTTCGTTTTACGACGCTCGAAGAAATTGAATATTTGAACGTGTATTTTCTTTCAGCACTTCAATTCAGCACTTTCTTTCTCCGACAATAATAAAAGAAACCCAAGTAGTTGATAAATATCCGGTTAGTTTAGATGATAAGCGGCCAAATGACTTCGATTCTACTATTAATCCAATAACTCCTATGTACAGATAACGTATACCAGTTATTTAAAAAAAAATTCAACATTTAATCCCCCCAACAGTAAAAAAAACACAAAATTGATAAATATCCGGTTAGTTCAGGCAAATCGTTGAAAACGATTTCAATTCTACCATTAATCCTAATACCAATAACTCCTATGTACAAATAACGCGTACCAGTTATTTAAAAAAAATCCAACACCTTATCATCTCCCAAACAATAAAACAAAACAATAAATATCCGCTTACTTCAAACCGTGCCCTGGCGCGCGTTTAAGTTTCCCGTACCGATGGTTAAAAATCGAACCAACTTCGTTCGAAATTAACTTCTCGGTTTATCCGCCAAGTATTCCAAACATTTCGCATTAGCCTGTACACCAAGATGGCCGATGGTATCCTCCGCGATCGAGTTAACGTTGCGTACGTTCCGCCGTAAAAAATTGACTTTGTCGTTTCAACCTGTACCCGACGAGCCAGAACGGCCGTTACACGTTGTCCTTTATACATCGGTGTTTCCTAATCACCCGTATCCTTTCGCGTACGAAGTTACGCGGAGATAGCCGCGAAAGATATTATCGCAGGAAACACCCTCGTAATTGCGGTCGTTAATAATTAGAACTAGCTGGAAACCGAGCCGGCGGTTCCAGGGACAAGGACGCGAGGTATACATCGGAAGGATTCGCTGACCGTGTGCCTGCCCCCACCGCTTCGTGTATTTCTCTTAATTGTCTACCTGTTTTTACCGGTAAAGGAAGTTTCTCTTCAATTAGCGAGCGACCGGATCGTGTAATTAATAACTATTGCCGACGGTGGCGCTCGAGAGGCTGGTGGTTTCGCGAAAGTGACCGGGAGGAAGTTTGTTCCGCGAAAGGACTTCGTTGTGTACACGGGTAGGTATAACTCGTGGGGCCGGCCACCGATGCTTTTAAACGGGACAATGTTGATGAAGTTTCCAGGGAACCGAGCGAGCGTTTATCCGCAACGGAGTTGCGCGTTTTATACGCCACCGTGCTTCGACGTCGTTGGAATTCTTATAACCCGTAGCTATTTTCGACGTTCGTGGTATCCTGCTCGCAATAAACTGCTCGCTATGAACGGGAACACATCGAGGAGGGCTTCGATGATCCCTATCTCCGGTCTTCGGAGCTCTTACGTTGTACATCGCGATACAACGGTAAATAATCTGGAATTCCACGAACGCGGTGGTGGTAAATATTGTCCAATCCTTTCGTACCACTCCGATTGACTTTCATCCGACTATTGATACTCGTAACATATACAAGACCTGTAATTTTTTTTCGAAAGACATCCAGGGGGTTATTGTAGTACTGCTTATGAAAGCTCGTGCAAACGAAAGGACGTTCGAAGACGTTCCAGAGGAGCTGGACGGTTGAAAGTATGCACAAGATGGCGCTATGGACACGAAGACGAAGGAGGAAACGATGGTTCTCCTTCTTATCGAAGGTCGGAGAAATCTTCTTCTCTTTCGTTGGGGAATCATCATCCATCGGGAACGGGGTCGTGCGATTTAACGAGCTCGTCGTCCTTCTCTCCTCCTCCCTGTATACATCGCGAACTTAGCAACCGCGGGCAAATCGTAGCCAGACGGTTCCACGAAAATCAAGGCAGCTAGAGAAAATCGCGGATACATCGCCGCTTTAGAATTCGAGACAATGGTGCGTTGAACCGGACGAGTTCACGTATTCGTTTCTCTTTGTGTCGGACATTTCCCGCGGCTGCCTCGTATTTTCACCGTTGGTTGTTCGTTCGACCGTAGCGCGCGCAACCACCCTCGCGGCGGACGGCTCTGAAGATTTTTGAATACTCATCGCGATTAGTCCTCCTCTCCTTTTCTCCTTTTTCCCGCGTTTTCTCCTCTTTTTCTTTTGTGAGCTCCCGGTTTTTCCTCTACTCTCGCACTTAAATCACGGTGTTGTGTGTAATTTTTTTCCTCCCCTCTTCCTTTTCTCTATCGCGCTGTCCCAGTGTTGTTGTCTCTACACCCCCGCGTACTTAATATCCTTTTACTCCCGTTCCAGTTTCCTTCTAATTTCCCCGTACTTTGTTTCCGTCTGTAATAATTCCTTGTATCTGTTTTTTTGATTCGTTGTTCCCTTTTTTATAATCGCACACTCCGTCGTAGTATTTTTTTAATATCACACACCCCTCCCCATGTACACCCACCCATCTTTGAATATTTTTTTCTTTTATTATTATTATTATTTTTCTTTTCTTCTCTCCTTCAACTCCCCCCCCCTCCCCCTCTTCCTTTGCTCTTCCTCCTGTCCGCCTCTTCGTGCTCGTCCATCGTCCCCCCCCTTCATCCCTCTCAGATTGCGACGATAAAGGGAAAAGGAGCGAAGCGAACATTGGAAAAGGAAACGAGAACGTTTCATCGCGAGCCTAGTGGACACTGGGTACTCGGTAAAGGATCGTATATATAGTAATCGTAGTCGGTAGGAGAGCTTGCGAGAAACGGTTGGCGTTCGAGTGTCCCTCTAGTGGGGAACGCGGGAGGTATCGTCACGGTCTCTCCGCGTATTTAACTCCCCATCCTACTTTCTCCACCGTCCTTTCTACTTTCTCCGGTGAGAAGAGAAGGTCTTCTTTCTCGTCACTTTTGTTACTCTCGTCCACCCCCTTCTCCCTTCCCTTTCCTCTAATTTCACTCGTTCCTTTTTCCTTTCGCGTGTTTCCTTTGATGAACGCTTCCGCGAACCAAAAGGCAAACTCGCGCGGCAGATAACAACGCGACAGAGAACAGAAGGAGAGAAACGGACGCGCGCGAAGCGAGAGCATCTGGCGGGGCATCAATTATGCGCGGTTGGCGTGCAAACTTCCTGTGTACAGGAAGCGCGAAGAGGACGCGCGCGCTTTTCTTTGCTTCCCGTTCCATTATTCGAGCAGAAGGTAGACCCGTAACGAGACGAAAATCAAGGGAGCCGGATGCCCCCGAGCGACGGGACGGGTACGCGGGGCGTCGCGGCGCCGTGTCCCCTACGACGACGACGATGGCGAGTAGCTTCCCGGAAGAGCTAGGCGGATAGAGAGATAGGCGGTCGGTTCATTGTCGCCGCGAAGAATATACTCGCACCGTCGTGGATGAACAAGAGGACAGATACAACGAACGAACCGTTCTTCGTGGTCTGGTCGCTCGTAATTATTCTTTATCGTCGACGGGATAAATGCACTTGCCGCGGAAAGACAACGCGATGCCATCGGGACGAGAGCGCGTGAAAATAATTGCCACTTAGACGACGGGGACCGAACACTGTCTTCTTTGCACTTTTCTAGCGAGGGATTTCGTCGAAGGTCACTTGTTACGATGTCATTTTCATTGGTGGAAGTTTTGCGAATCCGTATCTTGAAGGTTACTTTTTTTTTTGGAAAATTTTGAATTTGTGTAGGGCATAATGGTGCTTTTGTAGCTTTTAACGAAGGATTTTATCGGAGGATTCTTGTTGTAATGTAATTTTCATTGGTGGAATCTTTTTAAATCTGTACCTTGAAAGTTACTTTTTTTTGGAAAATTTTGAATTTGTGTAGAGAATAATGGTGCTTTTGTAGTTTTTAACGAAGGAGTTGTAGTTTCAACGTCTATCTATCGATCCAGAGGGATGTTACCCCATTTGTAATCCGACTCGAGTACTCAGGACCATGTGGTACGAAACCCACAACCCCCGAAAGTAAAATGCGATTCGAAAAAATTCCCGAAGAAGCTTTATTTCGTTGTCTTCGTTCCTTCCTCGAAGCTCACCGTCGTTCGCGACCACTTCGATCAAAAATCGCGTTTAACACGTTCTCGCGTATCGAGTGTCTGGTTCAAAGAAATCCAACTTGCCCGAGGTGAACGTGGCGAGAGGGTTGGTGAATGTTCGAATAAAAACAAGTGGTCCGAGTGTTCTTCTTCAGGGTCCTCGTCCTCCGTACGAGCTCGTGGCTCGTGTGCTGCGTTTCCTACCGTAACGGTGTCGCAGCACGAGAGTGGAACTTTTCATTACAATGAAAGAGAGAGAGAGAGAGAGAGATCAGATGCGAAGCCACGGTGGTGTCGTCTCGTCGTAACCGGTGCGCACCGTGCAAAGGGAACACCCGAGAACGTCAATTAAGCGACTTTAGCGACGAGTTCGAGTGTCCATAGGAAGTGCGTGTAAGGGTTCCAGCACTCGGTGAGTGCCGGCGAGCGAAAAAAGAAATCGACGAACGAGAAACGGGGGAGGAAGGAAGTGGCACGAAAGAGAGCGAGAAGTCGATGAAAAATGGCGGTGGAGGGAGAGGGAGAGAGAGAAAAAAAAAGGAAAGAAAGAAAAAAGAAAGGAATTCACCCTTGCTGAACGAGCCCTTTTCTTTCTTTACCGTGCTCGACGATCGGTTGCCGCTGCCCCAACCCCTTTCCCTCCTTCTGGGTTTTTCTCGTTCTTTTTGTACCCTCTTCCAAGCGCCTTCTTGCGGTCGTAATACGTGGCGCGAAGGCACCGTGGTTAACCACCCTAGAAAGATGCTGAATACGCGCGATATTTTTCCTCCACGATGGAGGCCAGCCGTCTGACCGGAAATTGGCAGGCCTTTTACGCGCGACCGAAATCGATCCTACGTATTGGTGTGTACGGGGCGTGCGATGTCGCGCGTTCGTAACAAGAGCCATCGGTAAATGAGGACCGCTTGAATTTTTTTCGCGCGGCTCACCACCGCCAAGACGTCACCACGAAACCGCTGATTCGACATACGGAATATCGAGTTTCGCCCCGGGTTACGTTGTACGCGGATCACGAGTAGCTCGAGATACAATCTTTCGGGTGTTTTCGTAACCTGGTCGTGCAGAAATGTGGCTTAAGGCGTGTCCGAGAATTTCAAAATAACCGAATCTGTACGTATCGAATTGCAACGTCTGGTGATGGTGATTTGACAATTTGGAACGCTTCGAATACGTTTCGCGAGGTAAATGTGGAAACGTGGCTTAAGGTGCACACGCAGATTTAAAACTTCTATCTCTACGAATACTAATGGTGACCTAGAGATGCAATTTGCAACTTTTTTTAAGCCCCATTACACGTTCTGTTACCCAAGTAGGAACGCAGATTTAAAACTTCCGTCTCTAGAAACACTAACAGTAACTCAGACGTACAATTCGCAACATTATTTGAATCCTCCCATACAAGTAGGAGCGCGGTTTAAGGTGCACCGGTAGATTTAAAACTTCCGTTCCTGCGTGCACTAATTGTGATCCCGACGTTCATTTATGCAACCTATTTTCTTTTTTTTTTTTCAATCCCTCCGCACGATACACGTTGCAAGCGTAGGAACGCCGGTGCTCAAGGTGCATCCGTAGATCTGTCCCGTTCCTTCTCCGCGCACACGAGCTGCAACACTAATTGCAAGAGAAATTATATCCGCGCGTAAATTATGCGGCCGAAGCACTCGAAACGAGTCTAAAATATGTTCCGCGTTCGTGAGCCGGGCGCGTAGAATCGCGACCGAGGGTACATCTGCAAATTAGACTGTAACCCTTCTTTCCCTTCCCCTTGCGTACGTACGCCCACTGCAACGCGAGCTGCAAGACTAATTCTATTCACAGGTAGAATACGGTATGCAGCCACTGCGGAAAAAACAATCGTGAAGGATAGCATAAGCGCCAGGGCGGGCATCCTTATTAATGTACTTCGTGCACGCCGGAGAGGTTCAGCTGCGGCGGTCCTGACATATTTTAGCGCGTGTCGCGGCCCGAGCGAGAAAACTGGCAAAGTGGCCGAGGGAAGAAACGAGACAGGGAAAAAGCGTGAAAAATCGCATCTATTAATAAGGCCGCGGCAAAAAGCTCCCGGCGTGTTTGGCCGACCTGCACGTCCAGGCTAACCGGATAGCTTTCATAGTTACGCGCCGCACGATGCAATATCTTGGATGCTGGCTGTTGCGCTGCGAGTAATTTTCCACGATACTGGCCCGTGTTGCGAAATAAACGTACTTTTTGTCGCGAACGTTTATCCATCGAGGGGGGCTCTCTGCAATATTTACGGAGACAGTTCAAGTTTAATGACCGCGATGAGTTCGAATTTGGAGACCATCGTTCGATATTGGAGTAGTTTTTAAATAATCGGTGTTTGGATTGATAATCAGTGGGCTCCTGACAGAATATAAACGATGTCACTTACAAGCATCCCCAAAATGTGACTCGATGGCTAACCGATAGATCGACATTTTTTTCGTGAAGTCATCTTTTTTGTTGTTACTTCGGTAACGTCGAAAGAAATTATAATATACCAACACGGAAATTTTCTCGTTGATTTTCACGGTATTCTTTCCCGTGAATGTGTTATTACTTGTACACGAAACGATAGAAGTTAGTTTCTATTTAGATCGGAAACGAGTAAACGAAATATCGAGGTCCAGGATTCGGTGGGTCTCGTTGCAACAATTAAAATTCTAGGTCGGATCTCCGTAAGTTGGGAATTATTTTACGGAGTTGCAACCGCGAGCATACTTCGATCGTGGCGAGTTTAGTCGCGGTATCAATGGTTAATTACACGTGGAAATGGAGCGCTATGATACACAAACAGATTTTATTACGGTACCGTTCCTCAAACGCGGTGATATAATTGATCAATATGAATTTATCGGGGAATGCTTTGTACAATATTGCGAGGACCGTGTCTCAAAGAGTAACGGCAACGTTAAAACATTTTCGATGGAAACAGAATTCGGTTGGGTATTAACTATGTAACGAGTTCGTCATCGAAATATCACAAAGCTTGGACAGCGATGAAATTCTCCGGGAAGCTGCGCGCGGCAATATGATCAATTAACGAAGAATCCTGTGAGTTTAACCAACCACGTACCGGGGACCACGTCGATCATAAATTTCAACCGACTATATACGAGTAGGTGCTCGAAACTGTATCTGCCAGACACTCCTCCGCGTCCTATGCACGCCGGTAAGCAAGTTTCAAGCCTACTTCGGATATCGCGAGTGTCTGAAGCGTATCTCGGGAATAAGGGCACTAAAGCGCCCACCGAAAAGCCAGAGTTATCGAAACTCTCGGTTCTTTGCACTTAAACGAAGCGCGCCGCGGAGCGATTTCCTTTGATTTCGTTTTCCTTTCGACTAGGAATGTTCGACTCTAAAGTTACCTTCGAGTGTAAAATGTGAGAGGAAACGGGACGGAAGAAAGAAACCGAGACGATGAATAAAGAGTCGCGTTTCGTTTCAGAATCTGCTACAGTCGGGGCGTAACGTTCTGGTCGTTCAAGGTCACTCGGAAGCTATTATCTTTAAAGTCATCTTTGAATGTAAAACGAGACAAGGGCGATGGAAGAAAGAAGTGGAGACGAAAAGTGAAAAGCTATGTTTCGTTTCGAAAAGTTTGCTACAGTTGGGATGTAACGTTCTGGTCGTTCAAGGTCACTCAACAACTATTATTATCTTTAAAGTCATCTTTGAACGCGAAACGAGACAAGGGCGATGGAAAAAAGAAGTGGAGACGAAAAGTGAAAAGCTATGTTTCGTTTCGAAAAGTTTGCTACAGTTGGGATGTAACGTTCTGGTCGTTCAAGGTCACTCAACAACTATTATTATCTTTAAAGTCATCTTTGAACGCGAAACGAGACAAGGGCGATGGAAAAAAGAAGTGGAGACGAAGAGTGAAAAGCTATGTTTCGTTTCGAAAAGTTTACTACAGGTGGGATGTAACGTTCTGGTCGTTCAAGGTCACTCGATCAAGCTACCTGCACCGTATTATTTCATCTCGACTCTTAGATACCTGCAATATATACAGGTAGAAGTTCTCGATTGTACACACTGACCAGAATAATTGTGCGCATTGTGTAAATTAAATATTCGTTGAAAATATCGAGCAGAAATGGAGGCTGAACGAGCTCGATACAATTGTAGAGGCAATCGATGTAATAAGATGAATCTTCTTTCACAGTATATTTCTATCGGCCATGTTTAACCTCTTACGCGACCATCGATCTCTTACCAACCATTTACTCGTTTCTCAAACAGAAGACATCAATTTCACTTGTCAACAAAATGCAACGAGCGAAGTTTGCTTGCAAGAATCGAGGTTTTACTGTAAATTGAAACGTGATCCCTGTAATAGTTCCGAGCACTATATCTGCAATGTATACGTAACAAGAGTCGAGATACATGAAATAATACATGTGATATTCAACTTCTTTCCTCTTCTTCGTTAGGACCTCGACAGTGTCTCAAGAATACGATAAATTTATAAGGTCGAGCACGTCTTCGTTGAAATGGACCTCGTGCTTCACGATATTCGATATTATAATGCAAAAAGACGCCTGGAAAAAATAAAGTCAATGAGCCTCGAATCGCAAGATATTCGACATTAGAACGAAGGACCCATTTATCGAATTTTACAGTTAAGGCGCGACCAGCTGGAACAAAAATTAATGGAAGCTCATTTCGTAGCAAATTTGGAGTACTGTAACAAATCCAAGACTGCAACAGAAACCCAGGAATATTTAAGAGTGCTATTCGTGCACAGACTAAAAAATGTTCGGCTTAAATCCCATGGAAAATTGCAGGATTTAGAAACCGCGGATAAAAACAGTTTCTCTACACAGAAATATATTTTAAGCAGATTCGGCGTTCTCGCGGGACAGACTTTCGTTCGGAGCTTTAACAACTTGTGCTTTGAATTTAAATTTGTACGAAACGTCGCGTAAAGAATTCATTCGTTGTATTTTCTACTGTTGCAATTTTTGGAAGAAAATTTCTCGTCTTTGGCTGTTTCGACATCTTTCGTTTCGCTCCGTGGAAGATACGTTGTTTTCAAATTGCCACGTATTTTGAAGTTTATCGTTGAAAGTTGGACAGGAAAACTGTCCAAGAAGAACTTCGACTATCCAGAATCGAATCCACCCTCGATTTTCGCTCGACGACGAGCGTTCCACGATTTATGGCAGGCAAAAAAGCAGCCGTAGACAGACTAGGCGACGAGCTTCCGCGCGAAGGAAAAGCGGTTTCCAGTTTTCTGCGCGTCTAGAAGTGCGCCACCGGTCTCGTAAATTATGACCGGAATTATGGAAAAAGGTACGCCCTGGATCGCGGAATGAACTCGTCAGACGTTTCCGCAAAAATGGAAACGCAGGGATCTCGAGACTGGTAGCTGCGTTTTTTCGACCGATAAACGAGCGTTTCGAGTACCGATAGGGCGGCCATCTTCGAAAAAAAAAGAAAAAAAAATTAAAAAGTCACGCGATGTGACTAAGATCCAAGTTTAAAAAGTGTAAGAATCAAAATTTCACGTGTATCGATCAATAAAAATGAGTATTTTATCGGTTGTTACACGTTCGAAGAAAGTCGAGCAATTTTTGACATTTTTAGAATTTACAGCGAGCGATCGTAATTTAACAAGTTCTATTTAACAAATCAATTATCGTCTCGTTTCTTATTTAAAATATACGACGAAATTTTCAGTGTATCATCAAAATTTTCCGGCAGTTTTTAAATACAAAACACACAAAGTATCAACTATTAGAATACATATATGTAAACTTCTTCTAATCAGTTGTTTCTGAAATTTGTGCTTTAAATTTGTGCTTTAAATAAATGCCCGATAGTTCTGTAATTTCTGCACAGCAGCCAGAGCCGGATAGTTCGAACATTATTTCGTTTGTTTGGAAAACAGTTCGGATCCAGGAGCGATCCGTTAAAATTAAAACGGACAAACATCGACGAAATCGTTGAAAAAGAAGACCGAAGATTCGATGAATCGACAGGTGCAATTTCGTGAACATTTCCGGTATTCCACATCAAGACATCGAGTTCTATCACGATGACTGACGCTCCTCGTTAACCGAACGAAGAGAAACAAGTTTTTCTTTGGGACGCGTTCGGTCAATTATCGTCGAACGTTTACGGAACACCGCGACACAAACCGCGACAATAATTGAGTCAACTTGCACGAACAGGATAATTAATTATCAGCTGAACGCGGTGGGGCTACCTATTCCATTTCCATCGGATTTTCTTTTTCTTTTTCTTTTTTCTTTTTCTTTTTCTATCCACCGATTCGTTAACGTCGCCGTGAGTTATCCATTGCACGGCTAACGACGCTAATGTAAATCCGTATCCGCGATATTATTAAATATCGTTCTGGATCATTATTTCGCGGGGTGTGATTAATCTAGGAGCTCCGCAAGAGGCCGGATATTTGCATTGCAAAATTTCGTCCGGGCGTACCGAAACGTAATTTAAACGAATCCGACAACGTCCTCGCGCGGAAATTCTATTAGTACCAAATTAATGTAATTTTATTACCGACGAAACGCGCACTCCCCTCTTAAGTCGTAATTATTACCTGTTTCCTTCTTCTTTTTTTTTTTTTTTATCTCCGGATTTTAATAAAGTTGCAACGTTATTTTTCCACAGCTAAGAGAGGTTTTTCCTAAATTATCGAGCTCCCGCGAAATTCACCGACTGTTTCGCTCGTCGTAATTTTAACGACAACGGTTTTGAGAATAATTGTAGCGTTACGGTTCGTGCAACCGAAAATAGAAGCTTCGAAGAGTTTGCGTAATTCGAACGTGAAAATTTCACCGATTTTGTTTCGCTAAGTCGGAGTGAACGTAATTTTCGACGGATACTAAAAATACCACGAACGATCATTTTTATTTTAAATATTCTCAAGCTATCGCACGAAGAATGATGGTATCGAGATAAAATTTTTCAATAATTTCCTAACGCGAGAGTATTGCATACGTTAATTGTCTAGTCTCTGGTTCAACTCTCATCTAAATAAATTTGAACCAAGTCGACCAAATATAACCCTTAACTGTTATGGTAATTATTTTATCACACATGCCCTTTACTGAGCTCTGTAGAACTCCATATAATTGTATAAATATTTCCAAGCATTTAAAAAACAAATCTGATACAATCTCATCAATTTATCAAGAAACTAAATTAAATTTCTGACGATAAAATTCGATATGGTTTGTCAAACTCTACCTTAAAACTTACAGATTGAAACTTCAGCGTCTAATAATCACCCTACGGATCTAAAACGACCCCGTACGTAATTAAAAAAAGTGCCAAAGTAACGAAAACACGAAGAAATCGCATCAGTATCGTAAACTAAATCGTTCGTGACAAACATCGGGATCTCTAAGTTCCCTCGAAGTTGAAAACTGCCTTATTCAAATATCGGGAGTCTTCTCGGACGTCTCGAGAATTTTTCTGATCAAAGTGGATACATATGTTTCGATAACTCGTAAACTGGACTTATCTTCTCTCCTGTACCTACACCGATAACATTCTTTCGTACGCGCGTGCTCGTGCACGTACACGTACAAACCGCGAGAGATTCTGAGACGGGATACTGGCTTCGATTCGCGAAAAGTTCAACCGTGTCGTCGAAGAACGCTAAACAAACGCCGCTGGAATAAGTTTGTTGGAAAGTTTCACGGTGCCAGACAACGGATAACCGCGTATCGCAACTTTTACGATCAAGACGGAGGGGAGAGGGGACCGCGAGAAATTCGTCGCCGGGTTTATGCAAAATGCTCGCTTATGTAACGCGTTGCGCTCGTACCAGCGCGTAAGTTTTAATGGGAAAAAGGACACTCGAATGCGTTCAAGTTGAAGTCGTGATTGGCTCGCCGTGGTGTCCGGTTTGTTTGCTGTGACTGGTGGATAAAAAAAAAAAAAAAATAAAAGAGAAAAAAGAAACAGGGGAACACAATCGGCGGACGATGACCCGGCACAGGTAAGTTGAGATGAAAAAATTAGAATTTTAATTGGACTTCGTGGAGAGCACGAGAAAGGACCGGAGGAAATATTGTTGTCCGCGGTATGACGTATAGTAATTATTCAAATGACCCCACCGTGGTGGATATTGATTATTTTTCTTTTTTTTCTTCTTCTTCTTCTTCTTCTTCTTCTTTTTCTCTCCCTTCTCGTTCGATCGCAACAAGTGTTATTCTTTGCCAGCGGGACCAAGAGAACGAGAACCGTGTTCTTGTATCTTATAAGTTATGCTGCTTGTGTCCAAACTTGTCGGGTAATCTTGCTGAGTGCTGTCGCGGACAAAACTGATCGCAACTCGAAAAAGAAGCTCTCTCCAGGTATACACTCCCGCGACCTTTGTCCATTCTCAAGGTTAATACGATCAGCTACGAAAGTTTTGGTACTTGGTTCTGAGGGACACTCTGTAAGTTAACCTACACGGGGATCGTGTCTCGATTCAATTCGTTGATGTTACGTTTGTTTCGTGTGAAATCCTCTTGAGAATCGGATGTTTCCCGAAGAGATTCGAGCGGATCAGATTTATTCAACGTAATGATCGACGCGTGTTAAGTGTCGAATCAATCTTGCGAGCTCGATGAACAACGAGATTTTAAATTGAAGCAAAAAGCTTCTTTTCCCTCGCGAAGGGAATAAACAAGATGGACGACGAGTGAGTGATTTAAATTTGAAGTTAAGGTTATCAAGGAATTATCGAAGAAGAATTCTGGAGATGATTTCGTAGATTTTGTATCTTCACTTACCAGATGAACTCTCATGTTTTCGTCATAGGTACGAGAGAAAAAAATGCGAGTGAGAGGAGCAAGAAAAAAGATACAAACATATGGTTTTCGAATGAATGAATTTGCTCAATTTGTGACCATCGAACAGTACAGGATTTTATTTATGATATCTATGATATTTTATGATACTTAGAGTGATTCCAAATGCGTTCACACGCTGAGAGTTTTCGACAAATAAACAAATTTCGAAGGGGTTACAGATAAGCAGCGAAAGATATTAGTGAGATGTATTTGCAAATAAATCAGTGACTATCGTTCCATACGGAAACGAGAGTATCTGTATACGCGTTCTACGCGAAAGTTTACGTACGGAAATATTAAGAACGTTATCTCGCAAAGGTTGGAGTTCCCGTTTAGTAACTCACATTTCCCTAGTTATTGGAAAACATTCTCCAGTTGCTTTTTCCGCGGCAGAAACGTAGAAACGCGTTTTTCGAATACTGTCGCAGAGTTGCTTCAATAATTGCTTAATCCTGTACGCGTTCCGAACTAATTCAACTAATTATCTCGTCTTAACTCGCAAAAATTACGAGGACGCTTTTAGTTTAATCCTCTATCGTTTGCGTGCTAATTTGTGTATTCACGGTGAGTCGCGAAGTATGTGTCACGAATACGAATGGCAATCTCGAATATATATTTTCTCTCGAAACAAGTTGGTTGTTTTTTTCTACCCAGGTGTAGCCTCGTGAAATTATGCACAGACGAGTAACCGGGAGAAAAATTTCTATTTTTCTTTCTTAGTATTGATCCGGTACAATTAACAATAAAAATATCCCATTGATCTCGTTCGAGAAACATCGATATTAATCTTTTACTTAGATTCTCGATTAAAATGAATTACGTTACACGAATAAGAAGTATTTCGCAACATTAATACCCGAAACGTGCGTAAATGTTACTTACAATCGCGCATATGTTAACAACAAAGCCCTTACACGAATAACCCGCAGTGTTCCAGGCAACGGGGGTTTCCTCGCGATTCAGTCCCGTATAAATCGATACCGTAACTCCTCGCCGCGTTTCCGCTCCCTAAGTCGGACTTCCTTCGCTCGTGATGCCGGATGGACCTCGGGGCCAGCTTAATAAATTCCACACGAACGAAATGTGTTGCACCGTGAACCGGATCGCTACCACCTGGACGACACACACTCCCTCGTTCCTCTCTAGCCCTGATTTGCCGACACGTAAAAACTCGTTACGCGGGGCACGAGGTTGTAGGCGCCGCTCGACCGCCTCCTTCGTTCCTTCGGCCGCTATTTATTTCCCCAGCACCCTCTCCTCCGATCCCCCTGGTATAGCGCTACGGCAAACCTTTTTCCGAGATTGGTATACTCCTTTGCTCTTTCCATTGTAACGAAATTCCAGGGTTTCGCGACACACAGAGAGACAGAGGGGGCGGCAGGCAGGCAGGCAGGCAGGCAGGCAGGCAAGCAGGCAGGCAGGCAGGCAGCAGGGGACAGAACGGGCGAGGCGGACGGTGGCAAGAGCTGTCGAGGCTCTTCCTTTAATCCGGACGCAGAGAGAAAAGAAATCCCCCAAGAGTCTCTCCAATGACGACGACCCGTGGAGAAATGCCTCACCTTGTCCCGTCCTTGATTCTCCATCTACTCGCTCGCCGACACTTCGCCGTCCCTGTTTTTCTCACCGTTCGTTCTACCCACCCGGTGTTCTTACTCGTCTTCGCGACTCGTTCGTCCGTCCGTCCGTCTCGTTTCAGTCGGTTGGAACGACACCCTTAAACCGGGTCCTCTCGCTTTCACCGACTCGAGACAGGAGGACGACCTCTACTCATTTTACTTTTCAATCTTCGAGGAGGATGCGATTTTCTTCCTCATTTCCAGCCCTGACAATATTAGGGGAAACAGGGTCGAACGAGGGGGGTTAAAGAACGAACCCGAAACCGGCGAGGGTGAGAGATTCGAGAAAGGTATGAGGGGGAGGGGCGAGAGACAGAAAGAACGCATTGGTAATCGACCTGTTAGCGTTAGCACCCTGTTAGGAAATTCGATTTAGCTCGAAGATTCGACCGTCTCCGTCGAGCGTGAGAGATTTCAACGGGGTTAATCTTCGATACCGTGTCTCCGTTCGTAACGTCTTTCGTTTGTTTTTTTCTTTTCTCTTTCTTTCTCTCGTGTAGCGATTCGAGGGGGTAGTATCGTCGGCGTAAACGCGCGAGCGTAACGGGCGTCGCGTCGTTCGCAGGGACGTTCGCGAATGCATGGAACTTCGAGCGAAGCGATGTTTCGGGAATGTATTCCGTGGACGTGGACCCCGTAGAATGCCGCTCGCGCGACCCTAGCTCGCCGAAATGTCGATTACAGACGGAATCGAACTATTGGACAATGTAAGTTGTACCGTGAACCGAGTTTACGTCTTTCGATTTCTAGTACACCTTTAGAGGTACGTAGACAGTAGCGACTCGAGGGATTTTTATTCGTCGAATCGTTGGTTCGATTCATTCGGAAGTACTGTGATAAAAATTGTATTACGCGAAAACGCTTCGCGCATTACGCGAAAAGTGATGCGTACCTGTTCGTATTTCGAGTTAAAAATCTGTGGACGTTCTCGATGATATCGAGTACCTCGAGTTGAATCTTTCAGGGTTGCGTTATAATAAAGAATACTGGAATTGAATTATTGTGCAATGGGAGTTGCATCGTTGACAAAGTTTGCGTCTTTCGACGGAAATCTCAGTCTCTAAAATCAGACGATCGATCCAATATTCCATAACTTTATTCCACTTCGTGGAACCCGCTCTGTTTGTCCCTAGCAGTGAGCACCCCGGATTTCAAATTCTTCGCGCGAGATTCGTAAACCGTGATCGCTTAGAGATTCTCAAAATTCTTAAATAAATTAACAAAGCGATTCAAAGATCTGGAAACACAAACGTAATCTCAGTCTCTAAAATTAGTCGATCGATCCAATATTCCACAACTTTATTCCACTTCGTGGAACCCGCTCTCTTTGTCCCTAGCAGTGGGCACCCCTTTCTCGAATTCTTCGCGGGAGATTCGTAAACCGCGATCGCTTATCCCGTCTGGCGCGGGATTTTCAAAAGTCTTAAACAAATTAACGAAGCGGTTCGGGTATACGGAAACAGAGGCGCGTCGCGCGAACGAGTAAAGTTTCGTCGTAGCAGTTTGGAAATCGTCTTTAAGCTGGCGGTAGTTTCGACGAGGAGGATTCCACGTCGTCTCGGTCGCGGCGTTTTACCACGGTCTGCGCCACGATTTGGGAAATTCGACACGGGACGCACCGTACCGTGGTCCGTTTTATTAGCGAATCCGACTTAACTCGGCGCGGCGCACCGGGTCGCGTACATCGTCGACGAGCGGAGCGCAAACTACGCGCATCGACGCACGATTATACTTAGCGTAAAGCGATTATTCCGCTGAAGCTACCCCGCGAGCCAAGGAACTACTAAGCCGGCTACCCCTGTCCCGTCTGAATCCTCCTGAGCCCCGACGAGAAAATCCTGTCGGGAGATAAACGGTTAAGGAAGTAAGTGTATTCCTGCAAACAGCGCAAGGCGGACAGTATGAAAGTTGCAGCACCGGAAGCCCGCTTAGACACGGCCGGGGGAAACGCCGGTCAGGAGGGAAACTTGTTCGCGAAATAACTATCTCGAGGTATCGATAAATAGGGACTTGTTCCTCGTGGGTGACGAACACGAACACGCGCGTTGTACGACGAGAGAGACTCGGCTGGCGATTTTCGTTTAGGGTGATCTTTTACAGGGTACATTGCACGGAATCAGGGTACGCGTTGTTGAAATTAAATTATCAAGATTAAAAATTACCCAATTTCTTCTCGCGCCGTGAGTTTTGCAACGAGAGGAATTCAAATCGAGATTTTTAGTTCGGAACGATCTTTTCAGAATATTATACGGGGTGTTGGATCATTAAAAATTACGGAATTTTTTATAGATAATTGTTTCGCTCTGTCGTGTTGAATTTCTTTTTTTTGTCGTGAGTTTTGATTTGAAATTTTAATTCGGGGCAATCTTTCTGGAGTAATAATTACTGTTGAGAGTAATTGAGTAACTGAGTGATTGTAATAATTTAACTGTTAAGAAATTTGTAACTGTGAATAGGGTCTGTCATAGTATTATACAAATATTTGTCTGGAATTAAAAATAGTGAAAACTTGGAAACGATTTTTTTTCTCTACCTTTCTTACATTTTTGGAATTATTTTTCGTCGAATAAACAGGATTGCGAGAAAACTTTTTTACATTAACTGGACGATCCTGTAACGCTCGTTAGTCAATTCAGTGCCGATACAGAGTGTTTAAGTCTACTTTGAAACTCACATTCGATACATATTTTCGCGTAGAACTTTTTGAGGATGTACTACAAGTGTAATTTATGTATTACATAGTTACGAAGAACGAGCAATTAAAAATCGCCCGTAAATTTCCTCGTTTTCTGACAAAATGAAGGTAAAGGAAGAATTATGCAGTAGATTGAATATTCCGAACAGCATCGATCGAATCTCGACCAGCAATTCGTTATCCGGTGTGCAATTAATCGTAAGACAACGCGTCGTCCAAAAATTGGGGATCCCGGAAGTGACGTTGACGGACAACTACGGCCGGAATCATAATAATTTCGCGGAAAATAATTTGCATGCAAACTCACCTCCAGTACGTGCTCCGCCTGGTTCTCCCGATCGAGTTTCCTGCCGCTGGTCGTGATCAAACCTGAAACATAATCGTGGCAAATGTTAAACGCCGTCAACGAGACTCGATAAATCTTGATTAACGCGTTCGCCAACGCGACTCGGTTAACGAGTCCCTTTCTTTTGTGTCGTTCTTTCGCGCAAAGTTTTCGACTTTTTCCATCTTTTCGCGAACGAAACGTTTAAATCTTTAAGCGAACAAACTTTCCGGACTCGTGAGAAGTAATAGTTACGTTCCCTCTCAGTCGCGGTAATTCAAGTTTAAGGAATTAAAAAAACATCCAAAGAGCCAACTAGGAAACTCTTGAACTCGAGTGACTGAACGAAATTTTCTGCAAGTCCACGATGTTCAATCCAAATCGAAACTGAAACTTTTGCGATCCTTGTGTAAAGAGTTACAAATACCTCGAAACGAGATCGTGAATACATCTTCGTCACCGTTGTAACTGATCTCGTACCGATTATTCGCTTCTCGATTATTATTTGAAACATTACGATACACCGTCACACTGACACGTAAATTTCGCACCGAATCGTTGCGAATGGATCCCAACGAACGAACACTTTGCACGTTTCCCTAGAGTATTGTAATTGGAAATATACTGTTCGCATAATAGAAGTTTCGCACAACGGAACGTTCGTATAATGGAAGGTTACACATAACGGGTGTTCGTGTAACGGAAGTTCCACGGTATTCGAAAATAGAAGTGGTCCACGTGATACCAGAGTGGCACACGCGAGCGTGTTGAGCTCGGTTAGACGGTGTTTCAATCGAGGTTTCCCCGGGGACGATTTCGTTCCCGATTCGACCGGTAAACCGAGGGAACGAGCCTAGGGACAATTCTCCGCGGCAATTTGCAGCGGAATAAAAAGGCCTCGATTAGCGGGGACAAAGATTAGCCCGATAGAACCGACTCGACGAAATTATAGCGTTCAGATTCCGCTGGACGGTAATCGAGCGCGCTCGAACTTTCCTCTCCGTTCTTTTCGTCCCCCGTTCGTAATTTCCCTTTGCTCTGTTTCACTCGGGGAATCCGCCTCTCGACGAGGAACTCGCGAAAATTCGAGAAACGTTGAACAACGACCGGTCACGGTTCAATTCGTCCACCCACGGAACAAACGTTTTCCGCTCCTCGAGTATTTTCCACCCCCCGTTTCAACGACGTTCGAACATCGTCGGCGTCTTTCGAGGGTCGTCGTGGGAAATAATCGAGGGAACGGAGAATTAAGAATCACTTCGTCGATTCCCTTGCTTTATCGTTCGCACCGTTCTCTCCGATTTTTATTCCGCCGTGGAATACGCCCAGTGCCGTCCTCGAAGATCGAGAGGCCCCGCTGCTTCTGTACTAATATAATTGAACAATGTTTCGATGTGGCGTATTGAATTGTTACAGTGTACAATGTATTTTAAAAATCTACACTTTTCGAGAAAGTACGTCTCGCGATCGCGTCACGATTCCGTCGAGATTGTTTCTAATTTAGATTTACTTCGGGAATAATGTAGCTGTAGTTAAAGTACGTTAATAGAAATTAAATGTCTCGGACAATGCAATTGCGTTCGTTTGGTTTTTACCAAATTTGGAAGTAATTAAAGATAAGAGGGGAGTTTCCTAAGTGTGGGACTCTTTAAGTGTAGGTTTCCTTAAGTGTGATGTCGTTTACGATGTGGTGTCCTTTAAGTGCGACACTTCTTATGGAATCTCTGTTATCCCTGCGATTATCATCGAGTCTGTACTAAGCAAAGTATTTCTCATCGTTTCGTATTACTTTATTTATATTTACGTCCCTTTGGCTATATTTACAATTATTTATCCACTTTGTCACCACGTATTAATAACCACGCGAGAGACATCGAATTCTGACTCGAGTTTGTACAAATAACGAGACTCCGTTGCTCGCGGTAACAGTTATCGTGTGCGTAAAATAACGTCCAATTGAGAGTACAAAATGCCGAGAGTGGCAGGAGTTTTCGATGTTACGATCAAAAGGTACCGAATATCTGTCGAAATAAATATTTTGTTCGTCGCTTCGAAATTACAAAGGCGATGGAACGCGTCGTGAAACAGCTTTCGACAACCACGGTCGTACGTTCTCCACAGGGTGCATTCAATCGATGTTTCAATCGAAACAAATATTTTATTCACCGTCTGGACAATTCCGTTCGTCGAAATTACAAAGGTGTTCGTACATCTACGAGATACGGTGTACGTATTGTATCAACGTGTACACGAAAGACGCGACGACGACGACGACGATAATAATAATTTCGATCTCCATTGTCCGCCCGCGACCCAGTTACTCGATGGCCGCGGTCGACGTTTCACGAACGTCCAAACGATAATTGGGTTTCTCGTTGTCGTCGGGATCGTAACAATTTCGCGATAAATTGCTTTTTCGACACGTTTTGCTTCTTTTTTTTTGTTACTTCGACCCTCCACCTATCCACTTGGGGAGGACCCCGAGTGGGACTTCTGTCGAGTCGTTCCGATGAACGAATGCAACTTCGAATGCACTTCGACTCGACGAAGTGCAGCAGTCGAGCTGAGAAGACGTTCGAATCACGACCAAGTGTTTAACGTGAACTTTGAGTTATTTCCACGGTAAATAGAAGTAACTTAATCACCTTCATACTTTACACTATTATTATCATCAAAGAGGTGTATTGTTATTAACTTGCCTGAATGCTTAACATTCCTCCACAATAAGAGGTCTCTCGCCCATCGAGTGCAATTTCTTCCCTTAAATATATTTCACATTATTATTATCATCAAAGGGGTGTATTGTCGTTAACCTACTCGAATGCTTAACATTCCTCCACAATAAGAAGTCTCTCGCCCACCGAGTGCAATTTCTCCCCTTAAATATATTTCACATTATTATTATCATCATCAAAGAGGTGTATTGTCGTTAACGGTTAAGATTCCTCCGCAATAAGAGATCTCTCGCGCATCGAGTGTAATTTTTCCGCGAAACGGCGGAAGAGCATGCCGGATGTGGATGGTTTCCGGAGCTTTCGAACGGGGAACCAACCGCGAACCTTCCCCGAGACCGAGGTAGCGAAACAAGAACGAACGAAGCCCCTGAAATTGCACCCTCGAACGCGGTCGCGCATTTTTTTCGTCCCGGTTTTTCCTACGGCTTCCGGAAACAACGACAAACGACGCAGATTTTATATTCCAACAGGAAGTACTAATCACGTTACAGGGGAAGCCGTGCGCGCCTCTGGACCACGGCGGAGTCTCGTTTATCTCCGGCTCTGGTGCGGGAAATTTCGAAACAGAAGTTTCGCGGTCTCATTAGAATTAGAGCTCGCGTTTCGCGGGGCTGACGTCATCAGGGAAAAGTACAAGGTTCTATCGGTTTTTCCCGTTGTTTCTTCGTCGAGGGAAAATCGAGTTTCCGTGACTTTCGAACGAAGAGATTTTTTCGTTACGACGGATTAGACTGTTTGCACAAGGGGAGCACCAGCGCGTTTGTTTTACTATTACCAGATCAAATTTGATTTTCCGCGGTGTTGTTGCTTTTTCGTCGACTTCGTCCTTGAGTCTATTAGTAATGAATGTGTACACATTTATTACACACAGTGAGGATCCTAGAGATTGCAAAGTCCACTTTTTATAGTCGGAGGATTAAATTTACCAGGAGAGTAATATAACTGTAAAAATATGGTGAAAAAATTGCATTCCTTGGCTGGTACGATTACACTCGTTTATTTTTCATAGAACGTGGAAGTTTTTAATAAACAAGGGCACCAAGTGTCCCGTTTGCTCAATTTTAAGAACACTACCGATTAGGAAGGGTTACGTTGGACGAATCTACTTCGCGTAACTTTAAAATCGATTACAATTTTTCGAAAAGCTACTTGTTAATTAATATCAGTGATACGAACGAGTCTACGAGTAGATCAGTGACGCTTATTTCGGTTACAACTTGGTTATTTTGCAACAATATCCTGCACGTTTTACCTCGACTGTCTGCTCGGAACAAGATCGAACAAATTGTTCAAACTTTCGTTCTATGAATTTTCGAAAGTTTTAATTCGCTACCAGTCCTCCGCGACCATCTCGAAACGCAACGGTGCAATTTTTTCGCCAACTCGATCGACGTCCTCGAACTCTCGTTTCTGGCGTCCCTAAAGCTGATTAAATCGACGTCGCGCTGACCTCAAGATTTCCACCGAATCGTTCGTGACAAACTCTAATAACCGTAATAACAAGATTCCCTGGGTCGGGTAAGGTGTAACCCGCGAACCAGGCGGTACGGAAAATTTCCGGAGATCGAGTGCATCGACCATCGACAGGGGCTGTCAAGTGCAACGTCATTGTCCCCGTATTCGTCGATGCAACGACTTCTTTCTGTTCTGGGATTCGACACGCGGTCGGTAATAACGGGACGACATTCTACCGCCGTGTTCTACGCGTTGGAATCGCGAAAAAAAAAAAGAAAGAAGAGGGAACGTGGAAAATCGAAGAGAGAGAAATATCGAAGAGAGGGAAAGTGGACAGGGCGGACATTCAGGGTGGGTGTTCGATGAAGTGTCGCGAAATGTGGGTAAAAATGGCAGAAATTTCAATCTGGTTACGAATTTCGAGAGGAAAATAAAAAAATCTTTTTTGTAACGCGACAAATTTTAATTAAAGAGGTATTTACGATTGCAACGTGTAGCGATAATTGTTTCGTATTTGATTTTACGGTTGTCTCATTATTCTCTATTGTGGAAACTAAAGTAGATTTAGGTGGAGATGACAAAAATTTTTATCTAGATAAGAATCTCAAGTGGAAAATAAAAAATCTTTTCTATGACGCGACAAATTCTATTTATCGAGGTATTTACAATGTAGCGATAATTATTGCGCATTTGGTTTTCTCACAACAGCTATCCTACTATTTTGTATAATAGAAATCAAAAAATATTACACTCGATGGAAACAAAACAGGGGAATGTAAAAATAGAAATAAATTACTCGGATCTCTGCTCTACTTTTAACACGATCCAACAGTTTCCTTGCTCTTGCTGCATTCAATTTCTAAGTTGATTCTTCTTTGTGTCATATGTTAAGAAAATCGAATCTACTACTTAAGGAGAATAAGATACCACGAGTAAGTAGAATACGGTGTCTGACTAAAACGCCTGACCCAGTACGAATCACTATTCCTTGTCGCGTTGACCTTTCTCCGAACAGGACAATTCCCATTCAAACTCCGACAGATATATAGTATACTATTACAACGTTTCTGTTTGTATATTATTTCGTACGCAAGAAATCTTTGTGTCGTTCCCCACAAAATTATTCTCGAAAGATATATATATTATATATACCATTACAACACTTCTATTTGTATATTATTTCGTACGCAAGAAATCTGTGTGTCGTTCTCCACAAAATTATTCTCTAAAGATACATATATACCATTAGAATGTTTTTGTTTATATATTATTTCTTACGCAAGAAATCTTTGTATCATTCCCCACAAAATTATTCTCAAAAAAAAAATACCTTCTCTCCTGTTTAACAAGGACCGGTAAAAACGATCCAAACGCAAAGATTCGCTCAATTCCTAAATTACCGTTCATCTGAAACGTTAAATTAGTTTACGATTACTACGAAATAAAATTATCGCTGTCCTTACGCGATACAAAATCCCGTAAGTCTTTTCCGATAATTACGTTCCGAATCCAATATCGCGGAATCGAATCCCTCTACGAAATTTATCTCCTCTCGGAGGTACCGAGGTAAGAAATAAATAAACTCTCGTCTGGCGTTTCGTTCGTCGAAGCAGCATCGAAGGCGCGCACACGAAAGAAAGATCTCGTGGTCTCGCGTCGATTCACAATTTCCATGCCAGCTTCGAGGCGTGTTCGTTGGTGCCGGTAAATTCCGCGACACCCTCTAGAAGCGTGCAAACCAGCGGCGAAGAAGTTCAGATCGGCCGCGAGAAACCGAGCGGTCGTTGTCGCGCGTAAAAACGAGAAGAAACCGAGAGAAGCGTATCGGAGAGGGAACGCGACGACGTATACGAGCGGAACGCATTTAAATAATTGCTTTTTCGTTTTCGTTCGTCGAGTCGGTGACGATGCCCGCCGTACTCTCCTCTCCGCTCCGTAGGAGTCACGAGCGGCGAAACCGGCGCGGAAAATTCGTTATCGGAAATCAAAGCAGGACGACGAAACTACTATTCGCGATATTACCACCTGTCTAGATATTCCTGACTCGTTTCCTCGATACTATCCAATGCGGAACGCGTGGTTGTCGCACGCGTCGGTTCCGTTGCGGGTAATCCGTCGCGGTTTGGATTTATTTTATTTATTTCCGCCGGTGTCGACCTCCCCGCGGACTCAGTCGAGAGAAAGGACGTGTTCTCGACGACGACGACGACGATAGCTCCTCGACCCCGAATTTCCAAGTCCCTTCGGGAGAATACTTTACGACGGTGAAAAATCCACCGTGGAAAAACACTGGGACCACGATTCTCCCGCGAGACGAATTTTTATTTTTGTCGTAGGGCGCGCGTCGAGCGTCGAGCGACTCCTCTTCGATCCTCGATCGGCTCGATCCTACGCGAGATTGGACACGATTCTTCCCGTGTTTCGTCGCGGAGAACATTTTTTTCCAAATATTTCGCGTTAACGGGGCCCGCGAGCATGCGTTAACGTGCACGGAATGGGGAATAGCGAGGTTTTCCCGCCCGGTAAATACACCGCGGTATGTATACCCGGGTATCGTGACACGGGTAATATTTTTTAACCGTAAGAGCAATATTCACGAGCCCGTTGGAAAAATATTTATGCTCGCGGATCGGTTAAGGAGCGTTATTTTGGAAGAAATCGAACGGTCTCGTTTGATTTGACAATTTCGCAGAGTTCTGGGGTACGTGGAGAGTAGAGTACTTTGTAAACGCTTGTTTAACTGTATTCGATTTACAGTCGATACTAAGAGTCTACGTACACTATAAATTTTGCAATATTATCCAAATACGATGGCGTTTCAAGATTACAGCACGACCTGTTCGTGGGGCAAGAAAATCGGTGCAAAATGCACCGAAATGAAACTGTAAGTAAAAATCCAACGCTGGAATATTCTTTCGTGGTTCTTTCGATTTTCAACGATGTAATTTTCGCACAGCTGTTGATTCAGAATTCATTTCGCACAACGTTATTTAGATAAACGTAACTTTAAGAGTGTTGAAGTCGAGAGTCGTGGAGCGTTGTAGAGAGTTGTATAATCGCGTTATTTACCGTTATTTTGCTATTGTCAAAGTATTAATTACTTCTCACGTTCACATTATTACCGTTATTTGACCATTGTCGAAGTATCAATCGTTAACAATTGGATAAATTGTCTCACAACGATTATCGAGTAACACGAAAATGAGATGTAGGTTTACGATTGTTTCTTGAAAATGTTCACAAAATCGATTTCTCGTCTAAAGAGATCGTATTCCCTATGTCAGATTCACTTGCACCGGAAGATCCAGACCCATTGCTCGGTTGCACCGCGAGTTTCGACCCCAGCTGCATTCACGGATCAACATTGATGGATAGCGTACTTTGCAACGTTCCCGGCAATAATGGCCGCGTTCCCGTAAACAAATAGAACAAATCAAATTAATGACTACTATTTTAGCGTAACATCCACGGTGGTCGTAAAACACCGACATTCGTTCAGGATCCGGATCAATCATCGAGTTCTCGCGGCAATATGCAAGTGCGGTGGGCGAAACTGCGCGGAGAGTTCGAGATCGTTCGAAACCGCAGAAACCTCGTCAAAGTTGTTTCCATGTCCCTTTCGCGAGATAATATCCTCTCGATGATAACCCAATTCCGTGATTCCGTGTCGGTGACCTTTCACGGGGCCAACGGTGTTCCATATTTAACATTAGCTTTACTGTATAGAGAATTATAAAATTAGAAAGCTCCAAAAGAAATGAATTTCGGTGTACAATCTTCTCGTTAAAGGGATAAAAATCGGTACAAATGGTAGAAGAGAAATATAAATTAAATGTAAATTCATTCTATAATATTACAGGTTATTTCAAAGTTTAACAATATCGATATTTATTCGAACCGTAGGGTAAAAAGTAGAAAAATTCGATGATTCGTCGGTGTATTTATTTTTCTACGATACCACTAACGACAGAAACGTTATTTCAAGGTTTAACAATATCGATATTGGTTCGAACCGTAGGCTAAAAAGTAGAAAAATTCGATGATTCGTCGGTGGACTTGTTTCCCTGTAACACTACTAACGGAACGTTGTTTTAAAGTTTACAAGTATCGAGGTTCGTTCCTTGGGAAGCTTTCGGAGAAACGTTGTCAATTTAGAACGATCACCGGTGATCGTCGTGGCATTCGAGTTATCGACGAAAAGAAATCGATCGATCTGTGACTCTCTACTTGGTGAAACTCTACTCTTCGCGAATCGATGAGTAGAGACTCGAGACGATTCGAGCGATTGATCGGGTTCCATCGGTTGTTATTTAGATATGGAAATCGCGCATCTTGGTCCAGCGAGCGTCAAAGGCGAAGAAATTCCGCGCGAAACGGAACGAAATTTAACGAGCGTCGGCTACGGACTCCTACCCGCCATTAATGCCCGTATACGAGAGAATCGAAACAATTGCTACCCTTCGACGTGTACGTATTGTTTTGAATTGCAAATGCGTCCCGCAATCTCTCAAATCCGCCCGTCCCGTTTTCGGTCACGCGTCCGTCGACCTTCTCCACCCTTCGATTGTCGTTGGAATAAATCCGCGAGCGTATTGCAAACGGTGAGCCGCTGTTCTTAATCGAGTCCCGTGTCACGGAACTTTCGCAACAGTTGTCTCAACACGGTGGATCGTGTACGAGGTGAGAACCGCCGAGACGGAATAAACGCGAAACAAATAAACATCGATGTAAGATTCTAATATAAGAAAGCGTGTCTCGCCTTCGTACGACCTCAACGCGTACATGTACAAAGAAACTTCGATAGTGCCCTCGGTTATAGAGCGCGAACGAAATCGTCGATACCTCATTCGGTTAAAGCGCGCGAACGATATCGTTGATACCTTTTTCGGTTACAGTGCGCAAAAGAAATCATCGATACCTTCTTTGGTTATAGGATGTTGTTAATAATTGTTCAAACTATGGTCCTACGACGGTTGTTAATAATTGTGATAAATAAATAATAATATAATATAAGATTCTAATATAAGAATCGATTCTGGTGAGTTCCTCGGGTCTTTCTGAACCCATTTTTGTAATTTATTCTTTTGTTGTAATATTGTATTATTATTGTAATATTATTTTCGTGATATACGCTATTTTCTGTAATTGAAATAAGAGGAAATTATGGAATAATTAAATTGTACAGGAGGCTTTGTTTTTGAGAAAAGTGCAGTTGAGAGAATAATAGTCCTGGTACTCTCGTTCTATTATGAAGTTAAAAATTACTACTCTTTTGTTAAAAATTTTGTAGGAAATGCTACAACGATTCGTTCTACAGAAAAGCAAGTATACCAAGAAACAGTAATAGATTTAAAAATAACTTTCCTGGTAATGGAAACGCGGTGTTAATAAGTAGGTGGTAACGCGTCAGTGAAAAAAGAAATACCAATTGGTCGCTTTCAACGTATAAATAGGGCAATTGTCGCGAGTTTAATTTCATCGTGTCTGCGTGCCGTAAAAAGTAGAAATAGAGTCTACCAATCGTACGCTTTGGACCGATAATGTACGTAATTGAGGTTAGGTTTTAGTAACAGCAGCTTTGGCTGCTGTACCTTGCCTCTCGCGCATTTATTTATTCCTTGTTTCGATCGTACACTTGCGATCGATAATGTATGTAATTGAGGTTAGGTTTTAGCAACAGCAATTCCCGCTGCACCTTGACGCGCAAGCGTTTATACATTTTCTATTTTACTTTCGCTGTTTGTTTTAGTCGATTGCACACTTTCGACCGATATCTAATCGAGGTTAGGTTTCGGTAAAACCAATTTCCTGTTCCGTTCATTTTTATCACGGGTACCCTCGTATTTTGCATATAATTAACAAAATTTTTCAAATAATTAATTGCCCCGCGCGAGATAATAGTATAGAATCGAAAGATCGTGAAAAAGAAGTTTACACACTCGACGAATTCGTCCGATCGAGGTTAAGCCTCGGTAAAAGCAATTTTCCGTCCGCGATAAAAATCTTGCAAGACAAAATGGACAACAATTATTCGCCTCGAGATAATATTACGGAATTGGAGAACCCGCCGAACGAAAAGGCTGCATCGAGTAATAAGAAATATCGCGTTTTCTCGAGAACGGAATAATTTATACAGAATTGTTCTCTGAGCGTATATCGTTCGAATGCACATCGAGAGCCCGCTGCATAGCGCAATATATAACGGGTACGACGTCGGCGCATTCGCGCGTGCGCGTGCGCCTTTCCCCGAGCTACAACGTATTACACGAGCGCGTATTATCTGATCTAATCTCGCAATACTGTTCCCAAAACGCCGTCGTTATCCGTTATTATTCCCGGGGTTTCTTTAAATAAGAACAATGCGCCGCTTGACCGTAAATGCAACGTTAATGCGAACGGAGATCGCGGTGCGCTGATTTGCGCGCAATAACTTATGCAATCTTGCCCGTACCTTTTTATCGAGTCTTTATCGGGTCGGTTGTCCGTCGCGCGCCATTTTCGTCGAACGCGAACCTCATCGCGCCACCTACCTCGTTTCCGTTTGCATTACGCCGCATTAAACGGTACTAAAGTATTCTGCCAGCACCTCCCATACACGCCACCAGAGGGAAACCGATCGCTGATTGTTTCCCGCAAGTTCTCCTACCAGCTCCGATCTGTATATATACGATTTTTCACCCATCTCTCGATACGTATAAGGCAGGGCTTGCCGGGATGCCTTACTCGTGAGTACACTTAACAGACTCCGGAATAAAACGAGATCTCCGTCTTCCTATTCGTATTTTCACTCTTTCACTCCTCCATCACACCCCTTAGAAACTATCATAGTGTACTTTATTACTAGAATAATTGTTTATTAGGTCAAATGTGCAATTTTCGTTTTCGCCAACTCGTTTCGTCGCCGACCTTAACGAAATGATTATTAAGCACACCGGAAGATGTGTGTGTAGTTTATAGAGGAGAGGTGTTAGGGAAAAGAAAAACAAAAAACCTTTACACGAAAGGTGTTATATAGTACCGTTGACGACTCTCGGAGAACTATGCGACTCCGTGGATGGTGCACACACGCAATGTGCATCGGTGCATCGAATAATGTACGAGACAAATATGTGCGAAGCACGGGTGGGAGAATTTTCCAGGGAGAAACGCAAATAATGGTGGTATGGGATTTGGGCTCTTCTCGATCGCGAATCCGAGCAAGAAATTTTATCAATAACCGAGACATTACCGTATCGTGCACCGTTAGAAGACACCGTTTCGCGTTTAGGTTATGCGACGGACTCTTTCGGAGGTTTGAAATAACGCGGTGGAGTGCTAGGTGTTTAGATAAGTTTAGGACCCGGGCGTGTAACATAGTTAAGACGACGATACGCGCAAGCTGGAATCGACTGGTAAAGAGAATGAGATAAAACCACCGACATGATGTCCTCCAGGAAGCATTCCCAAGAAAGGCGGCTGTTCTTGGCCAATAATAAGCGGTTTGACTTCCAAGTCCCGAGACTTTCTTCGTTCAAGTGGAATCTAAGGTTCGACTCCGAAGAGAGTTTCACGGAACCGCTTTCAGGTTATAAGACAGTGGGATATTATATTTGCACAATCGTCTAACTCCAGGTGTTCCGTCGAACAGCTTGCAGGCTCACGAGGCACTCGGAGTAGTATATAGTAGTAGTAGTAGTAGTAGTAGTCTCTTTCCGTTATCTTCGTCTAACTGCGGTAGTTCCACGCGATCCCTCGATCGGACGAATCAACTCGCTTCTAAGTACCTCCAGACGGTTCGAGGTATCGGGACGGGTTCGATTGGTCACACGAACTCGGACCTAAGCTCTTCCAGGTGCGGAGTGGTTTCCGAGAGACTTTGCGCTCGGTACGACACCGGAAGGAGTCTTGGACGATGGTCAATTATTGGAAAATACTTTGCGCAACACAACGCTGACAATTATTTACCGTTGACCGTAATCAACCCGCGGATAATTAAACGAAAGAGAACCGTATGAAAAATATTTCGAAACGACCAAGAATTCTATTCCGAAATCGATCGTGATTGATCGTGCGAGGCGAACGTCTATTAACCCTTTCGGCGTGTATATACGCCCTCGAAGAATTCATACACGTTCATACAATATATTATACTTTATTTCATACTTTACACGAGATACTTTTATTAATCGAGTATCTGGAAACGTTGCATGCTTCAAACAGTTAACTAGCCAAATTTCATATAACTCTTATAAGACAATTATTCGAGTTATATCTTTCGAGTTTTCAATTCGCGAATGGAATCCACGTTACTCGAAGTAACTCTCAAGATTTACCGCTTTCATTCGATTCCCACGAATTGGGTCCGTTGCTTCACGCAACGGGTCCGCAAATCGACCGAGCGATCGCGTTAACGCACAGGCGCGTGTAACTTCCATATCGCGGGGATCAGTTTCGCGTTTGGATCCCGGGGTAAAAGTACGGGCACCGTACGCGGTCTGCGAAATAACCCGGGATGGATCCACGGGTAAACGACCTATTCATTCTCCGCGGGTGGATCCGCAGCATCTGGTAGCTCGTTTCGGTTTTCGCCATCTTGTTCGCTCGTAATGCTATCATCAGGGGAAATCTGAACGCGCAACGTCGTTTCTTTCGTTCCTTATTCCCCTGCCCCCCACCAACCACCAAAACTCTTCCGTGCCCCACTTTATCCGCGTATCGTCGCGCGACTCCGACAAAGCGTAATAATCTCGGGTAAATACAGCGGGTAGTGACCTCAACGGGATCGCGCGTTGCGTAAAACGTTACGTGGTCGCGCACGTTTATGGTCGGTAGGCCGATCTCGAATTCCAGCGAGAATTCGATGCGTGGAACGTACACGGAATCCGAACGACTCGCTCGCCGCTGATCAATTTTCACAATACCGTGAAACCACCATTCCGTGATCGATGCTTACTAATTTTTCGTTCGAAGGGACGGGTAATCCCACGGGGTTTAACCCAGTTCGCGACGGTAGCCGGGTACCCGGTGATCCTCGAGAGAGAGATCCCCTCGAATGTCTTCCGTGGCTCTCTCGAATGTTTAATTTGCCCAACCGACGTTCTTCGACTCCTCGAGCAACGGGCGTTTCGATGCCGGTTCTTCCACTCGGTGATAAGTTTCGCTGACAGGTTACAAAACGCGATACGTTTCGAGCGATGTGTAAATATTGCTCGAATTCTCCAGGTAAGTCGGAAACGTTCCGAACGTTCATTTGATTGTACGTTTGGGCGTACATTGTGCATCGAAAGTATCGATTACCAAGAAGCATCGATAATAGAGACAAATGAGTTTAATATACTAACGGTGAGTGTGTAATATCGAAACGTTGAATTAAACGGCGTCGAGAGGGTCTGGATTCGGATAGAAACGAAATCAAACCGAAATCCGTATCGAGAAGATTGTATTGTTTGTTATATTGGTTACTAAGCAGTTTCGCGTATTTTTATCCAGTACTTGTGTTTCTCGAATTGACTTCGGGACTCTGACTCTGTCTCGCGAATCACGGTTCGTTCATCGAGCGGAGAAAAGAAGGTAAACAATACCACGTGACTGGGAAAATGGCGAAACAGCGTCAGACTGTGGCCCGGATAGATAAAGGGAGTCGTTATGTTACTGGCCCAGAACGATACGAAGGTTGATCACGTGATCATCTGTTTACATCGTTGGCGTCTACTCGGTGAACGGACGATAAACGAGAGTAATTATCGTGGAACGCGTGCTCGCGATTATAACTGAAAAAAAGTAACCGATGATCCGCGTGCAACAAGCAAAGCTTCTTTGAAAACAGAGTACTCGAGAGTTTTCCACGATTTTGTATACTCGAGGTCGAGACGACTCGTAAGGTTGACCGAAATGACCCATGTCGTTCTCCACGCGTTCGGATACAAGCAAACGCACGTAATCTTAGCGGTGCGTGTGTCGAAACTCGCGATAAGTGGGGGTTAGAATCGAACGTGTACGGAACGCAGCAGCACGATTTATTCCCGAGGCAGTCGGTCAGCCGAAGAGCAGCACGTTCGATAAAGCAAAAACGTGGTCAACGGACCGTCGTCGCTTTAATGCGGCACTGGCCCCCACCCGACGAAATAAAAACGGACCGGAGCACGTATTTATCGCAGCGTGAATGCACTCCGTGAATCGACGATAAAAGCAAGCCGAGCGACGAGAATACTTCTCCGTGGGCCACGCGGACGCATTGTTCGCCCGAATGATAACCTCGACGACATTTAGCGACGATACGAACGTTGTTCCCCTTTTATTGGTAGCTACGACCGCGAGAGACACGGTCGTAGATCCATCGAACGTTGCTTACACCCCTCTTCTCTCGTTCGTTAGTCGACTTTGGTGCCAGTGTCACGCGACCGTATCGGAGCAACGAACAAAAATATAAACAGAAAAGTCTTTTCATTCGCGCGCTACAACGCACCGGATCGCAAACAGAAATACTTAAGTGAGAATGGCTTAGCTTATTCTTCATAATAATGAAATAAGTACAGAGATTCACTGCTTAGGCGAATACCTCCGTGGAGAATATGTCGATTTAGCGAAAGTTACTGTTTTAACGAAACACTTCCGTAGAGAGTATATCGGTGAATCGGTGTAATAATCAAAGGTGCGCGGCGGGTAACGGACAGAGACACTTGACTAGGTTGGAACAATTAATGAATTTTTATTCAGAGGGCAGCGACTTATGTACACGAATCTCGTTTATCGGTGATCCCGGTGTTTAGGCTTCGTGCTGGTCTGGGTTAGGTGGTCCTCGCGAGTGTACACTCGGTGCGTGAAACACATGGACCGAAAACCGTGACAACCGAAAGAAGAGCATCGGTAAAGAGCGTCGGGAAATCGCGCGAGGAGAAACTTTACGGGACCAGGGATGAATACGAATCGGAGGACGCTCGACTTTTTAATTACGAGCAGTCTCCTAACGGCGTAAGCGATTTTCCAGCCCGCCTCGCATCGATCTTCGAGATGACTGGGGGATAAATGGCTGCTTACGAAAGTTTCCTCCGCGGAAGAAACCAGACGCCCGTGAAGAGCTACGGTTAAACGGATGGGTGTGTAATTACGATTGTCTAATTACGTGGGTTCTGGCGTTGCGTTCGTTTGTAATTAACGAGGGCCGGTTGAACAAAGTCCGCTGACGGAACGTCGAGTCCGCAATGCGTACTGATTTCGATGTTCCAAGTAAAACACGACGCTCGTTAGACCACGGATATTATGCATTTATAAGCGAATATGGAAACCGTATGCAAAACTTATGCAGAGTTTATGCGCGTACCTGCGTAACGGTAATGGGAAAGCTTGCAATTCGTACGAGATAAAAACTATCGGTATTGTTGCGTTAATTAGGAAATATTTATCTACGCAAGTTTCGTACGCGTTTCTCGTATCGATGCACGACGTACATACGGAGTATCTGTAGTTTCGACAACTATCGCGAAGTTTCGCGGGAAGTCGACGAGGTAAGTTCAAGGAAGGAACTACCAGTTTGCTATCCATTAGCTTCGAGTATCCGTCTTGGATGGTTCAGAGATCCGTTTCGACTCGAAGTGTACGCGCGTGGTTACGCCTCGAGGAAAAGAGTCTTCGAGTGTATGCGTGTGTGTACCGTGTGACTCTGAACTTGAGCATTGACCTGCAACCGGTAGTAGCTGCACCGTGAAAAGAGAAACAACGAGTTGTCGCATTTACACCATTAGCGCGTTGTTTCCGTCTTGTAAATATACAGGGTGACTCCTGTATAGTAACGCGACAGCTTTCGATATTTGCGTCGTATCCAACGACACGGAAATCTAGACGAGGAAGAGAATATTTTCAACGAACGAACGTTACGATCGATGCGAGAATTTGGTCTCGAGATATAGTTTTTGAAACTATATATTGTTACTGAAATTTGTATTGAGAAATTTTGTTAGAAATAAGAGGGAAATATAAAAAAAAGGAAGCTATCTTGTATGTTTAAATTAAATTCTTTTTGTAACTGATCTAGGATAAATTATATGAATTTCTTTCTACGAGAAATTAAGTTTACAATCTTTCCACTAAACGTAAATCTTGTCCACCTTTGCGTAATACTTGTCGCGATTGTATTACATTTTTAATTTATTAAATTTCATTCATCGGACACGGAATTGTACGATTATCTTATTCGTTTAGAAATTCACTAATCTTTTTCATTTCTTACAAGAGATTTATATCCATAGATCCATCTCTTATCTTGAACGCGTCCGTGTTGCTCGGTACAGAAACGACGATTAGAAAAAAGTGTCCACTTCCGCGTGTACAACTGTTACACAGCTTCTTTCTATCGGGTCCGTGGTCCAAATGAAAAGTTCAATTTCACCCTCTGTTCATTTAAAAGTCCGATTTAATCGCTCCCGGGCCACTAAGATCACTCGCGTACCATTCGATCGAATTTGTATCGCAAATTCACCGGTGCTAAAATTGATTCACGCCCATTTGTACGCGTGCCTATTCACGTGCAATATCCTCGCCCTCATAATAGCGTTGTAATCGCTTTTTCTCAATAACGAGATTCTGACTTTTCATCGTTTCATAATTCCGCAGGCTGACGCGGCCGACTCGAGCGGAACGATGAATAATGAATCGAAGTTCGATCAGGCGAATTTGCATACGTTACCGCGTAAGGCGAAAACAATGGTCCTTTCCTTCCGCTTGCACGCGGTGAGTCACTTGGTCGTTTCACGGAACGTGAAAGCCGAACGAGACACGCGAATTCGAACCGCGACGTGTTATTGACACGTAAACCTGGTAAAAACGAATCGTTTCGTTAAATAATATTCACGAATTCGCGCCGTACGAAATTTCGAATCTTCCCTCTTACCACTTCGCGATCGTAACTCCTAACGGGGGGTAAGAATCTATTGGATGTGGTACTTTATGGCGGTAACCCGAGGGTACATAAATCCATAAACTTTATTCTAACGAAGTGGTGCTACCCTTGTGGAGATTGTACTAGATTACTCGTTCACTCTTTATAATTCTACTTTCCCTCGATATAATTTATTGGGTTGTTGGGAAAGATTCGTTTTTTTTGGGTGAAAATGAAACACGATTTTTTTTAGAGCGTATAAACGTTTCATTGAATTATATATTCTCCATTTTGGAAAACGAAATTACTTTACGAACAACTCAATACTAGATTCGTTCGATAAATTTTGTCGGTTTTTTTCATTGTAAAAAAAATACTATGACACTTCAATTTTGAAGAATTGTAAGTGTTGAACAAGTCGATAGATATATATGAAACTTATGTTCGTCAAGTAGTAGTACTGTGTTTAGAAAAATATAACGACGAACCTAATAGTTCCTTTTCTTATCGAACGACGAAATTTATTGAGAAACTTAATGTATCTCTATAAATATTTCGTAACCGTTTCACGATAAACCTCTAATAAAAGTTCGTTCCGTTGTAATTGTAATAATACTTTCATACATTGTTTACTAGTATTTTTATTTCGAAAATTCGAATAGTTTCTTCGCTTTTCACCGATTTTAAATATAAACGAATACGTACAAAGACAAAATATAATTAGAACACGTATGCAAAAGGTGCAGCTAACTGTACTGTTACAAAACTTAACTTCGTTGCCGATCTCGAATCTCGTTAAACATTTACATCGAGTAATTGAATCTTGCAACGTGTTCGACCACAGTTCGTATCGTTATTAACAAACCCGAAGCTCAAGATTGTTATCTATCACGTTCGATCGTTATTATCGCGTTGCATCGGTTTTGTTTACAATTGCAGTAGTACAGGTCTTTAATCGGTGAGACGAGAGAGACCTCGAGTTTCGCTTATCGCGATTGTTCGCGTTAATTAAATTATTTCGAGTTCTTGAACACTTAATCAACGATACTCGAACGAAGTTAAACTTCGTCTCGAGAAACGTTGTATCGCGGATTGCGAATAAAACGCAATTAATTCGCTGATGCGAGGTTATTGTTGCACATATTAACGCCGATTCGAGATCATGGATCGCAAAAGCGAATTAACCAATCAAAGTTTAGAACAATCTTCGCGCTTCTCCGATCCCCAGGCCCTCTAACTCCAAGTAGTTGCATTTCTGGACGATTGCGGAGTTATCGTTCCTCTAGTTCGGGGTAATTTACTTCGATATACGTTACTCTCGATGTTAATTTCACGCACCGAACGGAATGGCACCCATTTTGAGGCGCCTTACAAGTTGCTCGTACTTCGAAACGTCGAGATATCGATGACATTACGGTATTATCGGCTACTATTCGCAAATATATGAATTCATTAATAATAATACGCGACTTCGCTGGTGATCGACCACGAATACCGTGTAAGTGGTGCAAAGTGTGCAAAAATGAACTAAAAAGAACTTATTGAAATATACACTACCCCCTTCGATGGATACGTATTGAAGTAATTTCCTTTTCCAAAATGGAGAATGTATAATTCGATAAAATGTTTGTACACTTTAAAAAAATCGTGTTTCATTTTCACCAAACAAAAAAATAACTTTCCGAATAACTCGATATAAAAGTACGAAGATATTGGCTCGTAAAATAAACAGTCGAGTATCTCGAAAACGAATACTTCGCCAATCTATATTTAATAGAACTTCGTTTTACTCGGTTAACCTATAGTAATGGGTAAAATAAAGTACCTATAGTAATAGATAAAATAAAGCACCTATAGTACTAGGTAAAATAAAAACCTACAGTATAGATAAAGTACTACTCTATTTCGAACACGGTAAGACGAAAGTAATCGGTCAGAATTGCGAGAAAATGTACGCGAACAAATGTCCAATAATCGTTGGAATTTTACCCGGACGAAATTTGTTTCGTTCGAACACAGGTTCCGTGATTGTTTGTCCCGACGTAATCAAATACCGAGTTCTATGCTCGCGTGGAAGTCTTCTCGTCACCCCGATTTCCGCGTTAACGCGAGTTCCATTCGGGGGACTCGTGTAAATTATCCGCGGGGATGATTATGGAAAGGGTGTGCGCGCATATGTGTGTGTGTGTGTAGCGTGGATTGGTTAGCTCGATTGAAATTCGAAGTACCGGACGCGGGCTGGTTTATTTTCGAATCGTGCCATTAAAATCCTCGTCCGGGAAAATTGATCTTGTTACCGGTTGCAGAGACGGTTGCAGCAGCAGCGGTGGTGGCGGCAATCCATTTCGATTCTCGGGGCGAAGATATTGCACTCCCGGCGCGACTGACCATGCGGAACTTACCGGTGGTGGAGTTGATGAGAAAATAACCCTCCGGATTGCCACTCGTGATGGAAAAGGTGAATTGTTGGGGCGAGACGTCGCGATCGAACGCCCGTATCTGGAGAACGTTCACACCCGCCGGGGAGTTTTCCGCCACGGACGGATAGTAGACCGGAACCTCGGTCAACGGGGTGTTGTCGTTCTCGTCCAACACCTCTACGTACACCTGCGCAGAAACCGGCTGTGAATTATTTACGAGGCGAGCGTCTCGGTCGAGCGTGTAATTCGCGATGCGAAAAAAATTGGAAAAAAATGCGAGCCGTGTATCGGGGGGGACACGGGAATCGAAATCCATTGTGCGGAGAGCGTCCTTCGGCGCAACGGAGCACCGCGGAATCTCGTTTACTCGGTGTGGACGAAGCGTTGGGCAAACGTTACAATCGGGATTCCGTGATGGAATACGTACGGGCCTCGAGTCCGCCGCGAGTCGATACACCGGAGAGGATAAAAATCGTTACCCCGCTTACGAGTCAAGTACGAGCCCCGCTTACGAGCTTTCGTCGCGTGGGAGATGGAATCGCCCGGTAGTCGAGGAGAGAACTAATTGTAGCGTTACAGAATGGGGAAGGGGATTGAGGGATCGAGAGAGCAAGAAAGTAAGAGAGATCGACAGAGTAAGAGAGTAAGAAAGCAAGAGAGAGAGTGACAGAGCAAGAGAAATCGACAAAAGCAAGAGAGATCAACAGAGCAAGAGAAATCGACAAAAGCAAGAGAGATCAACAGAGCAAGAGAAATCGACAAAAGCAAGAGAGATCAACAGAGCAAGAGAAATCGACAAAAGCAAGAGAGATCAACAGAGCAAGAGAAATCGACAAAAGCAAGAGAGATAAACAGAGCAAGAGAGCAAGAAAGCAAGAGAGATCGACAGAGCATGAGAGCAAGAAAGCAAGGGAGCAAGAAACATCGATAGAGCAAGAGAGCAAGCGAGCAAGAGAGATTGGCAGTGCAAGAGAGATCTACAGAGCAAGAAAGCAAGAGAGCAAGGGAGTAAGAGAGATCGACAGATTTGGGAGAAGCCAAGAGAGATCGACAGAATCAGGGGTTGAAGCTTTTGAGCACGATTCTCCAATTAACCCTAGAAAGACTCGGCCAATGTTGCGAAGCTATGTCGAAGATCGGAGAGGATCTCTTAGAGATCATCTATCGGCTCATATTTTTAAAAATAAGTCTTTTATCAGTAATACGAAGATAAAAGAATAGAATTTTGTTAGCAATTCTATAAGATGATGTATAAAATTGACACAGACTGTTGTCTTATTCGAGCGTGTACTTAGACACTTTCTTTTCAACGAATTCTATCCCGAAGAAGTTACACCTGCTAAAAAATGTCTCAATCGGGGAACTCGCGTACCGATCGAAACGAAGTTCCGCAGTACACGTTACAGAATATTTTCAAAATACAAAAAAGTGAAATAAATTCCAATACAATATCACCGCGGTGTGGAAGAATAAAAAAAAAAGAAACTACCAGACACTCGTCTTGGATGTACAAACCTGTAAACTCGAGCTGAGTGGCACCACACCGTGATCCTGGGCGTAGACCGTCAGCCAGTATCCTCTCTTCGACTCCACGTCGAGTACCGCTCTGGTCCTGATATTACCTGAAACAAGACGAAGCAAAAAAGAAAAAACCACGTTAAACCAAATCGAGCTCTCGAACACGAATCGTCGTGGAACGGTGAACGCGCCGCGCGATCCAATTCGCGCGCGTTCACCGATAATTAAAATCAAATCAGGATATACCTGATCGGGCGCAAGGCGGAGGCTTGCAAAATAAGAGTCTAGGAAAAATATCGCTCGGTATATCGGGAAACCTTTTCACCTCTACCGGGCGTTCGATATCTCCGTGCCGAGGAGACGCGGGTTGAATGGAAACAGGTCGTTCTCCGCGGGAGTAATAGAAAAGATGAGGGGGAGAGGAGAGAGAGAGAGAAAGAGAGAGAGGGAGTGAAAAAGAAAGAAAAAAAAAAGGAGAAAAGAAGAAGAAGGGGGTAGGACGAAGGAGGCAGGGAAGGTGGTATTACCACCTTGCAAGATAGCTGGCAACAAGGACCGATATGAAATGACGTGCACGTACGTGGCGAGTTGCCAGCCGCGCGCCCGGATAGAGCAAAAATTGGACTGCATTCCTGGTGTTAACACGTCGAGCACGCTGTTCCGCGTGTCTTCGATCGTTTTTGCGAGATTCCAGCAGCCTGCAGGCCGCCTCTTTCTTTTTTTCTTCCGATACGTACCGTCAATGGGGGCCTCTCGGTTGGTTTATTGCGGTATTAATGTAAAAGATAGCGGCCGATATCCACGCCGGCAGCCGGGCAGATGGCGATGGCGATGGTGGTGGTGGTGGTGATGGTTGGTGGTGGTGGTGATGGTGGTGGTGGTGGAGGAGGAGGGCCTCGATTAATTAGCAATCCGAGATGTTACGTACGGGAGCAGATGTAGATCGTAATCAAGATTGCCCCCGATTTGTTCTGTCGGTAATTACATCTTCGGATTTCGCCGCGGCGTCTTCATTAATCCCGATCTTTCGCGTGCTTCGCGCCGGATCGATCCTCCGGTACATACAGAGTGTCTCTTTTCGATCATCGAACACGCAGATGGTAGGTTAACAATTTTTGTGGAGATCGATGAGGGGAACGCATCGTCGGAAGTTGGACGCGAAAATTACTTTCGAAAGGTTACCGGATGTCTCAAGTTAAGAAAGGTTAAGAGAAGGTTTGGGAATGTTTGAGGTGGTTATCGAGGGAGCGTCGAGGTCGTTTCAAGGTCGTTTGTAAGGTTTTAAACAGACTTGTCGATAATTTGTAAGCGAGACAAGACTTAACCAGACATAACCTAGACTTGTCCATAATTTGTAAGTAAGATAAGACTTGACCAGACCTAACCTAGACTTGTCCATAATTTATAAGTAAGATAAGACCTGATCTAGACTTGTCGATAATTTGTACGTAAAATAAGACCTAATCTAGACTTGTCGATAATTTGTAAGCAAGACAAAACCTAACCAGACCTAGCTTGGACTTGTCGATAATTTTTAAGTAACACAAAACCTAACCAGACCTAACCTAGACTTGTCGATAATTCGTAAGACAATACGAGAGAACTTATCGAATTCTAGTACGAGTGTTCCTCGATTCTATCGTTCGTATCTTCGACGAAGAGGTATCTTCGCATCTTCCAAGAGGAATGTAATCGACGACGATCGAATACATCGTCTTTAACGTATTCCTATAAAAAGAATCCAACACGTCGTATCCGGAGATTTGGATCGCCATTGTGGTGAACCTCCGCGATATCCGACAGCGAGTTTTCGAGAGAACCGTGGTACTTATTTCCAGTTATCGTTCCATCGGGGAAGAAATATGGTCCGATGACGTATCTACTGACAATGCCAGCCGAAACGGGCAATGAACATCGACAAGAAGGATATTCGGTCGACCAATCACGGACGATTGTAACGATTTAATCCCTCCAGTGTTTGCAAAGGTGGCTTTGTCGGGAAATATGACACTGGGGAAGAAAGATGGATCGCATGGCACGGTTCCACGGAACCGTGGACGGAAGCGCAGTTGCCGATTGAAATAGGTCTATCGATCATTGGATAAAAATGTACCGTGACGTCGTTTGAAAAAATGCACGCGACCTTCCCGTCGTTCGTGACTCTTCTCTCCTCGAACGTTCGAGGATTCACCTTCAAGTCTCTTAATCCTTTAAAGTGTAATATACTTTTGTCGACACTACCCATTATCACGAAGGAGGTCTTGCACCTGGCCAAGGTAATTGACCGCTGTCCAAGAAGACGATCGCAAGAATTGATTTGTGAAACGATGGAACAACGATCGGTCGTTCACGCTCGAAGGACGCTCGAAAATAGAACGAAAGGTAGATTTTTTCAGCTACCAAGGAGCGAACCTCTTATTGCAACTAGTAGACGTAAGTCTACTTAATAAAATTCCTATTTATTCTCGCGAAGCAACGCTCCCCAAGAAAGATTCCTATCCCCAAAGAAGATTCCGTATTCCCAAAGAGCCTACACCTCGACGTTGAAGAATAATTTTCGAAAAGGTTAATTCAACCAGGAAGCACGCGTTCGAGGATCGAAACGGGACACCCTGTACGTAAACGCGGAGTATCGAACTCGTAATTCCGCGATATCGATTAATTATCGAACCCGGGGGCGAAATTCAGCCCAGCGGGAACCCGTGGCGTCGGTGTCCGCGTTATTTATAGTCTCGTTTCGTTGAAATTCACGGCCGTGGAATCGCGATCCCGCGTACGGTTCCCTCGTTTCGTCCGTGAGCGGTGGCCACGCACGCGAACCGTGTGCGTGACGCGGAGATAACGTTATTCAATTTTTCCACGATGCAAATTGGTATAAGGGAAATAAGAAACGTTCGCCGGGATGCACTTTTAGATACGGATTTAATCTTCGAGTACTCACGCGATAGTCGTTCGTTTTGGCACGGGGTACCAATTCCTCTTGCGATCCAGTTTTGCGAATTCTTTCTATCGTTTTCGTTAAGTTTCTTTCTTACGTTACGCACACGTGGAATTTCTTACGTTAAATTCAAAATAATCGATTTTTCACAAGTTTTTATTCCTAATCAATGATCTAGTCACGCTTATTATTAATCTCTTACATTAAATCCGAACAAATAAATTTTCAACGAGTTTTTATTCCGAGATTTCACAGGTGTCTTCACAATACAAGGAATTGTACGTCGAGGCTTTTACGAACGATTCTTTTATCATTATTTGTTCGATGGACGAAACAATTTGTCTAAAAGTACTCGTCATTTTTAAACCACGACGAACTACGTGACAAGAAACGCTCGTAGCAATTCCGACGAAGATAAACAGAGAGTCCTTGAGGCACAAAATTGACTGTAGCACGGCAGTGGAACGAGATTGAACGCGGAGGGTGACAAGTGGAAAATTGCTGTAACCGAATGCCTGTTGTTTTGATACGAGGCGAGTAATACGAATCTAAATGGAAAACATCGGAGAATTCCAGATAATCCGGATAAGTTGCAAATTGGTAAAAATGAAACACTGTACTCGGAACGACGCGAACATGAACGTTTAAAATGCAATGTATCGCGAAAGGGACACTCGCGATACGTCTGAATTGTTGTCCCAATTCCGGAAGTGATCAAGTTGATAGCATCCATCACCAAGAATTACGCGCCGCGCGTATTTCTCCGCGAAATGGCGCCGATGTTTTTCCTCTCCGCGTAGTTGCTCCAAAATGGCGGCCGTTTAACTTCCATAATTTTCCATTCATCGTTCTACACATTTCTACGAACTTTAGCGTCGTTAAACTCTACGTGTACCCGCGAAACTGATTCGATTTGTCACGTGACCACGTTGCATGTGCAATTTCAACGATCGTAATAATCCCTGGTAATAAAAGATCGGAAGAAGGAACAAGATTTCGTTACGTTTTGAATGTATCGAACGCTTCGAGCTGGTCGAGAGTCTCGTTAGAAACGCAAAAGTGTTCGGTGCCGGGACGAAGCTCTATTCGAGAGACGAATGTTAAGTCGAGACAAAAGATCGAAGTAAACATCCCGTATTCGCGATCGAATGGCTTTCCTCCAGTTTCAATTCAAGCAAGTTCTCTCTTGGGCTATATATCTATGTAGAGAGAATCTCTTCTTACATATGGATCAGCGAAAGAATCGACTTGGAAGACTTCCCGTCAGTCTGTTCGGGGAACTCGTTTCCCGTTTACTTCTTTGGTCAATGACACGGATGCTCAGATTTCGGTAACATGTGACGAAAGTAGCGACAGCTTTGTGCGTATCGCGTACAAATAACTCGGTACAATAACCTAAAAGTGTATTTCGAGCTTCCGTAGGAACTGTAACGAAATCTGTCAAAGTAAAGATATCTGACTAACGGTACAAATTATAAGAGAAACGATGCTCAAGAAAAAGTTTGATAAAATCAGTTTGATGGACAACCTATCGATCGATCTCGTGTTCAGAGCCGGTGTATTTCCACTGGTGTAACACGGTTCCAAGTATTTACGTAAAAAATTACACTAATTTACGTAAGAATCGGTTACACTGATTTACATAAAAAGAGAAAGAATCGGTTAATCGAATTTGCCTAAAAGGTTACACTGATTTACATAAAAAGAGAAAGAATCGGTTAATCGAATTCGGTTCACCGAGAACTCTTTCGTTTACCGAAATCTTCGCCGATTTCCCTGGTAAAACTACTCGCGGCAGACTTCCAGCTCAGACTCAACTCCAATATTCTAAAGTTGCTGTCGTCGGTATATTACACAAATATCTGGCAACGCTATTTGCTCACAGGTCTAAAACGGAGGGCCGTATCTTAATTAATTACGAAGAGGTTCGCATCTACGGCACACGATACTCCTCCCAACGAACCAACGAACCAACCAACCCCGTCATTGGTGCGTTCCCGCAGCGTACACGTTACACGTGTTTTCGTTGCTCGTTCCCCGGTAGATGAGACCGATGTAGACACGTGCTGAGTTTAATAGCGAGCAAGTGGAGGAATATATTAAATTTACTACCGTGAACGCGAGTAGTGGAGGGGTTTACACTGTAAGAGAACGTTGCCTGGTGAGCTGTCACGGACGTACCCCGAAGGCGGGACTTTCCACGTGTCCCAGTTTTTCACAGAAATAACATTACGAGCTTTATTTCTTTTGGAATCGCGACACAGGGATACCGTTCCCAGCGGAAACTCGGTTTCCGTGTCAAGGGGTACGGAGACGCCCAAGTTTTCGAACGTGCTGTCTAACAAGAGGGTGCACGTTAAAACTTCTTCTGCGTGAAACGTTAGCTGGGGAGATTTCTACTCGAGAGGGTACCTGGATTCATCCTCGAAGAAACTTTCGCTTATAGACGATTATTCATCAGAGAATTACGTATTTCACGAAGCCTGACAACCTGAACATTGTCGAAACGATTACAGTCTACCAGAGGTCTTGGTTACATTATTTGCATTTTTTTACGACTCGATTACTCAAATAGTTTTGGAGTTTTGTCGTATGCTTGTCGACTCTACAAGTATAAAAAAAGAGGTGAACCTGTACGACGAAGACGCGCAATGAAACAAAAAAAAATAGAAATGGAAAGAAAGATCTTCTTCAACGTAAACCAAATACGCCTTAACGTATACAATTGAGCACGTGCCACACCGATACAACGAATTAGACGTTCTCCGGTGTGTGGGTGAAATTAAAACGAACGATTCTCATTTCTCGGGAACCGGCTCACCCCGTTACGTGTACGTAGTACACGTTTCAACTCGGACGGTGCTTCTCAGCCGCTGGGAAATTAGTTTTTCAACCCATCGACGTCTCTTAATTACAATGTCAACTGCGTCGGGCTGTTCCACGGTCGTTCCGGTGTCCCGTTTCGTCGCTACGAACAAATCAACGCGTCTCAGCTGCCAGGAACTCGCGCAACTTCGAATAATCAACGCTGGGGATCGAGTTTCCCTCCATCGTCTCACGAGTTTGCGCACTCCGGGAGCACAATTTCGAAGTTAGCTCACCCTATCCCTCTCCACCGTCCCTTCGTCCCATCTTTACGATCACCGTTACATCGGCGATCTTAATAATTATGACCGGCGGCGGACTGGTTTTCGAGTAATTGGTCTAAGTGAAAATCACGATCCGACCACGTTCTCCTACAACGTAATAAACCGCTTCTGTTCCATCGAAGCCGACGAGAGCTCGCCCCTCGACTTATCGTCGGACTTCACAAGTGTTTCGATCCGCTTCGGTGTACGAGACCGAGCGATGGAGGAAGTCGTACAGTTACAATATCTCGCGAACAACGGAGTTCTCTCTATTTACAAAAATTCGCTTTCGTTTAAGCTCGAAAAGAAAGTTTGCTTCGAATTTTAAGTTTCCACTTTGAAGATAGTCACGCGTTTGGAGTGTACAGATACGATGGACTAAGTACATAGTTACTGTTCTAACTCTTTTGCATTTGGGATTTCATCGACGCATCTCTTCTCACGAAGAAATTATACATTAACTGGGTTAATCTCCTCTAAAAAAGGATCGATCGTAGTTATAAATCGACCGTACTTCAAACCACCGTATTATCTAGAAACAAAAATAATTTCTAAAAGTTTCCCATAAATATTCCAAACTCGTCCGATATCATCACAACCCCTTGAAAGTATAATAAATTGTGCGTTTGTCTCTGATTGTATTTTAATTTTTTCGGAGGTAAATTTACACTTGGTCCACTAATCGATATACAAAGGTCCACTAATCGATATACAATGGTCCACCCTTTGGGAAGATTCGTAGCTCGATTTTACAATCTCGAATCAACAATCGCGTTCAAACCTTCGCAAACGTGCGTTCCTTCCAGATAGATAATTCGCGAGTCTTTAACCTCTTCCTCGAATGGAACCCCAAGTCTGTTTGGATTTTTCTAAAAAGAAAATTCTACCGGTGTATTCTATTAAAAAATCTTCTCCAACTCGAGAATCTCTCCCTTCTCGTCTTCGTTCGGATATTTCCTCTTTTGTTCAGGGAGGTCCAATCTTCGGGCGTGGTTTCGATGATATTCTATAGAAGAGATTGAACGGTCACGGTACCATCGACAAGTATTCCATCGATCCCTTCACCAGCTGACGGTGGAGCCGCGCGTGGCGTTTCATAGCGGAGTCATTAAATTCAGCCGCGTCGGCGCGGGCTGTAAAGTCACTCGTTGCGGCGAGTAATGGGAAACATTGGGTTCGAGGAATCAGTCGGCTGGTATCGATTGCATCCAAGATTGACAAGAGCACGAGATCTTGCGCTTCGAGAAGAATCTTCCATTCGTTTCGGCCAATTTGATCGCGAACGATGACGCGAGACGCGTGTCTAACGAGACCGAGCATAATTTCAACGATCGTGTCGCGAACCATTTGTGACGATTGAACGTCTCGTCGATACGTGGTTGCAAATTGCGGTAAAAGTATCCGTGTTGTTTGGTGCACGAGTTCGTTACTTCGTAACAATTTAAGTCACTTCGTAACTGTAATCCTGGCCATGGAAACGAGAAAGACGAACGATTGCAAAGCGTGTAAAATGTTTAACAAGTCCACGCGACCGTGGCACGCATCGACAACTTCGGTCCAGACTCTAAGTTCTAGGAAACGAGCCAGTGAACGATCTATGGACGACGAGTGTTGCAATAGGGCACAGAGAGATTCTTAGGGTAATGGTAAATCGAAAAGGTGGAATAACGTTTCTCGATACGGGTCTCCGTTTCGGAGATAATCGATTTTGAAATCGAGCGCGACGATCCGTCTGTCCATTACTCGCTGCTTCTACTCGCGCTGGTATCAACCCTTGCCGCATCGCGCGTTGGTTCTTTTACAACTTTCCTTGGATACGAGGAAGAGTAGGAGAAAGTAATCGAAGGTTAGGTCGAAGTATTTCTGCAAGATGGAGTTACGGGTCCTGTTTGAGTCCATGCGTGGACCTAACATAGATCTAACCCAGGGAGATTTTTTATTTGTGGTACAAGTGTTGGTACAACTGTTCTTAGAAACGAAGAAGAGTAGGGTATAGGAATAGTATCTTGGTTCGAAATATTTGTGCACGGGTCCGATTGGGCCCATGCGTGGACCTAACACAGATCTAACTTAGAGAGACTTTTTTATTTGGTGTAAGTGTTGGTACATCTTTCCTTAGAAACGAATAGAAGTAGGATGAAGTAATTGAAGCTTAGTTCGAAGTATTAGTACAAGATGGAGTTACGGGTCCTATTCGGCCCATTCGTGATTTTTTCCCCCGGTATCCTGAACTGTTGTTACTACGAGGATTAGGTATCTACAATCTGGCTATCTTTCGACTTGTAGATTCGATCGGTCGATCGGCGCATGTTTGGTAAAAACGAGAGACTTTTAATTGTAGCTCGGGAAGTTCGCGGAAAACGCAGCGTTTCAAAGAGAAGCGAGAGAGCGATCCCTCCGATTCGCGATCCCGAATACTCGAGCGTTCGGAGTTTCGCGAAACTTGAAGGGGTTTCTTGAAATAGGAACGAAGGAACCGGCTGCAAGGGGCGGGCGGGGCGGTGGACGAGTAGCAATTAAATTTGAAAAATGGTACTCGGCCGCTGATACGGGAAAGTTTTCAGAAACATCCGCGCCGCCGGGAAGTATTTAACTACGCGGCATAATAGATAAGGATCGGGCGATTACGATCCAGAAGCAACCCGCCGACGTAAGCGGCCGATGCTTGACCGGTAACGTGTACTTTCCGAACAAACAGCGAACTTCAGTTTTTACAAGTTCCTTTTTTCCACGTTGCGCGCGGTGAAAGCGCCTTTCTGGGTCAATAGCCGTTGAAGCAAGACCATCGCGAGTTCGAATAAATACCGCAAGCTAAAGACCAACACGACGAAAAACTGGTATCCCGTTACCGGCTAAGAGTTAAAGTGCACCGGGAACTCGTACGAGCCTCGACTATTTCGTTTTCCGTGCAGGAGCCCCCTCGGTTCGACTCGCCAAATACAATTAGCCGAGCGATAACTTCTATCCGACGGTGTCAAGTTCGTACACGGAGAACGGTCCGTAGGTGTCGCAGAACCAGGGGCGAGGCGCGAACCTTAACACTTTACCGATTGGAAACCTCGAACATCCTCTACGCTTCTCATCGATCGCTCGGTTGCAAATACATCCTGACGTTGACTCTGTTACGGTTTGGTCGCGCGGAATTCTACGGGGATTTTTCTTACGCGTATGGAAATTTTGAACCCAACTTTTGAACGTTGCTACTATGTGTATCGTTTGTTTTCTAATATTCTAGAGTGAAGAAAGAAGGTAGGCATTGGTGACAAAAGGCGATACGTCTGTGGGAACGTTACGTTTAATTTTTGAACGTTGCTACTATGTGTATCGTTTGTTTTCTAATATTCTAGAGTGAAGAAAGAAGGTAGGCATTGGTGACAAAAGGCGATACGTCTGTAGGAACGTTACGTTTAATTTTTGAACGTTGCTACTATGTGTATCGTTTGTTTTCTAATATTCTAGAGTAAAGAAAGAAGGTAGGCATTGGTGAGAAAAGGCGATACGTCTGTAGGAACGTTACGTTAAATTTTCGAACGTTGCCATCGCAATGTTCGTTTTTCGTTATTCTATGGTAACAAAGGATTGTAAGCGTTGGCGTCAAAATGCCGATTAATAGGCTACCGGTCGATAAAGCTGTTAAAAGCTAGGATGGTTCTCCCTCTGGACGATAAGACGAGCCGTGGATGCGGCGAACGGTGTTTGGAGGAATCGCAAAAATCTCTCCGCGCCGGTAATTTCAGCCCGAGCTATCCCCGTTTCATAAACGGCTGATGCCATTTGGCGTCCAAGGTCCGCAGAAGCTTCACGGAAGAGTTACAGAATTCGTTTTCGCGGAGCTTTGAGCCTTTGTCCGAGTAACGATGGCTCTACTCGGCGGAAGCGCGGGCCGAAACGATCGATGAGCTTTCGAACGGAAAACGCGCAATCTTATAGTCGAACCTATCCCCTCGGCCCCTCACCGCCCCCTTCTTCTCGTCCTACGCCTCCTCCACCAACCCCGCCTCTCTTGGCTCCGGTGAATCGGCTTCTTTTCCTCCCTTTCATTCTTTTATCGAATTCTATCTGTCTCCATCCACCTCATTTTCTCTCTGACATTTCTCGAGTTCCCAGCCGGGAACTATGGCCGATCGTTAACCCAGATTCAACCCCGACACTTTAGACGTTTCCTCGTTGCCAATAGCTCGCGAATGTATACGTCTTGATCGCGGATAGGTACCACGAACCTCGCGACTAAGAAGCTTCTGGACGATCGATCCGGAAACCGATGAATCGAGGGATCTATCGGGAATCCGGGACGAGGGCCTCGGTAAATATGGTCCTCGTGTACATCGACACTTCCGTAGGACAATGGTTTAATCGTTTCGCGGAGAACCGAAACGAACGTTGACCGATTTTAAGGAACGACGCCGATAGAGAAATGTATCTACTCGGAGACGAGGATACCCTGCGCAAGGGTACGTAGACGAACTGTTCCTTTCGTTTTTCCTCCTGGAATAATTTTTTAAGTCATCCGCTCGGAAAATTTACTCGTCGATCCGTTCGTTGGCTATCTTGATCTTCGTCTTCCCTGGATTCGATCTAGGGAATCGTTCTTGGATGGAAGACATCGTTTTTCTCGCTTCGTAGTCAAGTTCCCCGCGAAAGGTACCGTTTCTATTCCTCAGGACTCCTCGTCCTTTTTAAGCAGCGATATCCGACACTCGTAATCGATACCGAGTCGGCAGCCATCGCTCCCTGCCCACCCGTAAGACACATACCGTCCGTGTAAACGCTTTATTCAAATCTTGACCCAGCTGTAAACTCTCCGAAAGCGAGACAACCTATCGATCTATCTTCGAAGCATCTTTAAAGATTCGTCGACGCTCTCGTGTTCACCAGAACCGGACACTTTGTATTCGAGGCAATACGAAACACTCGGGCTGGCTGGGTTTACGAACTTGACGCTCGTCGTAGGACGCAGACCTGTGTCGTGTGCCATTTCGGTGCCTGTTGTCGAGATACACGGATTACCAACCCGTGAAGAGTCGACCGAGTCACGCGAGTTAGCGCGAACGAGCCAGGTACGGTAACTTTGCTTCATGCGCGTCGAGTGTGTACAGACCGAGCGAACTGCCGGCCAATCTCTCGCAAAGGTATCTTGAGTTAAAATTAGTCGGTTCTTTGTTACTTCGCGCGTCGAGTTGTCAAGTTTCGGTAACGTTTTTGTACAAATAAGACTGTACAATTATTCCACGTGACGTGTAAAAAATATCGCTGCGAGTTCTTCGATGACGCAACGACGAACAACCGACTAATCCCGTGATTCTATTTTCTGCTCACCTCTTTACTCTTGGTCGCGATCAATCGGTCTACGAAGACCCAACAAATAATACTCGATACAGTGGTCGAGCCTTCTTACGCCCAGACACAGGTAAGAACGTACTTTCCTACATTCGAGCGAACCTAAATAACTCAGCTGCACATGCTACGTTTCCCTTAACGCCACACCCAGCCAACTCGCGCATTGCACTATGCAATGACTTCCGTCCCGGGTATTGCGACAGAAACGAACCAAACATAAATTCGAACGATCCCTGCCCATCGATCGAACGTTCGTACGAGGAAAAAAAAAGGAAACGTATTCGCGTGACACGTCCGTTTCCCCGGATCCTACAAATGGTCTATTTCGTCGGTTTCTTCTGCCGCCAGGCGGTGTAGCAGGGCCGAGAACATCCAACCGTGTGGGTCCCCGTTTTAAGGCTTTGCTTAATAGTCTGGAAACACCTCTCGTCGTTTCTAAGAAGCGGTTCCCCGAATGCAAGCTCGTTTCTGCGGCAGAACCTTCGGGTGGTAAAAGCTTCTTACGTACGATAAGGCGATTGGTTTCCCTACCGCCGTGCTCGCCGCATTGATTAAACTACAATGAGGAGAATTAAGCGTGAGAAAGTTTCTTACCGCGCAAGGGTGTGTCCAGGCTCGATACGACCTACCTGAAGCCACGTTCCCACTTACGCGTCTCAGTCGTAAGAAATTGTCTCTCGATTCATTTCTTCGGGGACGATTATTTTTTCTTGGAATGTACTTTGCAATGTATAACTATAGAGAGTAATAGGGATGTATCACGACAGAGTATTCGTTCCTTCAAGGACGATTATTTTTTGTTCGAATACACTTTGCAATGTGTAACGAAGAGAGTAATACGATGTATCAGGACAGTGATACATTCAGTCGATTCGATACGAGTAACTCGTACGAAACGTTATTATTTCAAACGAAATAATCGACGAGGTTTACGACGATGTACATATACGGTAGAGGTGACTGTGTTCGAAATAATTGAGGGAATACGTAATGATCGAACGACCGCGTAAAAGTAACATAAAACGTAGCGTAAAACGTACCACGGTCACCGACCTTGGCGAGAAGGCTCCTCGTGTCAGAGCCCCTTAAATAAACTAAACTGAAGCTTATCTCGTACTCGTACATTTCTTACGTTACATTACCGAGCCGACCTCGGTTTAACCGTTTCGTAACCGGTGTTTCGCGATCGATTTTTAACCACACGGTTGAGAACTTTCCACCGAGGAAGATCGCCGGAAACGCGACAGATCTTACCACGGGAATGTATCTCACGGTATGGTGTGTCTTGTAGCGCGTGTCTTACAGCGGGAGTGTGGCTTTAGACGACTCGAGTCCGAAAGTACCCCAAGACGGAAGTAATGGAGCGCCCGTAAAAGAAGAATAATATTACGTCGAAAGAAAAAAAAGAGAAAGAAAGCACAACGTAAAACGGTCTATTAACCTCTACGCAAGAACGGCGTCTCCATTGTCGTAAAAGTACATCCATTTGCAGTTTCGTACCGAATAATGAGAACGTTATCGAGAAATTCTATGCATGTTCGGAATATGTTACGTGCGCGATGTAATAACGTACGTGCGTAATCCGTGGCACCGTGCGTGCTCGATTCATCTTTTCCGACAAATTAACGTCGTGGTAGTGTATTGGACGGCTAGGAAACGGAACTACAAACGCAACCGACTCCATTTGTTTCGCGTAGCCGGGAATTGTAGACGAAATAAACAACCGTGGCCGCAAATAAGTAATTCGCGCGACCGAGTGAGCGTACACTTATTTTTGGGGGAACGAGATGGGCGAAACGGCTATTGTACACCGAGCGAACAATGCTTACGAGATAATTAACGATGAATAATTAGCAGAACTGTGCGAGATTAGTACGAAAGGAACAATGGAATTAATATTGTCCTTGTATCTACCAACGTGGAGCACCGATAGAGTATCGGAGGAATGTTGAAAATATACTTTTCGACACTCGAATTGGATGACAATTAATCGACTTTATCAAAGGTTCTCGACCGTGATTTCGTTAAGTGTGACTCCCACCTCTTTATTCGAAAGATGAAGAGACTCTAGGCTGTAGATTCGCACAGAGGTGTGGGTTAGGTCTGGCTTAGACTATGGTGAGGATAACACATCGGTGGCATTGAACTATCACTTGATTTTGATTAGACTATATTAGAATATTATTGAAAAGCTAGAAGGCAACGATAACGTGATACCGAAGGAATACAAAAGCCACTTAAGGGCACTTCCTCGACTCCCAGTTACGTGACAAATGAACTTCCTTTACGGTAGATCGCTACAGACTTTAGCTTTCTTGGCCTAGCGAGTGTCACTGCGGTGCAACCTTTGTTTTCTTTACTGCCCAGCAAACTTACTCGCCTTTCCCTTTTATATTTACTTTCTCGCTCTCTCTGCCGCAAATGTTAGCCGGGTGTCCGTGTTTCTTTTTCTACTCCCTTCAAAACAAACGAACGGAGTGAAAAGTCGAGAGATGGCGCGACGAGGTAGCTACACAGTGTTGCGGAGTTCTACCTCGATGACCTTTGGAGGTCGATTAAGTTCGCGTTAATTGTATCAAAATACTTGCGGTGGAATAGCGGATAATATTTCACTTAGTGATGGAACAGTTGTATCAGAAAGCTCGATCTCTTATAAGCTGTGAAACGAGTTCATCTTGCAGAATAAGGTGGAACTTCGGATTTTATGCCGGTGAGCAATAGTTGTGGATTTTCGCAGGACGGTTGGCTCGTTAACTCGCCTCATCATTGACTCGTTAGCTTGTGCTTTCACGGTTCCCGAAGTTCTCAAATATTCCGCAAGTCTTCGAAGATTATCCACGAGAAAAAAAAAACAGTTGGTCGAACAGACTCTGAAAGCGAGCTACGTACACTAACAATGCTTGCACAGGATTCGAGTAACGAAAATTTTCCATTAATGTTCAATTTTTGTACAATTGTGTACACGTGTGTACAGAATGTACTGTGCGTGGGTCAATTGATGGCACGCGGGTCTGATTGGACAGAGTAGGAAATGCATCGTTAGGTTAACCAGAAAAGTAAGCTCCCACGTGCAAAGAATAGGAGAAGAAATAATAGATATCTTTAATCTATTGTAATAAAGTAAATCATTATACTTTGTATCTGGTATACCAATATTATATCCAATTATATTACATTCTTCCCGCGTGCCATCAAGTGATCCGCGCACAGTACGTTCCGCGTAAAAAAATATACATAAAACCTTACAAAAAATTGAATGTACACCCAGTGACGCGCAACAATCGTTAAAACCTATTATAGAAACACAAATGAAAACAAAATTTCGTCGATTGTCGTACGCAAACGGTTGAATGGTTCGAGTTCGTGGGGCGGCGCCACTGTCGAGTTTTCGTCGCTCGTGGCGCGAGATCGATCGCTTTGTAGTTCACGGGAATGAAACTCGTCGAACGATCGGAACATCCGCGTGTTTTCTCGTAACTCGACGAAACGATCGACGAAAGCTTCGAGGTGCTCTTTCGTTCGCGATTCCTCCACGGAAGCGAATAGATAAACGCGTCGCGATTTCCACGAGGGCCCCGATGCTCTCGTCGCGTTACTTATTGTCAGCGGGGGTCCAAAGAGGCGTGAAAAGAGCACGCGAACGGCGAATCGCTCCGAGATGAGAGCACGGCTGCGAGAGGACGACACTCGCGAAATAAACGCGGCAGTTCGATCGGATTCTTTCGCGCATTTCGGAATTCAAATTGCCGGGGGTGGGGCAAATTGTCACGGGTTCGATCGAAAACGCGTTTCCACGAAAAGCTTTTAACGATTAAAACCTCCAGCCTGGCAAAGCCACCGCGGCACGATCGCGCTATTACGTTCGAAATCGTTGTAAACAAAGCTGGCAAAAGGCATCCGTAGCGCTGTGTTCGGATTCTTTCTCGGTAGCGCTACTTGGCTGCTCGTATTATACAAACGCGTACGGGAACTCGCGTTCCGTTGCGCGTCAAATCCATTTGCCGGCCGTTTGTTTGGATTCGCCGAATGGCAGCCAGCCCGCGCGATAGTTTTTTATTAACTCTTTCACTCTTCGCGTGTTTGCGCGTAGAAAGGGAACGAAATGCGCGGAAAATCGTTTGAACGGGCCGATTTTTTTAACCATACGTACCGCCCGCGCGACTGCTGGATACACCGGCTCAGAATACGCGCGGAATTGTTTCTCGTCGTTTCGTTTATCGTTCGTTCGGTTTGCTGAACCGAAAAAAATATCCGACCGGTTGCTATCGCGGATGAAACGATTAGAGTGCATTCATTATACAGACGTCTATTTTCCGTCTGCGTAAATATCATGAACGGATGAGCGTGTTTCCAATTGTTACTTTACACTGTACACCTGGAAACTTGTTATCGATATTCGTTATATATCTCGAGATACTTACGATGTTATTACCAGCGTGGTGTTACAATCTACCCCTGCTCGAGAAGCTTAGTCTAGTCCCGATATAGTTATTATTGGTTATTATTCTACAACTCCAGTATTTATCACTGGTTATTACTCCGTAACTATCCACACTGTACTGTATTAATTGAACAAATATTCCCGGTACATCTCGATCGTTAAATAAAAATTCTACACGCTACTGAGCACTCCCTTTCTATCGCGAACCATTCGTCCCGATCCTTCGTGTTCACCTCCAAGCCAGAATTACGTTCGAACTTATTAAATGTTCGCGAAACGATGCCTCGGAGCTTTTCGTCGAGATATCCGGTCCCGTGCGCACGGCCAGTTCCGTTGTCGAGTACGTCCGTAACCGGAAGTGCACGCGTCCTCCCCCTTTTCTTTCGAGCGGTTCATGTAAATCGAGTTTAACGACCCCGTCGAGTACGCGCATTCTTGAGAATATAATCAATGCCGGCTTCCCTTTCGGAATTTCTGGCACAGCGGGACTCAGTCAACGATCACCGGCCGCTCGAGTGTCTTATGAATCGTGAAATTCCCGCGTCGGCAATTTCCTCCCTTTATGCCGGAATTATTGGAGAAATAGAAGGGTCGTGGGACACGAAGAGCCAGGGATGGAGAGAGTAGGACAGAAGAGGAGGGAAATAAGTTCGTAGCGCAACGTCGTCCTTTGTCTACAGTCGCGACCGCAATCACTGTGCCTCGCGATGTTTTATTTTAACGAGTTCGGTACGTACCGGCCGTGACCATTATTTTCGACGGTGTACGTAAACTCATTACTCCGGTTCTTTTTTCGTCCTCGGGGGCCATTACGGTCGCGGAACGCGAATAAACTCGCGAGCCACCAACTTCATCGGAGCCCCATCGAACACGGCGACACGAGATTACTGGCTTCGCGTATGGATAGTTTTTTTTTTTCTTTTCTTTTCGTTCGTTTCACAAGGAGCCGTTTTACAGGAGTCGGAAAATTGAACGACCGAGGAGTCTTGGAAATGTTAACGCCGCACATGATTTTGGGTAGACGTGAACTTCCAGTTGCGAAATTGGAAACGGAGTTAATCGTTAACTCGGACGGATTACTCGTATTTATCTTCTCGGGGTGAATGTTCGAGTTTGATCGTCGAATACGTCTTACGTTGGATTGAGAATTGGATAGACGAGTGTTGTAAAATTGTTGTAATATTACTATTGGAACGCACGCGGATAAAGGTCTCGGGTAACCGGAGAAATCTCGAGGTTATTCAAAAATATGATGTATCTTGACTCGTTAGTTGTGACTTGGGATAATTGACTAGAATTGTTGTAAATAAATCGAATCTATCGTACGAATCAATTTACATCGATCGATTACGCTATTCGATGTAACTTGTCGATGATATCTATCCAAATTCGTGAATTCCTGTTTTTTTTATTTCAAAGAAAGCTTCGTGCGATGTTAGGTTGAAAAGTAACCTCTCCCTCGACGTTAGAAAATTTATACGATCCCCCTCTGTCGTATTATGTACATACATTTTCTTCCAATTAGCGTAATAAAGACGTTACAATGCCACCGTCGCTACCACCGATAATAACGATAATACGAAAGCAATTTATTTAGCAATTTCGATCGAGTATATCTCGAGCGGTTATCGGCCGTATCGCGATGTCCGGCCCACCCTCCTTACACCGTCGAAACCCGGACGGATTTGAACGAATTAACCGAAGTAAAATTAACAGCCGGCGAAATAAGGTCTGCTATCTCATCGGAAGCACATTCGACCTCTCTTCGTTAAACCTAAATTACTCGCCACTATCCCGGAGGCCGTGGAAGCGGAGCGAGCCGAGTCGAGCCACGATTCCCATAAAAATCCTTCGTTTCCTCGTTCGGTTCTTTAATTAGATCGAATCGAACGCGGACTCGTATCGCGCCGCGAATAATAAATTATCGTCGATCGGGCTCGTTCCCGTACGTTCCGTTCGTAGCGATTCACGAACCCGTGGCGGAAAAACAGGTTGCGATATTTCGTGTACCGGGACGAGTTTGCCGTAGTAACGAAGGAAAAACAGCTTCACCGTGATACGAAAATACCTATCAGAATCACTCTCGGGGACGTCGTTATTTCCCTATAATACGGGAACGCTTTTCTGTCGACGACGTACAAAGTCGGTTACCGGGAATTATGTCGGCTATAGGGTGCCACGAGGTCCCGCCTTCGTCGTGTACCGTCCTCGTCTTCTTTGTTCTTTCGTCGTTCCGAAGCCAATACCTCCGGTCGTCCGCGTTCCTTCGCCGGAACGAAATGTTATCGTCCGCAGTTAGGCGGTAACTTCTCTGCCAGATACGAATATTCCCTTCTCCTTTCGTTTCTTCTTCGTCCTCGTCCGCTCGCCCGGTTTCCTTCCATTTTTCCGCGGGAAACTTCCCTCGAGGTTCGTCGAGTTCTTCGTAAATCAATTTCCCTCCGCCGCCTCCTTCGCGTTTGTACACTCGGCGCAAACGATTTCGTTCGCGGTACGCGCGTGGAGCGTACCGGGAGAACGGGGCCTCCCCACTCCAGCGAGTCGCGAAGTTTCACGCGCAATCGTCTCGCGCATCGCCAATCGCGACAGAGTGGGAACGAGCGTTGGAGGGGACGAGTTCTCGTCGCGCGTCTGCTTCGCCTTACGTCGGTGGCGCGGACGGAATCGTTTGCGGCGAGTGTACACAAATGCAGTTCCGCCAAGGAACCGTGCGCAGATATGAAGTCTTCGGTGAGCCTGTTTACTCGAGACGCGATGCGGGATTATTTCGAAAAGCTGGAACGAATTCTTCGCCGTTGCCACGGTGAACGCTCGTATCCCCAACGGTTTTATTTTTCCTTCGCTCGGATCTTTTGTAAACTTTTACGGTTTACGATACCCCTGCTCCCGTACCGACGAATCCGACACACTTGCGAACACTGGGATTTGCGGTAATATTCGTTGATCTTCGGATTCGTTACTCGATGCCGTACGAATACTCCTGGTGATTTTAATTTTAAAAAAACTTACTCCGGGAATTTATCGTACAATTGAAACTTCCAAAAGGGACGAACATTGTTTCAAAGACAACCGTAAAGTATACAATTCGTACAACGAAATAAATATCCTTCCTTTTCGTACGTGCAACGCAATTAAAGCGAAATAAATTTTGTACGATCCGGGATGTAATAGTTTCATCGATGTTATTTCCACGGCGAAGAGTACTTCCGTTCCCAAAAGGGTTAAGAAACGTTTCGCTGTTTTCATCGTATCGGGCGCTTCGATTCGCACGAGAAGGAACTCGAAGGAAAGCGTTGCCTAGTTTTCGCGAGGGAATTAGGATCGATCGTGTTCCCCGTTCGCGCGCGCGAGGAAACGCGTTTAGAAAATAAAGCATCCGGCCGATCAGGCATCCGTGTAATGGGCGTTGAGGTAATTGAGGTTCCGGCAGCATGTACTTGGGAAGGATCGTGCGGCCAAGAGAACGAAAAAATAAGGGTGTCAATAACACGAGGCAACGGGGCACGAGATGGGACAGAGAGAAAATTGCCTGATTACGGAGCGGAGAGGAGTTCTGTGTCTGTTAAGAGTCGCTCGGTGAATGCTCGGGTAACGGTGTTCATCAAGGTACAATTACGCTGTCCTCCGAGTGGTTTTTAGCCGCTACCGAAATTTTCTTCGTTTTACGACCGGACGATTTTTCTCTATCTCCTGCCTCGTATTCGCCGTCTGCTTTATTCCCTCGCTCTCTCTTTTTCTAACCGAGAACGAGCGTACGTACCCGTTCCCTCGAGCCAGCGGTCAACGCTCAAGATAATAATGCATTAAATAACGCGACGAAAATTCACGTATGGAAATGAAATGTTGATTAGCGGTAAGGTTGCGACTCGAAACTTGGCGAGAAGACATGTTCCTGGAAAAAACGAGCGAGTAGAGGACGTGGACAAATTTTACCTACGATAGAATGTATAAAACTCTGTACGTAGAATATTTGAAAAAATGCTACGTAAAACACTACGGAATTGGAAATATTTTTGACAAAAGCCAAGCTCTTCGTTTCAACGCAGATCTTTCGTTCGTCGATACTAGAAATAGAAACAACTCGTTACTCGGATAATTGTAACCGAGTTTTCAAAAATTGATCGTTCGATGATTTCGAGCGATGAATTATTTATTCGTCACGATCGTGATTCGTAATGAAAGAGAAGTGAAATTGAGTTTGCAGATCCTCGAGGAACTTGCGCAAAATATAGCCCACTTTTTGCATGATTGAACCGATCGAAAAAGTATACCAATTGGAGCAGTTCGGGTAAGACGACACCGAGTAACGTTTTCACGGATCGAGAAGTCGAGAATAATTTTTCCAAATCTCGCTACAAAAAATTAGTCGCGGAATTGAATTTCCAATCGTCGAAATTTCCCATTGCGCGAAAGTTTTCAAATTTTTCAAAATTTTTATAAATTCCATTCCGTATCTTTCGCGTACCACGGAAGGGTTTGAAACCTTCGATCCTCTAAATCGTGGGGGATGATCGCAGAGAAAAAACTCCGTTACGTCGCAAAGCTTACGTGGTCGAAAATTTTTATAAATTCCATTCGGTATCTTTCGCGTAGCACGTTTCGCGAAAGGGTTTGAAACCTTCGACCCTAAATCGTGGGGGTTGATCGCGGAAAGAAAGCTCCGTTATGCTCGAAATCGCACGGTACGGAACACCCTGGGGAATACGTGAAACTACCCCTACCGGAAGCGGTCAACGAACGCGTCGTAAAGACGGGAGGGAAGGCAAGGGTGGAATATGTGGGTGGTGCGGTTGCTCGCGGGTCGTATGGTACGTAAAGAGTGTCGTCACGCGAACAGGAGGCAGGAGAGTTACGAGGAAATCGGTCGAGCCGATTTTATTTCGGCGCCCCGATGCACAGCGGTCGTTCCACGCGCGTAAAACGTCGGTTGTTTCGCCGATGACGACACCCAGGGAAAGATTTCGAGGCACGTTGTTTCGACCACCCTCGCGGGAACTCTACGGATCGTTAACTTTTCATGGAATAATAGAAAAGTTGGAAAGGTCTCGCGCCGGATGCAACCGTTCGCCAGTTTCCTGGCTCGCTCGACGCTTAAACGCGGCGCTCTTTTGCGCAAGGTTTATGTATGTCTCGTCTCATTTTTTTTTTCTTTTTTCTTTTCTGTACTGTTTTCTCGTATCTTGCTTCTTAAGCGAATTAATCCCAACGAATACCACCGTTGTTTCCGATTCCCGTGCTTCGATTAAAGAACGTCCATCGTCCACCCTTCGCTCTTCGAGCGTGTTCGCCGTTTCTACTCGGAGAGAGTGGGAAGTTTGAATTCGCGCAAAGTTTACGCAGTGCCAGGCGCATAATAAAGTCGCGAGTCTCTTCTCTGCCGTTGGCGGTGTAAAAATATTAACTCGACTTTTAAAGAAGAACTTCAATAAAGCTGAAGAATGGCTTCAATAAAGCATCAGGATCCCGAGACTCTTCCGGCCATGTCGGAAGCTTAATTCTTCGTCTTAATGCCGGCAAATTGACTCGTGAAATATTTCTCCGCGAGCAAGTTGCGCGGGAAATTTCAACGCGATCGCGATACATACGTTTCTCTGGGTGTTTTTTTTTTCTTTTTTTCTTTCTTCGTGCGATTAAAATTTCGTCCTCGGTTCCCTCGAATCGACGATGGGTTCCCGTATCGCGATTCAATTTGAAATTGAAATACCACGGCCACCGATCGAATCAAGGGAGAAAGTTGAAAGAGTTCTTTACGAGTAACGAAGTGACACTTTTTTTCTTCTTTCCTTTTCGAATCGCGTAACCGGAAGTATAGACGACTCTTCGTACTTAACGAACACCGTGGTGCAATTTTCTTCATTGTATCTTGCTCGAATACCGATGCACTTATACGTACACGCGGTTGCACTCGTTTTAGGTTAACTCTACATCGTGGTCGCTGCAAAACATTCAGCATTTCATTTCTACTAATTGTTAACTGGTACGGGTGGATTTCAGTGGTGTCCAACGAGATACCACGAGCAACAAACCGCCCCGTAAAAAGTATATCCCACGTTAATCCGGTTGAGATCCTTTGGAATTCAATGCAGCACCGCTTAATCCCTAATGCACCGCGCAACATCTCCAAGAAACAAATTACAGAAGTATTCCGTAATTCCCTCCGGTCTGTAATTCGCTACAAATTCTCGTGAGAAGTAAATAACAAGAATGAAGCCCGAGTTCGATAAACCTTTCGGTTCGTGTAACGTTTCCTCGGTGTCTTTCGACTCTTCGAGGATCGTGTTGCGGTTGCAAGTGACGAGTACCGGAACAATTCAAAGAACGGACCTTGTTTCGAACCGTGTAGATCGAGAGCGCAAGTTAAACGTTCCATTTGTAGTAAAATTACCGGAGATAACTTTCGTATCTCGAAATTGACATTATCCACACGGAAATCGTTGTCACCGTAAGGGAGATGCGTGTTAATTAACTCCGTAGCGTGTTCATTTCAATTTCGTTGCACTTTCGAAAACGATCGAGGCGTTAACGTTTACTCGATCACCCTGTACATCGATCCAGTACGATCGATCAGCGTCGAGATTTCTGAGAATACGTTCTCTGTTCAGTGCGAGCGGTAGACACTTGTACATTAGCCCCGGGCAGAAGTCTCGCAACCTGGTCACGGGTATACTCGGGTAAATGTAAGCGATCGGGACAGCCATTGGATAAGGGTATGCCTGGATACGTTTAAGTGATTAGAACAGTTACCTGCCAGCGGTATAAGTATACCCAAGTGGGTGGATCCAAGCGATTGGAATAGTCATTGGATATGAATATATCTGGATGCAGCCACCGGTTAGGAATGTAACTGGGTTATCCAAGTAGTTACTCGATGCAGTTATACCCCCGTAATCCGAGCGATTGGAACACGGTCATTGGGTGTCCGTACACTTGGCCACATCTAAATGATCGCGACGTTCATTGATTAGGGGTATAACTGGTTACGCTCGAACGATTAAAACAACGATTGGGTACAGAAATACTTGGACACACCCAAGTGACTCGAACAGTCATTGAATAGGATCGTATCACGGTAAGTCTAAGCGATTGAAACAATCGTTGGATACTTGGGTACATCTCCGAGTGATTAGAACAGTCACAGGGGTAGGCGTGTAATTGGCAACATCGTGGCAATTAGTACAATTATTGGGTCGGCATACCTGGGCAAGTCCAAGCGATTGGAACGATCGTTGTGTCCGTGTACATGTACGGATCGTTGTAACATTCATCGGGTAAGGTTATAACCGGGCATACGTTCGAGTAATTAAAACAATCATCGGGTGTACGTATACCGGGCACACCTAACTAAGCGATCGTAATATCTATTGGCCGGAGATATAACTGGATACGTTCGAGTGATCGACACGGTCCTTGGGTGTAGGTATATTTAGATTCATCAGTCCGATGAGAACGGTCATTGAGTAGGTGCGTTCGAGTAATTAGTAGAATTGTTCGGTGTGTATATACTTAGGTAAATCCGAACGATCGAATCAGTCATTGAATATACGTGTGCACGTTTAGGAACATCTAAGTGATTAACATCCATTGTGCGGGGATATAACCGGATACGTGAATCGATGGAAACAGTGATTGGGTGTAGGTGATCTTCGATCCGTCTAAGTGATCGAGACCAAATCAGGATTGGTATTTTTATGTTCGATACCTATTCTTCCGGTTGGAACAGCCACCGAATAGGAATAAAGTTTGCAAATACAAGCGACGAGCACAAAAGAAAGGAACCCAATACTCCGAGGAACGAATTCCTCGGTTCGATTCCTAACATTCTTCCACCCCCCGGTATTAACACGATTCGATTCCCCATTCAGGATAACACCGTCCCCTCGATATTTCTCCGCGATATTAAGACATCTCTGAACAGATTAGCCACTTGGTTCGACCTATAGAATCGTACGTACATTCGTGGGTGATATTCCATAAATCTAAGTGTTTGAGTCAGCCAACGAACAAATCTATATTTTCTAAATACAAGTCTTTCTTCGGTGCTTATCAATACTCGAATTCTTTCTCCACCACGTATCAACACGATTGGTTGTTCATTCAGGATGACATCATCCCTCGATATCACTCTAAGATATTAAGACATCTCTAGACACATCAGCTACCTCGTTCGACCCCCTAAAATCCAGAAACCTATTTTCGTGGATGATATTCTACACATCTAAGTGTTTCAGACACCTCGACTCGATCCCCAAGATTCTTCCTCCCCCAGCATCAACTCGATTCGTTTCTCCATATAAGACGACACCGTCCCCTCGATGTATCCTCGCGATATCGAAACACCTCTCGACATTAGCTACTTTGTTCGACCTATAAAATCCAGAAACGTACATTCACGATACTCCACGCATGAAAGTGTTCGAGACACGCTTCCGATAGAAACATGCTTCCCAAGTACGAAGCCTTCCTTCGATCGACCATCGATATTCGAATTCTTCGTCGCGGTCCCGAACGTTCTTCCTTCTCCGGGTACCAACAACTCGATCGGTTTCTCATTCGGGATGACACAATCGTCCCCTCGATATTTCTCCGCGACATTGAGACATCTCCCGCCAGAATGGCCGCGGCGTTCGACAGTTCACGGACGCGTGTAATCCCCGTGAACCCTCTCTCTCTCTCTCGGGGGTCGCATCGCGTGCATGCACGCCACCGGGGGCCGGTTGCATCCGTCGAGATTCCACGGCTGCAGTGCGGCCGCGGCACGGAGTGGACACGAGAGCATGTCGGGCTTCCGAGAAACGTGTTTCTCGCGTGTGATTGATAGCGCGCGTCTGACGTGACACGTGCTACACGTACCACCTTTTGCCGGAGAGGAGCCGACGACCGGTGGCCGGTCGAAACCGTGGCCGGCCATCGTGGCCGCTCGTGTAATTTCGCCGGACACGGCCAATTGTCTCGGGGAGCACGGGAGGCTCTGAACAAAATCAAAAGGACCGTGGGGGATGGGGGGAGGGAACGGCCGCGAGGAGGCGAGAGAGACGACCGAGATTATATCGCGACAAGCTGGCCGGGACGTGTTCTACAAGACTGGTTTCGGCATTGTCGCGGGAAACTTATGTAATTGTACGAGGAAACGGCGCGCCGCGTTTTTACGCGAATTCTGCGGTTTCTCCGTTTCGAGAATGGTGGATAGGATCTACGTGGGGATGGTAGATCGGTCGATGGTACTGCGGGAAGTCCAAGGAAACGATTTCAGAAGACAGTGTCGGTGGAGGTGAAATGTTTCGAGCTTGAGTCAGATGTATGGATGTGTATCTACCTATGGGTTCGTGTAGCTTTGATTTGGACGTAGTTCTAATTGAAAAGATTTAAATGTAGGAGTGTCCGGTTTAGAGTAAGAGCACGTTGCGTCTTTACGCGAATTCTGCGGTCTCTTTGGTTCGAGAATGGTGGATAGGATCTACGTGGGGATGGTAGATCGGTCGATGGTGCTGCAAGAAGTCCAAGGAAACGATTTTAGACGACAGTGTCGGTGGAGGTGGAATGTTTCGAGCTCCAGTCAGATGTATGGATGTGTATCTACCTACGGGTTCGTATAGATTTGATTTGGACGTAGTTCTAATTGAAAAGATTTAAATGTAGGAGTGTCCAGTTTAGGATAAGGGCACGTTATGTCTTTACGCGAATTCTGTGGCTTCTCTACATCGAGAATAGATATTTTTGACGATGATGAAGAATGAAGGTGAAGAGGGTGAAGATAAGGGATGATAGAAGGAACGAACGAAGGTCGAGGAAAAAAATATTTTGAGTTTGGTCGAGCGAGTTGTTTACATTTATGACTACGTTGGTTCAACTTAGACTCGAATGTACTTTTTTCAATCGTATCGACCTAAATGTAACCGTGTCCAATTTGGGGAAAGTAGGTCCAATTCGACTCAGCGGAACTGTGAAGCAACGATCTCAAACTTTGACGAAGCACGAGGCATAGAACACCGAAATATATTAGACCGTGTTCAAGGAACAGGAAAAATATTTGTAGCCGATAAAAATTCGACCAAGTCACAGGTGGCGCCACTCTATCCAGGACCTGAGATATCGCGAGCCACGTTACTTGGGAACAATAAATTATCGACTACCCTTTCCTTGCGTCCCAAGCCTGTCCAATATCAGTATTCAATGGTTTCTTGTCTGTCAATCTTTTTTATATCGGCGAGACGGCTGGATCTAACTGTATAAATAATCTATAATAACATTCGGTTACGCAAACCGATTTTTATCGTCGAAACTGGCCAACTAAGATTATATTTAGCAAGTCATAAACGATAACTGGATTTACTTGTACGCGAAACATAATTCATTGAGAACTCTCGTAAGACTTGTTCTCCGCTTGTGCAATCAAACGTGAGTGACACTATCTCGCATTGGTCATGATCAATATTTGCCAAGACATCGATAACCTGACCGAATACCTTTTTCTCTTCTATCGACGTTATGTGCCAATGCACATCGCTGCGTTACGATTTATTTTGCAGCCGTCGCTACGAATCGGATCGTCGCTTCGAAGTTCTCTTTCGCGAGTAAACGCTAAACACGTGGATCTCTTTCTCCGTTAGAAAAACTTAAAATATCACTAACAAACAGTAATTGTTTTCGAATAACACGTTTCACGATACGGTAAGTCCATCTTAACTTCAACTAAACCAAGTTACAGAGAATCAGTTCTATGTCAAATAGAAACACATCTTTAACGACAATGAGTATCGATGCTAGTTCGGACGAATCGATAATAATAGGTTGTTCAATAAGTTTTGACAGAAGTTATTGAACAGTACTTCAGAACGACAGAACTTATTGAACAGTACTACAGAACGACAGAACTTATTGAACAGTACTACAGAACGACAGAACTTACTGAACAGTACTACAGAACGGCAAAACTTATTGAACAGTACTACAGAACGACAGAACTTACTGAACAGTACTACAGAACGACAGAACTTATTGAACAGTACTACAGAACGACAGAACTTGTTGAACAGTACTACAGAACGACAACTTTTATTGAAGAGTACTACAGAACGACAGAACTTATTGATCAGTACTACAGAACGACAGAACTTATTCAACAGTTCTACAGAACAACAGAACTTGTTCAACAGTACTACAGAACGGCAAAACTTATTGAACAGTACTACAGAACGACAGAACTTACTGAACAGTACTACAGAACGACAGAACTTATTGAACAGTACCACAGAACGACAAAACTGATTGAACAACCTATTACAAGCACTCGTCCAAGTTCCGAGCGATGATAAATAATCCGTCGACTCGATTCGGTAGAGTTGGGGAAACCTTTGGGACGTGCGTCGCTCGTGGCTGTTTATCGAGGGCCGTATCGAAGTTACGCGTTTCGCTCGTACGTGGGTTTATGCGTCGGGATCTCTCCGTAACGCGGTTTCTCTAGCCCCGGCGTCGTTACCGATCGAGTCGGATAAGTTTATTCTGTCGTAATATCGAACCAGGACGAGTACGCTCGTTCAGTCGTCCCGTGTTCGGTTCTCGTACCAATTAAAGTCATCCAATCCCGCCGATAGAGGCTCCGTTAATTAAAAGTATACCGGGCGAATACGTTTTCACCGCGGTTAAATCGATTTCGCTACGAGCTGCGACGGAACGGTTCGGAAGCCGCAACAGGGGAAAAACAGCCGAGTGGAAAACGCGGCAAAAAACTTAGACGAAACGAGAAACGAAACGCGTACGTCAAAGGAACCGCGCCGCCCCTGACGATCGACGAATCGACCGATCGAGAAACTGTCTCTTTCCTTCTGACCTACATGCCAGTGCTCCTCATTAGCGACGACGCTCGCCAGCCACCGACTTGTAATTACTTTTCATCGATGTTTCAACATCGCGGGACGCGAACGCGATATTATTAATATCGCCTGGGTGTGGGTTCGTTGCACGCGTGTTCCACGACGAAACGATCGATCGAACCAACGAACCAACGAACCAACGAACCAACGGGACACAACGCGTCCAAGTTAGGCGCGTCTGGCTCGTTTCGGTACCCCATCTTTTTCCTTCGTCCATCTTTTCCTCCTTCTTTTACGCGCACATTTTCCCCAAGATTGAAACTATCCTCCGAGGACGAGATTCACCGGTTAAATCTCACGTTTATTTTTTCGAACCGATTCATTATATTTCCGGAGATAGCGTCTAATCACTGTAATTTCGTCGTACTTTTACACCGCGCGACATTACGTTAGTTGTATGTAATTTCATTTTACTCGGGACGCAATTTCCCGTGGATTTTATTCGATCGAATTGTTCAATAATTTCGTCGTAATTCAACGCCGGTCTGTAATCTCTCTCGGTGAGTTCCTTTCATTTTCCGAAGTATTTATCGTTAGTTTCAGGTTACTTTATGCGTCTGTGTGTGTGTACGTATATATCTCGCTTGGAAATCGTTCCACGTCTTTCGCGCATTTTCGATACGTGGAAACTGATATATTTTAACGAGAGCCCGAAAATTTCGCGCTATTCTCTCGCTCGGTTCGTCTATCTCCACGGTTGGAATACCGTTAAATTTTTTATCGAACTTGGATCGATCACTCGTGTCTACGATACGCCGAACGGAAATGAAGTTTCAAGTCAATTCGAGCAATTGTCGAACAAAACGTTCGAAAGGGAACGACGCGTAGAACGAACGCACGAAAAACAACAACGAGAAGTTCGATCCGTATTTCGGGCCGAAACTCGAACGAAATGGAGCTCGGATCGCCCCACGTGGACAAAATTCGCTACGAAATTCGATGATTCGACTCCGATGATCCTCCGAACGCGCTGTATACCTCGTACGCATCTAAAAAAAAAGCCAATCGATGAGAGAGAAGAGAAACTTATAAAATTGACCACGTGTGTAGAATAGAAAAAATCGTAACATCTTTGGATAACACGCTGTGGAATTTTAAGCGAATTTTATCGCGAAACCAGTTGAAACGTCATTTTGATTGGTTGGTAAGATTTAGAGTTAAGTTTAAGGGCACACGAGCCTTGAAACACAAGTGTTAATATAAGGGTAAAATATATAGACGCGTATAATATTGTAACGTTTACGTACGACGTATTTATATTCGAAAGGCTCGCGATAAGAGAGAGAATCGCAGATGCATCCCATAAATGGAGAACGATATTGTTTTATTTTCGTCTTTATGGTCCTCGTTAGAGGTGTCCCGCAGTACTTCTCATTTTCGTGCTGCACTAATTAGTAATTCGGTATCGATGTTACGTGACACTTGTTTGCTTATTATACGGCGAATGTATAAATTCGATAAATGTCCATTGTCCACCGCGATTACCGCGCAACGAACAACCAGCTTGACGTTTGACGCCCGTGTGACCTACTACTGCGTTTATCGTTAAACAATGGAGAACGTGCGTCGACGTGTTCCATCGACGCGCGTTCCGGCATAAACACATCGATGAAAAATTAACGCGCGTCGCATCGTGCGTCGAAAGTGACGTTCTATAATGTATGGACTCTAATGCACGATACGTTACAACGGATGTTCGTTGGATCGTCGTCGTTTCGACGTTCGTGAGTCTAGAGCCTAACTGTTGACGATAGTGGAGGAAAATAGAGGATAGAGGGAGTATAGACGTTGCAAGTTGGAAAATAGAAAAGTCTGACTTCAATTTTCCAGGAATTCGCGCCTTTTCATCGATCGTTTCAATTTTTGCTCGCGAGCGGGTAAAAGAGGAGAATCGTGAACGAACGAAACTAGCGAAACGCGCGTCTTTCGAGAATCGAAGAAACAAGACTGTTTCCTCCGCTCTGAGCGACGAGAGAAAAAAAAAATATAAATAAAAAAGAAAAACGTACACGCGCCAATCGTCGGTATGCGCGCACATGGTGGGGCGTTTAAGACAGGTCGCCCGGATGACTCGTTTATTTCTAAAGATAGAAAAGAATGTTCGAGGCGAACGTTCGATTTCAATGGTGGAACACGACCGCGGTGATGTTTTCTCCATTCCACGTGGGAACGCCAAGGACGTTCCAAGGTCGTTCGTTGTTGTTTTTTTTTTGATTTTGTTCTCACGGAACGATGTGTTCTTCTATCGTCTTTCGACCGAGGCTTGGGAAAGGCCTTAAGGTCGTCCAGGGTCATCGAAGAACGTCATCTCGTCCAGGGTCATCGAAGGACGTCATCTCGTCCGGATATCGAGACCAGTGTTTTGAACAGAACGTATTTTTGGAGATTTTCTTTTACCGGTTCTCCATCTTCATCGCTGTGTCTTCCATGGGTTGCTCGATGTAGTTTTTCATCGAGTTTCATGTTGGGTTAAATCGAAATGTAGTGTGTTATTCGTTCCATGTGTTACACTTGGTATTTTTGAAAGGGAATGATCCTGTTGGATAATTTTTAATTGAGAAATATTCTTGTACTTGTCTTTATTCAAAAATTGACAAAATGTGGTACATGATTCTACTTGGTTCACAAAGGAGAAAGATTGTACCTAAAGATTCCAGTCCATTCGTTAAAATGGCACCCACGTGTCTCACCCTACACATTCTCCAAATCAAATTTTACACTAAATCAAAGAATACTATTTTACTAATCTTTGTCCAAAAGTAGGCAAAACCTGCTTCTTGATTCTACTTGGCTCGTAAGAAAGAAACACTATACCTAAAGATTCCAGTCCATTTGTTAAAATGGCACCCACGTGTCTCACCTTACACATTCTCCAAATCAAATTTTACACTAAATCAAAGAATACTATTTTACTAACCTTTGTCCAAAAGTAGACAAAACCTACTTCTTGATTCTATTAGGCTCGTAAGAAAGAAAGATTACACCTAAAGATTCCAGTCCATTCGTAGTGCACCAATCGAGAAACGTCTCATTACCAATCTATATTCAAAAATCGTCGAAAAACAATGTTCCGCGTTGTTCGGTCCACCGATGAAAAAGATCACGCATCTTTGACCAAAGAGATCCGGACAAAGAAATCACATCGTGCGTAAAAGACACGGTGGAGCTCGCGAAACGGAAACGCGTAAACGTGAACGAAATACCGAAGGTTCTCTTCGCAGGTTTCACGCTCGTCCAGTCGCGCCCAGAAATTCCTCCGCGAGCCGAACGATCCGCGCGAGCCTCTCCGCTTAGAATCGATTCGATCCCGGTTTAATTTACACGACTGGAGAAAATATCGCGGAAAAGCAGCGAGCGCCGCCCGTAACGATTCACTTCCGGCGAACGTTCCACACGCTCGAATTACTTCCCCTCACCGACCGCCGAGCAATTTATATTTTCCGCGACCGGTTTCACGGATCCGCGCGTTCAAACGTTTCTCGTTATTGTGATCGTACACGGGCTCGCGAGAATTTTTTCCTACCCGTGTTTGTTTAATTCGCTAATTAGTGAAAGCAGTCCCGGTGACTCCGATCCAATTAAGCGATAAAAATTGTTACGGGAATAACGCGCGCGACGGAGGTGGTTTTTTTCCTTTTTTCAAATATTTTTCTCTTTCGTACTTCGCTCAGGAGTCGGACGGTTTCGTATTGTAAATCGGTTTATCGAGGTGTTAAATTGAAATATTAATTATGAAATTAAGCTCGGTCGAGAAACGAGACGACGCGACGCGACGCGTTTCACGTACAACGGTATCGACTCGGTCGCCGGTTTGTCGATGTTTGAGACGGAGTTGTTAGATCGACGATTGAACCGATAATCGGTCCCGAGTTTCGAGAGGGAAAAGAGCGAAGGAACGTCGAAAAAATAACAACGAAACGTCGACGGTGTAACGGCGAAGCGATTTAATTCGATACCTTGTATTTACGTAGCCATTTACGCGGCGTGCAGACCGCTTTGAAACAGTTTTCGCGAAACTTTTTTTTATTTGGCTTGCTTGCAACTCGATCGTCGACGAATCGATGGAAGTCGATGGAAAAAAAATACAAATTGTTGATTCGAAATTTTATTCGCCGTCTTGGAGTTACGTTCACCGTCGTGCGAGGGTGTTCTCCCTGCTGGTGTAAACAAAAATATAAATTTTACTAAAAATAACGCGACAGAAATGTTTCTCCCAGAAGCTTCTTTAGAAAATTTCAATTTCCTCTCCGGAATCTACTAGAGGTGGAGTTAATAGAATCTATTGTTATTTAATTACGCACCAAGGGACAATCCACGTAGTTATTTCCGGATGCTTTACACTTTATACTTTAATACTTACTTCCACAAATATCTAAATCGAATAATTTTACTTTCCAACGATGATCACGATACAAAATTCTAAAACCTTCACCGATCCACATAATTCTTACCAGGCAAAATCCTTTGGACTGTTCGTTCCTCTTTGTATTTTATTTTCACAAATACGAATCTTCGTAATATCTAACAAACACGACGTCACAAGAGAGTCACAATCTCGAGAAAAAAAAATACGTCGCTCGAGAAGGCTGAAAAATGAAAAATATTTTTTCCTTCGATCGGTAACAAGCACCGTCGATCGCTCGTCGAGTTTCCGTCTCGAGGAGTTATATACTCTCGCGTTGCAAAGAGAACTACTCGTTGGAAAGCTTACCAGAATTTTCAGGTGTCGAGATACATACGTACGTAGATCGTTGTCGGAATCGGTAATAACGCTACCGGTGTACCTTACGATCTTCCACCCACGTTGGACGAAAAAGTAAGCGAGAAAGTGGCGTTTCACGGCAGCCAAATTGTTCAATCCCGTGGCGGAGGGGTTGAGGGGATTCCCGTGTATACATTCCGAAAAGTTGACGGGAACAATGTCCGCCGACGCGGAAGACGCGGCGCTCGAGCGAGCGAGCGTGCACTCGCTCGCTCTTTCTTTTCACCGTATAATTCGCCGATGTTGCCATGCGTCGTTTACGAGGGGATTCAACGTAGGGTATCGCGTATAAGGAGATGAAACATGAAAGGCGGTTAAGCTGACAGATGAAGAGGATCGTGTCCGGTTAAGAAGCTACTGTTCCGACCACTCCTATTTCTTGGGTGGCCCTTTAAAGTGGCTCGTCCCAGCTTTCAACGATGCATCGACCCCTCGGTTCTCCCCACTCTGTTCCACACCGCTCCCTTCCCCTACCCTCGCGTCCCTTTCTCCCTTCGAAGATTTGCACGGCCGAATCACGACCGATGGGAGAGCCGCACGAACGTCGAACAGTAAACCGCACGAAATAAGAGAAAACACGCTGGAAGCGCGCGCCGCCACATAAATTACACCGTTGAAAACGCCGGGGTTACAACGCTTGCTTCCCGTGTTTCTTCTCCAGTTTTTTTTCTCTCTCTCTCTCTCCCTCTCTGTTCATCTTCTTCCTCTTGTTTCTCCCTCTGTCTTCTTTTTTTCTCCTCTTCTCTCTCTCTCGCACACCTTCCCTCTTCATTTCGTTTCTCTCTTTTTCCACTTCATTTTCTTTTTGTTATTTCTCTATTTTCAACTTTTCTCTTTTCTTCTCTCTCTATTTTTCTCTTCTCTTCTCTCTTCGTTTCCTTCCTCTTTTTCCTCCCTTTCTTTTCATTTTCTGTCACTCTTTTCTCTCCCTCTCTCTCAATTTCTCTTCTCTCTTCGTTTCCTTCCTCTTTTTCCTCCCTTTCTTTTCATTTTCCGTCACTCTTTTCTCTCCCTCTCTCTCAATTCTCTGTCTCTTCTTTTCTCTCCTTCTATCTTCATTTTATTTTTCTTTTTTCTTCCCCTCTCTTCATTTTCCATCTCTTTTTCCCTCTCGCTCTTCATACTGTTTCTCTTTTTCTCACACTGTTTACTCAGTTTCTCTTTCCACCCTTCTTCATTTTCCGCCTCGTTTCTTCCCTCACTCTTCATTTCGTTCCTCTGTTCTCTCCCCCCTCTCTGCCTCGCTTCGTTTCGTTTCTCTTTTTTTCCACACGGATGATACTCCTCACCGCGATCTTCGTTCGAAGCTCGTTGAAGGGGATTACATCAGATCCCCCCACCACTGTCCAACCTCCCTTCAACCCGAACGCTTTCAACGCTATCGGGATGATGATATAATGAAACGTTTCCGGGAAGATTGTCGTGGGACTCGAAGAACGTCGTGCTCCTCGAATCGGTGAATTATTGTAATAAGCATTATCTGGAGAAACGAGGCAATTGGACATCCGAGAAACGTTGTTCCCGTGGCTCGACGACGAGCAACGACGACGAGCAACGACGACGAGCAACGACGACGAACGACGTCCCGTTTTTGCGACGCTCGGTTCACGAAGTTCCGCGAACTTATAGCCTAGGCGCTACCGTCTACAACGTGAATGTTATTCGCGGTTGACCCCGGTTTCGATGCGCGTTTGTCTTCGTTTACGACTGGATATCCTTCTTCGAAGTTTCTCCAAGCCGCGACGGTTCGTGAGCACGGATACGTTTTATGCCCGTGAAGTTCACGGTAGCGAAAGCTACTGTCACGGATACAGTTTTATTTTACAACCGTTCATCGCTCGCAGCGATTTCCATTTATGCGGGGCGGTGGACGATAATCCGTCCGGTACCAGTTTTCGACGATCGAGTGAAATTTATTCCTAAGAATACGCGAGCGTTGATAAACCTACGATCGGAAATTGAAAGTTTCAAGCTGGTTCGTTGAATCTCAAATTCATAGACGGTTCGATGGTTCTTTCGTCCGATACGTGATACTCGGATTAAAACGCGAATATCTATTCGAAATCAATTCCACGTGATGTTCGTTGAATCGTAATTCCTACTACGCACAATTGTGTGTAATTGTTTCGGAGTAACCGGTCAAAAGGGATCGGGAAAATTGATTTAATTATCGAACAATATTCGTAAGAATCAATTACCTCGAATTGTTCAGAGTTCGATAGAGTTCCAGACTTAACGCTGGAACTACCAGAGGGGTTGATTTGTCCTGTTGTGAACTTCTTTTTTAAATTATTCAATCATTACCTGTATCTTTGCCTACAATATTCGTGAATGATTATCGATGTAGACAACTGAAGGTACTAGTAAATTAATTTCCTCATCCTCGTCTAAATTCGAAGCTACCCCATGTAGTCCTCCACAAAGAGGAATACGTTCACCATCGGTGGTTCTGGTGTTAAAATCGATTTGAACGTAACGGAACGCGGCTCGAAAATACCCATAATTGAAGTCCAATTCGGAGACGACTGACAGCACTCTGACGTCTCTGTAAAAGCTTCCGAGGAGGATACAAGATAGCTAGTTACCCACCGGAGCAAGTTTACATCGTTGTAGGGAGATTACACGGAACATCGTGGATTAATGGATAAACGAATGGAATTATACACGCATTTCCAGAACTTCGTACACGCTCCTCGTGCATCATTGTTTCGGGCATCAATGGAGCCTTTCAGTTGCCACGAAACTTTGCAACACAATCGTTTAAGTGCTTAGGAGCTACGCTCGCGGAACCAGCTGGAACAGAATGATACGGCGAGTAGTTTGACTATTAATTGGTGGAAGTCCGGTTTAGAATTTGGAGGGATTCGTGTGCGTTGGTTGAAGCTCACCGTCAAAAGCGTTTCTCCTTCGAAGCCCCCGTCGATTCTTGCGTTTCCTCCAACAGTGTAACTTCCGTCGGGGCAATGAACCGACTCGAGCTACTCGCGAGATCGTTAATGGAAGAATTCATTACGCGCACGGGGAACAATTCGTTGATAACAATGGTTCGAACAAATTCGAATGGATCATCGAAGGTTTTTCGTTGGAACAGTTCATTCGGAAGATGCGAATAAGTTTCCTGGGAACATCCAGAACGCGTAACATCACCGATTTTATATTTCTTAAACAGTGTTCAGATTCGTAAAGTGTGCAATTCTACTACAAAGAAAACTTTCTTTGATTCTTTGTTGTAGATCGATATAAAAAGATGCTAGATCTACCTCAACTGTCCTCCAAAAATTTGATTCAAGCCTCTCGAGGTATGAGAACAAACGAAACGGTGGTTTTATTTAGAAAAATTTGTCTTAGATACATCTCAGAAAATTAGGTAATCCTCGTTTCGAAGAATGCAACTTGAACTCGTTTCAAACAAAAAATTACGCGAAAACGTGACATTATTTCGAAGAATGCCCAACTTAAATTCGCTCGAAAAGAAGAAATCGAAATATGACTTCGTTTCGTAGAATGGAATATAAATTCGTTAAATTCGAACCAGTCTCGAAAGAATTATGCGAAAATGTGGCTTTGCTTCGAAGAATCGGACTTGAATGGTATCTGGGATCGATTCCAGCGATAACCGATTGACGATAAATAATAATCCAAACGAAACGTTTTCACTTCGCGAGACGGGTACGCGCGAACAGTTGTTCGCCTTTTGGAAACAATTCGTGGCGTTCTTTTTCAATCGTGGATTAACGTCAAGAAACGAAGTGGCTACCGGGAACGCGATAAGATCTCCGGGGATCCCAAACATCCACCGGCGAATAAAAAGAGGAGAGGGTTGGATCTTCTACCTACTCCTGCGGATTTCGAAAGTCCCCTGGGAAGATTTATCCCCGCGAATCAGTCGGGCGGCAGCGCGATGACACGTTCCCCTGGGTTTCGTGCGAGGAAAAAGGGATGGTCGGGACCCTTTTGTCCGTGGCCATTCACGGTACTCGCTTGAAACGATGCTACCTCCGCCATCTTTCACGGTAAAGGAGACGAATAGTACTTTCAGCAATTGTAGTTGTCAGGCCCGAAAAAACGAAATCGAAAAAATATCGCGCGAGCTACGAAACCGGCGATAAAATGTTTTTGGACCATTGGTGATGGTAGCGATGGTTGTGGTGGTTGCGGTGGGAAAATAATAGTTGTATGTTGCAACTCTATGAAAGATACTTTTAGTTATCGTTCCACTTCGAAACTAATTTCGCTGCGAAATTAATCGCAAGTGAATATTTAAACGAATAATTCGTGATACTCCTGAATAATTTACACGGGTTCTTTCACCGTGTACTTTTCCACGATTAATTTCCCATCTGTCTAGATGTCATATGTCAAGTTTCGGGTTAATCGGTTTGACGTTTTAAAAGTAGCGGGAAATTCAAATCGACCGGTGATGATCGGGACACTACAATATTTTGATGATCAACGGGCGCACCGATGTACTGTTACCATATTTCTGCCATGAAAACTGCCTACCTTTCGGGTTTTCCTAGTTCAGGTACCAGCGACCAGGTGTGACCCTTGTCACCCAGAATAACCTGGAATATTCGGTCTGTACTCTTTTAAAAAGGTTTCGTAATTCAC